>NC_140583.1:27506433-28185578 GCF_964204655.1 Triturus cristatus | reverse complement strand
CATCCTGTGCCCACCCCCAACTTTTTGCTGACTGGAACTGGTGGTAACTGACTCTGACTGACACTGGGCTCTGCCTAACCAGGCCCAGAGCCAAGCTGAAAGGAACACATTAGAATACAGTTAAGACACCCAACATATACTAGGGTACACTATGGTATGGTGGGGTACCCCTGTAATTGGCATGACCTACCCCTTAAGCCCCTAGTATCTAATAGGGCAGGGGATTGAAACTACCTAGAAGTCCCCAGTACCCTGGGGTATGGCAGTTTAGAGGCCAGCAGCCTTTTCTGCACTAGCATGTGTGCAGTGCTGAAGCCTGAGGTCAGTTTAAAAACAGCACTGGGTGCCAGGACTGCTTTGAAACAGTAAATTATTGGTCAAATTCGACTTTGATGCTAGAAACACAGTAAAAGGAGAATCTGCAATATTTCTACAGATTCAGAACCCCTAAAGTCTCCCCTAGTTGCACAGGGAATGGGGGGTCCTGTAGAAACTAGGGAAATACTTATAAAATATGTTTTTATAAGCCCTGGTGCTAGAAGACTGGCCCAAGTCATTTCCCCCATTGCAAACCCCTTGGCCCATAGGTTAACATGGTAGGAAGTTAATGATTAATAAATATTGATAGGAGAGGACTAGCCGGACCATTAAAAGACTTCCCAGAATGGTAGTAGTAAATCCAACAATATTATATTGTTGAATTTCTCCTAAAGTGTATATACAAGAAGTTATAAGACTTTCTTGTTTGTAGTCCAAATTCAGCCTTCCAGTGGTCTGCCCTGATTGGTCAGAGTTAAGTGGATTTGCCAGGCTGCTTTGAAGAGGTGATAAAGGGCCACTCTGCTGGGAGGGCAGTGTGCTGGTCTATAGGTATGCCAGGCCAGGAGGTGGAGTCGTAAACTATGCTCTTCAAAGGCAGAGGGGAGGCCTGGGTCTCAGTTTAACTCTGACACTCTTGACCAGGAGTCAGGGCTAAGCTTAAGGAAGGTATGTGCAGATGGTAGGGGTAGAGTCCATGGAAATAAGCCATCCCAGAGGGTGTGTTTAGCCAGCTCTTACCTCCTTGCTGGAAAATCAGCCATTATGGATTTGGAAGAATGATGCACTCTGGGACAACAAAATGCCACACTCTGCAGGATGTGGTCATCACTATGAGCAGTTACCCTGCTTTCATTGGTCAGAGGTGGCCTGTGGCTTGACCCAGAGAATTTTGACTAAGTATCTGAGTGGGGCAGAGCCCTCCAGATCTGCTGCTTGAAACTTACTGAAGCAAGACGTGCCCTGCTGCGAAGTTCTGCTGTGCAAAGACTTCTAAGGCCTGACCTCTGAAAACTGCACCATCTGAACACTGCAGCCCTGTGGATTACCTTGCTACAAAAGGACTAAGAAGTAGACTCCCTGCAAGCTACAGGTTAACAGAGCTCACCTGGACATCCCCACAAAGAATCCCCAGCCTGGAGAACCGGTGGATTTGAAAGGGTTTTGTTCAAGTGGATTGCGGAATTGAAGTTTCACACTTTCAAGGACCCTCTTGGAGATTCCAGAACCTTGGACTGTGTGTTGGATACTTTGGGACCCGCAAGCAGAACTTCAGGAAGGAGTTCTAACTGGACCTAGCCTGCTGGAGAAGGCTACACAGTGGTGAGATATTCTCCAGAACCGTTTCTAAAGGTGCGTCCCTGTCAGAGAAAACGAAATGACGAAAAGGGGCACTGTTGGTTTCTAAGCCCTAGAAAGTGACTAATCTTTAAAAATTCATATCTCTGGTTCCCTACAGTGGATTTTTTTCGTTTTGGTGTCATTTAAAAGATAAAAATATTACCTATTTTTATAAATTGGTGTTGGATTTTTATTTTGTGTTGTGTCTTAATTATTTACTGAAATTGTGTTTTTAAGTGCTTTATATACCTGTCTTTGAAGTTAAGCCTGTCTGCTCGCAGCCACGTTACCAAGGGTTGAGCATAGGAATAATTTTCTAAGACCTATGCTGGGTCCTATCATGTGTTAGTGGCCTTTTTGCCAGTGGCAGACCTACATTTGCCCCTACCAATAACCCACTTTCCAACAACCGCTCAGTGTGTCTCACGCGTACCCGAACCAGAGGACTTTTTTACCTTGAAGTGTTACATTCGCTGCTCCTGCCTGGAAGCCAAAACGAAACGTAAAAATTTGTGCCTTCCTATGCCAAGTCATCATGAAGAACCAGTTTTGCACTGGGAAGCTTTCAATAACCTACAGATAACCCCCAACTGTCCAATCAGAACATTTTCTCTGCCCCTAAATGTCGCCATATTTTGTATGAAGTAAGGGGGAAAAGGGTATAAAAATGGGCCCTCCTCTGTCATTGGGTTGGTGTGTTAGGTTGGTTTTGTTCCCGCTCGTTCGTGGCGTTGGTTTGCATTGGGCTTGTTGGCGTTTGGGAAAAGAGATTTGCGGTGTATCATATAATTTGCCTGATGGTTTGATCCCTCGGTGTGGGTCAGACTGCCTGTCCTGGGAGTTGTACCTGAGAATGCGGATAACTCTCTGTTTGATCAGAAGCCATCGTCGTTTGTCAATTGGTAATTAATTAACTGAGTTTTTCTAAATTCATGTCTATTTACGAAATGGTTGATTTCTCTTTAATAAAACTAAAGATTTGAGATTATGAACTGTAGTTAATAAATGCAAACGAAAAGAAAAGTATTATTAGTAGAAAAACAATAATTGAAATAATAAGAAATGAGTTTGTGGTTCTTTAATTCATTACAGACAATATCAAATGTTTCCTGGGCTTTCATTGTGTTTTAGTGGGTTTTAATTCGCCATCAACCAGTCCAACTAATTGGTGCATCGACCAAGTGGTGGAGTGCCTTGATGTTAAGGTCAGGCTTCTGAAGATGTATATGGATAATGTGTATATAATGTAAAGCAAATTAATCCTGATAGGTAATAAGGTACCCACATGTCCAGCGCTTTTCTCCTGTGTACAGATTCGAGTGAGTTTTATTGAATGATGTGTGTGTGTTGGTGTTATGGACCCCACCAATGAATGAATGTATGAATGAGCTGCTGTGATTAAGAATCTGTGACATAAGGAGAATATGTAAATCTTGTCCTCCGTGCTGCATCAGTCACAAGTGTGCCCGAGTCTATATTACACCCCTCAGTGTGTTCCAATTATGCTTGGGTCTATATTACACCGCTCAGTGTGTCCCAAGTGTGCCCGAGTCTATATTACACTGCTCATTGTGTCCCCCACGTACTTGAGTCGATATTACACTGCTCAGTGTGTCTCACGCGTGCCCGAGTCTATATTACACCACTCACTGTCTCCCAAGTGTGCTCGAGTCAATTGTACACTGCTCAGAGTATCCCATTTGTGCCCGAGTCAATATTACACCACTCAGTGTGTCCCACATGTACCTGGGTCGATATAACACTGCTCAGTGTGTCCCACGTGTCCTGGGTCTATATTACACCACTCAGTGTGTCCCACACGTACCTGAGTCGATATTACACTGCTCAGTGTGTCCCACACGTCCTGGGTCTATATTACACCCCTCAGTGTGTCACAATTGTGCTCAGGTCTATATTACACCCCTCAGTGTGTCTCATTTGTGCCCGAGTCTATATTACACCCCTCAGTGTGTCCTAATTGTGCCTGAGTCTATATTACACCCCTCAGTGTGTCACAATTGTGTTCAGGTCTATATTACACCCCTCAGTGTGTCTCATTTGTGCCCTAGTCTATATTACACCACTCAGTTTGTCCCAATTGTGCCCGAGTCTATATCACACTGCTCAGTGTGTCCCAAGTGTGCTCAGGTCTATATTACACCCCTCAGTTTGTCTCATTTGTGCTCGGGTCTATATTACACCCCTCAGTGTGTCACAATTGTGCTCAGGTCTATATTACACCCCTCAGTTTGTCTCATTTGTCCCCGAGTCCATATTACGCCTCTCAGTGTGTCCCAATTGTGCGCGAGTTTATATTACACCACTCAGTGTGTCCCAAGTGTGCTCGGGTCTATATTACACTGCTCATTGTGTCCCCCACGTACTTGAGTCGATATTACACTGCTCAGTGTGTCTCACGCGTGCCCGAGTCTATATTACACCACTCACTGTCTCCCAAGTGTGCTCGAGTCAATTGTACACTGCTCAGAGTATCCCATTTGTGCCCGAGTCAATATTACACCACTCAGTGTGTCCCACATGTACCTGGGTCGATATTACACTGCTCAGTGTGTCCCACACGTCCCGAGTCTATATTATAGCACTCAGTGTGTCCCAATTGTGCCTGAGTTTATATTACACCCCTCAGTGTGTCACAATTGTGCTCGGTCTATATTACATCCCTCAGTGTGTCTCAAGTGTGCCCAAGTCTATAATATACTGCTCAGGGTGTGCCACGCGTGCCTGAATATGTATTACACTGCGCAGTGTGCCCTGCACAGGCTCGAGTCAACATTACACCGCTCAGTGTGTCTCACGCGTACCTGAGCATCTCCCAAGTGTGCCCGAGTCTATATTACACAGCTCAGAGCGTCCCATTTGCGCCAGAGTCTACATTACATCGCTCAGTGAGCCCCAAGTGTGCTCGGGTCTATATATCACACCGCTCAGTGTGTCCCAAGTGTACTCTGGTCTATATTACACTGCTCAGTGTGTCTCACGCGTGCCCGAGTCAATATTACACCACTCAGTGTGTCCCACATGTACCTGATCGATATTACACTGCTCAGTGTGTCCCACACGTCCTGGGTCTATATTACACCCCTCAGTGTGTCACAATTGTGCTCAGGTCTATATTACACCCCTCAGTGTGTCTCATTTGTGCCCGAGTCTATATGACACCCCTCTGTGTCTCATTTGTGCCCGAGTCTATATTACACCCCTCAGTGTGTCCCAATTGTGCCCGAAGTCTATATTACACCGCTCAGTGTGCCCCAAGTGTGCTCGGGTCTATATATCACACCTCTCAGTGTGTCCCAAGTGTACTCTGGTCTATATTACACTGCTCAGTGTGTCTCACACGTGTCCGAGTCTATATTACACCGCTCACTGTCTCCCAAGTGTGCTCGAGTCAATTGTACACTGCTCAGAGTGTCCCATTTGTGCCTGAGTCAATATTACACCACTCAGTGTGTTCCACACGTACCTGAGTCGATATTACACTGCTCAGTGTGTCCCACACGTCCTGGGTCTATATTACACCCCTCAGTGTGTCACAATTGTGCTCAGGTCTATATTACACCCCTCAGTGTGTCTCATTGGTGCCCGAGTCTATATTACACCCCTCAGTGTGTCCTAATTGTGCCTGAGTCTATATTACACCCCTCAGTGTGTCACAATTGTGTTCAGGTCTATATTACACCCCTCAGTGTGTCTCATTTGTGCCCTAGTCTATATTACACCACTCAGTTTGTCCCAATTGTGCCCGAGTCTATATCACACTGCTCAGTGTGTCCCAAGTGTGCTCAGGTCTATATTACACCCCTCAGTTTGTCTCATTTGTGCTCAGGTCTATATTACACCCCTCAGTGTGTCACAATTGTGCTCAGGTCTACATTACACCCCTCAGTTTGTCTCATTTGTCCCCGAGTCTATATTACGCCCCTCAGTGTGTCCCAATTGTGCGCGAGTCTATATTACACCGCTCAGTGTGTCCCAAGTGTGCTCGGGTCTATATTACACTGTTCAGTGTGTCCCACACGTGCCTGAGTCTATATTACACCGCTCAGTGAGTCCCAAGTGTGCTCGGGTCTATATTACACCCCTCAGTGTGTCACAATTGTGCTCAGGTCTACATTACACCCCTCAGTTTGTCTCATTTGTCCCCGAGTCTATATTACGCCCCTCAGTGTGTCCCAATTGTGCGCGAGTCTATATTACACCGCTCAGTGAGTCCCAAGTGTGCTCGGATCTATATTACCCTGCTCAGTGTGCCCCACACGTGCCTGAGTCTATTTTACACCGCTCAGTGTGTCCCAAGTGTGCTCGGGTCTATATTACACCGCTCAGTGAGTCCCAAGTGTGCTCGGATCTATATTACCCTGCTCAGTGTGCCCCACACGTGCCTGAGTCTATTTTACACCGCTCAGTGTGTCCCAAGTGTGCTCGGGTCTATATTACACTGCTCAGTGTGTCACAATTGTGCTCAGGTCTATATTACACCCCTCAGTCTGTCTCATTTGTCCCCAAGTCTATATTACGCCCCTCAGTGTGTCCCAATTGTGCCCGAGTCTATATTACACCGCTCAGTGTGTCCCAAGTGTGCTCGGGTCTATATTACACTGCTCAGTGTGTCCCACAGTGCCTGAGTCTATATTACACCCCTCAGTGTGTCCCACAGTGCCTGAGTCTATATTACACCCCTCAGTGTGTCCCACAGTGCCTGAGTCTATATTACACTGCTCAGTGTGTCCCACAGTGCCTGAGTCTATATTACACCCCTCAGTGTGTCCCACAGTGCCTGAGTCTATATTACACCGCTCAGTGTGTCCCAAGTGTGCTCGGGTCTATATTACACCGCTCAGTGTGTCCTACAAGTGCCTGAGTCTATATTACACCGCTCAGTGTGTCCTACAAGTGCCTGAGTCTATATTACACCGCTCAGTGTGTCCCACGGGTGCCCGAGTCCATATTACATTAGTCAATATATATTTATTGCATGTGTGCCTAGTGGCTGCAGCTCGTTATACCGCACCTTTCTCTTTACTACGTGTCTTTACCTTCTTCCCTCTCCTTGTTCGGTGCCAAAACATCCCATCAAAATACTGTCTGACAGAAACATCATCTCCTAAATATCATTTACAAACGACCCTCCAGTGGGGTAAATAATAGAACTTCTGCCCCCAGCGGGGCAATATTCTCAAGCAATTCCATTCTTGCTAATGAGATGCTGAAACGCAGCCCCTTCTGGTGCTTTCGGGCACGTGATCGATGAACTAGTGTAATTCCCCAGCAGGGGTAGATTTCACATCTGTATGGAAATCCATCCCCCCCCCCCCCCACGCCCCCCACTCCCTTCATAATTCAGCCCCTGCTGCGTAATCTGCATGTTTTGACAAAACAAGATGTTTTACTGAAATGGAGCAAAGATTACCAAGGACGCTGCAAACAAACCGGAACAGCTCCTGGCACTTTGAGGGAGGCACTTGATCACCCTTTGCCCCCGGCCTGGTTCTAGCAGGGGGCCGGGTGGGCCAGGACCACCCAAGTATGACTGGCTGTGGCCCACCCAGTCACGGAAGAAGAGCCACCTATAAAGTGCTTTCTCCATCATAACCTTGGAAAGTAGTCACGATTCTTCACTGTCTTTAAAACCGAAATTGTGCGGTGTGGTTTAGGGGAGGAGGTGGGCGAGCTAACAAATTAACAGTGAGAGCCCCAGAGCTGAGCCTAGGCTCTGGCTCGGCTCTCAGAGTTCATGCAAGAGCCGAGCCCTGAACATGTGTGCCATGTAAAACATGCAACACACATCCTGTAAAATAGGAAGCTCCTCAAAATAATGTATATCTTCGACACACGGAAGCTTTGACATTAATGTGTCACAATATAGCGCTGCACTAAGAAGTGCTTATTAAAAGGGACAGTTTTTAAATGTGAGCTTTGAGTCATCCCCGCCTCTGGTGACAGCGCCATCAGGGGACCTACAGGCGAGGCAGGGTCTCTGGAGCCTGTATGTGGCCCCGAGGTTTATAGAGCAAGGTCAGTCTGTGAGATCAAACCCAAAGGTGTTTGGAAAGTTCCTTTCCTGATTCATGGATTTGACTGAACTTTCATACACAAATATGAAAAAAAAACAAGTTTTGCTGAAATAAAATAGAGCCCAAGATCACACCATTCCATTTAAGGGGGGAGCTGCCATCTATCCAGGTTTCATGTTTTCACTTGGTACAATCTATTTTACTCTTATTTATGGTAATACTTAGTTTTTTACCTCTTTGTGCAGTTTTCTGTGATTTTTAAGGTGTGCCAACTCGACCTAAAGGTATTGAATTGCTTTACATGAACTCCGGTTACATTACACATTACACACTCCTGCCCCCAGCAACCTAGACTCCGAGAACACCCTCTCTGCTGGGATAAACACACATCTCATGGGAAGGCTGCAAAACATCCGGAACTCAGCAGCCAGAATCATTCCAACTTCCCCCGATGGTCACACATCTCACCTCACCTCAAGTCCCTACACTGGGTACCCACACCCAAACGAGGACATTTCAAACTCCTCTCCCAAACCTTTGAGTCACTCTGGCCCAGCATACCTCAACAATATCACCTGCTTTGACCAGCCCTCCAGACACCTCAGCTCGCAAGAGTCGCAAGCCACCCATATGGAAAACCCTTTCCGGCGGTCGAGGCTTCTCCCACCTCGCTCCTAAAGCATGCAATGATGTGCCGTGACGCGTCCCAGCCTCCACTTCATTTCTTGAACTCCACAAGAAGATGAAGGCCTGGCTTTTCGAGTAACTGCATTGAGCCCTAGGGTTGGCTAAACTCACTCCGCCCGGCTCCAGGATGAGATCGAGGTGAGAGTGCGCTTTACAAGCCATCATAACGACCTGACCCGAAAGAAGCAAATGCACTTTAAGGACCATCCAGTTTGAACTGGTACAAACCTCAACCACGGCTGGAGTATTCCGTTAGTCTGGATGAGCGCTTTTGTTTCCCACGTGTTGTATATGTTTGCCTCTGCACCTGCCCCCAGACCATGGATGGGCTCAGAGGTGAAACGTTTCTCCTGCTTGCGTGGGGCCATTCCCCATGCAAATGAGGGAACATCCCCTGAATATAGCTCCGGCTGTGCATGTGTTCCAGCGCTTCGGTATTACAGAAGGGGCTGCGCAAGCATCTGTGGCTCGGGGTCATTCCCCATGCAAATGAGGGAACATCCCCTGAATATAGCTCCGGCTGTGCATGTGTTCCAGCGCTTCGGTATTACAGAAGGGGCCGGGCAAGCATCTGTGGCTCGGGGTCATTCCCCATGCAAATGAGGGAACATCCCCTGAATATAGCTCCGGCTGTGCATGTGTTCCAGCGCTTCGGTATTACAGAAGGGGCTGCGCAAGCATCTGTGGCTCAGGGCCATTCCCCATGCAGATGAGGGAACATCCCCTGAATATAGCTCCGGCTGTGCATGTGTTCCAGCGCTTCGGTATTACAGAAGGGGCTGCGCAAGCATCTGTGGCTCGGGGTCATTCCCCATGCAAATGAGGGAACATCCCCTGAATATAGCTCCGGCTGTGCATGTGTTCCAGCGCTTCGGTATTACAGAAGGGGCCGGGCAAGCATCTGTGGCTCGGGGTCATTCCCCATGCAAATGAGGGAACATCCCCTGAATATAGCTCCGGCTGTGCATGTGTTCCAGCGCTTCGGTATTACAGAAGGGGCTGCGCAAGCATCTGTGGCTCGGGGCCATTCCCTATGCAAATGAGGGAACATCCCCTGAATATAGCTCCGGCTGTGCATGTGTTCCAGCGCTTCAGTTACAGAAGGGGCTGGGCAAGCATCTGTGGCTCGGGGCCATTCCCCATGCAAATGAGGGAACATCCCCTGAATATAGCTCCGGCTGTGCGTGTGTTCCAGCGCTTCGGTATTACAGAAGGGGCTACGCAAGCATCTGTGGCTCGGGGTCATTCCCCATGCAAATGAGGGAACATCCCCTGAATATAGCTCCGGCTGTGCATGTGTTCCAGCGCTTCGGTTACAGAAGGGGCTGGGCAAGCATCTGTGGCTCAGGGCCATTCCCCATGCAAATGAGGGAACATCCCCTGAATATAGCTCCGGCTGTGCATGTGTTCCAGCGCTTCGGTATTACAGAAAGGGCTGCGCAAGCATCTGTGGCTCGGGGCCATTCACCATGCAAATGAGGGAACATCCCCTGAATATAGCTCCGGCTGTGCATGTGTTCCAGCGCTTCGGTTACAGAAGGGGCTGCGCAAGCATCTGTGGCTCAGGGCCATTCCCCATGCAAATGAGGGAACATCCCCTGAATATAGCTCCGGCTGTGCGTGTGTTCCAGCGCTTCGGTATTACAGAAAGGGCTGCGCAAGCATCTGTGGCTCGGGGCCATTCCCCATGCAAATGAGGGAACATCCCCTGAATATAGCTCCGGCTGTGCATGTGTTCCAGCGCTTCGGTTACAGAAGGGGCTGGGCAAGCATCTGTGGCTCAGGGCCATTCCCCATGCAAATGAGGGAACATCCCCTGAATATAGCTCCGGCTGTGCATGTGTTCCAGCGCTTCGGTATTACAGAAGGGGCTGCGCAAGCATCTGTGGCTCAGGGCCATTCCCCATGCAAATGAGGGAACATCCCCTGAATATAGCTCCGGCTGTGCATGTGTTCCAGCGCTTCAGTTACAGAAGGGGCTGGGCAAGCATCTGTGGTTCAGGGCCATTCCCCATGCAAATGAGGGAACATCCCCTGAATATAGCTCCGGCTGTGCATGTGTTCCAGCGCTTCGGTATTACAGAAAGGGCTGCGCAAGCATCTGTGGCTCAGGGCCATTCCCCATGCAAATGAGGGAACATACCCTGAATATAGCTCCGGCTATGCCTGTCTTCCAGCGCTTCGGTATTACAGAAGGGGCTGCGCAAGCATCTGTGGCTCAGGGCCATTCCCCATGCAAATGAGGGAACATCCCCTGAATATAGCTCCGGCTGTGCATGTGTTCCAGCGCTTCGGTATTACAGAAGGGGCTATGCAAGCATCTGTGGCTCGGGGCCATTCCCCATGCAAATGAGGGAACATCCCCTGAATATAGCTCCGGCTGTGCATGTGTTCCAGCGCTTCGGTATTACAGAAGGGGCCGGGCAAGCATCTGTGGCTCGGGGTCATTCCCCATGCAAATGAGGGAACATCCCCTGAATATACCTCCGGCTGGGCATGTGTTCCAGCGCTTCGGTATTACAGAAGGGGCTACGCAAGCATCTGTGGCTCGGGGCCATTCCTCATGCAAATGAGGGAACATCCCCTGAATATAGCTCCGGCTGTGCATGTGTTCCAGCGCTTCAGTTACAGAAGGGGCTGCGCCAGCATCTGTGGCTCGGGGCCATTCCCCATGCAAATGAGGGAACATCCCCTGAATATAGCTCCGGCTGTGCATGTGTTCCAGCACTTCGGTATTACAGAAGGGGCTGCGCAAGCATCTGTGGCTCGGGGTCATTCCCCATGCAAATGAGGGAACATCCCCTGAATATAGCTCCGGCTGTGCATGTGTTCCAGCGCTTCGGTATTACAGAAGGGGCTACGCAAGCATCTGTGGCTCGGGGCCATTCCCCATGCAAATGAGGGAACATCCCCTGAATATAGCTCCGGCTGTGCATGTGTTCCAGCGCTTCGGTATTACAGAAGGGGCCAGGCAAGCATCTGTGGCTCGGGGCCATTCCCCATGCAAATGAGGGAACATCCCCTGAATATAGCTCCGGCTGTGCGTGTGTTCCAGCGCTTCGGTATTACAGAAGGGGCTACGCAAGCATCTGTGGCTCGGGGCCATTCCCCATGCAAATGAGGGAACATCCCCTGAATATAGCTCCGGCTGTGCATGTGTTCCAGCGCATCGTTATTACAGAAGGGGCTGCGCAAGCATCTGTGGCTCGGGGTCATTCCCCATGCAAATGAGGGAACATCCCCTGAATATAGCTCCGGCTGTGCATGTGTTCCAGCGCTTCGGTATTACAGAAGGGGCTACGCAAGCATCTGTGGCTCGGGGTCATTCCCCATGCAAATGAGGGAACATCCCCTGAATATAGCTCCGGCTGTGCATGTGTTCCACGCTTTGGTATTACAGAAGGGGCTGCGCCCCTACATACAGAATATGATGTGCTGACATGTAGGGTGACTTGATTTTCTATGCCAGAAACCGATACATTGCATCGACATGGAAATAGGACTATATTTAATGCCTCTGCCACAGAGGCCCTGAGTACCACGTTATTATCCCATGTTTTTTTTTTTGGTGCCACATGATTAGAAGTTGTTTGCTTTTTCCCCAACCAGTTTTCCTGGCTGTGGGAAACCCAAATCCGATGTTTCTGTTTGGTAATACCAGCTAAAAAATGGAAGACAATTTAGCTAAAGGGGCCAAATCTAATCTTTTTCTCTGCTCGAAAAATGCTTCCTTTTCTCTCCCATACTCCCCCGACCTCCCCTTCACCACCCCCAGACCCGCACATGGCTTTACCACTTGCTCAGAGCAGATGGCAAGTGTATGTGATAGCACCCCCAGCGGTTTGACTCATAACTGCACGGTACTGGTGCAAAATTACTGCTCGGTAACAGTAAGTGACACAGAAGCTAGGGACCATGTTACATACATAAGACCATTACACTGACAGTAATACTCCTGTTGCAACATTACGCAGGCAGTTTTATGGAAATCACAGAGGACATTACATCCTTCATTACATCATGTTCTGACCCATATTAATGCCCATTTATGGCATAAAAACATGGCAATGACTAAGTCATGACAGGTTTAGGGCTGTGAATGTTCCAGCTCTTTTTATTGCTACACTTGGTTTGCAGGTCACAAAGGAATGCTTTTGAAATTGCTTTTTATGTCTCGCCTGGCCCAGCGCATGCGCTGGTCTGGCGAGACATTTTGAGAGGGCTCCAAAAAGTGCTACCAGGCCAGCCTGGAGCTACAGTGCATGTGCACGGTCGCGCGTGTCGCGCTTTACCGTGATTACTTTCACTTTAGCGGCCGCATTGATGTTTGATCGTGATCGCGATCACTTTCACTTACGCAGCCGCACGGCCGCTTTGCATAGCCAATAGGTCTCGCTTTTGGGACCTTATAAGTATTTAGTTATGCAACTGTTGCATGGCTAAACACAGCAGCAGTCCGTGGAGGGAGGTCCGTGGGGCGGATAGGTGGGGCGGGGGAGGGGCATGGTGGGGGTACTAAACACGGAATATGGATAATTGGAGGTAAGTAAACAATTAAATAAATAAAACAAATTTTGTAGCGCGTGCTGCACCGCATTTTGTGATGCAGGGCGCGCTACGAAATTCGTTTTATTTATTTCATTGTTTACTTACCTCCAATTATCCATGTTCCGGTGTTTAGTACCCCCACCCTGCCCCTCCCCTGCCCCACCTTTCCGCCCCATGGACCTCCCTCCACGGACCGCTGCTGGCTAAACACTTATAAGGTCCCAAAGGCAAGACCTATTGGCTATGCCAATGCTTGTTTAAAAATGGCACGTGGCACAAAACTGGTGCATTCTATGTGATCAGCAGCTGCCCTCTGAGAATGAAGTTGATAGAGCGGGGCACTTATTGGAGAAAAAAAACGCGCTATAGGAATTATCAAAAGAGAGGGTCTGGTTTATGAGCAGCATTTCTGGCTGACCTGACCCCTGACCCCATCTCAAAGTACGGTCATTTATTTACTTTGGAGAAAATTATTGGGACACCGGATATACGCCAAAAACCCGGGACTGTACAGACAAATCCGGGATGACTGGTCACCCTACTGACATGGAACGTGAGGGACATGGTTACCCCTACCAAGAGGCACCGTTTCACTCCTACCTGTAAAGGACTCCACTCATACAGGAGACATGCATGACGGTGACAGAATTACAGAAACTCCACGCAAAATGGGCCAGGTGTACTAGACGACAACATCAGCTTATGTGAGGGGGGCACCGACCTGGACCGCACTGGGGTCCTGCTCTCAGTGCCACTGGTAGTTCGTGCTGGACTTTTCCCATTGGGCACAGGGTCAAGACTGATCTGCATACGGCTGGGTTCAAACTGGAATGGCATGGGGAGTAAAAAACAAAAAGAGTGTTTAGGCCCAGATCTCTGTACTGGGGTGAATGTTTGACATTGTTGAAAATTCTGTCCATTAACTGTTGTTTTTGCGTTCGAGGCGGGAGCGCACAGGGTGGACCTGAGGGCCTTGCACTGGAGGGTCACTTGGTCGGCATGCCCCTTGCTTTACTTGCTCTATATGCCCCGAATGCTGATCACTCCTCAGTCTTAGATGCCCCCCTCTGGCTCTCCTCCATGACCCAACACTCCCTCTGCCTGGGGAGGTGTCTTTCATTGTGTTCTGGACATCAGCCATGATCATTCCTTCACACACCTGGCATGACCCAGCACTTTCAGGGATGGTTGACTGACAGCAGATGATATGACATCTGGTGCCTACATCACCCTGTGGACAGTGAGTTCCTCTTCTATTCCCCTGTGCATAACCTGCATATCAGGATACATTCTTTCCTATGCTGCGCAACAATAAGCCATACGATTATCAGAACTGAATACCTGGCATGGAGCCTGGCTGAGTCCTGCCCGCTTACTTTGATACTGCCAGGCTGCCCGGGGGGCCATGTAGGGGACCTCCCAACAGGGCTGCCGCCTTAGTGCCACAGGAAGGTACAGGTTTAAGCATACCAGGCTCCCTGGTCTTGGGACCAGGGGGTCAATCAGCCGCGTCACTTCCGGCCGTGGGTTGGGGGAGGACAAGGTTACAAATACCTTCCCCCGCCCACTGTGCAGCCTCTTGACCACTGCCCGTCTCGCTGTTTTGGTGTGTCTTCGTCGGGCAGGAGGTCTACCTCCGGTAAGCCCCCCCCATCTATGCCTCTGTATTGGCGACGACCGCCCGGCCATTGCCGGGGATGGGTCTGCCTGGGGGGGGAGTGGTACAGCTCCCAAAACCAGCGTCGCCCTCCCTGGTGCAAAATAAACTGCAGCCAGGGGGGAGTTGGGACCCCGCGAAGAACGTGTAAGGGGGCCGGGCTGGTGCTCCGGTCGGGAATTTAGGCGGTCCCGTGAATGTCTTCACAGCGGGTAGTGGAGTGTGTCCTTAGCAAGCATGAGGGCCCGGGTTGCCCCTGGAGCCTCGCTGTGCTCATCTCCGTATCTGCCCATTGCAGCCAATG
This sequence comes from Triturus cristatus, assembly GCF_964204655.1. Lineage (NCBI taxonomy): Eukaryota > Metazoa > Chordata > Amphibia > Caudata > Salamandridae > Triturus > Triturus cristatus. The sequence goes on along the minus strand of NC_140583.1, from coordinate 28,170,688 downwards.
CAGTGCTTAGAGGACAGACCACGGACCGGCAGGCCCGGGGTCATCCTGGGGGTTCACTAGTCTCCTCTGCTCCCTCTTCTGTCAAAAGTCCGGCAAGGCAGAGAGATCCCCGGAGTCAGAGGCAGTTCCCTGCCCTCACTCACAGACAGGACCACGGGCGGTCGATCTTCGAATGTGCCTTGCAATCTGGGTGTGCGGGGTGCAGAACGGGTGGCTGTTTTTAGAGGCCAACACTGGGAGGCTTACCAACACGTATTTGTGGGATCTGCCTCTCGCGGGGTGAGGAAGATGTTCATAATCGTGGTAACGAAAGCTACCTAAGGAGCAACTACACCAATTGCACGTCCATGTACATACTCTGGGTGCAGTGAGGTGTTCACGCCTCCGGGTGGCACTGTCCCTCGGTTTTACAGTTCTTCCGTATACTTCAGGGCTTTGGCCACTATCATGGAATGAGTTTGCTCCTGCAATCGCGCAATAATTACTCCACGCAAGGTAATTTAGCGTAAAAGGCCATTTATTAGGACAGGGTTGAACAACCATAACCAAACATCACACAAACCCCCCAACAATCCCCAACAACATAACTTTTCATTCTTCCATTCTCCCCATACTCCAACTACTCCATCCCACTTCACACAGCAACCTCCTCACTTATCCCATTCGCTTCCTCACTTCTCTTCCACCCTCTTCCATCATCTCCATTCATCATAAACTGGTATGACGCACCCCCACCTTTCACCAGTATCCCCCTCCACGGAAGGGTGAGTATGCCCGTCATGGACTCCTCCCCCCTCCCAAATCCGCTAACCAGGGAACCCCCGGAGGGCGGTTACCTGCCCCACCCCATTCCATTGCACCTTTCGCCCTCACTCTCTCCGACACCAGATAGACTAATTCCATAAACCACTGATGACATCCCTCAACTCCATCATGTAGTACGCATTGCTCATGTGCGAAAGGTGCACTCCATCGTCTCTAAAAAGCAGGGGCTCCTCGAGCCGCAGTCCAGTGTGCGCCAGCACTTTGATCCCAATGTTCTCACAAAACACCCGCATTGCCCTATTCAATTTCCTTCGGGCTCGTTCCACCACTGCGGGCTTCAATGCCCCCCTCCAGATCCGACGAGGGATGAACTCAGTCCATACAAAGCAGGCCCCAGCCAGATTGCGTTTCATAGCCTCCAAATCCCTTTGCATCAAATAAAGCAATGACACCCCTGATTGTTTCACCAGGTCATTCTCCCCCAAATGGATGACGAGCAAATCCGGACAGCCCCTCTGCGAAACGTTCTTTGTCAGCCAGGGCAATAGCTCACCCCAGCGCATCCCACTCTTGCCCCGACAATGTACCTCGTGATGGCTGCTTCGCAGGCCCAGGCTACGACCGTACACCTGCCTGTCGGAATACTTGGAGGCCCAATGCACAAATGAATGTCCAACAATCCAGGTAACCGTCTTGGCTCCCGGACCCCCCACACAACCTACGGAGAAAAAAGAAATTAGAACACGAAACAGAACAGAACCGCTCCAGCAGCCGTCGTGCCCCTACACGCTTCGCCGCTCTACTTCCTCACGTACCGCTCGCAACAGCGTGACCTCCACCTACCAATCCGTCTGATCTTGTCCCAGGACCACGCCAGCCGAGCTGCCGCCGTCGCCATGCCGATCCGGAAAGAGTGCGTCCCATACCCTGCCGGGTCCCTACCTAGGTGCCTCACTGCCATTCGCAACACTGCCAGCAGCTGAAACGCCATGACCCTCTTCCCGGAAGCATGACAAAAAATCTCTCCTACACTCCTGCCCACCTGCCCGCAAAAAGTTCTCCATTATTGCACCGGACAAGCTCCTGGCCCTCCCGACTCGCACAACCACACCCATTTTCCTCTTCTAGCCTGGTCTGTTTTGGACCGCCCCAGCCAGATACCCAGGCGCGCCCCGTCCATTCGAACGTCCTCAAACCCCTACCCGGAGCACCTCTAGCCCCCAACAACTCCGAAACCCGGAATGCCCCAAAGAACATCCACGTCATGCACAACCGAAACAGCGCCAACTCAACCACGTCATAACAACAGAAACTCAATTCCGCCAATATGTCCAACAGTAACTCAAACTTAATAGCCTCACGCACAGCTGCCCCCCCAACGCCCCCCGCACCCTACCCCAACCCTTCAACATCTAACTCAGCAACTCACTCCTTGCTGGATCAAACCCCAAATAAACCATACCATAGAAGGAAATCCCCGCCAACTTCCCTGCAATCGTAACTTGTGACAAACCCCTGTCCATACAGTGCAAAACGTACCTCATCACACCCTCCTCACAATCCCCCTGTGACATACGCCAAGCATCCTTTGACCATCCCAGAAAAGCACCCAACTCAGCCCAAGCCAAACGATACGCCCGCCTTGTGGAATCCGCAACAGACTTCTCAACCAACTCCACCACTCTCACTCCCCCCAGCTCCAGATACCCTCCGGCACCTTGTGCTTGAAAACCTCTGCTCCTGGCGCCAACCTTCTGAAACGCTGCCACTGCGAGCGAGACAATGCATCTGCAATGTCATTGCTAGCGCCCGGCACCTGCTTCGCGCGAAACAGCACATTGAAACGCAGACACAGCAGCATAAAACTTCGCAGCAAGCACAGCACCCGCAGATCCCTTGCCCTCTGATTATTCACCAGGTCAACCACCGTCCGGTTGTCCACATGGAACAACACCGATCTGTTCTGAAATTCCGCCCCCCACACCTGCAGCGCAACCACGAACGGAAAGAACTCCAAAAACGCAATACTCCTGCCCTGTGTCAACCAGTGCGCCGGCCACTGCTCCGCACACCACCTCCCGTCCCAGAAAATGCCAAAACCTTGTGCTCCAGCCGCATCCGAAAAGATTTGCACCTGCCACACCATATTGTCATCCGCAAAATCCAATGAGACCCCGTTGAAGTCGCTCAGGAACACTTGCCAAATCCGCAGATCCGCCCGCACGCCCATGGAAAGCCGCACCCTGTGGTGGGGAAGCACCTCCCCCCACATGGCCAGTCCCAACCGTCTGCAAAACGTCCTGCCAGCCCGCACCATGCGACACGCGAAATTCAGCAAACCCAACAACCGTTGCACGGACCTCAAGTCAATCTTCCGCTGCGCCACCACGTGCAGCAAAAATTCCTGCATTTCCCCCGCCTTCTGCTGGGGCAAGCGCGCCACCCATGTGACAGAGTCCAATTCAATCCCCAAAAACGACAGACAACAGCTAGGCCCAGCCGTTTTTTCCGGCTCCAAGGGAACCCCAAATTCACCAGCCAGTCGCTGAAAATGCCTCAAAGCTTCCCCGCACTCGCCCGACTGCACTCGCCCGACGAACAAGAAGTCATCCAAATAGTGGGACAACAGCCGGTGCCCCGATCTGTCTGTGAAGGCCCACTGCAGGAATGAACTGAAAGTCTCGAACAAAGCACAGGATACCGCACAACCCATGGGCAAAACCTTGTCCACAAAGATCGCCCCCCCCAAACTGCATCCCCAGCAATGGAAAGTCCGCCGGGTGAATGGGCAGGAGGCGAAACGCAGACTTGATGTCACACTTAGCCAACTCCGCCCCCTGACCACAAGCCCTCACCAGCTCAATCGCATCATCCACCGACGCATACAGTACCCTGGAATCCTCCACCGCGATGAAATCATTCACCGACGACCCCTCCGGCCACGACAAGTGGTGAATCAAGCGAAACTCCCCTGGTTCCTTTTTTGGTACCACCCCCAAAGGGGATATGATGAGCTCAGGCATCGGCCACGTGTCAAACGGGCCGGCAATCCTCCCCTCCAGAACTTCCTTCCGCAAATTGGCCTCCACCACCCCCGGCAAATCCTTCGCTGACCTCAAATTCTCTGCCCATCTGCGCTCCCGCGGTCCCTGATACCCCACCCGAAACCCTTCAGTGAACCCCCAGTAAAGCTTCAGCGCCGCTTCCCTATCAGGATAACGGGAGAGCCATGGACCCATGGTCTCCACCTTAACCGGCGTAGGAGCCCTTTGGCCCAGCCTGGCCCCTACCTTTGGTAATCCGCCACTGTTCGGAGGGAGTGGCCAGTGAGAAACATTGTGTGAACGGGTGCCGCCCTCCACACTTAGAACACTCGTGTTTGAACTTACACGGGTGGCGGGTGCAGAAGCCCTTGTTAAAGTTCCAACAGGCCCCTGTGGTGGCTCCCCCACTCTTAGCCGACTGTCCAGCTGCGCCTGCAGCGGAAGCCTGTCCTCCTGCACTCCCGACGCCACTTTGTCCTCCCCCCGCCCCAGTCGGGGCGGGACGTGACTGAAAAGGCCGATACGTCACCAGGAGCCCACTGGCCGTATGCGTGGACGCGGACGATTGCGTCGAAGACATCCACTGTACCCACAACTCCTGGTCTACCTCTCCCCAGGGCTTATCAGTATTAACACTGATCCGGGCCCTAAACTCCTCGTCATAGCTAAGCCAGGCGAAACCCCCAAAGTGCATCTGCGCTTTGCGAATAATATCCATGTATTTAAATAACGCGATAGCCCTGTCCTGATGCTTTTCGCAATAGATGCTTGCGTAAATCAAAAAGGCCGACGTCCAATTTTCCATATTCACCGGCACCCGCGGCCGTCTCGTCAATTCCCACTCCTCCTTAGACCCCTCCTTAGCCTGTATTTCCCTGTGCAACAACTTGAACACATCGACATATTCATGCTTCCAAATCATCGTCCTCAACTTTTCGGTCAAATGCGTCCCCAAAGGCATCGCCATGCCCATGTAAGGCAGCTTCTTTTTGTGCTTCTCACCCCCTTCATCTTTCCCATCTTTCTCCCCCTCCTTGTCCGTCTGAACACCGGCCCCCACGAGCTGCTTCCCTTCCCCCCCCAGGTCCGTCGTCTTTGCCGGGTCCGTCTTCTTTGCCGTCGCTCCCGCCTCCCGCACCGATCCGTCACCTACCCCCACTGACCTGCATGTCTTCTTTCGCCCAACCTTGTCCCCCCTTCCCACACCCCCCACCACGCGCCCTCACTTGCAATGTTGACTGGCACCTCCTGCACCCGTCCTCCGAACACTGGGGCTTTCGTCCTCTCCACTCGCGTCCCGCTACAGCTGGCCTTTGGCGCCTGTAAGACACCAAACTTCCGGGTTGCCGCCTTCCCCTTCACCTCATGCACTTCACGCAGTTCACCTTCCTCCAACTCCTCACTATCAGACTCATAATCCAGCTCCTCTTCATAGTCATCCGCACCACCCAGTCTGCACCTCACGCACCACTCGTTTCACACCCTTGCCTTCTGCACCCTGCACAAACTCATACTCCGGCGCCGACGATGCCCGCTCCCGCGATGGAGGGCAGGCCGCCGCGGACCCCCCTGCTGCTTCGCCCCAGCGTTTGGAGGCCGTCTTGTGCCCCGCCGGCCCACCCTGGCCTCTACCAGCAAACGGCGCTGGCTTGGATTCCCCCCTCCCCCGGGACCGGCATAGTCCGTGGGGGCCCCAGCGCCACCAGGTCTCTGAGACGTCAAGTCAGTCCCTGACTCATCCACCCATACCCACCGTCCACGCCCCTCCACCTGACCCGCACTCCTCCCGCGCGCCGGCACCCTGTCCTCCGACTGAGCCTCCCCCGGCGACACCCCCCCACCACCCCCTCCCTGGCCGCGCACATCTCCCCCCACTTGCGCTCCATCTCCTCAATTAACCTACGCTGTTCCCGGATGCGCTCCTCCAATGACATCCCCTCCCACCTGTCTTCCCACCTGACCTCACCCCTGCCCGCTCCCTTTGCCCCGCGGCCGCGCCCCGCACCCCGGGAGGGGCCGGGGGCCTCCCTCCCCCCCCCAGATCCCCCCACCACCTTCGCCGGGCCCTTGCCCTTGCCCCCCCGCCCCCAACCTTCCCCTTGCCACCACCCAGGACGTCCGGGGGCTGGTCCCCCCACCCTCCCCCATCCCCCCCGCCGACTCACTGCCAGAGAGGTACAGTGCAAAATCCTCCCCCACCGGCTCCTCACTCTCCCCCCCTGGTCGCTGTCCTCACTATACTCCACCAGGCCCAAGCCCCTCCCCCGCCCAAGCGCCACTTCCCCACCTTCTCCGCCCGAACCCCTCCCATGGACGCCCCCGGGGTTCCCCCTGCCACTGAATCGCCAGTCCTCCCGCCCCCCCCGGTCCCCCCCTCCTCCACCTCACAAACGCCTGTGGCCCCCAGCGCTGGGAGGCTCATGCGCCGATCCCCACGCTTCCCCCTGGAGCCTGCTCTCTTGGCCCCCCCACCCCCGCGTGGTCACCGCGTGCTTCTTTGGAGGCGGTTCCTCCAAACATGCTGCCACTGCCGCCGCCACTCCCGCGGAGGCCGAGCGCGGTGTCCGGGTCATTCCGACCCACGCCTGGTCTAGGACCCCGGCCGCAGGAGATCCGATCTCCCCGCGCGGCTGAGGAGCTGCAGCGCTGCGCGCATCGCAGCATCATCCGGTTTCTGCCCCGTGTCTACCTCCATATTCGTTCGACCGCCTCCACGCCGACAGTAGACCCGCCTCCCTTGATTATTTCACTGCTTCCAGGCTGCAACCAGTCGCCAGACTGGGCCGCCTCACGTCAGCCGCTCCGCCGCCCAAAGGCCCCGACAAAAACTCGACCAAACCAATCTAACTAACCCACCCTGAGGCGCTGGGGAAAAGGAAGAGGAAGGACTTCCTCTCCCAGCCCCCTTTATCCTCACCTAACGACCCCACCCCTTTTCCCACCCCTTCCTTCCCTGTCCCTCCCTTGCGCAAAATCCCCGGGGGAAGACTAGTCTGCTGACCTTTCTTCCCCCGGGGGCCGCATTCTTGACTAGCATGGTTAGATTATATTGAACATTCTCGGTGTGATGTCTTGCTTAGGGCCAGACCGGGAGAGGTGCTGCGTGGTGATCATAAATGTCTTGTTTCTCTGTGCAGATTGGGAACACCCCCATTTCCAATCGTCACAGATAAGGGGCCTAGCGGAATCGCGACAGTCATGAATTGAAAACTGCCTCATTCTGACCGGGTGAGATCGTTTTAGATTACCTAATAATCTTTTAGGGCCGGTCCTTTTAAAAGATTCAATCCACATTTAGACTGCACGAATGCAGGTCTGGTGGCTGAGCGAGCTACTGGATTGTGTCGATAAACCAGTGTCTGACCTCACAGGCTCAGATCAGGGCATGTCCGCTGACCTTTTCACTTGCGGGGCAGACACGGGGGCTGAGGTCAGAGCTTGGCCAGCTGCAGACGCGCTCGCCGAGCCAGAGTCGGGTCCTGTCTTGTGTTAGTTAGTGGGCCAGACGGGGAGAGGTGCTGCATGGTTTCATGCACGTTGACAAGTTTTGCAGTCCGGATTATTGGGTACACCTCGGTGTCCAACTCGTCAGATAAGGGGCCTAGGAGAATCGCAATAGTGAGGTTTGTAAACTGCCGCATTTTGGAAAGAGTCAGATGAAAGGGTTTTACACATACTGACTCCTGAGCGCCCGAATAGGCATTGGCTGTATTAAAGCACTCTTAATCCCTCCCGAATTCATTTCCCGCACTATGGCTTGCTGTTAAACTGTGGGGGCTGCTCCCTTTCCCATATGGGGCTTGCGTGGGGAGCCGGGCATTCGGGTGTTTCCAGCGCAGTTCGCCTGTGGGGAGCCCGCTGGGCACAGCAGGGGCGCGTGCTTTGCCCGCGGCTGAACTGCCACATTTACTTTCTTGGTTCTGAGGGCACCTCATGCGGTGTGGTTTGAACCACGGAGGGTGCGCTGCTGCGAGCCTGTTCATTCTGATGGCAGCGCAATGTGGGGAAGAGACTGTCAATCCAACGCTTTCGCCTCCTTGAGGTGTGAGTCCGGCCTCTTGGGCGGTGAATGCAGAGGCATGGCTTGTCCCTCCGCCCCATACTCCCTTACCAAGAGCATTTCTGCCTTTTCAATGGGCGCTTGGTGGTAAGGGTCCAACGTGGTGACCCCTTTCGCGAAGTATTAGCAACACACATTACGTACTACTTTTCCTTGAACACAGGCTCCACTTCCTTCAGGGCGGTGGAATGGGATGCCCACAAAGTGTTTGTGAGGGGTCACTGTATCGCCACGGTTGGGGGTTCTAAACACGTTGAGGAGACAGCTTATGTCAAAAAAGGGGAGCTGCAACTGCTCGTAAAGCAGTGGCCGCTGAGCGCCGCAGAGGCTGACCGGCTGCATCAGTTAAGAGGAGAACACCGGCACCTTGAGGCGCAGCCGAGGAAACTGGATTATAAGCAATAAGTGGCCCACTTACACAGTGAGGGAGGTAAAGCGGGATGGCTGCTGGCATGACTGGTCCGACACAATAGTTCACGTGCTTCGATTGCATCCTTAGGGCATATTGTTAATACTTAGGTGGACATAATTGATGCCTTTGTCACCTACTACCCAGCCCTGTATGTGGAGGTTGTCGCTCCTTCTGCTGATAAACTAGGGATCTTCTTCCATGGGCCCCCTCCCTGAATTCGATCTGCTGCACCGGGTGAAACTCGATGCTCCCCTACAGGTTGAAGAGATCCGTCTGGCAACAGCACAGATTGCCCTGGGCATGGATGGGCTCCCCATAGAGTGTTATGCTGCCTTCAGTGCCTCACTTTCACCCAGGCTCCTCAAGATGTATAATGAGATGTGGGAGAGGGCCCGCCCCTGGACTCATTTCGAGAGTCCCTTCTACTGGTACTCCCCAAACCGGGCCGGGATCCGATGTACGTACGATCCTATTGACAGTTGTTGCTCTGGAACCTTGATTACAAAATCCTAGGGTAGGTTCTGGCGAACTGGCTGCAGCCCAATATTGGAAGCATCATACATATGGACCAGAATGGATTCAGCCTGGTCCACAACGACTTCCCCAACATCCATCACCTTCTTGGGTTGCTGGGGGACCTCCCCCGGTCAGTGCAGAGGTTCCAGTGGCAATCTCGCTCGATATTGAGACAGCCCTCTGAATCCTGGGTGGGGATACCTATTTGCAACTTTGGAAACATTGCACTTTGACCCTGGATATCTGAGGTGGCTATATACGAACAACCAATGGTATGGGTCACGATGGGGCAGGTGCTGTCTGGTAGTTTTGACATACAACGGGCCACCCTCAATGCAACAGAGATGCCCTTTATCGCGGATGATCGTCACTTTAGCCTTGGAACCGCCGACCTGTAATTTATGTTTGCTCCCACGACAGTAGGGAAAAGAAGCACATGGTCTCTACCACTTGAGTTCCTTATATGCTGACGATGCCCTTGTCTACCTGCCTGATGGTCCTACTTGAGGTATCTGAGGCAACATTGGGTCTTAGAGTGTATTGGTCGTGCTTGTTCCCCATTCGCCCGATCCCGGAACAGGACAATGGGTGATCTTTTCTAGGCTCACATGGCAGTTTAACACATTTAAGTATTTGAGCATACATGTTTTTCACTCCAATGGGAATCTCCATGAAGGAAATTTTGGAAAGACTCTGAACTCCATCCGGGGGTCCTTAGTATTCTAGACGTCGCTGGCGATATTCAATATGCTCATTTTCCTGTACCTGCTATACCTTTCTCGGCTCCATAGGTCCTTGCAGGAAGGGGTCTAGGTGCTTTTAGTTCTAATCATGAGCTTTATTATGCAGTGACACATTTGCAGTCGCCGGTGTGATGGTTAGGATGCTCCCCTGCTCAGAGCAGGCAACAGTGCAAGGCTTGCTCAGTGGCACGCGTCTATAAACCTGATTGTCCTCGCTGGGAACTCAGACCTGCCAGGGTGGGGGGGGCAGAGCTGTTCTCTGCCCCACTTATATTTCAAAAGGCTACCTCCAGCAGACTCACAAAGGAACTCGACACCAGCTTTTTTTCACTCTACACCTCTTGGAGCCTGGGTAGGAAATTATGGGGGAGGAAGGAACTTTCTTGAACCAGATGTGGGGGTGAACTAGAGGTTTCTTTCACTTCAAAGGGTAGCACCAGGTATTAATTGTGTACCTCCTGAGCCACTCATCAGTACACTCCTGGACCTGTGGAAGACTTCAGAAAGCTGCCTTGTACTTCAGAAGACTACCCTGCCGCGTGAGACCTGCCTTCTTTCTCAGAGGACTGCCTAACTGCTACCAGAGGACAGTCCTGCATCTTGAGGCCTGCATTGTTCTTCCAAGAACTGCCCTGCTGTTGAGGTCAGATGGTGCTTTAAAGAGAGAGTCCCATTCCCTAAAACCCACGACTGCCAGAATGACTCCAAGTGTCTGTTGGCTAACGTCATGTTGAGAGTTACAGAGACACAACAAGCTCCAGAGGCGGCCCTGCAACTGCCCAGCTGACCTGCTGCAACTGGTCCTGTCTGGTACTGTAAATGGACCTGCAACTGGACCTTCATGAGCTCTACTTGCCTGTTCTGGAGTTAGCTCCTGACCCATAGGAGGTGCCTCCCCAGGTCCTGGACCCTTGGCTGGCACCTTTTAAGCTCCTCTTGGGAAATCGAGACGTTTTGAACTCTGAGCCGGACTTTGAGGAGGTAACTTTGTCAGCTGGACTAACCTGGTCTCAGGATATGGCCCACACTCCTTCACGGCCAACCTGAACTTGTGACTTTGTCCCAGTCTAGCATGACCAGATACCCACAGTTAGCACTCTCTGCTTCTTGGTGCTATTTCTACTTAAACCTTGAAAATTGCTGATCTCTGGTTGGATGTTTGTCATTTTGATCTCATTTTCTTTATTAAAATGTTCTCTCTGTTTCTAAATTGTTGTGAGGTAGCTCTTGTCTGTGTTTTCACTTATATTTGTTTGTGTGCTGCATGAATACTTAGCACATTGCCTCTAAAATTAATCCTGACTGCTTTTGTGCCAAATTCTAACATTATGGAGACAAGACCAAAATGATAGTACTGGATAATAGCCCACCCCCAGTAACGCTGCTCGGCTGGCCTAACACTCTAGGAACGCTACCCATTCCGTCTTCCACTATAAAAGTTTGTTGATGGAAGTCCAAGCCAAGAAACTGGCCAGTTGCTGCTTTGGCATATTGAGGACCATGAGGAAACCTCTGGATCTGCTGCCCATCCCGTGCAGAAGAGGGGTAGTCCAGGCGTTGATCTCTTCACGTCTGGACTACGGCCACTCTCCATACCACGGCTCCCCCAAAGCAGTCCAAAAAAGGCTACAAGTGCTGCAGCCAGTACCATTTATAAGATACCTAATGTTTCCTCAGCCAGGAAAGCCCTGCCCTCATTACACAGGTTCCCTGTGGAACACAGAATTAAATTCAACGCCCAAAGCCCTATGTCTGACTCACAGGGCAGTAAACGGGTAGGGCCCTCGCAGAATCAGATCCCACTGGCGGCCGAGTTTACAAGCAGGACTCTCAGATCCTTCAACCTGGGTCTTCTAAGGGGTGAAAGATCCATTTCTTATCTCTCCCCCAAATTGTGGAACACATTGCCAATCAGTCTGCGAACTGAGCCGGATGAGGCCAAATTTAAAAAACGTCTTAAAACTTGGCTACACCCTAATTATAAGAGCCCAATGACAGATCTGTGGGGGCATGGTTTTGACTCACAGTGCTGGGAAGCCTCAGGGTAGCTATGCACCTTACAAGTCAAGATAAGATAAGATGCCCCCCCCCACTTTTTGCTGCCCCCCCATTAGAACTGCTAGATGATGCGTTTTTTACTCTGATAATACCATGGGACCTGCTAACCAGGCCCCTGTGTCCGTGCTCATTCCCCTAAAAATGATGTAAAATAGGTACAGCCAATTAAGAAGGTACTTTCCCCCCTTAAAAGTCCCTAGTGTATGGTACTAGTGGTACCCAGGGCAAGGGTGGTAAAGGTGTCACCTGAGCTGCAGCACTGTATTGTGCCACCATGTGTGACCCAAGTAAAAGTGTGTCTGCAGGTCTTCCTTTGCAGCCCTGCACGAGCAGCCTGTCTGCCCGAGAGTGCCCCTCTGGGTCTGCCTTTGCAGCCCTGCACGAGCAGCCTGTCTGCCCGAGAGTGCCCCTCCGGGTCTGCCTTTGCAGCCCTGCACGAGCAGCCTGTCTGCCCGAGAGTGCCCCTCCGGGTCTGCCTTTGCAGCCCTGCACGAGCAGCCTGTCTGCCCGAGAGTGCCCCTCCGGGTCTGCCTTTGCAGCCCTGCACGAGCAGCCTGTCTGCCCGAGAGTGCCCCTCCGGGTCTGCCTTTGCAGCCCTGCACGAGCAGCCTGTCTGCCCGAGAGTGCCCCTCTGGGTCTGCCTTTGCAGCCCTGCACGAGCAGCCAGTCTGCCCGAGAGTGCCCCTCTGGGTCTGCCTTTGCAGCCCTGCACGAGCAGCCTGTCTGCTCAAGAGTGACTCTGACCACACCATGTGCCGCAGAGCCACACCACTGCCATAGTGTAAGTCACTCTTAAGGTAGTCCTCCTTAGCCTAGGAGGTAGAGTGCATTATGTTAAAGGTGTAGACATATATATGTTCCTTCATATATATCCCTACAGAAGACAAGAGTCTGCCCTCCTTGCAGGATGTTCTAGCACTTCCCTTGGATGGAGACAAAGGCCTGGGCAGGATGGAGGTTACGCCTCCGCCCGCCCAGGATGGTTAGTGCGTACAGTGAACAAGTCCAAGAGTCTCAAACGCTTCACCACCCTTGATATTTTGATTTGATTTAAAATGTGTAGAGCGCAAACAATTTACAAAAGGCATCAAGGCGCTGTACGCAGCTCCTCCGCAGGAGGCCTACTATACCTCCATATGCAGACAAAAAGGTCTAGAGAGGGTGTAGCCAGGTGTTGAGAGCCTTCCTACAGGGCTGGGACTGAGAAATAGCCCCAGGGCTTTGCGGAAGGGAGTTCCAGAGTCTGCTTGAGGCTGTTGAGAATGCTCTGTCGCCCCATTTCTTCCTTTTAGTTCTCGGCACAACGAGCAGGAATAATATGTAACTACCCTGACTCCCACTCAAGGACAAAGCCCCTGCCGCCCTGTCCATCCCAACAGACCGTGAAAATTAGTTATTCAGGAGGTGTACGCCCCAAAAAGGCCAGCCACACCTTCAGGGTGGGCTAAGAGGTCTGTACAGCCGAGGAAGGATCCTGCCATTTTGAAAGGACACAAAAAGAGACACGAAGAAGATGCCATAACCAAAAACAGGACTTTGGACTCTGCCGTAACGCAAAGAGAGGACACTTAAGTACCCTGAAGAGAATATATGTTGGAACCGTGTGTCGAAGTGTGTCCGTGGCAAAAGCTCATTGTTACTCCCAGCAAGAGGCACTCCAGTGGACTCCAGAAACCACAGCAGACTCTCAAAGATTGGTGGGGCCCTTCCCCTGCAAGCTGCAGGAAATTAGACTTGCTGCAGTACAAGAATTGCGACCCGCTGGGCCACTCGAGAGTGAGCCCACAGAGAAGTGGCGTCCTGCAAGTCCAGAGTGGTAGCCAAGCTTTCCCCAAGTTTTAAGCCTCTACTCCACTCCTGTTGCTATCTAGCTTCCAAAGTAACCGTGGACTGCATTGGCCATTTTGGCAGCCTACCGCCAATGTAGGCGCCCTTGCTCCGTGGTGCAGAATGCAGCACACACAGAAGAGGAAAAGACGCGCAATAAACATATTTCTCCTCATTGCACCTCACCTAGAGAGGTGGATGGATTTGGCACTTCTCCAGGTTTCATGGTCTCGTAAATCTGGAGCAGCGTCAACATCCATGGGTGTTGGGTGGAAACAGCCGGCGCAACACCCATGGAATGCCTCCCGGGCTCAGAGTGAGGGGGCGTGGCCATTTGCTCCGCATCTCCTTATTCAAGAATTGTGCGGCCACAGAGAGTCACACAGGGTGGCTTTGCGTGGCTGCATAACCTGGAGTCAAAGCCCTGCGTCACGCATGTATCACTTTACGCAGTGCAAAAGCGACACAGGGCTGTACTAAATGCTGTCGTAAATAGGCCCCCATATTTGCAAGCATCCTACAAAGGGGTGAAATTTAAAGATTATTGTTGCGCCTCAGGGCCATAGCCTCCAGGAGGTGGCCCTGCCTTTCTGTGGAGGCACAAAGGACTGGACGGCGTGCTCGCCCTACAATCTGCTGTGGACCAAGGGCTGGAGGAAGGGATGAGAAGCGCCGATCGGGAGCAGACCTGTCGAGTGGGTGTCACGTCATCTGAATGAGTCACTCACATAGCACAACTCGGCTAAAGGGATCCCTCTACGGTGCTACATTCAGAGCAGTGGCTTCACGGGGGAGTGAGATAAGAAGGGGCTAAGCTTGTTTCTGAAGTTGAGGCGACTAGCTGCGGCTTAGACTGACAGCACTCAGACCAAGAGGCGCACACCCCCCTGAGGCATACTGCCAGAATGTCGATGCTGAAACATCGACATGTCAAGATACTGACGCGAAAAAATCATTGTGAAGGTATAGGTGTAACACACTTCACTTCATCTTGACGGTATATCTACCTTCACGATATGTGGGGGTGGAGTTAAAAACAGGTCTAATCTCACAAAATCTCTGGCATTGTGCATCACGTTTGTTACGCGATGTACCCAAAATTATGCCATTATGCCTGTCGCATAATTAGTAATTACAGAATAAACTTCATGCAGAAATACCTACGAAAGCATGGGAACAATGCGCACGGGCAGCACGCGGGCGGCTGTTGTTCAAAGCACTTGTGCATTGCGTACTATTTTTTTGTGGGCGAAAATGTCTATTTCACGTAAGTATTCATATTTGTGCATATTTTCCCAGGTTGCTGCATATTTATGTAAAAGGAAATTGCAATCACCGCAGTCTATGTTTACATATTGGGGAGAGGAGTTGGCCTAAGCTAGGGCGCTCGACCTCGGACCTGGGGAACTGGGTTCGAGTCTCGGCAATGACGCTGAACATCCTGTGACTCTGGGCAAATCACTTAATGTCCCCGTGCCTAACAAAAATGAATGTGTGTCCTAAAGTAAAGTAACTCGTGCTATATAAAGCGCTCTGATACTCTGTTCGCGCTCTATAAACTCTGAAAATATATACTTACTTTCAAGATGTTCTGGGCGCTGATATTTTGGCCTTGATTTTTTTGGGACTGGGCATTCTGCTGCATGGCAACCTGCCTGTCCTACTCCTGCAATACAAGAACGACACACAGACTTACATTTTCTGTGACCTTTATGTTAAAGCTTCGAGGGGACAGCAAGTGGTTGCAACCCAAAGGGTGTGTTGGATTAGAGTAACATCAGGCATCTTTTGGGTGATTTGAAATGTAAAGGAGCTCGTGGGTGACAGTTAATAACAGGAGTAACCAGAGCTTCAAATGTTTCCGCCTTCTTTTTCTATACAGAAAGCTTCATGTTGAAAGAGAATTACCCTACTTAGGAGACACTGCTCTCAGATTTGTAATTTTAAATTGGATGTAAATAGCTCTTACTACCCCAGGCAAGGTGTTGAAGCGCTTTACGGTGAGCAGCACACTACTCCAGAGCCCAATGTTAGTGGTTATTAATGTTTATTGTGATTGTGATGTGCTCTCAAGAAAACAACTGAATGCATTTACTCCAGTTACTTTGTGATGATTATTTTAATACCTGTTGGGTACGGTGATTAGTGGGGGCTATGAGGTGTCAGGTGAATGGTTGGTGAGACAGGTGGGCTGGCCAAGATCAGGTAGTTTTAGGTTTCAGGGATAGGGTTTTAAGGAGGAGAGGATATGATCTATGACATGAGGATTCCACCAATTGCAGAATTACAATAAGTAGGATTGAGGCAGGCAGGAATGAGGCTGAGAGGAGGCTGTACTCAGAAATAAATGGCAGACAGGGGGTGGAAGGTAAGAAGAGGGTCTCTCTCAAAAAAGAACGGAGAGGAATAAAGCGGAGTAAGTCAACGTCAATTTTCGATGCAGAATTTTAGAAGTATAACAGATTTTCTGACATATCAACAATCAGAGGATGTAAGCTATAGAAAGAGACATGATTACACATAGCGCTCGATATCTGCGGCAGACAGCTTAAAATGTGGTTCTGAGTGTACACATCATTTAAATCATCCTGTGTGCCAAGCCTAGGGCAGCCCTTTCGGAGTATCCAAACCTTGGTATAGGGTCTGTATGCTGTACAAGGGGACTTAGCACCCAAAAAAGAAAAGGTCTCATTTAAAGACCTTTCCTCACTATTCTGTAATTGAAGGTTTTTCACTCACTCACTAAAAATTAGTTATTTGGCAAAACTTAGTCAAATTTATACCATGTTTTGTCAGTTAATCTCATCTAAGTTAAGTCTGGGTGGTAAACTCCGCTCCTATCACGGAGTTTGCTGAATGCAGGGACTCAGCACTCTGTGGAGGAGCGCACAATTCTTGAATTTCACGATCTGGACGCAAAGGAGATTATTTTTTCTGTTTGCGCGCTTGAGTTTTCTTTTGGCTGTCAACCATGAGCACCAAGAATCTCGGGACGTTTGCGAGCACGCGCTAGACTTCTCACGGCCCTAGTGAGATCCTGGGAGAATTCGTGCACACTCAGACAGCTTCCGACCGCAACCCCGCCGATCTAGTATTCATAGTGCTGATCGCAAATGAGTGGTCGAACAGATTTTCTGCTTGAAAATGCAATTGAGAGGCATTTGGAGTGGATTTTCTTCTCAAACTGGCCGTTGGAGTTGTTTTTTTGTGCAAGAAGCAATGTTTGAAAACTTTTTTTTTAAACCAGAAGGAAGTGCCCAAGAGATTCCAACTTCCTCTTCCTTTCCAGCAGGCTCCTCTCTGTGCTTTGTCCCTCTCCTGGTCATTTTTCATTGGGATTTGGAGCTGGAAGGATCACTCTCCTTGTCTGCTGCATATATACCATTGTATTAAAGTTCTTTGTTTTTTAGATATCACAGGTAGGTTGAAAAACTGTTGTAAAAAGGGTGTTGTTTGTTCGAATTGGGGCAAGCACCTGGATTTATTTTACTTTAATTCAATTTTTAAAATGTATTGTGGTGGGTGGCCTGCAGTTTTAGTAGGGGCTTAGTTAATTTTTTGCATTAAATTTGTCTTCTCATGTGAAGGAAAAATGTTGCACAGTTTACTACATTTTCTCCATGTTTAAAAAAAAATAAATTTGCTATATTGATTTAATTCATTTTGTGGTCTAGTCTGTCAATGGGCCTTCCAGCCAGTAGGCCCAGTACTAGTCATGGGTGCATGAAATACCTGTTTCTGTGGTGTCTGTTGAATTTAAACATCCTTTAGGGCATGGATGGCATTGGATTGGATTACAAAATGTGTTTTTTTTAGTGGTATTTCATGTTTTATTTTTCCCCTGTAAACAGTGTATGGGTGAGGTTATGGCTTTGGAGGATGTGCGTTTTTGTAAACTTGTAGTTACATTTCATTTTTGGCATTACTGAATTAATGCTGTGCTCTCTGTGTTACCATACCTCTTTTGTCTGGCCTGTTGTGTGTGTGTGTGTGTTTGCCATAGGCCACAATTTGCCTTTGTTGTTCCCCATGCCATGTGGCCATGGGCAATTTTGTATGGTCAGTGTTCGTCATAGGCCTACTTGTGTTCTTTTTTTTCCAGGCCTCCTGCTTGTTGTTTTGACCTTGTGGCTGGCAGCCATTTTGTGTAATCCGCCAGTGTGTTTTCCACATAGGCCTTTATGTCTTCTCTGTTTGTGGCCATGATTCCTTGCTGCTTATTGTTGTTCTGACCATGTGGCTGGCGGCCATTTTGTGTAGCCAGCCAGTTTGATTTTGTCATAGGCCTCCATGTCTTCTATGTTTGTGGCAATTTCTCCTTGCTGGTTGTTGTTGTTGTGACCATGTAGCTGGCTGCCATTTAGTGTTTCAGCCAGTGTGGTATCCCCTTCAGCCTGCATGTCTTCTTTATTTTTGGCCATGCCATCTTGCTGGTTGTTGTTGTTCTGACCTTGTAGATGGCTTCCATTTTATGTAGCCAGCCAGTGGTCTTTCCCCACAGGCCTGCATATCTTCTCTCTTTGTGGCCATGCTTCCTTGCTGGTTGTTGTTGTTTCGACCGTGTAGCTGGTGGCCATTTTGTGTAGCCAGCCAGCATGCTTTTCCCATCGGCCTGCAAGTCTTCTCTGTTTTTGGCCATGCCTCCTTGCTGATTTTTGTTGTTCTGACCATGTGGCTGACGGTCATTTTGTGTAACTAGCCAGTGTTCGTTTGCCACGGGCCTGCATTCCTTCTCTGTTTGTGTCCATGCCTCCTTGCTGGTTGTTGTCGTTCTGACTAAGTGGATTAATGCTATTTTGTGGAGCAAGTCAGTATGTTTTCCCCATTTTTCCTGCATGTCTTCTCTGTTTGTTGCCATGCCTCCTTGCTCAGTGTTAGTTATTGTTGATGAACATGTGGCACTGGCTGGCAGCCATTTTTTGCGTCCAGCCAGTGTGGCCCTTTGCATGGATGGTTGACAATGAAAGCAGTTTAATACATTAATATGCTTGGGGATACTTTCACTTCTCTTGATTTTTTTCCTGATTTTTTTAATTTTAGTTTTTTTATTTTTTCCCCAAAAAGGATAAAAAATATGTCTTTCCATTTTTCAGTTGTATTTGTTATTTTAACTTCTTTTTTAACTTAAAAAAAATCGTTAAAAATTCTTAAAATTCTTTTAAGTTACATTTTTTAATTTCTTGTTATTTGTATTTTGATCTATTTTTTTCCATTTTCCTAACATCTGGCATCAATCCCATGACAGGAATAGGTGCACTGCACAGCAGCATTTGTTGTCTAAGGTTTATTCCATTGTCACCTGCACCTCCCTGAGTGCCACATCCCAACATAATGCACATAGAGGAAAAAGTTACATCTGTATGTTGTTGGCGTTGCTCTTTCTGATCCTTCCTTAGTGTACTGTACACAATGAAAGTTTATGTGGGTGTGGTTATACAAATTGCTAGGTAGACTGTATTATTGCTAAATCCCCCTATTAAATGAAATTGTTTGTGTGCACTACTGCTTGAACTGCAACAATGCCACATTTCACAGATGTTCTTCTTACTTGTTTGCTTTTAGGTGCACAAGAGAAGAGACATCACCCACATTAGTGACAGACAGAAGGCCTGTATACGATGTGATGCATGAGTGACTACACAACACGGCTTGTTGTGAAGCTAAGTGCCACTGTCCACTGACAGCCTCAAGATGGCCCCAAAGAAAGGTGCTGCCAAGAAAGTAGCTAGTGGGCTGGAGAAGAAGCAGAATTCCACCAGTGGTGTGCCGACCGCAGCCTTTTGCAGTGAAGTTGTGCCTGCCGCTCCGGCCTCCAGCGAGCAAGTTGAGAGCAGCATTCCTGTATCAACAGCACCACCCCCCAACATCTTCCCAGAACCATGTCTGTCAGTGAGGCAGCCAGTGCAATCATGTTGATGAGTAGTAATGTTGAATTGGATTTTTTCCTTTCGCAAAGTAGTGCACAATCGTTTCAGTAAACACTGACAAGTGGACAACAGCCGCAGCCAGCAATAGTACATTTGCCTGATATTGGAGTAGAACAGTAGAGGTTGAGCTTCCTTCCAAGCAAGTAGTTGAACCTCCTCTTTTAGAATCATTGGCTCCCAGATCGCCAGCAAGGAAAAGGAAGGGTACTACGGCACTATCTTCTCCAAGCACCACTTCTGATGAGGATGATGATAGGGACATGGAGTGGTCCCCGACAGAGACCAGGAGACAACAGGAGAAGAAAGGGAAAAGAAAAGTTCCAGAAAGACTTAGACTTATGGAAGGGGATGAAGAGGAGGATGATGATGACGAGGTAGTCATGGTGGAAGGTGACACAGAGGAGTCTGACATTGCTTTTCAACCAGCTCCGAGGGATGTGGCACAAGTAGCACCCCCACCAGCTCCCATATTAGCAAAGCCCCAGCTGAGACCTACACCAAGAGAAGCAGAGAGGCAATCAACAACATGCCCACCTACCTCCAGTGTGTCTTCAGGCATTGGCAGTGGCACAGTAAAAACATACTCCTCCCCAGTTTGGGACTTTTTTACTGTTAGAAAAGAGGAGGAGCACATTGCAATATGCACCATTTGCCACACAAATGTTTGTCAAGGTAAGCCTGGTACACAATATGGAACTGGATGCCAGACCACCCAAATCAAACAACACCACACAATCAAGTGGGAGGAATACCTTAAAAAATTGATGATTGCGGTCGTGGTGGTGGGGAGAGCCAGGGAACATCATCTACAAGTCCAATCATGATCCATGATGATGATTGGTCTGGGACGGCATTACTCAGAGTCAGGAGGAGTATCATGGAAGAACTCAGGATGGGAGCTGCAGGATGACCTCGTCGACAGCTAGAAGCAAGAAGTTATCGAGTATTGACTTTGACTTCAGTTCAAAGGTAAAAAAATAATCTGAGGCCTGGTACTCAGTTATGTGGAAAAGAGAGAGGCGCGTTTGTGAAATGCTGCTCTATATGTGTGTGTGTTTTGGACTGGTGGCAATAGTGAAACTCTGAGTCCCCCTCTTGTTTTTTGCTCTGCCTCTGAGTCTTCTTGATACACTCCCCATGAAGCTTACATTCTTTCTGTCGTTCTCCTTGACTCTAAAGAACAGTTTACCTTTTACAATCTACATGCCTTCATCTAGTCTCCTTCAAGAACGAAAGGCGAAGGCTAGCTGAGCTCAACAACTCTCCTGCGTACCTACCGGACCAGTCCAGATAGGCCCCAAAGAGTGGACAGTCCAGAGGAGAATGCAGATGCACCACCCAATTTAGCAAAACAGTATCATTTTTCATTTAACAATAATATTAACTAAGAGAAGTGGGTATGTGGGTTCCCTCCCCAACCTAGAAGACAGAACATTTAGATATCTGATTACTTGGATTAAATTACACCAACAATGAATCACACACTTGGTGGGGTGGATGTGGTGAAAGCAACACTAACTTACTGTAGAATCTTCTAAGCAGTAGCCCACACCAGCCCATTACTAGCCCATGCATTAAAAATGATCCATATTTTAGATATAAAATGTAGAACATCAGTCAACTCGTCAGCATCATCATTCAGGCCTTGTGTTGCTTAACCGTAAACGCCTAACCTAAGCTTGTTTACTCCAGACTTTGAGTCCATTTTTTTATAACTTGAGGATTTAGCACATAAATTAAATATTACTGCTAGCTCCACATTAGCCAAAACGTACTAGCATTGCTATTTTTCCAATTTTAGCACAACAATCAGGCATTCTCATTGTGTCATCACCTAGTACTCAGGTGGTGTCAATTCTTTGTAAATCTTTGATAAATATACAACCCACTGACCCAGTCTTTCTACTTCCATTTCCTTTCCTAATATGGATAATCAATCAATCATTCATTCAGATCAATCCCACAGTTGGAGCTCAACTGGGTGAAACTGGAAGTGGGACCTCGCTTGTGAAGTTGTGACGCTTACCCTGTTATTGCTGCATTCTGGTAAGACAACTAGTATGAATGAAATTTAACTTAGTAAGAAAATACCTAACTGCTACTGTTGTTTATCTAGATAGTTGTAGACAATATAGGTCATCATGAGAGCATTCCCCATAATGGTCAAGATAGTTTGAGAAGTATAAGTCTAGACTTTATAATTAAGTGCCACGCTTTCTTTTAAGTTACAAGCACATAACAGACTGCGTAAAACTACTTGAAGGCAGCAGTGCAAATTGAAAGTACAAGAAACTACTTCAGGCATAAATTTAGATTGACTAAAATAGTTTACCCTTTTATTTATTTACAAATAAACCCACCCTCTCCACCTAACTAACTTACCCACTCTTCTCCCCAAACACAATTGACTCAAGCCCCCAAACATAAAATAGCCAAGAAAAAGTCTCTCTAGTCCCAACTCTCTTCCAACCCTTTCCACCCAGCCCCACAAACAACAAATCCCTCCCACTAAAACAAAAAAATTAAAAAAGGGTTAGAAGTGGCCATTACGGATGTCAATCTGGAGCTGGTCCAGGCTCTACTCCATCATGTTGTGCTGGCCCTCGATGGTGTTCAGCTGCTGCAGGATGCAAAGCAGCAATGGCATGTTGTCAGTGTGGTGGGGGTGTTAGCAATTTGCTGGCGTTGGCACCGGTGCCGGCAATGGGATGGCCAGGAGGCAGGAGGCAGGAGGCAGGAGGCTGAGAGGGACCAGCTTCACTATGGCCTGGCTGTTATGCATTCATTGCAGCCTCCCCCTCTTCTAGGACCACCAGTTGCTAGTATTTTAGCTTGATACGGTCCAGCCTCTGCCACCACAAATGGGCCACTAGCTCCTGCCTGGTGGGTGGTCCAGCTGGACCAACAGGAGCAGTTATATTGAGAAAAATAAAAAGACATATTGTAAATAATGCTCTGTGCAAACAATTGTTTTAAATTACTGGGTGGCACAGCAGCAGTACATTGCTGGTCCTCTAGGGCCATTGGAATGTATTTGATGTGATTATCATTAGGAGAGTCACAAGGCCAATTTTATGTTTTATCCACACATGTTGCCAAACATTAAAAAGCACTGACAGTGTGGCAGAAAAGTATTAACAGGCAGATAATAACACCACAGAATAAAAAAATATAGAGATTTGATTAGTTTTTTCTTCTAAAGGCCTTTTAAGTATCTATAAACAGTGTCAGACACTTTAAGCTGAAAAATAAATTACGTCTCATTAACGAGTATGGCATTATACACTATATGGAGTACAAGTTGTGTGTGGTGCTAAAAAAATGAAGCCATGCTCATTGCTAGCCAGCAACTCAGCTAATTTGGTACCGTCTGCAGCTGCAGTTGACACTTATCTACTTTTAATTCCAATGGCCCTGCTCTTCGTAAAAATAATTTTTCTTTCTACAGTGTCTCCAAATAAGCAGATGAATAATAAATAAGATACTACATCACACACCTCACGTATGAAATGCAGATATTAATATATTATCCTATCTGCCCTAATTAGACATTGAGGAAAGGGAATCTAATGGGCTGCACTACAGGTTAAGAAACGGGCTTTATAAAGGTTTTATTTGTCACATTTTTCTCTGTGTACCCCAAATGCCAACATTAACATCAAATCATGCACTTACTCCCACTTTACACTGTGGCATTCCGCCACCACATTTTTCCAATAAATTAATTTGCTGGGCAGTATCCAAAGAAAGGAAATCAAATTTGTTCTACTGCAAGGGGTAGGAGAGAGGGTAGAGCTTTTTTATATATAATAGAGGGGCCACTCCACTGATCATCGATTCATCATCTTTAGCTTATTCAATCACAGTACAATTTCGAAAGGGAAAAATCTGAACAAGTGTAAAATAAATCTGTTCTGGGAAACCATGAAATATATTCTGGAATCAATTCACATGGGTTTCAAATTAAATTTGCCACATGCCAAGAATGCATTTTCCAGTTTTGTAGGCTGGGGCGGAAGAACTTAGGAAAAATAAAGGAGTGCAGTACTAAGAGGTGACTTGGTGGGCGAAGGGACAACTGACCTTGTGTGTTCAGTTTGCAATGCATTGAAAACATTGTGAATGATGCATTAACTGAAGCAGATGCACATTACACAGCCAACACTGCAGTCACAAATTCTTTGGCCCATACCACACTTTGGTCATAGTGGCAAAAATGCCATGGGCAGGGAGGGAGGATGATGAATCATAGATAAGATAGATCTGGCTCACTTAACAAGCACAGCAAATCAAGGGAGTAGTACAAAGAATACCATTAAATAACCCCTACTTCATAGCTTTGAATGATATTGACAACCCTACATAAACCAGTAAGCAAAGTAGGCGAGCAGCAAGCTCCTCATGAGAAGAGCGGTGTTGCTTATTCATCCAAACAATCTAAATATTAATTCACCCTTACATTATAATTCAACTATAGCCACCACGATTAAGCTTTACTTTCTCCCATCCAGTCTTTCACCAAAATTTCCAATCCATTATCCACCCATTCAATAGCAACCCTTTATTCAAACCATCCTTTTACCCATCCATACATTTTTTCCAGCCATGCTGCACTGTCATGGGAAACTGCTGGTATACTGTAACTATAAATGAACAAGGTTGCAGGACACTACATTGGGTGTGTGGGGGGTGTGTGGGGGGGTGGGGGGAGTCCATGATGACCAAGGCCACACTCTCATGAACTGAACTGTAATAGGGCTAGGCATAAGAAAGAAAAGGAAAACCTTCTCAACAAACATACATGGTGATTTCTATTTAAAATAATAGCTTACTTGGTCCTGCTATCTGAGCTTCACGATAGATAGCACCAACATTCCAATACTCCAAGATTCTACCCTAAGAAGTCCACAACAATCATACAAGGACTTACTGGAATCAGCAGAGTCCACGGCAACAGCGCTGGTGGTTGGCGCCGGCTGACCAGCTTCTCCCGGACCCTCAGAAACGTCACGTTCTTGCCCTAGGGTGCTGATGAAGGAAATTAAGTAGATTAATATAAATAGATTAGTTATTCAGTTAATAATCTCCACAAAATGGTTTATTAAAAGCAAACGCAGTTGCTAAAACAAATCACCTATAGTACTACAAGTTTCGACACCAGTCTACCGACTGTCGTTAAATCCATATTCCAAGTTTCCTTAAAAAAAACTACATTTGGAACTAAAGTATTGCAGTGAATTCTCTTTGGTTCTATTCCCATTTCTCAACACCCTTGATGAGCCTACTCAGTCTCCATTTTTGCAATGCATAGATGTATACTTCACATCATCACTGTGAATTCAATTAAATGGCCTGAAGCTGTATGAGCTACATAAACAAAGCCACAGAGAGAATGCTCTACTCAGTGATTCACTGTAGTGACAGGAGAGCAGTTTGCAATGGCTTCTTAATTAATCTACCAAAGCGTGCACATGATGAATGTGGTGGGCAGTGCTGAGCACCTGCCTAGCAGAAACTAGAAACTAGATTATCGAATAACATATCAGCGTAAACTAAACATAACTTATTTCTGACTGCTGGAAGCAGCTTATTCAGAAAAAAAAATGTTAGCATTGTAGAACACAACAAATAATTAATATTCACCGAGCCCCAGAATCTCGATGACTAGCAGGTCGAGCTGGTCCTGTTCCCTGTCCAGAATGCCCTCCCAGAGGTGCTTCAGCTGCTGGGCGGTGCACCGGATCTGGCTGGTGCGCTGCACACACCGGTGCACCATCCCCCAGCACCGCCGATGCTCCTGCAGGGTCTAGCCACTACCAGACCTTCCGTCTGCTGCCAGCGTAGAGGGGAGGGGGCGCTGCACAAAAAACCCCAGCGCCGCCACCTTCTCCTCTCCAGCGATCGCCTGGGGCCGCACACCTGCAAGTGGCCTTTTCATGCACAAATAATGTTGATCTTCCACATTCAGAATCTTCAGGACCATGGTGTGCCCATAAATATAGGAACGATTCTTTAACATCAGATTATCCACAAAGACCGCACATATATATGCCCCCAAAATGCACAAAAATCCGGTGGATCCTCCCTTCAGGCGAGTCATGGCAGGATGTGGTTTTATACATGAGCCAGTGGGCAGATATCAAGATCATTTCTTCCAACCTCTGGTACAGTCTTGGACAGTCTTGGACAGTCTTGGACTTCTTACATTCAAGACACAACAGATTGTTTGAATAGGTTAGGAGACATTCAGCCTATGGTCAAAGAAGATAAGTGGTTATGCACCATTGATGTTGAGGCAAAATATACATCTATCCCCCACAACGAAGTCCTGAAAGCAGTTGAATGGATGTTGTTAAAAGGTGATTATGAAGAAGCACAGAACATTCTTCTACTAGAGTTGGTGCACTTTAGCTTGTACCACAGATACTTTCATGGAAGGAAACCTTTTTTCTCCAACAAACGGACACATCTATGGGTTTTCCGGGAGCACCCACATATGCGAAAAGTTTCATGGCTAAGTTCAAGATACCCATATTTTGCAAGAGAAGGCATGGCAAGAGGATTTAATTATTTACATTCGGTACATTGATGGCATTCTTCTTGTGTAGAAAGGCACACTGCAGAAACTTGAACATTTGATTGAGACCCTTGACAGACAGAATCCTCGCATAAGATTCCCACATCGAATGAGTCACCATTCAATCAACTTCTTAGATATGCAGTTGGAATTTAGAGAAGGCAGCCTACAAACGTGTGTCTACAAAAAGGCTACGGGTGGAAATAATGTGTTGCATTTAGTGAGCTTTCACCCCCATCCTTAAAGAATCATTTACCTCTGTCTCAATTCATTCGAAATAAGAGAATCACTTCAGACCCGGACAAATGTCTGCAATCAATCGAAGATACATCTCATCAATATCGCGAACAACGGTTCAAAAATGAATCAGAAAGATTAACAGCACATCTGTCAAATACTCCGCCAAAAGAGCAGTGTGTGTTTTGAAATTTTCTACCGAAGCACCAGCCATCAAATGAAGCATTTTATGAAGATGGGAAATCATTGAACAGGAACCTGATTTAAAGAATGTGCGTCTCTCCAAACCTTTGTTTGCACACTCTCTAGCAACAAAATCTGCGGGAATTGTTGAAAAGAAGTCTAACACCTAAGAAAACAGTTCAAACCACAGGGATGAGAAAAAGGCTTCAACTGTAGCCACTGTGGCAATGTCATTGTAGGGAACACATTCACTCACCCTCACACAGGGAAGAAGTTTAAATTGGTACACACATCTGACTGTAAGCCAGACATGGTAGTCTATGCCATAAAATGCCCATGCAGATTGGTCTATATGGGTAGAACATCGCATAAGATCATAATACGCATTACAGAGCATAAAAGCATGATCAGATCAGCAAATACCAATTCTTGTTTAGTTGTACACTGGTTGGAGAAGACACACACCATACCGCAACTCAGATTTACGATTCTTGACAAGATACTCCCTATAGACAGAGACACTAATCAATTGTTAGCTCAGAGAGAAACAATTTGGATTAAATGCTTAAACACCTTAATACCACGTGGTTTAAATGATAAATTAGAAATGGTTTGCTTTCTTGGAACTCATTGAAGCATTGTCATACTCAGTTCTTAGTTTATACCCTGCATATGGGGTTGATTACTGTCCTTTCAAGTATCACCGACTAATCAACATTGAACTAATTATGTATTTTTGTTCTCTCCTATGTTTATGGTCCTGGAGATTCTGAATGTGGATGATAAAAATTATTTGTGCATGAAAAATCCTCTCTCAAGGGAGGTGGGCCACGTGTTTGCTAGCACATTCGCAGAACACAGGTTATACATCAGAAAAATTTGTGATTCGCTTATTATTTAATATCTGTTTTTAACTTTTAGTTATCGCGTCACAGGAACCCAGGAAATGTCATTGATACACTGTACCACATTCACACAGAACTCATTCAAGTCTGTTTTCTTTGTTTATTGTGTACCGCAATACGTCAGTACGTATGTGTTCACGCAAGCACTTAGGATTCTTATTCGATGGAGATCGGGCACCTTTTTAAATTTACTCTGGTGGCAGGGAGAGAAGCGCAGCAGCGTTTGGGTTTGAAGTAAGTACCTTAGCCTTTCATAGACTATCGGTTGCACGGACGGTTGAGTCACATTATTTATTTTAGAATTTTGTTTCTTATTCAGGAAGTGGTAGTATGGTGGACGTATTAATCGACTATTTACGCATTATTTTACTACTGTTGATTAATTAAGTTAATTTTGCATGTGATTCACATAGAAACATCTCAAGCTTTAGGGTCACACTGATGGGCATACATGTTGTATTACAGAGGATTTTACATCATTGAATTAGTAAAGCCGCGTGATGCCTAAGTAGGATTGGAATCTTTTTTCTAACCAGGTTTCTTTGCACAAGGTTGCAGTTTATTGAGAGACACCTTTCACTTGGGCCAGAAGACGTACAGATTCTCGGCAACGGTTGCACGTTCTGTTTAAGCATGGCTATCTTAAAATATATGGGCACTATATGGAGTACGCAATACACAGTAGTGGTAAAAGCACTCTGGGTGTGACGGGAAATTATCACAAGGATACAAATAATTTTGAATAACATCATTAAGCAATCATGTATAAACTAATAGGGGATGGGAGAGACGGTTATGTTCTTAAAACTACTTGTTTTCTATTTTTGCCTGAACATTTGTATTATCTGTTATTTATAGAGTTCCCCTGCTGAAGGGACTTCCCAAAATGCATTAGGAACACGGCATGGGATATAACACAATCGTCATCTGTTTGTAATAGAATGCAATAAGAAAACTGTAACAGGATTGTTGTATGACACCGATTTGTAATGCTGATGATCATTTGTCGTTTTTTTTTTAAAATACTTACGTTGAAAATAATGGTTGCAAACAAAAAAGAAAAAGATTAAATAAATTGTAACAAAATCTCATGAAAAATTGGTTAAAAAGTTTACTTTCATGTTGAACCTTAGGGGCAGTGTGGTGCACCTTGAAGTGTGTGACAGGGTGTGTACACACCGTTTCGGGTGAGGTTGTTTTGCCAGACAGTGGAAGTTATCACAAGAAATGCAGGAGGTAACGGGAAGAGCCCTAGACAGTGAAGTGAGGACCAAGGAGTGAAGGCTCCTATGGGAATTCGATGAGGTGTTTCGGCTGTGAGGGGCTCCTGAGTAGTCTTCCTGTAGCACTGCCAACTGGGTGAATGGTGGGAGTGAAGGTAAAGACCACCCTTTTGTCTTTTTCCTGATCTGTGCCTTTGTGACTGTTGATAGCCAGGTGCAGGCAGCTCACACCTCTCTGTGCCTGTCTTCCGGCTGTTGATAGCCAGGTGCAGGCAGCTCACACCTCTCTGTGCCTATCTTTGTGACTGTTGATAGCCAGGTGCAGGCAGCTCACACCACTCTGTGCCTATCTTTGAGGCCGTTGATAGCCAGGTGCAGGCAGCTCACACCTCTCTGTGCCTGTCTTCCGGCTGTTGATAGCCAGGTGTAGGTAGCTAACACCTCTCTGTACCTGTCTTTGTGGCTGTTGCTTGCCAAGTGCAGGCAGCTCACACCTCTCTGTGCCTATCTTTGTGGCCGTTGATAGCTAGGTGCAGGCAGCTCACACTTCACTGTACCTGTCTTGTGTCTGTTCAAAGTCAGTTGCAGGCAGCTCACACCTCTGTGCCTGTCTTGTGTCTGTTCAAAGTCAAGTGCAGGCAGCTCACACCTCTCTGTGCCTGTCTTGTGTCTGTTCAAAGTCAGTTGCAGGCAGGTCACACCTCTCTGTGCCTGTCTTGTATCTGTTCAAAGCCAGTTGCCGGCAGCTCACACCTCTCTGTGCCTGTCTTGTGTCTGTAAAGAGTCAGTTGCAGGCAGGTCACACCTCTCTGTGCCTGTCTTGTATCTGTTCAAAGCCAGTTGCAGGCAGGTCACACCACTTTGTGCATCTGTTGCGGGTGCTACAGGCTGGAGTCCACCCTGTTGTGTGGAGCATCACTCTGCACAAAGGCTGTGTCTGCAGAACAGCATAGAGACAATTCAGTATAGAAACCACCCAGAACCAGTTCTCCTGCCTGCACATTCCTGAGAAAATTAGCCCTCTGCAGCTCTTAGAGAAGGTTTATGGAAAACCGTGGTAAGCACATTTGTATGTGTTTCAAGCTAAGCCGAGCTGCAGCTCTATCAAAAGCAATGTATGCATGGCTGTGAGCCGTGCTGCTACGGTGGATTTATAGCTCACCACTATAGCACTGTAGCCCCTCAAAAGAGGCTGTATGTACCTCAAAAGAGGCTTTATGTAATGCTACCTCTGCTCAAAGCAGGGAATGTAACCCTCTATAAAACAAGGTTAAATGTTTCATTAGGACATGGATGTGTTCTTGTGCAAATGGCTCTAGGACGCTCTGCGCTGTGCATGGGCGCTGTACCGATGATGTTTATAATTCTGGCCTCACAGCCCCAACCTACTCTTCACTCAACCACTATGGGCCATATCATCAAGGAACGGCGATAACATTATCGCCGCTTTAGCGGCAGGAAACTGCCGCTAAAGCGGCGATAATGGGCTTGATAACATGCCCTTGTGAATTCCCATAGAGGCCCAGGTTCTGGTGTCAACATGAGCTTCTATGGGAATTCACAAGGGCATATTATCAAGCATGTTATCGCCGCTTTAGCGGCAGTTTTCTGTCGCTAAAGCGGCGATATGTTATCGCTGCTCCTTGATAATATGGCCCTCACTGTCGTGTGTCGGTGCGGAACTGGACGAATGCAAAATGGATCACAATAAAAGGTTCTTTTCACCTCCTTTGTGCGATTGCCATAAATGCTGTTTGTATTATGATGCGAAATGGAACTCTTGATGTTTTCCAAAATAACTCACGCTCATTGGGGCATATTTACTAGAAGCTGGCGGAGCACGTTCTTACGCCAGAATTGGTAAGAGCGCGCTCCATTGGTTTCAAACCGTGTTTACAAGAATGCCTCACGATGTCCTGGCTATCGGCTTTCGTTAGCTACACCAGCTCTGTCTAAGATGTCACTAAAATGACACAAATGAAAAAGAAATGGGAAGTGTATGTTGCAATGTCTTGGAACCTCCTTAGTATACCAGTCTTTTGCCATTTTATAATTTTATTTGTAGCCACTTCCAAATTATTCCTACCCCTGATTGGTCCTTGTTGTTATCTTTTTTTAATGTTTACCCTACTCTAATGTCCCCAAGACGCTGTTCAGTGTTTGTGTGGGGGTTGATTAATAACATCAACAATCCTGGCACAAGATAAATCACTGTGTGCTCGTAGTCACCCAGGGGCATATTTACAAGGAGTTAACGCCAGCAGAATGTCAATTATTCCGACGTTCTGGTGGCGTTAAGTCCTTCACCTTCTTTACAAGGCGGCTTTAAGCCACTTAACGTGGCTTAACTCCGCCTTGTAAATAATGACCCCTTTCACGTTGCACTTAGAGTGAAAGGAGCGGGCAATGGGTGTTGCAGTGGGAGTTCCGCTGCAATGCCCATTGCTTTTTGACGCTGCCCTATATTTACAAGTTACGGGGCAGAGCCAAAAAAATTTCTTGAAATATCTTGTCTTAAGCAGGATATAAGAGGAGAAATGTTAAATTTTTCTCGTATTCTGCAGCACACATGGAAACAGCAAATCGCCTGTAAAGATTGTTTATGTATAGGAAGGTGCCCCTTCCTGCACATAACCAATCACCACTGCAGCGCGGGCACCCTTGGACCATGGTGGAAGGTTGCCTGCGCTAGCGCTAGGCAGCTTCTTTAGCGCCAGTGCCAGGGGTGTGCCGCATTCTTGTAAATATGGTGCATCCCTGCATTTAGAAACTGATGGAGTGCGGCATTACCAATTTTGGTGTAAAGTCGTGCTGTGCCAGTTTCTAGGAAATATGGCCCCTAGAGCCTTGCGTTCTATGCTCCCCAGTACAGGCCATTGTGAGTTTGCATCACATATGACATGCATGTTACACAGTAGTGCTAAACCCCCCCAACTTCACAAACCCAGGTTTTTCTCTATCCGACAAAGCAATGACCCCACTACACACCCCTTCTGGTCCCGCTCCTAAAATTGTGTTTTTGCACGGTCCGTACTGACGTCAGGCCCTCCAGAAGATGCTTGAGGCCTGCTGCCAACCATGCTAGTGTTGCACCACCTACTCGTCTGGGCTATTTCTGGTGGAAACTCATATCACCAGCAAGACCGGAATTATGCAGCACAGGAGGGCCAAATTATGCGGCAGATTCGAACAAATTACGTAGCAAGAAAAGCCAAATTATGCGGCATTATGCTGCATCTTTTGTGATAGTATTACTTCATTATTTTGTCATTTGTACACCTAGTAATAGTGTCTGGGAATAGAGCTCTCCTTTTTAGTAACAATCTAACACCAAAATACAGCAACGAGTAACTTAAAGATGACCAGTGAAACTTCGCAAACATCGTTTTAGAACTCAGGGTCACAAGTCGCCCTATTTTTGTAACTTTTCATCCCTCTGAGCTAGAAACAAATTTAGTTTTTGTTAAAATCGGAACATTATGTTGCAGATGATGAATTATGTAACAAATGCGGCAAATACATAACTATGCGAAAATCGTTGCGGGCGCAGCATTGCATAATTCCAGTGGTCTCCTACACATATTCCAATCTTGTCTCAGAACCGGGCGATGGTACCCAAGTGCTATACAGTCCTCTATAGCTCTCTGGAGAGATGGTACCCAAGTGCTGTACAGTTCTCTATAGCTCTCTGGAGAGATGGTACCCAAGTGCTATACAGTTCTCTATAGCTCTCTGGAGAGATGGTATCCGAGTGCTGAACACTGCTCTATAGCTCTCTATGGAGATGGTACCCAAGTGCTATACAGTTCTCTATAGCTCTCTGGAGAGATGGTACCCAAGTGCTATACAGGTCTCTATAGCTCTCTGGTGAGATGGTACCCAAGTGCTATACAGGTCTCTATAGCTCTCTGGAGAGATGGTGCCCAAGTGCTATACAGTTCTCTA
Organism: Triturus cristatus; assembly: GCF_964204655.1. Lineage (NCBI taxonomy): Eukaryota > Metazoa > Chordata > Amphibia > Caudata > Salamandridae > Triturus > Triturus cristatus. The sequence continues at coordinate 28,138,266 of NC_140583.1, read as the reverse complement.
TAGCTCTCTGGAGAGATGGTACCCAAGTGCTATACAGGTCTCTATAGCTCTCTGGAGAGATGGTGCCCAAGTGCTATACAGTTCTCTATAGCTCTCTGGAGAGATGGTATCCGAGTGCTGAACACTGCTCTATAGCTCTCTATGGAGATGGTACCAAAGTGCTATACAGTTCTCTATAGCTCTCTGGAGAGATGGTACCCAAGTGCTATACAGGTCTCTATAGCTCTCTGGAGAGATGGTACCCACGTGCTATACAGGTCTCTATAGCTCTCTGGAGAGATGGTATCCGAGTGCTATACAGGTCTTTATAGCTCTCTGGAGAGATGGTATCCGAGTGCTGAACACTGCTCTATAGCTCTCTATGGAGATGGTACCAAAGTGCTATACAGTTCTCTATAGCTCTCTGGAGAGATGGTACCCAAGTGCTATACAGGTCTCTATAGCTCTCTGGAGAGATGGTACCCACGTGCTATACAGGTCTCTATAGCTCTCTGGAGAGATGGTATCCGAGTGCTATACAGGTCTTTATAGCTCTCTGGAGAGATGGTATCCGAGTGCTGAACACTGCTCTATAGCTCTCTATGGAGATGGTACCAAAGTGCTATACAGTTCTCTATAGCTCTCTGGAGAGATGGTACCCAAGTGCTATACAGGTCTCTATAGCTCTCTGGAGAGATGGTACCCACGTGCTATACAGGTCTCTATAGCTCTCTGGAGAGATGGTATCCGAGTGCTATACAGGTCTTTATAGCTCTCTATGGAGATGGTATCCGAGTGCTATACAGGTCTCTATAGCTCTCTGGAGAGATGGTACCCAAGTGATGAACACTTCTCTATAGCTCTCTGGAGAGATGGTATCCTAGTGCTGAACACTGCTCTATAGCTCTCTATGGAGATGGTACCAAAGTGCTATACAGTTCTCTATAGCTCTCTGGAGAGATGGTACCCAAGTGCTATACAGGTCTCTATAGCTCTCTGGAGAGATGGTACCCACGTGCTATACAGGTCTCTATAGCTCTCTGGAGAGATGGTATCCGAGTGCTATACAGGTCTCTATAGCTCTCTGGAGAGATGGTACCCAAGTGCTATACAGGTCTCTATAGCTCTCTGGAGAGATGGTACCCAAGTGCTATACAGTTCTCTATAGCTCTCTGGAGAGATGGTACCCAAGTGCTATACGGGTCTCTATAGCTCTCTGGAGAGATGGTATCCGAGTGATGAACACTTCTCTATAGCTCTCTATGGAAAGCGCTGAGCAATTCTTTCTAGTTTTTTATGGTTGATAAACAGTGCTTTGAAATGCCAACTGCACCAATAGTGGGAGGGACTTTGAGAAAATAAGATGTCTTATTTGAGAATGAACTATTACCATGGGGAACTGTAAAATGTATATGATTTATAGGCAATAAGTAAAGAGTAGTGAATGTTTTCTATATGTTCATGTTAAAGATACATCTTCATATGATTAGATGACATGCACAAAGCCACAATTTGGTTTATCCTGATGACGGCCTTAAATAATATGGCAGAAACTGTGAATTTCTAGTCAATTCGTTGCATTTTTAAGAGGCTAAAGAGAAGAGTTGGGAGACAGTTGAGAAACCAGATGTGTTGGGTATGTGTTGAACAATACCCCCCTTTCATTTTATGCCGAGTCAGTCTTCCAAGTTTTGAAATGTGTAGAATGCATTTCGGGTCTGCTTGGTTCGGTTGCAACTGCTTTATTCAAGGATGATGTATCAATTGAAAATCAATTTCTGGATTTATGGTTGATTTGCTCTTTGGTGATATGTATTTAAAAATTATGTATTTATACCAAAAGAAAATTATAAAAAAAGATTACATTGGATATATATTGCTTGTTGGTTTCGCAGAAAATGCAATTATGGTTGAAGAATAGATGTCACTCATCTAAATGGTGATTGTGAGTGCTCAGATATCGATGATAGAACAAGTCAGCTCATTTGTGATGGGTGCTGAATGGTACTACGGTTCACTCAGTGTCTCTCTGCTGAGGTTCTGTCCTGGTGCTCAACACCTCTTTCTATAGCTTTCTATGGAGATTCTGTCCCAGTGCTGGGAACTCCTTCTGCACTTCTCTCTGGAGATGCTGTTCGGTGAGGAACAGATCTCTGAGGCCCTCTCTGCAGCTGCTGTCATGTGCTGAATGCCACTCTCTACGGAGATGCCGTCCTGGTGATGAACACTCCTCTCTGTAGGTTTCTATGGAGATTCTGTCTGGTGCTGAACAGTTCTCTGTATCTCTCCATGCAGACGCTGTTCTGGTGTGAACAGTTCTCTCTGAAGCGCTCTTTATGGACATTGTCTGGTGCTGAACAGTTCCCTGTATCTCTCCATGCAGATTCTGTCCAGATGCTGAACAATTCTCTCTCTAACAGTCTATGCAGATGTTGTGCTGGTGCTGAGCAGTTCTAGTTGGAGCTCTAGTTGTGGACTCTGGAGAGGTGCTGAATAGTTCTCTCTGTATCTCTCTGTAGATGTTGACCGTGTCTTGAACAGTTCTCTCTAGTTCTCTATGCAGGTGCTGTCCTGTTGCTGGAAAGTTCTCCGTAGCTCTCTATGTAGACACTGTACAGGTGCTAATTAGTTCTTTGTAGCTCTCTCTATATATAGATGCTGAGCAGATTCTGAACAGTTCTCTGTATGTCTCTATGCAGATGCTGTCCGGGTGTTGAACAGTTCTCTTTAGTTCTGTATGTAGATGTTGTCCCGTTGCTGGAATGTTCTCCGTAAGTCTCTATGTGGACACTGTACAGGTGCCGAACAGTTCTCCGCAGCTCTCTAAAGAGATGTTGTCCGGATGCTGAACAGTTCAATCTATCTCTCTATATAGATAATGTCCCAGTGCGGACATTTTCTCCATAGCTCTCTGTGTTGAAACTCTCCAGATGCAGAGCAGGTCTCTGTAGCTCCCTATGTAGATGCTAAGGCGGTGCTGAACACCTCGCTGCAGCTCTCTATGCAGATGCTGTACCAGTGCAGAACATTTCTCGGTATCTCTCTATGTGGTTGCTGTCCTGGTGCTGAACAGTTCTTTGTAGCTCTCTATGCAGCTGCTGTCCGAGTGCTCAACATTTTTCTTTACCTCTATGTAGACGCTGTCCAGGTGCTGAATAGTTCTTTGTAGCTCTCTATAGAGATGCTGTCCGGATGCTGAACAGTTCTCAGTATCTCTCTATAGAGATAATGTCCTGGTGCTGAAAAGTTCTGTATGCAGCGTTCTGTGTAGATATTGTCCCAGTGCTGAACAGTTCTCTGTAGCTCTCTATGCAGATGCTGTCCGGGTGCTGAACAGTTTTCTCTACAGCTCTCCGTATCTCCCTCAGTAGACGTTGTTCCGGTGGTGAACAGTTCTCTGTAGCTATCTATGCAGATGTTATCCAAGTGCTAAACAGTTCTCTGTATCTCTATATGTAGATGTTGTCCAGATGCTCAAAAGTTCTCTCTAGTTCTGTTGCTGGAATGTTCTCCGTAGCTCTCTATGTAGCCACTGCACAGCTGCTGAATAGTTCTGTGTAGCTCTCTATGCAGATGCTGTACGGGTGCTGAATAGTTCTCTGTAGCTCTCTATATAAATAATGTCCAGCTGCTAAAATGTTCTCTATGCAGTGCTCTGCATAGATGTTGTCCCAGTGCCTAAGAGTTATCTGTAGCTCTCTATGCAGATGCTGTCCTGGTGCTGAACAGTTCTCTCCACAGCTCTCTATAGAGACGCTCTCCAAATGTAGAACAGTTCTCTGTATCTCCCTATGTAGACGCTGTTCCGGTGCTAAACAGTTCTCTGTATCTCTGTATGTAGATGTTGTCCGGATGCTGAACAGTTCTCTGTATCTCAGTATATCTCTATATAGATAATGTCCCGGTGCTGATAAGATATCTGTGCAGCGCTCTGTGTAGATATTGTCCGGCTGCTGAACAGTTCTCTTAAGCTCTCGATAAAATGCTCTCCTGGTGCTGAACAGTTCTCTGCAGCTTTTTATGTAGATGTTGTCCGGATGCTGAACCGTTCTCTCCATCTCTCTAAGTAGGCACTGTCCCAGTGCTGAACATTTCTGTGTATCTCTCTATGCAGATGCTGTCTGGGTGCTTAACATTTTTCTTTACCTCTATGTAGACGTTGCCCAGGTGCTGAATAGTTCTGTGTATCTCTCTATGCAGATGCTGTCCTGGTGGTGAACAGTTCTGTGTATCTCTCTATACAGATGGTGTCCTGGTGCTGAACTGTTTTCTGTAGCTCTCTATGCGGACACTGTCCAGATGCTGAACAGTTCTCTGCATCTCTCTATGCAGATGCTGTCCGGGTACCGAACAGTTCCCTGTAGCTCTCTATGTAGTAGCTGTCTGGGTGCTAAACATTTCTATGCACCTCCCTATGCAGATGTTGTCTGGGTCCTGAACAGTTTTCTGTAGCTCTCTATGCAGATGCCATCACGGTGCTGAACATTTCTCTGTAGCTGTCTATGCAGATGCTGCAGAGTTCTCTCTATAGCTCCCTATGTAGGCGCTGTCCGAGGGCTGAACAGTTTTTCTGTATCTCTCTCTATGTTGAAGTTGTCTGGTGCTGAACAGTTGTCTCTGTAGCTCTCTGTGTAGAGGCGAGCACGGTGCTGAATATGTGTCTGTTACTCTCTATGCATAGGATGTACCAGTGCAGAAAAGTTCTCCGTAGCTCTCTATGTAGATGCTGGCAGGATACTGAACAGTTCTCTGTATCTCTCTATGTAGACACTATTCCAGTGCCGAACCGTTCTCTGTACCTCTATATATACGTTGTCCAGGTGCTGAACAGTTCCCTGTTGCCCTCTCTGTAGATGCTGCCTTTGTGATGAACAGTTCCCTGTTGCCCTCTCTGTAGATGCTGCCTTTGTGATGAACAGTTCCCTGTTGCCCTCTCTCTAGATGCTGCCTTTGTGCTGAACAGTTCCCTATTGCCCTCTCTGTAGATGCTGCCTTTGTGATGAACAGTTCCCTGTTGCCCTCTCTCTAGATGCTGCCTTTGTGCTGAACAGTTCCCTGTTGCCCTCTCTGTAGATGCTGCCTTTGTGATGAACAGTTCCCTGTTGCCCTCTCTGTAGAAGCTGCCTTTGTGCTGAACAGTTCCCTGTTGCCCTCTCTGTAGAAGCTGCCTTTGTGCTGAACAGTTCCCTGTTGCCCTCTCTGTAGATGCTGCCTTTGTGATGAACAGTTCTCTGTTGCCCTCTCTCTAGATGCCGCCTTTGTGCTGAACAGTTCTCTGTTGCCCTCTCTGTAGATGCTGCCTTTGTGCTGAACAGTTCTCTGTTGCCCTCTCTCTAGATGCCGCCTTTGTGCTGAACAGTTCTCTGTTGCCCTCTCTGTAGAAGCTGCCTTTGTGCTGAACAGTTCTCTGTTGCCCTCTCTCTAGATGCTGCCTTTGTGCTGAACAGTTGTCTCTGTAGCTCTCTATGTAGATGCTGCCTTTGTGCTGAATAGTTCTCTGTACCTCTATATATACGTTGTCCAGGTGCTGAACAGTTCTCTGTTGCCCTCTCTGTAGATGCTGCCTTTGTGCTGAATAGTTCTCTGTACCTCTATATATACGTTGTCCAGGTGCTGAACAGTTCCCTTTTGCCCTCTCTGTAGATGCTGCCTTTGTGCTGAACAGTTCCCTGTAGCTCTCACTAGAGACGATGTCCCAATGCTGAGCCGTTTTCTGTATTTCTCTATATAGATGATGTCCAGGTGCTGACATTTCTCTCTGTAGCTCTCTAAGTAGACCTTGTCCCACTGGTAAACAGTTCAATAAATCGATCAACTAGGGATTTCTGAAGCGCTCTACTCACCTGTGAGGGTCTCAAGGCCTCAAGGCACTCGGGGGGCAAGGGGGAAGGGGGAATATACCGTGCAGCTCTGTCTCACCCGAAGAGCCAGGTCTTGAGGCTCTTCCTGAATGGTTGTAGAGTGGGGGAACGTCTGATGCTGAGCGGGAGTTTGTTCCGAGTCTTTGCCGTGATGTAGGAGTAGGCTCTTCCTCCTGTTCTGCTGATGCAACGGGTTTCAGCAAGGGTGAGGTCGGCGGAGCGGAGGCTTCTCTTGTGTGTGTAGAAAGAGCCTCTTTTATTGAGGTATTGGGGACCGGTGTTGTGGAGGGATTTGAGGGCATGAGTGAGAAGCCTGAAGGTGATTCTCTTCTCGACGGGGAGCCAGTGGAGGTCTCGTAGGTGCTGGGTGATGTGGTCTTGTGGGACGCCGAGGACGAGTCTGGCAGCGGTGTTCTGGATGGTCGGGTGTTTTCGGAGCAGGGATTTGTTAATTCTGGCGTGGAGGGCGTTTTCGTAGTCCAATCTGCTGGTTATGAGTGCATTGGTTAACGGTCTGTCTGGATGTTGAGGAGATCCATTTGAATGTCTTGCGGTGGATGCTGAGGGTGTTGAAGCACATGGAGTAGACGGCGTTGACCTGTCGGGTCAGGGTGAGGGAGGAGTTGAGTATGATGCTGAGGTTGCGGGAGTGGGGGGGTTGCTGAGGGCGGTGGGCCACCAGTTATATCCTATGCGTAAGGGGTAGATCCGAGGATTTCTGTCTTTTCCGAGTTATGATTCAAGCAGCTGCTGCTCATCCAGGATGCAACGTCTTTCATTCCTTCCTGGAAGCTGAGTCTGGTGGTGTCGGGTTCTTTGGTGAGGGAGAGAGCTGAGTCTGGGTGTCGTCAGCGTAGGATACTATTTTGAGTCCATGCTTTCTGACGATGGCGGCGAGTGGGGCCATGTAGATGTTGAAGAGCGTGGGGCTGAGTGAAAATCCTTGGAGTACTCCTCAGCTGATCTCTGTGGGTTCGGATAGGAAGGGCGAGAGTCTGATTCTTTTGGTTCAGCCGGTGAGGAATTAGCTTATCCATTTTTAGGCGATTTCCTGTATGCTGGTGTCATGGAGTCTGGTGGTGAGTGTGCGGTGGGATACGGTGCTGAGGGCTGCAGAGAGGTCTAGTAGGAGGAGAGCCGCTGTGCGGCCCTGGTCGAGGAGAGTGCGGATGTCATCTGGGGTGGCTAGGAGGGCAGTCTCGTGCTGTGGTTGCTGCAGAATCTGGATTGGGAGGAGTTAAGGATGGAGTTAGCTTCGATGACGTTCGTGAGCTGGATGTTTACGAACTTCTCCATGACTTTGGCTGCGATAGGGAGGAGCGAGATTGGTCTGTAGTTTTTGAGGTCTGTGGGGTCTAAGGAGGGGCTTGAGTCATAGCAGAGGGAGGTCAGAGAACCTTGGTCCCTGGCGCTGGTTGCCGCGGTTGGGTGGCGGACGGGCGCTGCTGGGCTTGCCTTTTGTATGCCTTGGGCGCTCCAGCAGTGCACCCACTGCACGCAACCACCATTAAGTAGGGAACAGCGGGAGGGAGTGCAGCTAGGAGGAGGGAGCGGGAACCGGCAGGGGTGGAGGAGCTGCGGGGGTATCAGCAGCCAGAAAACTGCAAAACAGGAGAGTGAAAAAAGGGCACAGTACGACACAAATAGACAAAAAGGCACAAAGCACAAATAAACAGAAAGGCACAAGAAGGCAGAAAGTGCACAAATGGAGCAGAAAAACAGAGGAAAAACAGACAAAGACAGACAAGACTGGCAGAATGGACGAGCAGAAGAGCAAGGCTCTCCCACTGGACATCCAGGGATGAGGCGCAGGCAGGAGCCTGCGATGGATTAGGGCCTAAAACACCTACCTTCAACCAGAGAAGTGTTAGGATCAGTGGCGCAACGACAGAGCTGTGCGCGGGGAGAGCAGAGTTCGCTGACCAGGAGGTCGGAGGTCTTTCTCAACCTGTTGCACAGCGGCTGACATTAAGTAAGGGACGGTGGAGGGAGCGCAGCTGGGAGGTGGGAGCGGGAACCGGCAGGGGAGGAGGAACCGTCGGGGCAGCAGCGGCGGGAAAATAGCAAACAGGAGAGTGAACAAGCATTTGCAATGCAATAGGTCTCGCAATTGCGAGATTTTTAGCTATTGCAAATGAAATACCTTTTAGCTGTGTTTAAAAAACCTGCAATAATAAAAGGCATTGTTTTACCAATTGGTCAAAGTTTCTAAAATGCGAGACCTATTGGATTGCAAATGCTTGTTACAAGTGCCCCATGCTTCGCTTTCATGTTAATAGAGGCCAAGCCCCTTTCTTTAGACGAGCTATGTCTAAAGATAGGTCCACTGCCTCTATTAAAGTGAAAGTGCCATATTGGGTGCTTTTACCAAAAAAAGCATATTAGTTGTCTAAGTTCTCAAAAGAAGGTTATTACCTCATGTAGTTTTACTGTGCATGTTTAGTTGAAAGTTTAAGCTTATGAAATCAGCTATTCCCAAGCATAAAAATGAATATTGGTTTGTTTCCCATTAAAATTACACACGCTGCAAGCACTCAACATTGCCAACATACAACACTTTAAATAAGTTTAAAACTTTTTTGGGGGGCGAATTGAAACAAGACATACTTCACAGAGCAGTGACGCCACTCTACGGGCCCGATTCACAGAACTAACTTAAGACAAAATCCTAAACTTACGACTTTTGGTATTCACAGAAGTTAGGATTTTGTCTTAAGTCTGTCTTAAGTCTGTCTTAAGTTTGTCTTAAGTCTGTCTTAAGTCTGTCTTAAGTTTGTTAAGCACGGTAAAATGTTTGATTCACGGTGGGTCCACTCGACTTTTTGAGGTCGATCAAATTAACAAACCAGATTATCTGCACTGTACCATTGAGTACCAGTAAGCTGAGTAATGAGCACCCATTATAGCAAAAAGAGAGTACTCTAAGGAGTAAACATTGGCTCTACAAATAAACACTACTTTAGTAGCTACAAAGTAAATTTTATCAGACTTCAGGTCATATAAAATGAGGCCAGTGACAGCTGCTTGACTGTGAAAAAACAGAAATTACACTTTTGAGAGAACCCACCTTTCACAATCACCTGAAATAAGTATCCAGACAGTTCTATGGGAAATGTTTCAGTTGCTTCACATCAAAACAATAGAAGTACAACTCCAAGGAACCCTTCGCATCCAGCCAGCAGCAGACAGTTCAGAAAGGTGTCCTGAGGTCCTTAACAAATTAAACAAATTACAACCGAGCTTTTGACTCAAATTGAAATGTATTCTGTGCTTAACGCAGACTCGTTTGCAGAGCAGCGTATTCACAGATGACAGCATTTTGCGATAGATCTGCTAAAGTACACGAGCTCCTTGTAAAAGGGATTTGAAGTCCTTTTTACAAAACGCTCTAAACATCAACAGCAGTAAATATAATGTATAACATAACAGTAAATTATTACAAAAGCACAGCAAGTGCATTGTATTGGGAACTATTGGTGCCCGCAGGGAGAACGAACTTAAGTGGTATTAGACAAGTGTATAGTGGGAGGAGCCTACTTCTACTCGTGCAACCTATGGCCCTATGAGAAATTTGAGACTCCGACTTCACTGAAGTAAGAAGATGATCGATTTCAATAAATAACCACAAGGGCTGCTGCCCACGTTAGTTATGATAACTTTAGACTAGGTGTAGGAAAGTAGGATCTGCTTCACATGGGTACCCCCACTTTTTGCTGATGTAACACTGTTTTTCGACCTTAGCCTGGCTGGGGTCCTGCTATTCAGGTCCCCAGCCTAGCTGCTTCCTCTCTAAATGGATTCCCAGTACCTTAGGTACACCACAGATTGGATTCTGAGGTGCCCTTATAAGTCCCTAGTATATGGTATACTATGTATCCAGGGCATAGGTACCCCAGAGTCCTACCAGGGGCTGCAGCATGTATTATGCCACCCCTGCGAAGCCATTCAAAATGACACCACAGGTCTGCTACTGCAGCCTGGGTAAGGGTGTGCTTGCACCCCTTACAGAGATATAGGTTCACTATATCTTCACCTATCATTGCACATATAAACCAGTCACCCCCATGGCAGGCCTTATCAATCCTGAAGGCAGGTTGCTTGGTTTTGGGTGAGAGGGTGCCCATGCATGAGCAGAGCCCCTCTGCAGCCTTCGGAATCTATTCTCCGGGGTTGTCTGTGATGCAGCCTGACCATATACTCTGAAGTGCATTATAACCAAATGGTAAATGCTAACTTTGGACTGGCTGCACGGAAACATGTCGTGTTTGGTGTCAAACACCTTGGAACCCATCCCATCCTTCTAGAGGGAGAGACATGACAGCACTGGTATTCCCCCTACCAGCTAACAGAGCCCTGGCATCACAAAATGGATGCTGCCAGCCACAGACACGGGTCTGGCCTCCTGCTGCTGACTGAAACTCTGGCAGGGGAGGCCTGGACAATAGGTTTCCTGTCACAGGGAGGTGTTATCACCTTCCAGACAGGCATTAGTGGATTGGGGCTGGGCGGGTGCACTCCAAGAGTGTTTTGAAGTCCTGCACTGGGGGCACATTTGGTGTCCCTGTGCATAGTCCAGTTCAAACCGGTTGCAGGGGCTATCAGCCCCTGCTCTGGCGCAAAATTGGACAAAGGAAATGGGTGTAGCCACCCCTCTTTCCAAACTCTCCCATAGGTGGGTCCCCAGAGTTAGCCCAACCCCTTCCTTGGGTATAAAGAAGGAACCCCTGACTACAGGACTTTAGATTACACCTGGACGAAACTCTGCTACAGAAATACCTGAACTTCAATGATCTACACAACTAGATGACTGAAGAATCTCCCTTGGAGTAAAGGAGTTACTCCCCTGCTTGGCAGGCACCAAAGACGCATCTGACCGGTCTGCATCTCCAAAGCTCCTGCCAGACACCGAAGACTTTGCAGCCCAGGAGGTGGGTTTCCAGACTTCCCAGAGGCTGACCCGAGTCCCCAGCAAAGCTGAGACCCGTAGTCCTCGTGGGTACCGTGGAACCTGAACCCCTGGACACCGTGCACATTTGAAAGTGCATCAGCTTTGCAACGTCTTTTGAGGCTGTGCATTGGGTTAATTGTAGCCCAGACCCCGAGCACCTTTTCCACCAAAGATTGCTGGCCTACACTCCATAAGTGTTCCGTGAACTCGCCCTTTGTGTGTTCGCTTCAGGCTCCTTCGCGATCCCTGATCCATCGACTGGTGGGTCCCTGTGAAGGCAACTCTTACTTCAATTGGGCTTCCCTGATTGCTCCAGATGTGCCCTGACTCTACATTACTTGGGGAGTCCTCAGGACCTTGCTGGTCCACACCGAAGCATCTTTTATTTTCCTGTGTGGGTTGCAGTTGCCAAGGCTTGTTGTGTCCAATCCGGGCACCGACACTGCAGCACTCGACATCCTTTTTGGGACAGCTCAAATCCAGCTCCTGGTTGTCCTCGACACCTCCTAGTCTTCGTGGCTGAAGAGTCAAGCTTCCCCTCTTCTCACCTGAAGCACCCACATCGGTTGGCATTCGCCTATCGTGCCCCTAGTCACTGGCAAGTGACCCAGACACTGTCCCCTTTGCTTTTAGGTTCCTCACATCTTTGATCCAGGCTTGGATCTCTTCGGACTCTTCTCATCTTCTCGGCAGCAGCACTTTTCAGCAAGCTGTAATTGAAAACGATGACGCGACCCGACACCATTCGACACTTATGCACCCGTCTTCCCTGGGTGAGGTAACATGAGTACTCCGGTGGTACCGTGGGTGTTGGCCCTAGAATCATTTAAGTCCAAAAGGGTTTGTTTCTAGTCCACTCCTAAGTGTCCTTAAACTTTAAAATTCTAACAGCGACTTTCCCCATAGAAGGTAACGGGAGCTCGCGACTGTATTCTCACTCTGCACACGTCCCCTGTGGTTCCCCTGTGTCACTACCTTGGGTGGTTCCTTGGGGTCCTAGTGATTCTACAGGCTCTGGGCATTGTGTCTAATCCAGTCGTGCTTCTTATACCACTTTCTTAATATATGGTTTGGTCCGCCCCTAGGGCCAATCGTATATTTTGCTAATTTACTGTGTTATTTGAAGTGTAACTTATGTGCTTTTGCCTCTAGCCTCATAAGGAGACTAGAGGGGTGTGTTTAGTAATAGATACATATATTTTATATATATACCTGGTGTGGTTGCCTTTCATTTAGACACTCAAGAGATTATAGACTGGTAAAACAAGCTGCTTTACATTCCTTCAAGACTTAGCCTGAAGGCTGCTCTCCATAGCTACCACTAGGATAGCTTTCAATAAAGGTTGCCTTTAACCTATCATCAATAAGGGGTTGTTTGGACTCGTGCAAGATGCCCACTATAACTAGTGGACAGCATATACCAGGCCAACTTCTCACGCTAGGAAGAAACAAAATCTCTTTGCGTATGGGGGTAGGGGGCATCGGTTCGCAACAGATGAGACTGCATGCAGAGTATGCATCGCTTGCACATAGCTACTCTTGGGCAATCTAATTAACAAATGTGATCTGTAAGTTAGGCCTGGGTGGTAAATTTTGTTCCGTTCGCGGAATTTGCGATATTTTGACATTTTCGCGTTCCGTGGAGAGCCCGAAAATGTCAAAACTTTCGCAACCTGCCACGAAACGGAAGTATTTTTCTTGTTCGCGCTTAAAAAATGCATTCTCGCGCGCGCGATCACAACTTACCGGGTCCCTGCATTTGCCGACTAGTTTTCCTATCCGTTCGCGCGTGCCACAAGATGTTAGATTGTTGGTAGCCGGTCGCGCTATCCCGCAAGAGTTTGCGATCGCGAACACGTCATTACGATCGTGAACAGGAAATAAGCATCGCGAGCAAGATGGCCGCACTCATTAGCGACTGCATGGGCAAGTTGGAGATATATTTCCCCGCGAGCACGCAAAAACACATCGCGAACGGGCGGGAAAAGCAATCGCCGCATCTTTGCGAAAGTTTTGCATGCTCGCTGAGATTTTGTGCAATTTCGCGATAATTTGCGAATGTCAATTTTTGCAAATTCCGCCCACCCTTACTGTAAGTGTTGAACAGCCCACCACTCTCATGGGTTATAAACGGCTAGATGGAGCTGGACAGACTATTTGATGGGACAATCCTCAATCAAAGAGCAGGCAAAAAAAAAGTTGTACTAATCATAACTCACATTAACTGCACAGACCCGTCAGCCAAATCTTGGTGCAGTCACGGAGCAGGCGCATCAACAGTTGGCAATCAACGGTAGTCTTATTGCATTAGTGAGTCGAGAATAGTAAGCGGACAAGTGGACATGGACAGAGGATAAGGGAACAACCGGATGAGTAAGGCACGGGTGGTGTCACAGTTCTAGGCTGCATTAAAATACCAGTCAAGAGGACGATGCGTCCAATCCCCGTCATGGACAAGGAGTTACTGACATGCAGAACACCCCAGATTCAGGCCAATGCACCCTCATGTGGCGGGTGTCACTCCTCCATAATGTTACACCCTACGAAAGGAACACGCATCAATAGACTGGCCTTATCTCACACTCTGTAAACTTGCATCTCCCACCAACATTTTCTTCCCCTCACTTTAACGGGGTGGCACTCTTAAGACACCTACCCGCACTCTCTCTTATGGAAGAGCCAATAGATCGATAGGTGATGCACACCTCCAAACCAACGGTCGCATACGGGCGGGAGTCGAAAGCAGCCCTGCGCATTCGGGGGCCAAGCCAATCTTTACTCCTCGGAACAACAATGTGTCAAGTCGGGATCATCAAATACCCATCACTGGACTAACACCTTGTATGTTCAGGAGGAGCTAAACAACGCTAAAAGTGGGGTCAGTAAGCTTCACCTATGAATCCCGCCCCCTTCGGAGCGGTGGGCAGTAGTAGGCAGAGTGCAGGTGGTGCCACTGACTGGCACCAGTACACGCAGGGACGGGCAGCACCAAGCGGACTTGCTGAGACCCTGCCACACAAGTCCTGCCAACCGGGGGGCAATACAGTACCAGCGGACTCGGGACTTGCACTCCCGGAAACTCAGACCCACCCCAAGCTCGGGAGGATACTTGTTGCACGGTCCTCTGCATGGACGTGTCTGGGGACTGCGACTCCTTGAGCAGCTGCAGGATTTGATGCAGGCCTTGCTCGTCTGGCTTCCACTCATACTCCATCTTGACTGTTTTTCCTCAGTACTGCAAAGACTTCAGGGGCTGATAATACCCGGAGGGGTGACTTATCCTCTTGTGAGGATATGGCAGTCTCAGGCCAAACATTGCTCCGAAATCACATGCGGTTCCACTCTGATTAGCACGCCGGGTCTATGTAATTTGGTCCTCGCCGGCTCAAGTAGCGCGGGGTGGCTCCACAGACTACGGGTCTTCCAGCGACACGTGATCCGCGATTGACTCACTCACTCATCGGATGGGAGCGCTGAGAACACAGTCTGGCCACCAAAAAGGGTCCTGAAGCCCGCTTGCTGTAGGGAACTCTTTCCGAGGAAAGTACTCTCCTACTTGGAGGGTTGCCCAACACGGAGATACAAGTGGGAAGGAGGGGCGATTAACAACACACAGACAACGTGAGGGGGGAAGGTAGAGAAGAGGGAGGGGGTGCCGCAAGCTCTCGGAGCCATGCTGGGTGCGAGCCTGGCAAAAATAAAAATGCGTGTCTGGAAGAGACGCCATGCACGAGCAAAAGAGATGCCGTGCATGAGCTAAATCTCCAGTCCGGGTGGGCGGGTCCTAAGGGAGACAGGGCGGTCACCAACCCCACTTCCAAAGCAACGAGACAGAAAAACAACGACAATAGATCTCGCCAAGGCGTGCGGCGCAGGCACTGCAAAGCAGGCGAGACCTAAAACGGGCACAATACGAGACAAATAGAGAAAAGGGCACAAAGCACAAATAGACAGAAAGGCACAAGAAGGCAGAAAGTGCACAAATGGAGCAGAAAAACAGAGGGCAGACAGACAAAGGCAGACAGACAAAGGCAGACAGACAAGGCTGGCAGAGCGGACCAGCAGAAGAGTAAGACTCTTCCACTGAACCACCAGGGATGAGGTGCAGATAGGAGCCTGCCAGTGGAGGAGGGCCTCAAACACCTACCTGCAACCAGAGAGGTGCTGGGGGCAGCAGCGCAATGACGGAGCTGTGCGAGGCGAGAGCAGAGTTCCCTGAAGAGAAGGTCAGAGGTCTTGCTCAACTTGTCGCGCAGGGGCCACCATTAAGTAGGGGGAGGGCAGCTGCGAGGTGGGAGCGGGAACCGGCAAGGGTGGGAAGGGCCACGGGGGTAGCAGCGGTGGAAAGTGGCAAACATGAGAGTGAAAAAGGGCACAATGCGAGACAAATAGACAAAAAGCACAAATAGACAAAACGGCACAAGAAGGCAGAAAGTGCACAAATGGAGCAGAAAAACAGAGGACAGACAAAGGCAGACAGATAAAAGTCAGGCAGCCAAGGCTGGCAAAGCGGACCAGAAGAACAACAAGGCTCTCCCACTGGACCATCAGGGAAGAGGCGCAGACAGGAGCCTGCGAGTGGAGAGGGCCTCGAACACCTACCTGCAACCAGAGAGGTGCTGGGGGCCGCAGCACAATGACAGAGCTGCACGAGAGGGAAGCAGAGTTCCCTGAACAGAAGGTCAGAGGTCTTGCTCAACCGGTCGCGTAGCAGCTACCATTAAGTAGGGGACTGGGTGAGGGAGCGCAGCTGGGAGGCGGAAGTGGGAACCGGCAGGGGGGAGGGGCCGCAGGGGCAGTAGTAGCGGGAAAACGGTAAAAAGGAGATTGAAAAAGAGCACAATATGAGACAAACAGACAAAAAGGCAAAAAGCACAAATTGACAAAAAAGCATAAGAAGGCAGAAAGTGCACAAATGGAGCAGATAAAAAGAGGACAGACAGCCAAAAGGCAGACAGAAAAGGCTGGCAGAGCTGACCAGCAGAAGAGGCTCTCCCACTGGACCACCAGGGATGAGGCACAGGCAGAGGCGCTAAGACGGAGCTGCATGAGGAGAGAGCAGAGTTACCTGACCAGGAGGTCAGAGGTCAGTTCTATCTAGCTCTCTATGCAGATGCTGACCTGATGCTGAAATGTACTTTGTTGCTCTCTATGTGGACGCTGTCGAGGTGCTCAACAGTCCTCTGTACCACGCAATACAGATGCTGTCCAGGTATTGAACTGTTCTCTCTAGCTCTCTATGCAGATGCATTCCTGGTGTTGAACAGTTGTCTGTAGTAGGCCTGGATGGAGTAACACCGCGAAGAGACAAAAAAACGACATCAAGCTACGGGAAGTTATGCAAGCGGCAGAACGTGTTACCTTGCACCGTTCGCACTGATTTTTAGTACCACGCGTTTGTCCCGCACTGAAAAATCAGCAAGAAGTGCATTGTGCACAGTGCAAGAGGCGCTGCTTCTTTCTGCCGCTTGAGTAGAAGTTCTAATCAAGCATCAGCTTCCTCAATGCAAACAGAAGGCTTCTCAACGCGAGATGTAGTGACCAACTGCGACTGCCCATGTTGAGAAATCTTGCTGGGAAGCAATCTAGTGTTGGATTCTCCTTACTCGTGATCGCCAACTCACCGTTTGCGAGCGCAAGAGGGTAAAAAACTCCACTCCGCTATATGAAGTGGAGTTTTATAGAACTTCCCGTGCTCCGTGGAGTACAGAGTGCAAAAAACTCTGCAAACGGAGTGGAGTTCACTGTCCAGGCCTACTCTGTAGCTCTCTATGAAGTTGTTGTCTGGGTGCTGAACAATTTTCCCTACCTCCCTATGTAAGCACTGTCCAGGTGGTGTACAGATCTCTGTTGCTCTCTATGCAGCTGCTGTCAGGGTGCTGAACAGTTCTCTGTCTCTCTCTCTATGCAGATGCGGTCCAGGTGGTGAACAGTTCTCTAGCTCTTTATGTACACGCTGTTTAGGTGCTAAACAGTTATCTATGCCTCTCTGTAAATGCTGTCCTTGAGCTGGACAGTTCTCCATATGTCTCTATGTAGACTCTGTTCTGGTGCTGAACATTTCTCGGTAGCTCTCTATGCAGATGCTGTCCTGGTCCTGAAATGTTCTCCGTAGCTCTCCATGTAGACACTGGTGAGGTGCTCAACAGTTCTCTGTAACACTCTATGCAGATGTTGTCCAGGTATTGAACAGTTCTCATTCTCTCTCTAAGCAGAAGCAGTCCTGGTGCTGAAATCTTCTCCGTAGCTCTCTATGTAGAAACTGTTGAGGTTTTCAACAGTTATCTGTACCTCTCTAAGCAGATGCTGCCCAAGTGTTAAACAGTTCTCGTTCTCACTCTATGCAGAAGCAGTACTGGTGCTGAACAGTTTTCGGCAGCAGGCCTGGGCGGAATTCACGGAGTTTGTGGAACTCCATGAAGTAACAAAAAAACTCCAGCAAGCTACACAAAGTTCTGCAAGCGGCAAAGTGCGTCACCTTGCACTGTTTGCACTGAATTTTAGTACCGGGTGTTTGTCCTGTTTGTAAAATCAGCACAAACATCATCACACACAGTGCAAGTGTGCGCTGCTCCTTTCTGCTGCTCAAGTAGAAGTTCTACTTGAGCGGCAACTTCATCAATGCAAATGGGCGGTTTCTCAACGCGAGTATTTCTCTGTCTCTCTCTATGCACATGCTGTCCAGGTGCTGAAGAGTTCTCTGTAGCTGTCTATGTAGACGCTGCTTGGGTGCCGATTAGTTCTCTGTACTTCTATGTAGATGCTGTCCGGGTATTGATTACTGAAAAGTTCTCTCTATAGCTCTCTACAGAGACGCTGTCCGAGTGCTGAACAGTTCTCTGTTTCTCTCTATGCAGATTCTGTCCATTGCTGAACAGTTCTCTGTTTCTCTCTATGCAGATGCTGTCCATTGCTGAACAGTTCTCTGTTTCTCTCTATGTAGATGCTGTCCATTGCTGAACAGTTCTCTGTTTCTCTCTATGCAAATGCTGTCCATTGCTGAACAGTTCTCTGTTTCTCTCTATGTAGATGCTGTCCATTGCTGAACAGTTCTCTGTTTCTCTCTATGCAGATGCTGTCCATTGCTGAACAGTTCTCTGTTTCTCTCTATGTAGATGCTGTCCATTGCTGAACAGTTCTTTCGCCAGATCTCTTTGTAGATACTGTACGGGTGCTTAGCAGTTTTCTCTATAGCTCTCTATGTAGGCACTGTCCAGTTGCTGAACAGTTCTTTCTAGTTCTCTATGCAGATGCTGTCCTGTTACTGGAATGTTCTCCGTAGCTCTCTATATAGACACTGTACAGGTGCTGAAGAGTTCTTTGTAGCTCTCTATGTAGATGCTGTACGGGTGCTGAATAGGCCTGGGCGGCAAATTCCGTTCCGCTCGCGGAATTTGCGGAATTTCGCGTTCCGCGGAGAACGCAAAATTGCTCAGAAGTCTGCTTTCCGCGATTTCATGAAATTTTTGCTTGTTCGCGTTCTCAAAATGCATGTTCGCGAGATATTTCTCCTCGAGCACGCAAACAGCAATTGCGAACAGGAAAAAAGCATCGCGAACAAGCAATTCCGCGTGTTCGCGGAATTTCTGCGTGTTCGCGGAGATTTTTTACCGTTTCGCGGAGATTTGCGTAATGCAATTCCGCAAATTCCGCCCACCCCTAGTGCTGAACAGTTTTCCGTAGCTCTCTAAAGAGATGCTGTACAGATGCTGAACAGTTCTTTCTATCTCTCTATACAGATGTTGTCCCGGTGCTGAAATGTTATCCATAGCTCTCTATGGGCCCGATTCACAGAACTAACTTAAGAAAAAATCCTAAACTTACTACTTTTGGTATTCACAGAAGGCATTTAGTAGTAGTAAAGTTAGGATTTTGTCTTAAGTCTGTCTTAAGTCTGTCTTAAGTCTGTCTTAAGTCTGTCCTAAGTTTGTCTTAAGTCAAAATCCTAATTTTACTACTACTAAATGCCTTCTGTGAATACCAAACTTAGTAGGACACACTTAAGACAGACTTAAGACAGACTTAAGACAGACTTAAGACAGACTTATGACAAACTTAAGACAGACTAAAAACAGACTTAAGCCTGACTTAAGATAGACTTAAGACAGACTTAAGATAGACTTAAGACAGACTTAAGACAGACTTAGGATAAAATCCTAACTTTACTACTACTAAGTGCCTTCTGTGAATACCAAAAGTAGTAAGTTTAGGATTTAGTCTGAAGTTAGTTCTGTGAATCGGGCCCTATGTATACACTGTCCAGATGCAGAACAGTTCTTCGTAGCTCTCTATGTAGACGCTGACCGGATACTGAACAGTTCTTTGTTTGTCTCTATGTAGATGTTATCCAGGTGCTCCGCAGTTCTCTGTAGTTCTCTATGCAAATGCTATCCGAGTGCTGAAATGTTCTCCGTAGCTCTCTATGAACACACTGTACAGGTGGTCAACAGTTCTCTGTAGCTCTCTTTGTAGACGCTGTACGAGTGCTGAACAGTTTTCTGTAGCTTTTTATGTAGATGTCCGGATGCTGAACCATTCTCTCTATCTCTCTATGTAGACACTGTCCCGGGGCTGAACAGTTCAGTGTATCACGCTATGTAGGTGATGTCCAGATGCTGAACAGTTCTCTCTATCTCTCTATATAGATGCTGTCCCGGTGCTGAAAGGTTCTCCACTGCTCTCTGTGTAGACACTGTCCCGGTGCTGAAGAGTTCTGTGGAGCTCTCTATGCAGATGCTGTCCTGGTGCTGAACTGTTCTCCCTAGCTCTCTTCATAGGCACTGTGCGGGTGCTGAACAGCACTCTGTTGCTCTCTATGCAGAGGCTGTCCAGGCACTGAAAGGTTCTCGATTGCTCTCTGTGTAGACACTGTCCCGGTGCTGAAGAGTTCTGTGGAGCTCTCTATGCAGATGCTGTCCTGGTGCTGAACTGTTCTCCCTAGCTCTCTTCATAGGCACTGTGCAGGTGCTGAACAGCACTCTGTTGCTCTCTATGCAGAGGCTGTCCAGGCACTGAAACGTTCTCCCTAGCTCTCTTCATAGGCACTGTGCAGGTGCTAAACAGCACTCTGTTGCTCTCTATGCAGAGGCTGTCCAGGCACTGAAAGGTTCTCCATTGCTCTCTGTGTAGACACTGTCCCGGTGCTGAAGAGTTCTGTGGAGCTCTCTATGCAGATGCTGTCCTGGTGCTGAACTGTTCTCCCTAGCTCTCTTCATAGGCACTGTGCGGGTGCTGAACAGCACTCTGTTGCTCTCTATGCAGAGGCTGTCCAGGCACTGAAAGGTTCTCCATTGCTCTCTGTGTAGACACTGTCCCGGTGCTGAAGAGTTCCGTGGAGCTCTCTATGCAGATGCTGTCCTGGTGGTGAACTGTTCTCCCTAGCTCTCTTCATAGGCACTGTGCGGGTGCTGAACAGCACTCTGTTGCTCTCTATGCAGAGGCTGTCCAGGCACTGAAAGGTTCTCCATTGCTCTCTGTGTAGACACTGTCCCGGTGCTGAAGAGTTCTGTGGAGCTCTCTATGCAGATGCTGTCCTGGTGCTGAACTGTTCTCCCTAGCTCTCTTCATAGGCACTGTGCGGGTGCTGAACAGTTCTCTCTATCTCTCTATATAGATGCTGTCCCAGTGCTGAAACGTTCTCCATTGCTCTCTGTGTAGACACTGTCCCGGTGCTGAAGAGTTGTGTGGAGCTCTCTATGCAGATGCTGGCTGGGTTGTGAACAGTTCTCTCTATAGTTCTCTATAGAGACACTGTCCAGATTCTGAACTGTTCTCTGTATCTCTTTTTGCAGATGCTTTCCCTGTGCTGAAGATTTATCTGCATCTCTCTGTGTAGACACTGTCTGAATGCTGGACAGTTCTCTGTAGCTCTCGATTTAGATGCTGTCCGGAAGCTGGAGATGTTGTCTGGTGGTGAACACTACTTTCTGTAGCTGTCTGTGTAGACGCCTTTCCAGGTGCTGAAAAGATCTCTGTAGCTCTCTATGGAGATGATTTCTGTTGGTGAACAATTCTTTGTACCTCTCAAAGCAGACACTGTCCGGGTGCAGAACAGTTCTCTGAGCCTTTCTAAGTAGATGTTGTCTGGTGGTGAACAGTTCTCTGAGCCTTTCTAAGTAGATGTTGTCTGGTGGTGAACAGTTCTCTCTGTAGGTCTCTCTGTAGACGTTGTCTGGTGGTGAACAGTTCTTTCTGTAGGTCTCTATGTAGATGTTGTCTGGTGGTGAACAGTTCTCTCTGTAGGTCTCTCTGTAGACGTTGTCTGGTGGTGAACAGTTCTTTCTGTAGGTCTCTCTGTAGACGTTGTCTGGTGGTGAATAGTTCTCTCTGTAGGTTTCTCTGTAGATGTTGTCTGGTGGTGAACAGTTCTCTCTGTAGGTCTCTCTGTAGATTTTGTCTGGTGGTGAACAGTTCTCTCTGTAGGTCTCTCTGTAGATGTTGTCTGGTGGTGAATAGTTCTCCTTGTAGGTCTCTCTGTAGATGTTGTCTGGCGGTGAACAGGTCTCTCTGTAGATGTTGTCTGGTGGTGAACAGTTCTCTCTGTAGGTCTCTATGTAGATGTTGTCTAGTGGTGAACAGTTCTCTCTGTAGGTCTCTCTGTAGATGTTGTCTGGTGGTGAACAGTTCTCTCTGTAGGTCTCTCTGTAGATGTTGTCTGGTGGTGAACAGTTCTCTCTGTAGGTCTCTCTGTAGATGTTGTCTGATGGTGAACAGTTCTCTCTGTAGTTCTCTCTTTAGATGTTGTCTGGTGGTGAATAATTCTCCTTGTAGGTCTCTCTGTAGATGTTGTCTGGTGGTGAACAGTTCTCTCTGTAGGTCTCTATGTAGATGTTGTCTGGTGGTGAACAGTTCTCTCTGTAGGTCTCTCTGTACATGTTGTCTGGTGGTGAACAGTTCTCTATGTAGGTCTCTCTGTAGATGTTGTCTGGTGGTGAACAGTTCTCTCTGTAGGTCTCTCTGTAGATGTTGTCTGGTGGTGAACAGTTCTCTCTGTAGGTCTCTCTGTAGATGTTGTCTGGTGGTGAACAGTTCTCTCTGTAGGTCTCTTTGTAGATGTTGTCTGGTGGTGAACAGTTCTCTCTGTAGGTCTCTCTGTAGATGTTATCTGGTGGTGAACACTTCTCTCTACAGCTCTCTATACACATGTTGTGCCAGTAGTATATAAGCCTCTGTTGCTCCCTCTGGAGAAGTTGCCCTGGGATTTGAACCCTTGGTTGTAGCATTGTTATGTTTTTTTAGCACATTGCTGTCCCTGGTGTGATCTGTGGCGCTCTCTTGGCCTTCTCAGAATAAGTGCAAGCTGGAGTGAAATATACTGCAAACCTGCTGCAGCGCCTTGACGCTGCACGTAGGCGTGCTGTTGTCACTTTAATTTCCATACAAAAATGAAAGAGGACAGCAGTGGTGAATTAAAAACATGACAATATTCACCAACAGCATGCAGTCACAGGTGTCTCGTTCAGTTTTTGGAGGGGTTGAGGTGTGAGCAGCTTGTAGGGGGCTCTAGGAGAAGATGCGTTGGCTCAGCTGTTCCTGTTGGAATTGCCTTTTGTGGCACACATGGACCCATATTACACTCCTCCTTTTATTTATCCTTTGTACTTTCCCCTACTCTTGTCTCCCTCTCGGGTCAAATCATTAAATCGTTCTCTAGGTGTCATTTGCTTTCTCTTGTAGCCCCTCATTGTCCTCGTCTTTGAGTTCTCGTTGCTCCACATCCCATGGACCTTCCTCATTTCTTCCTTTCATGCTTTTCTTTAGAAATGTGTCTGCAGCGCGTGTGACCTCTTGATAATGACACACCTGTAGCACAATTGCCGCATTGTTTGATCTTCGGCAGCAGTTTTCACTATCTTCCTAAAACCGCAAGCCATGTTGGATGGCATCAATGTCTTCCAGCGCGGACCTCTGCTGCTCTCTCTGCAGCTGCTGAACCTCATTCTAGTGAGCTGCTGAGAGAGTGATTGGCAGGCGAGTGAATCGTCTGTGCTTCCTTGTTTTCATACCCATAAGTCTCCTTGGTAAGGTAGATCTAACCTGGGTCTGTTGTTTTATGGTGGATCCGAGGTCCTGGATCTTAGGGGGCCCGTCTATGAGCCCCCCTTGATCTTGGAGCCAGACTGTAGCCCCCATTTATGTGGATTTGGCATATGGCAGCACAAGGCCGGGCCGCAAGGGGGTTGTAAATATGCCCCTTGGTCTGTTGTTTTATGGTGGATCCGAGGTCCTGGATCTTACGGGGCCCGTCTGTGAGCCCCCCTTGATCTTGGATCCACAGACTGTGGCCCTAATTTATGAAGATTTGGCATAGGGCAACAGAAGGCCGGCGGCGCAAGGGGGTTGTAAATATGCCCCTTGGTCTGTTGTTTTATGGTGGATTCATGGTCCTGGATCTTACGGGGCCCGTCTGTGAGCCCCCCTTGATCTTGGAGCCACAGACTGTGGCCCTCATTTATGAAGATTTGGCATAGGGCAGCACAAGGCTGGCGGTGCAAGGGGGTTGTAAATATGCCCCTTGGTCTGTTGTCTTATGGTGGATTCATGGTCCTGGATCTTAGGGGGCCCACCTCTGAGCTCCCCTTCTCTATGAGCCAGAGACTGTGGCCCTCATTTCTGAGGATTTGGCATAGGGCAGCACAAGGCTGGCGTTGCAAGGGGGGTTGTAAATATGCTTGTAACTATGCCCCTTGGTCTATTTTTTTTTATACATAGAAACGTTATTGTTCGATTAATTAAAAACTTTAAAATAAGAAACACTCTTATAATTAAAAAAGATTTAAAAAAAAGAGATTCAGCAATTCAAAGGTTCAAAAGTTTGATGGAGCTTGCTCACATAGAGCCGAGAGGGTACCGGATTTAATTTTTCATAATTTTCCTGACGACATGTGATTTCTGTAAAAGAAAATGTACCATGAGGGGCAGAATACTTTGTTGTTAAAGAGGAGCCATGCCATTAAAACACAGAAAAAGAAACGGACAAAGCACAAGTCCAGAAAAGTCCAACTGTCCGATCCGCTCACATTAAGGCTCTAACTGTGCCTCTCGAGGCCGGGTCACCCCTTGCCCCCTCGCCTGCTGATCCTGCTAGCCAGCCTCCTTGCCAGCCTCCTGCCTGCCGCCACCGACCGTCGCCCCCCCAGCACCCCCGAGCGGCCCAGCCACAGCTGAGCCGCCCGCTCGCCACTTTTCCCGCCACTGGCCCCCTGCGGCCCCGCCCACCACCGGCCCATTGGCCCAGCCGCTCGCCCAGCCCAGCAGACCCGCCCTCCCGTCCCCCTTCTTAAGGGGAGAGCCTGGTTACCGCGGGAGTGACCACTGTGCCTCTCGAGGCCGGGTCAGCCCCTTGCTCCCTCGCCTGCTGATCCTGCTAGCCAGCCTCCTTGCCAGCCTCCTGCCTGCCGCCACCGACCGTCGCCCCCCAGCACCCCCGAGCGGCCCAGCCACAGCTGAGCCGCCCGCTCGCCACTTTTCCCGCCACTGGCCCCCTGCGGCCCCGCCCACCACCGGCCCATTGGCCCAGCCGCTCGCCCAGCCCAGCAGACCCGCCCTCCTGTCCCCCTTCTTAAGGGGAGAGCCTGGTTGCCGCGGGAGTGACCACTGTGCCTCTCGAGGCCGGGTCACCCCCTTGCTCCCTCGCCTGCTGATCCTGATAGCCAGCCTCCTTGCCAGCCTCCTGCCTGCCGCCACCGACCGTCGCCCCCCCAGCACCCCCGAGCGGCCCAGCCACAGCTGAGCCGCCCGCTCGCCACTTTTCCCGCCACTGTCCCCCTGCGGCCCCGCCCACCACCGGCCCATTGGCCCAGCCGCTCGCCCAGCCCAGCAGACCCGCCCTCCCGTCCCCCTTCTTAAGGGGAGAGCCTGGTTGCCGCGGGAGTGACCACTGTGCCTCTCGAGGCCGGGTCACCCCCTTGCTCCCTCGCCTGCTGATCCTGCTAGCCAGCCTCCTTGCCAGCCTCCTGCCTGCCGCCACCGACCATCGCCCCCCCAGCACCCCTGAGCGGCCCAGCCACAGATGAGCCGCCCGCTCGCCACTTTTCCCGCCACTGGCCCCCTGCGGCCCCGCCCACCACCGGCCCATTGGCCCAGCCACTCGCCCAGCCCAGCAGACCCGCCCTCCCGTCCCCCTTCTTATGACACCCCCTGAGCGACCGCGCAGCAGACGCGCGCAGCGGGAGCACCGATTGAGCGCCGAAGGTGCGCCAACGGTAAGCCCGTCTGCGCCCGTCCGCGCCTGGACCGCGCCCAGTGCCAGGACCCCTGGCCCCCGCAGACCCCAGCCCACCCGCCAGATGTACAACGCCGCCACCCTCAACGCACTCAACAACGGCCGATTCCCGGGATGCTACCGAGCCACCCCGAGACGCACCCACGGACCCATCTGCTGCAACGCCTGCAAGTTCTCCTGCATCCAGACCTGCCCCGCACCAGCACCCGCCAAGCCGAACACCAGCAGCAACCACCTCAAGTGCATCCTACTCAACACCCGCTCCGTCCACAGACACACCGTCGAACTCTGGAACCTCCTCGACACCACAGCTCCTGACGTCGCCTTCCTCACGGAAACCTGGATGAACGACTCCTCAGCGCCAGACATCGCCATCCCAGAGGGCTACAAGATCACCCGAAGAGACCGAGGCAACCAGACTGGAGGAGGCATCGCAATCATCTACAGGGACACCATCCGCATCACGACCAACACCGACGACACCCTGACAACCGCCAAACACCTGCACTTCCAGATCCACACGGACCCCAAAACCACCCTCAGAGGCACCCTCATCTACCGACCCCCGGGACCACGCACACAATTCAGCGAAGACATCGCCGACTTCATCAGCCCGCACGCCCTCCCCTCCGCTGACTATATCCTCCTGGGGGACATCAACTTCCACCTGGAGAACAACAACGACCGCAACACCAACACCCTGCTTGACAACCTCGCCAACCTCGGACTCAAGCAGCTGGTGACCACCCCCACCCACCTCGCCGGACACACACTCGACGCTGTCTTCTCATCCAGCAAGGACATCGTCTTCAGCCACGCCACCGGACTCCACTGGACGGACCACAGCTGCGTCCACTTCACCTTCAGAAGATCCACGATCCACCACCACCAGCAACAGGTAGCTCGAAGAAACTGGAACAAGATCACAGCAGACCAGCTCGCCGCTTCCCTGAGCCAGCACCCTCCCGCCAGCTCAGCGAACCCCAGCCAGGCCGCCGACAACCTCACGAAGTGGATCAGCAACTGCGCAGACGACCACGCCCCGCTGAGGATCCCGCCGAGCAGACCGGGCAGCAAGAAGGCCCCATGGTTCACCGACGAACTCAAGAGCTCCAAGAAGAACTGCCGAGCCCTCGAGAAAGCCTGGAGAAGGGAGCCAACACCGGACAACATGACCACCCTCAAGCTCGCCACCCGGAAGCACCATCAACTGATCCACGCCACCAAGAAAGCAGCATTCAAGGACCGGCTGGACAACAACGCACACAACTGCAAGGAACTCTTCAACATCGTGACAGAGCTCTCCAACCCCAACGCCGGAAACAACGACATCACCCCGTCGCAAGACCTCTGCAACTCCCTCGCCTCCTACTTCCACAACAAGATCGCTGACATACACAACAGCTTCAGCCCACAAACAACGCTCCCAACGACCGCACCAACGCCCCCCACCACCACCCTCAGCGCCTGGACCCAGATCAACACAGAAGACACCATCTGCACGATGAACTCTATCCACTCCGGATCTCCGACCGACCCCTGCCCCACCACGTCTTCAACAAGGCCGACGCTGTCATCGCACCCCACCTGCGGGACATCATCAACACCTCCTTCGACACCGCCACCTTCCCTGAGAGCTGGAAGCACGCCGAACTCAGCGCTCTACTAAAGAAACCAACAGCGGACCCCACCGAACTCAAGAATTACCGCCCCATCTCGCTCCTCCCATTCCCAGCCAAAGTCATCGAGAAGACCGTCAACAAGCAGCTGGCCGCCTTCCTCGAGACGAATGGATCCCTCGACCCCTCACAGTCTGGGTTCCGAGCCAACCACAGCACCGAGACCGCCCTCATGGCTGCCACCGATGACATCCGAGCCCTGCTGGACAATGGTGAGACAGCGGCCCTCATCCTCCTAGACCTCTCCGCGGCGTTCGACACTGTTTGCCACCGCACCCTAGTGCAGCGCCTCAGCAACATCGGAATCCAGGAGAAGGCACTGGAGTGGATCATCTCCTTCCTCGCTGGAAGGACACAGAGAGTCCGCCTACCTCCGTTCAGATCTGCAGCCACGGAAGTCATCTGCGGCGTTCCTCAGGGCTCCTCGCTCAGCCCCACCCTCTTCAAAGTCTACATGAGCCCCCTTGCGGCCATCGCACGCCAACACAACCTCAACATCATCTCCTACGCGGACGACACCCAGCTGATCCTCTCCCTGACCAACGACCCCGCCGCCGCCAGAGCCAACCTTCACGATGGGATGAAAGACGTAGCTGAGTGGATGACGACCAGCCGCCTGAAACTGAACTCCGACAAGACGGAAGTCCTCATCCTGGGCTCCTCGCCCTCCGCCTGGGACGACTCCTGGTGGCCCCCCGCCCTGGGCACCGCACCCAAACTGACAGACCACGCACGCAACCTGGGCTTCATCCTGGACACCTCCCTCTCCATGACCAGACAAGTCAACGCCGTCTCCTCGTCTTGCTTCAACATCCTGCGCATGCTACGTAAGATCTTCCGGTGGATCCCCACCGAGACCAGGAAGACGGTCACCCAGGCCCTCGTCACCAGCCGACTGGACTACGGCAATGCCCTCTACGCTGGTACCACCGCCAAGCTCCAGAAGAGACTCCAGCGGATCCAGAACGCCTCAGCCAGACTCATCCTCGACATCCCCCGACGCAGCCACATCTCCGGACACCTGAGAGACCTGCACTGGCTCCCCGTCAACAAGAGAATCACCTTCCGTCTCCTCACCCACGCACACAAAGCCCTACACGATCAAGGCCCGAGCTACCTCAACAACTGCCTCAACTTCTACGCTCCCAAACGCCATCTCCGATCAACCAGTCACGCCCTCGCCGTCGTCCCCCGCATCCGAAGAGCGACAACAGGAGGAAGGTCCTTCTCCTACCTGGCCGCCAAGACCTGGAACTCCCTCCCGACCGACCTGCGCCTGACCCAAGACCACCTCTCCTTCAGGAAGAAGCTCAAGACCTGGCTGTTCGAGCAGTAGCGGCACCCCCCCACAAGCGCCTTGAGACCCTCCGGGTGAGTAGTGCGCTCTATAAATGTCTTTGATTGATTGATTGATTGACTAAAAAGGGGATGGTCCCTACATGGGGAAGGAAAGGGACTCTGGAGCTCGGCTAAAAAACTCGGGGCCATCAAAGAAAAAAAAAAGATGCCGCCTGACTACATTTATAGGAGGGAGGCGACCGAGTGCAATAAGATGGGGATTTAATTACAGGCACTCCCGCTGCGTTAACCTTTTTGCCGCTCTTGTGATGAACTTGGTGAACCGGATATTGAGCATCGGGTTTTCTGGGTTCACGGCTGCTAAGATGGCTTGGTTACAGGAGCGAACACCAAGTTTATTCCATTCGCCCCGTAGCAGCATCCTTCAATCATTGAGTAAGGCAGGGCAAACGCAGACCACATGCTCGATCACCTCCATAGTGCACCCACACCCTCTGCACATTTTGTTATCGTTTGAACGGCGCCAGTAGATGGTGCAAGAAAGGCCATTCACCCATCCTGAGGGCCAGGAATCTTTTTTTCCATGCACCTGCATAGGTGCACGATAGATATGGCTCCGCGGTCCCTGGCTTATTAAACCATCCAGGCGCGTTTGCGTTTTGTCAGTTGTGCCCTGTCAGAGTGAAAGGACCAATGCCGGACTCATTGTTTTAATGTACATTTAGAGGGCCTGCTGGGATGGGTTAATTCCCCAAATTGTGGTCGCGTCCAGCATTTGCAATGAGTGTTCTGAACAGCAGTAGTGGTTTTGACCCACTTGGCTTGTAGATGTTTCTTGCCACTGCATGGCCTCCAGGCTTCCTTCACTTGAAGTGCGCAGTTTGTTACACAACTTGATGAAAGCACCGGCCCCAACACCTCGATGGTCTAGAAGGCCAAACCCAAGTCTTATCTGAGCTGGGGATGAAGATTTCAGTAGACTCCATGCTCGCTTGAAGATTCTTATTGTTATCTTGTTCCCCAGACAGGAGTCTTTCCCCAGCAGAATCTCCTGACCGTAAGATAAATAATTGGAGATTTTGTCTTTCATAACGGTTAAAAGAGGGGACGAAGTTGCGCCGGATAACCGTCTCGCAAGCTTCGCGAGTGCTACCTCGATTGACAGTGCCTTTGGCCCGACCACTTCCTCCTGTTTGGAGAAAGTGCCCCTTGGGTCCATAAAGATCCCCACATATTTGTAAGAGGCGGTACTTACATTGCTTTTGTATCCTAGGAGTCCTGTCTGTGAGCTCACCTTGATCTTGGAGCCAGAGACTGTGGCTCTCATTTTTGAGGATTTGCCATGGGGCCGGTGGCTTAAGGGGCTCGTAATATGCCCCTTGGTCTGTTGTTTTATGGTGGATCCATGCTCCTGGATATTAGGAGGTCTGCCTGTGAGATCACCTTGATCTTGAAGGCAGAGACTTGGGTTCCTTAGATGCAGGGCTGGTTTGTGCACAGTGGAGCAGGGCTCTGCCTGTGCATGTCATTGTCCTTGAAGGGGCGAGAGTGGGACTGTCCCATAGATCTGACTCCAGGACTGCCTTGTGGGCACATCTAAACTGGCAATGTGCTGCCACACTGGCCGATGTGACCCCTTGTTATGTCCTGATCAGCTGGAGCAAACGAGGGAGGCAGCAAGAAATCTGTACTCAGATCTTAACTAAACGTTTAGGTAGGATAGCAGGATCATTAAAACATTTCGATCAGAAGGGATTCATGAAGGGGAGGCAACTTCATGAATTAACACATGATTTAATCAGGGCAATTGATATGGCACAAGAATATAAGATCCTGTTAGCAGTAATGACTTTCGACGCTGCAAAAGCTTTCGACAGGGTCAGCTGGCCTTTCCTACATAAAACGATTCAGCGTTTTAATTTAGGATAAACCTTTATAGCAGCGTTTACGGCCCTGTATAAGAATCCATCTGCCAGGGTCCTTGTCAATGGAAATCTAACAAGGCAAATAAAAATATGTAGGGGGACTAGACAGGGATGCCCTCTCTGGCCCCTTCTTTTTAACATGTATATTGAACCACTGGCATGTAAATTAAGAGCATTTCAGGATATTCTCCCTTCCAGCTGCAACGGCTGGGTAAGAAAATAGGGTTGTATGTAATCGTGGGCGTACTGCTCCGCTCCGCTCGCGGAGTGTGCGTAGATTTGGCCCCACTCTGTGATGCTACGCGTAGCCCCACTACGCCCACTACGCCAAGGGTTAGTTGTATGCTGATGATCCTATGATCTTGACAGGAAACTTAGAGCGGTCAGTCCCTGAGATATGGGAGCAGCTGGAGGATTTTGGGAGGGCATCTGGATACTCAATTAACCAGCAAAAACCGAGTTAATGAAATGGAATACCCCCTACAGGAGTGACCTCATAAAACAGGAAATAAGATATCTAGGTGTTCAAATAGTCCACAATATAGAAAAGATAGCGCAGGTGAACTTCGACAAAGTAGCTGCGAGTGTTAGATCACAGCTACAAGCATGAGAGACTCTCCCACTTTCCATTCTGGGTAGATCAAACCTTTTAAAAATGTCAATTCTACCTAAGTTTACTTTTTTATTTGAAACTATCCCATTAAAATTTTCGAAGATTTGGTTTAGGACAGTACAGGAACTCTTCTCTAGTTTCATTTGGGGAAGCAAAAACCCAAGAATATCCTTAAAGAAGCTTAGGAGACAGAAAGTTCATGGTGGCCTTGCCACCCCGGACCTTTATATATATTATTGTGCCTTCCACCTAAAGAATTGTCGTCAATTACTGAAGGAAAGCTTTACATTTTCCCAACTTTTCAAGGCTCTTGCTACGAGTATCATGAATCAAGCAGACTTCTTCCCCCTAATATTTGGCCACCCCAAATCTTTTAAGAAGGTGAGGCTAAAAGTTCTCTTAGCTGTTGCCAAAGTATGGTCTCAGGTGAGGTCGATGCTACAAATACCTTATTACAGCAACGCAGCACCCATCTGGGACTTCCCAGGTACTCCAGTCTGCTTAGTTGATGCACTTGCAGTTCTGCTCCGAACATGCGGGATAGTAAGGTGGGGGCAACTTATCATGGACACTGAGTTGATCTCATGGCAACGTCTTTCTGTGGCTTCCGAGAACTCGATATCAAAGTTTAAATATTATCAGATTTCAAGTTGGGTAAAATCACTAGGGAAGGAGAAGGGGGGAATCGAGATTTGGCGACCAAGATCTGCTCAAGGTCCACAGTATGGAAAGAAGAAGCCTAATGGTGTTGGATGCTAATCCAAACCGGTGAGGACACACAGAACCCATTTACAGAGATCTGGAGGAGGGACCTGCCAGGCGAAGACCTCGAAACCTTAGGGCAAGTGTCTATGTCTCTTTTGTGGTCATATGTGAAAGCTGCCCCATTAAAGAGAAACCATCTTTTCACTGTCCATAAGGCATACTGGATGCCACTGAAATTGTCGAAGATGGGGAGCGGCGCGACAAAGAAATGCCCGAAATATGGTGAAAACAACGTGAACGAGGTCCACATGTTTTGGCAGTCTCCCTCAATCCAGTCTTTCTGGCAAAATGTGGGTTAGACCATTTCAGCTATTATGGGTCAAGAGATCGAGTTGATTGTGTCCTCTGTGATTTTTGGAGTGATTCCAGGTGGGGTGATCAATCGGAGCTCTCTTAAAACTCAGAAAGCTCTATTTTTTGTTTTGATCCTCTTGGCACGAATGGAATTGTGTGTTAAATAGATCCTCCCTTGTTCCCCCACTGAACTTGAATGGATTATTTCCATACAGAAGGTCTCGCACCTTGATCGTGTAAATTGGTTTGTTAAGAAAACAACATTTTGGGAGCTATGGGACGTTTGGTTTAAGAGGTATGTCTCTAGCATATCTCACTGAGTATAGCCCTCACAAAATGTCACTGCCTTGCCCCATGTGTCTTTTTCTATTTTATTTTCTTCAACTGTCTTTGTCTCCTTTCTGTTTTTTTGTTTTTTTGTTGAAATCTTTGCTTAGGTATGATACAAAATGTTGTGTTCCGTGGTTTAATGATTACCAACATGCTGCACAGGCGGTTTCAGTGGCGGGGCCATTCCATCTTAAGTACTTGCCTTTGGAAGAGTTGGCTCCATGGTCCATCCAGGAGGCACAACTTTATGTTTGACCCGGGGAGAATATTTATCCCTCCTCCCGTGGGGAGCGACCGGGCCTTTCTTTGCCTCTTGCTGGATTGGCTAGGCCCTATCTATTCTAGAATCTAGAGCATATTCGTTGAATGAGGACTAAAAAAAGAAAAATCCGAGGAGGAATCTGGAGAATTTGTTCTAGGATTGGTTGGCCTGAGCGAGAGGTTTTAGAGCCAACTCTCACTTTAATACTGGGTACTACAGAGCTGTCAATTCCTGCTGATGTCTCCATCCTGCGAAGTAGGCTTGCCTTGTATGTATAACCATGTAGTGTTGTCACTAAGATTCACCTCTACTTGCACGTGCGTCAAGCCACAGTATCCACATCAGGAACTCTTCTGTTTTAAGAGATGAACAGTGCCTTGTCCAGTGCGGGAAGTGAGTCAATGATATGCTGGCTCTGCTTCGGAGTAGAGTCAGTAGAGAGTCAGTAGAGAGTATGGGAATACACTCAAGGGTATGCTGGCTCTGCTAAGGAGAAGTAGAGTCAAAATAAAGGCAGAAAAGAGTATTGGAAGAGATTCAAGGGTATGCTGACCCTGCTTCGGAGGAATAGAGTCAGTAGAGAGTCAGTAGAGAGCATGGGAATAGACTCAAGGGTATGCTGGCTCTGCTTGGGAGAAGTAGAGTCAGTAGAGATTCAGTAGCGAGTCAAGGATATGCTGGCTCTGCTTCGGAGTAGAGTCAATAGAGAGTCGGAACAGAGTATTGGAAGAGAGTCAAGGGTATGCTGACCCTGCTTCGGAGGAATAGAGTCAGTAGAGAGTCAGTAGAGAGTATGGGAATAGACTCTAGGGTATGCTGGCTCTGCTAAGGAGAAGTAGAGTCAGAATAAAGGCAGTAGAGTGTATTGGAAGTGAGTCAAGGGTATGTTCGCTCTGCTTGGGAGAAGTAGAGTTAGTATAAAGACATAAGAGACTATGGGAAGAGAGTCAAGCATATGCTTGCTCAGCTTGGGAAGAATAGAGTCAAGAGAAAGTCAGAACAGAGTATGGGACGAGAGTCAAGGGTATGCTGGCTCTGCTTGGGAGAAGTAGAGTCAGTAAAGAGTCAGTAGAAAATAAGGGAAGAGAGTAAAGGGCATGCCCGCTCTTCTTGAGAAAAGTAGAGTCAGGGGAGAGTCACTAGAGAGTATGAGAAGAGAGTCTTGTTCTGGCCCAGGTGTCCTGCTAGGGGAATATCATGGTCAATAGGAAGCCCCTAAACTTCAGAGGTATAACCAACCTCCTGGATGCACCAGGCTTGGGGTCTCTACTCTCTGAGTAAAGGAGTCCATCATCCCAATAAACTTTATGTGTACCACTAGCACTCCCAGCAGCCACAGCAGCAGCTTGCTTTCTCAGGGGTCCAAGAGAGGGGCAGGTTTTTTGCTCCTGGATAATATCAGACCTGGAAGGGCCCCCTGTCCCCAAGAACTCAACCTGGTCAGGTTCAAGCTCCTCTGGGACAGTTCCTTCTTCAGGCTCAAGATCATCTCCCTGAGGAGACTGATCAGCATTCTGAGTCAGGTGGGAAGGCTCTGCCTTAACCCTACTGCTCCTCCTCTTGTGAGGCACCTGGTCCATTCTTCCAGGATCCAGGGCCTGTCCAGCTATAGACATTTTGGCCTGTGACCTAGTCACAGCAAAGACATGAGCAGGGATCCCTAACATTTCTGCATGTGTCCTGAGCTCCACTTCAGCCCAAGCTGAAGTCTCTAGATCATTGCCAAGCAAGTACTGTACTGGCAGGTCTGCACTTACCACAGCCTTCTTAAGGCCAGTTACCCCTCCACAGGAGAAGTTAACAACTGCCAGAGAATGGTCTGTTCTGACATTGCTAGCATTGGTCACTTGGTACATTTCACCAAGTATAATCTGCCCAGGATCCACAAGATCTTTTGTCACCATTGTGACACTTGCTCCTGTGTCCCTGAATACCCCAGCCTCTACTCCATTTATTAAAGGCTATTGTCTGTATTTGCCCAGATTACTGGGACTCACCAAGGGGGACATATCCATGCCCCCATCACAGACAAGCACAGCCTGAGTTGGAACTCTGACTAGGCCAGAGTCCATCTCAAAACCCAGGGTCAACACTACTACACCCTTATTCTGGACATTGCCACCACCTATTGTAGCTGTACTAGGAGGAACAGTTGCCTTAGGGGCAATGGTGGATGGAGTAGATTCTTTGTACTTGGTGCAGTCACTGGTCCAGTGAGTTTTCTGTTTACTGATTTTGCACCAATGTTTCTTTTGGCCTTTTCCCTTGTTAGGCTGTGACTCCCCATTTGAAGAAGATTTTTGGGGCCCTTGAGAAGACTCACCCTTGTCAGAGTTCTTAGAATCCTGCTTCTTTGGGTCACCACCTTGGTTCTGTACCTTCTGCCTCACCCTAGTTCTGACCCATTTGTCTGCCTTCTTTCCCAATTCTTGGGGAGGGGTCAGGTCAGAGTCTACCAGGTACTGGCGCAACAGCTGATTTTGACAGTTATTAAGAATCTGCTCCCTCATTATCAGATTGTACAATCCTATGAAGTCACCCACTTTACTGCCCAATACCAACCTTGATGAGCCTTAGCAGCACAGTCAACAAAGTCAACCCTGTCTTGATTTTGTGCTTTATGGGTGTCTCTGAACTTTAACCTGTATTGTTCAGTAGTTAGGCACAACCCATCTATTAGTGCACTTTTCAAGACCTGGTAATAATCAACATCCTCTTCTCTTACAGTGAGGAGCTTATCTCTACCTTTGTCTGCAAAGGAGAGCCATAAGATTGCTGCCCACTGACCTTGAGTGACCTTCTGTACTTTACAGGCCCTCTCCAAGGCAGTTATCCATTTGTGGATGTCATCCCCACTCTGGTAGGGAGGGACAATCTTACTTAGGTTTCTATGGTCATAAGACCTCTCCCTATCTCTAGGGAAATTGCTGCCACCAAGGGACTCTAGTCCCTCCTTTTTAGTAGCTCTGTAGAGCTCCAGGGCTTCCCTATCTGGGGCCATCTGCTGCTTTCTGAGGTTGAACTCGTCTTGCTCATACTTCAGCAGTCTCTCTCTCCTCTCCTGGGAGGTTTGCCTCCCTCTGTGAGAAGAGACAGAGGTCCCTACAGATGAGTTAGACTGGACAGATCCCCTTGAGAGAGATCTATCCCTTCTAGCCCTACTTTCAACTCTTCCTGGAGGGACAAAGGAAGGAGCAATGTTGTCATCCTCCTCATCCTCATCCAGGAGAGCTGGGTTCACCAGATTCTGATCATTGTCATCAGTCTGGTCAGCACTAGGGGTGGCGTCAGGGGAGTTTCCACCCCTAGGCCCACCCTCAGCTGCTACCCCACCCACTCTGCCTACCCCACCAGACCCACTAGATCCTGGGAGATCATCCAGCTTGAGAATCTTTATGAGATGCTGGGTGGTTGGGCTTTTGCCTGTCTTCAGCTTCCTAATTGAACATAAGGCCCTAAGCTGTGCAAAGGAGAGATCCTCATATCTATAGGGGAGAAGCTCACTGGCTTCTGGCAGGGACCCACTGGTTCCTGGCTTATTAGACATTACTAATGTGGTGTGGTGTATTGCACTACCTACACTAGTGTGGCCTACTACACTTTCTTGAGTTGTAGAAAGGGTGTGCTATCCCTTAACACACAACTCTAAGTTCAGTAGAACTTACTGTATACTAAACTTGATATTATATGTACCTCAGATACCTTTAGTGGTTTTCAGTTGATCATTTCAATTGAGATTATCTGATAAAACAATAGCAAGCTGGAATCCCACACGCTGCACACCAATGTAAGAAGTTGGCCTGGTATATGCTGCCCACTAATTCTAGTGGGCACCTTGTACCAGTCCAAACAACCCCTTATGGTGAATAGGTTAAAGACAACCTTTATTGAAAGCTATCCTAGTGGTAGCTATGTAGAGAAGCCTTCAGGATAAGTCTTGAAGGAATGTAAAGCAGCTTGTTTTACCAGTCTATAATCTCCTGAATGACCAAATGAAAGGACAACCACACCAGGTATATATTTAAAATATATGCATTTAAGATAAAATACCCCCTCTAGTCTCTTTATGAGGCTGGAGTTTGAAGTACTTAATTTACAAGTTAGAAATCAACAGTATTAGCACAAATACACGTTTGGGCCCTAGGGGCGTACCAAACCATATACCAATAAACTGGTATAAGAACCACGATTGAACTAGACACAAGGCCTAGAGCCTGTAGAATCGCTGGGACCCCAAAGAACCACCCAAGGTAGTGACACAGGGGACCCACGGGGACCGTGTGCAGTGTGTAAACACAGCCGCGGATCCATATTAGCTTCTATGGGCAATGTCACGGTTGGAAATTTAAAGATTAGGGACACTTAGAATCGAGTCAGGACCAAACCCTTTTGGACTTAGGAAGTTCTAGGGCTAGTACCCACGGGAACACTGGAGTACTCGTGTTACCTCACCCAGGGAAGCCGGGTGCATAGGTGTCTTTTGGTGTCGGGTCGCGTCGTCGATTTCAGTGGAAACTGGTGAAGAAGTGCTGCTGCCGTGAAGAGGAGAAGTGTCTGAAGCAATCCAAGCCCGGAGCTAGGATGGAAGGAACCTGAAAGCAGAGGGGACAGAGTCTGGGTCACTTGCCAGTGACCAGGGGCACGATGGACCAATGTCCACAGATGTCGGGTGCTTTAGGTGAGTTGACGGGTGTCTTGACTCTTCAGCCACGAGGTCCAGGAGGTGCCGATGATGACCAGGAGCTGGATTTGAGCTGTCCCACTAAGTCTGTCGAGTGCTGTGGTGTCGGCCACCAGATTGGGCCCAACAAGCCTTGGCAACGGCAAGTCACTTAGAATCAGAGAAAGGATGTCGGTGCAGACCAGCAAGGTCTGGGGGACTCACCCAGCGAGAGTAAGTTGGGGCATGTCTGGAGCAACCAGGAGCCCAATCAGAAGAGGAGTTGCCTTCGTGGGGACCTACTAGCCAACGGGCTAGCAATCGCGAAGGAGCCTCAAGCGGTCGCACTTGAAACTGGCCTACAGGTCACTCGTGGAGTGGAGGCCAGCAATCTTCAGTGCACGAGGTGCGCAAGGCTGGCGCTACTCAGAGCCCAAAGCACAACTTTGAGGAATACCAGGAAGCTGGTGTTGCTGCAAAAGTTCATGGTGTCCAGGGGTCACGGTTCCACGTCACCCACGATAGCCATGGGCCTCAGATTTGCTGTGGACTCAGGGTAGCCTCGGGGAAGTCTGGAAATCTACCTCTGATGATGCAAGGACTTCGGCATCCGGCGGAAGCTTCAGCGATGCAGACCAGTCAGTTGCTTCTTTGGTGCCTGCCAAGCAGGGGAGTCACTCCTTGACCCCAAGGGAGATTTCTTCAGTCTTCTAGTTAAAGCAGAACATCGAAGGTCCAGGATATATGTTGCAGAGTTTCGTCCAAGGTAATCTAAAGTCACAAGGACTGGGTTCCCATACTTATACAAAGTTTGGGGGTTGGACATGCTCTAGGGACCCACCTATGGGAGGGTTTGGAAAGAGGTGTGGTTACACCCATTTCCTTTGTCCAGTTTCACGCCAGAGCAGGGGCAGGTAGCCCCTGTAATCAGTTTGAACTGGACTATGCACAGGGACACCAAGTTTGCCCCCAGTGCAGGACTTCCAAGCACCAGAGAGTGCTCCCGCCCAACCCCAATACACATCTGCCTGTCTGGGGGTTACACCTCCCTGGGACAGGAAACCTATTGTCCAGGCCTCCCCTGCCGGAGTTTCGGTCAGCAGCAGGAGGCCAGACCTGTGTCTGTGGCAGCGGCATCCATTTTGTGATGCCAGGGCTGTAGAAAGTCTTTACCGGGTTAGACCAGTGTGTCTCTCCCTCTGGAAGGGTGCAATGCTACGTCCGCCGCCAGAACTGGCGGTGGGGTAGTATTCCGAAGTGTTTGACACCAAATACGACATGTTTCCGTGCAGCCATCACAAAGCTAGCATTTACCGCAAGGTTATAATGCACTTAAGAGTATATGGTCAGGCTGCACCACAAACAGCATCAGAGGAGGTTCTCCGAACGCTGCAGAGGGGCTCTGCTCATGCAGGGGCACCCTCTTACATAAAAACCAAGCACTCTGCCTTCAGGATTGTTAAGGCCTGCCATAGGAGTGACTTATAGGTTTTATATGTGTGTGCAATGGTAGTGATATAGGTAGCTTATACCACAGTAAGGGGTGCAAGCACCAGCTTACCCAGGCTGAAGTAGCAGACCTGTGGTGTCATTTTGGAGTGCTTCCCAGGGGTGGCATAATACATGCTTCAGCCGCTGGTAGGCCTCTGAGGTGCCTATGCCCTAGGTACATAGTATACCATATAGTAGGGGCTTATAAGGCACTTCAGAATCCAATTAGAAATGTACCTAATGTACATGGAAACCATTTTAGAGAGGAAGCAGCTAGGCTGGGGTCCTGATTAGCAGGGCCACAGCCAGACTAAGGTCGAAAAACAGTGAAACACCAGCAAAAAGTGGGGGTACCCATGTGAAGCAGATCCTACTCTCCTGCATTGGGGTCCTCGCAGCACCTGCAGGCAGAGCAGACTCTGATTGCCTCACAGCTCCTGCAGGCAGAGCAGTTTGTGGAGGCCTCGCAGCTCCTGAGGTAGAGCAGACTGTGTGGGCATCACAGCTCCTGCAGGCTGTGGGGACCTCACAGCTCCTGCAGGCAGAGCAGACTGTGGGGTCCTCACAGCTCCAAAAGGCAGAGCAGGCAGTGGGTCCCTTACAGCTCCAAAAGGCAGAGCAGGCTGTGGGGTCCTCGCAGCTCCTGCAGGCAGTGCAGACCGTGGGGGCCTTACAACTCCTGCGGGCAGTGCAGACTGTGGGGGCCTCCCAGCTCCTGCAGGCAAAGCAGGCTGTGGGGCCTTGCAGCTCCTGCAGGCAGAGAAGACTCTGGGGTCCTCGCAGCTCCTAAAGGCAGAACAGGCTGTGGGGCCCTTGCAACTCCTGGAGGCAGAGCAAGCTGTGGGGCCGTTACAGCTCCTGCAGGCAGAGCAGGCTGTGGGGTCCTCACAGCTCCTGCAGGCAGAGTAGGTTGTAGGGGCCTCACAGCTCCTGAAGGCAGAGAAGACTGTGGGGGCCTCCCAGCTCCTGCAAGCAGAGCATGCTGTGGGGTCCTGGCAGGTCCTGCAGGGAGAGCAGGCTATGGGGCCTTCCCAGCTCCTGTAGACAGAGCAGACTGTGGGATCCTCACA
Organism: Triturus cristatus; assembly: GCF_964204655.1. Taxonomy (NCBI): domain Eukaryota; kingdom Metazoa; phylum Chordata; class Amphibia; order Caudata; family Salamandridae; genus Triturus; species Triturus cristatus. The sequence continues at coordinate 28,098,866 of NC_140583.1, read as the reverse complement.
GCTCCTGCAGGCAGGGCAGGCTGTGGGGTCTCCGCAGCTCCTGCAGTCAGAGCAGACTGTGAGGACCTCGCAGCTCCTGCAAGCAGAGCAGGCTGTGGGGTCCTCGCAGCTCCTGCAGGCAGAGCAGACTGCGGGTCCTCGCAGCTCCTGCAGACAGAGCAGGCTGTGGGGCCTCACAGCTCCTGAGGCAGAGCAGGCAGTGGGGTCCTCGCAGCTTTTGCAGGCAGAGCAGGATGTGGGGGTCCTCACAGCTCCTGAGGCAGAGCAGGCTGTGGGATCCTCCCAGCTCCTGCAGGCAGGGCACACGGGGGTACTCGAAGCTCCTGCAGGCAGAGCAGACGGTGGGGGTCTCGCAGCTCCTTCAGGCAGGGCAGACAGTGGGGGCTCACAGCTCCTGCAGGCAGAGCAGGCTGTGGGGTCCTCACAGCTCCTGCAGGCAGGGCAGACTGCGGGGGCCTCGCAGCTCCTGCAGGCAGAGCAGACTGTGGGGTCCTCTCAGCTCCTGCGGGCAGAGCAGACTGTGGGGTCCTCGCACCTCCTAAAGGCAGAGCAGGCTGTGGGGTTCTCGCAGCTCCTGCAGGCAGAGCAGACTGTGGGGCCCTCACAGCTCCTGCAGGCAGAGCAGACTGCAGGGTCCTCGCAGCTCCTAAAGGCAGAGCAGGCTGTGGGGCCCTTACAGCTCCTGCAGGCAGAGCACGCTGTGGGGTTCTCGCAGCTCCTGAGGCAGAGCAGACTGTGGGGCCCTCACAGCTCCTGCAGGCAGAGCAGACTGCAGGGTCCTCGCAGCTCCTAAAGGCAGAGCAGGCTGTGGGGCCCTTACAGCTCCTGCAGGCAGAGCACGCTGTGGGGTTCTCGCAGCTCCTGAGGCAGAGCAGACTGTGAGGGCCTCACGGCTCCTGCAGGCAGAGCAGACTGTGTGGGTCTTACAGCTCCTGCAGGCAGAGCAGGCTGTTGGGTCCTCGCAGCTCGCGCAGGCAGAGCCGACTGTGGGGTACTCGCAGCTCATGCAGGCAGAGCAGACTGTGGGGTCCTTGCAGCTCCTGCAGGCAGGGCAGTCTGTGGGGTCCTCACAGCTCCTGCAGGCAGTGCAGACTGTGGGGTCCTCGCAGCTCCTGCGGGCAGAGCAGGCTGTGGGGTCCTCGCAGCTCCTACAGGCAGAGCAGACTGTGGGGTCCTCGCAGCTCCTGCAGGCAGGGCAGGCTGTGGGGGTCTCGCAGATCCTGCAGGCAAAGCAGACTGTGGGGTCCTCTCAGCTCCTGCAGGCAGAGCAGGCTGTGGGGGTCTCACAGATCCTGCAGGCAGAGCAGACTGTGGGGTCCTCGCAGCTCCTGCAGACAGAGCAGGCTGTGGGGCCTCACAGCTCCTGAGGCAGAGCAGGCAGTGGGGTCCTCGCAGCTTTTGCAGGCAGAGCAGGATGTGGGGGTCCTCACAGCTCCTGAGGCAGAGCAGGCTGTTGGGTCCTCCCAGCTCCTGCAGGCAGGGCACACGGGGGTACTCGAAGCTCCTGCAGGCAGAGCAGACTGTGGGGTCCTCGCACCTCCTAAAGGCAGAGCAAGCTGTGGGATTCTCGCAGCTCCCGCAGGCAGAGCAGACTGTGAGGCCCTCACAGCTCCTGCAGGCAGAGCAGACTGCAGGTTCCTCGGAGCTCCTAAAGGCAGAGCAGGCTGTGGGGCCCTTACAGCTCCTGCAGGCAGAGCAGGCTGTGGGGTTCTCGCAGCTCCTGAGGCAGAGCAGACTGTGGGGGCCTCACAGATCCTGCAGGCAGAGCAGACTCTGGGGTCCTCACAGCTCCTGCAGGCAGGGCAGACTGTGGGGTCCTCGCAGCTCCTGCGGGCAGAGCAGGCTGTGGGGTCCTTGCAGCTCCTACAGGCAGAGCAGACTGTGGGGTCCTCGCAGTTCCTGCAGACAGGGCAGGCTGTGGGGGTCTCGCAGCTCCTGCAGGCAGAGCAGACTGTGGGGTCCTCTCAGCTCCTGCAGGCAGAGCAGGCTGTGGGGGTCTCACAGCTCCTGCAGGCAGAGCAGACTGTGGGGCCCTCGCAGCTCCTGCAGGCAGAGCAGACTGGAGGGTCCTCGCAGCTCCTAAAGGCAGAGCAGGCTGTGGGGCCCTTACAGCTCCTGCAGGCAGAGCAGGCTCCGGGGTTCTCGCAGCTCCTGCAGGCAGAGCAGGCTGTGGGGTACTCACAGCTCCTGCGGGCAGAGTACACTGTGGGGTCCTCGCAGCTCCTGCAGGCAGAGCAGGCTGTGGGGGTCTCACAGCTCCTGCAGGCAGAGCAGACTGCGGGGTCCTCGCAGCTCCTGCAGGCACAGCAGACTGTGGGGGCCTCACTGTTCCTGCAGGCAGAGCAGGATGTGGGGTCCCCACTGACTGCCCTTTTTGCACCAGCAGCGGACCCGGGCAGCCTGTCCTGCCTGCACAAGGCGTGGAAATCCTGGCACCGTGCCCTGTCTGCATTAGTCGGCTGCCAGGGTTACCTGTTGAGACAGCTGCTTGCACTCGTTCTGTCTTGTGCCAAACTGTATTCTTTCAGGCTGGGTGGGCGTTGATAGGTGGCCGTCTGTTACAAGTGGCATAGCGCCAGGCCTGGCATCACTCTCTCGCAGCTCAGGCCGCGCAGCCTGGCATGACCGGGTGTGGAGAGCAGGCAGAGCTGTGGATGGAGAACGGTGTTCAGTTCTGCCCCAGGCTTGGGGGATTCCAAGTGTGGTGCGGGGGAAGGGTGCTGATGGAGAAAATGTGTCCTGGCAGTGCCAGCCTTTCATATCAGAGCCTGTGGAGGAACAGGTGGACATCGAGAGGGCAGTACAGAGGGTGCCCATCAAGAGGGGAGTATAGATGGTGCCCGGCAGTGCCAGCCTTTCATGTCAGAGCCTGCAGAGGTGCAGGTGGACATCGAGAGGACATTATAATGGGTGCCCGGAAGTGCCAGCCTGTAGGAAGCCTGCTCTCTAAAGAGTGTACTAAAAAGGTGCACATGGTGCAGAGAGTCCAGTAAGTCCCTTATTGATTTACAGAGGCAAAAGGAGTTAATACTAGCACTTTATTAGCAGTATTGTGGGCGCAGTCAGGCTTATCAGTATTTGTTGTACTCACAGAGGCAATAAATGAGACAGGAACTCAAGAATACATTTGAGTCTAATTTATAAAGATAGTATTGATTTTTATGTATTTTTTAGGCCTGGGCGAAGCACTACGCTACGCTCGCGTAGTTTGCGAAGTTCGCGCTACTTCGCGCTACGCGAACTGCACGTAGCACAGTGCGAACACGCGTAGCGTAGTGTTGCGTAGTGCTGCGGTCATTTTTTGCTTGCTCGCGGTCCTCAACGTCAAGTTGGCGACCGCGAGCAAGCAAAATGACATCCTGGCGAGACTTTTTCCTTGTTCGCGATCGCGAGCATGGAAAATAAACCTCCCGGCGAGATTCCCAACGCGAGAAGGTCAGGTTTCTCATTGCGAGGGGTCACGTATGCTCGCGACCGCTCGCGATGAGAAACTACCAGTTCGCGTTGAGAAAGTTGCAGCTCGAGTAAAAATCTACTCGAGCAGCAGAAAACTACAGCTCGCACTGTGCAAGATGCCATTTTCAATGATTGCACAGTGCCGGTTGCTTGTCCGCACTGTGCAATCATTGAAAACAACATCTTGCACAGTGCGAACATGTTACTTCGCAGTTCGCGAAGTGCTACGCATAGCTCGCGTAGTGCGAACTTCACTTTGCGTAGCTTCGCGAAGTGCTACTTCGCGAACTACGCCCACCCTTAGTATTTTTAAGACCAAGAACTTTTATATACAGTAAGTACTTTTAAAGTTACAATTTTTAAGAGTTCAGAAAATATATCACTTTTGTGTGCAATTACCCACCATTTAAGTCAATGGGAAAATCAGGAAAATGCATATAAAATCAGACAATGCTTTCACAAAGTTCACCTTCTTGTTTGAGGTTGATACCAGGTCTAAAGTTCCAGCAGCAGAGGTTCGGGAGCAGCCCAGATTCGTCCAGGAGCAGGGAGCTGAAAGTGTTGTTAGCTGGTGCACTACGACGAAGGGGGGAACCTAGACAGACACTGCACAGGAGGACGTAAAGGTAATTCCGGTAGGTCCCACTGGAGGTAGAAGGGGGCAGGGGTCTTTGGGCCACTGTAGCATAGCTGAGTTGACGTTACCCGAGGATGGATGGGTCAGAGAGCAGTTAGGTCAGTCGTTCATCGAGAGGTCCACGCAGTCAGGAGCAGGTAACTTGAAGAGGCGATTTCGGGACAGCTGGGCCACCCAAGATGTGGGTCTCAGGGGTCTCAACGTTCCTCAATGGGTGCTTCCTTCTGAAATGGTAGGAGTCCGGAATGGACTCCTGGTCTCGCTGTTTGCTGTAGGGGGTCTGGTACCCCAGGTACTAGTGCTGTGCGGCTCTGATACGCCTGGTGTCTCCAAACTTGGTGGGGAGACAGCTCTGACCCTCCAGAGCTGTTGTGCCTCTTTTGGTATGTGTGAAAAAACAACAGTTGATGGACAGAGTGCACAACAATGTCATACATTCACCCCAGCACAGAGATTTGGATACAAATCCATTGTTTTTTTGCTCGCCATCCCGTTCCAGTTTGAACCCAGCCATATGCAAATCAGTCTTGACCCTGTGCCTCATGGGTACAGTCCAGCCCGAACTGCCAAGCCAGGTCCTCCCTGGACTCGAAACAAGCAACCTAGGACCGGTTTCGGGGTTTCACCCCTCTTCAGCCAGGATAGCTTGATTTCAGTGGCATGGAGAGCGCGGGACCCACGTCCGGGCATACCCTTCCCACTCGGGGTGACAAATGCAAAAACAACAGTTTTTGTATGGGTGCTGTGACAAAGTTGTCAGGGAGCAGCGCGTCGACAAACTGGACTCAGCAAGATCGGTGCATGAGGAGCAGGGGAGGGATACCTTCACTCCAAGGGAGGTTCTTAGCGATTTCTCATAGACTGAAGAAACTCCAGGGGTCTTGGAGTCTTCACAGGTTCAGGAAGACACAGCACACACAATTGTCAAGTCCTCGAGGCAGTAGGCAGGGTTTGGCGCCATTTCTACAGCAGCAGGGCTTCCGTTCACAGGCAGTGGGTCTTCCTTGTCTTTTTCTTCTTCTTGTCCATCAAATTAAAGTTTCCAGGTCTAGGGATGCTGCCTAAAATATATATTTAGGGGTGTTAATTGGAGTGACAGGTAGTAGCCAATGGGCTACCTACCATTAGGGTGTCTACACCCTCTAAGTGGCCACTTCCTGTGGGAAAGGACACTACCTAGCCCTGATAAGTTGTTTTCCGACCATCTCAAGATGGTGGATTTTCAGGGGAGGGGTTCACATCGCCTGCCACACCTAAAGGGTGGTGCTTGCTGAATGTAGACACTCCTCCACATCTAACTGATTTTACCGTGAACCCTCCTACTCAATGTTGTGCAGGACAGGGGGGGTTTGGCATCCCCCACTATTTGGGGAAGCCTGGCCTGAACTTTAAAGGTGGCACCACCTTTGAAGATTCCCGCTCTGAAAGACCATACTGGTCTGGAGGAGGTGTGAAGCCCCACCGCCCAGAGCAGGAGTAGTTTCTGACCTCGGAGAGACAAGCTCTCACCTCATGAGGTTAGAAACAGGTCTGTTGGTGGCAGGCTGGCTAAGACTAGACAGAGACCATGCCAGTGCTTCATAAGCTTTCAGAGGATGCTCTAAAGGGTCTCCTGTGTGCATGTATTAATAAATCCCACATCTGCATGAGTGAGGATTTATTAAGATGAGATGTTTGGTATCAAACATCTTAGGGTACAGTAAAGCCAACATGGAGCTAGGAAACTCGTAGTGACAAGTATCCCGCCCGTGCACGCTTTATGGCTTCACTGTTCACTTACAATATCTAAGAATGGACTTAGAAATTGCAGGGTCATATCTGCTCAGTCAGATATGTCCACACAAGGGGAATAGTGCATCCTGCCTTAACGCTGTAATACCTGCAATAGGGGTTACTTAGTTACGCCTCATGCAGTGTATGTGGGCATGGCATGTGTGCCATGTTGACTCTTTGGTTTTCTCTGCTCCAAGACATGCAGCCTGCAATGGCAGTTTCCATAACTTTGTTGAGGGGTCTCTTGGTGACAGAATTTGTGCTATAGCCCTAGCGGACCCTCTTCAGTACCCATGCCCTCGGTACCAGGGATAACACTTACGAGGGACTTACAGGGGTGGTTGAAGTTGTGCCAATCATGGTACAGTTTTGGGAAAGAGATCTGGCACTGGGAACCTGGTTAGCAGGGACTCGGGGCAATTACAGTTCAAAATCCCATCAGACATCAATCAAATCTTGAGGGATAACCATGTCAAAAGAGGCACCTTCCTACACAGAGTTTCATGTCAGAGCCTGCAGAGGAACAGGTGGACATCAAGAGGGCAGTATAAAGAGTGTCTGGCAGTGTCATTCTTTGATGTCAGAGCCTGCACTGGAACAGGTGGACATTGCAAGGGCAGTACAGAGGGTGGATGCAGTGCAATCCTTAGGTGTTAGAGCCTGGAGATGAACAGGTGGCCATTGAGAGGGAAAGTGTAAAGGCAGCGGTGTCGCCCTCTCCCCCTCCAAAAAAACTGCAGGGAAGACTTGTTTTATTTTTCCTTGCCTGCCGAGCTTTCAAGTCGGGGTCTGGTAGTGACAGCACTAAGGGGAGTGGTAGATTGTGAGAGTCTGGCCTAGTATATGATGTCCACTAATGTAAGTGGGCACATTGCACCAGTTCAGACAACCCTTATGGTGATTTAAGAGGTCTCAGACAACCTTAGGAAGCTATCCAAGTGGTAGCTGGGGAGAGCAGTCTTGAAGGAATGTAAAGCAGCTTGTTTTACCAGAATGCAATTTTTATAGTATAGATTAAATGAAAAGAAACCACACAAAGTTTGTATAAAAATATGTATTTAGTATAGAACATTCTCTAGTACGTCACGTATCTCCTACACAGAGATAAACACACAGCACAAAGTACCTCAGCAAAGAAATCACAGTAAATAGCACTAACACATAGTGGGCCCCAGGGGGGACTGAACCATATACGGAGAAAGTGGTATAAAAAGCATGACTCGAATCAGGACAATGTCAAGAAGATGTAGAATTGCTGGGGACCCACAGAACCACCCAAGGTAAGTAGATAGGGACCCCACAGAGAGCGTATGCAGGGTGTGAACACGGCTGCGTGCTCCATAAAAGTCTATGTGCAAGTCAAGGTTGGAATTTTAAAGATTAGGGACCATTCCCAGTGGACCCTGAAGAAACCCCATTGAAAACTGAAGGTTGGAGAGCCACCCCACCCGTGGATACTGTGGTACCCAAGGTACCTATCCCAGGGAAGCCGAGTGCATAGGGGTGAAGTGGCGTCAGAAACCGCTGTTGAACCCAATGGAGGACTACAGGAAAGTGCCACTGCTGGAAGAGGAGAAAGTGTCTGGAGGAATTCCAACTTGGATTCTTGTCATGGAGTACCTGAAAGCAGAGGGGACAGAGTCAATGTCACTCAGGGGTGACCAGAAGACTTGAAAGAAGAATGCCCTCCGATGTCGGGTGCTTCAGGAACTATAACGGTGACTTTGACTCTGCAGTTGCGAGGACCAGGTGATGCTGAGGATGATCAGGACCCAGATACTAGCTTTCCCATGAAGGATGTCGAGTGCTGAGGGGTCGGTGTCCAGAGGGAGCACCAACGAGCCTTGGCAAAGGCAACCCACCCAGGAAATCAAGAAGGTGCACGGTTGGGACCAGCAAGGTCCAGTAGACTCACCACAAGCAGGGTAGTCCGGGCAGGCCCGAGCAGTCAGGGGAGCCCAAGGAAAACAAAGTTGACCCTAAAATGGACCCACAGGCCGAAGGCACAGGAGTCGCCGGAGGACCTCGAGCAGCTCACCAACGGAAGCAGGCCACGGTGTCCACGAGGTGGTCTGGCTGAAGATCTTGGTGGAAGAAGTTGCCGAAGGTTGGAGCTACTTGGAGCAAAGATGCCAACAAGCATATGCACTTGCAAAAGTACGCAATGCTTAGGGGTTCAGTTAATGCAGCCGCCACGAAGGATTCTGACCTCGAACTTAGTGAGAGGACAGCTAGGGCCTCAGAAGACGTAGATAACCACCACCTGTGTTGTTAAATCCTTCAGAGTCTGCAGGAGCTTGGGATCAGCAGATCGGTCAGCAGTGTTGAGGTGCCTGTGAATGCAGGGAAGTGACTGCTTCACTTCAAGGGAGATTATCTTCATGTGTCGTGGATTCTCCACAGTTCCTGCACGGATCCTGTATGGTGCAAAGGCACAGACGATAAAGTAGACTGAAAGGGAGACGAAATCAGTCCCAAACGAAGTACAGCGAAGCCCAGAGTGCTGAGACAGTAGAAGTGCACTGGTTTTAGTTCTGAATCTTGTCCATGACGAATCTAGGTACCAACACCCAGGTAAGCCCTTAAGTTCCGTTAGGAGAGGGTTGGAAAGATGCAAGGGACCCTCCCAGGGGAGGGTCTGGACAGGAGGAAGTTACTCCCATGTCCATTGTCCAGTTTCATGCCAGAGCAGGAGCCAACGGCTCCCCAGACTGTTTTGAACTGGACTAAGCATAGGGACACCAAATGTGCCCCTCATGCAGACTTTCAGGTGCTGGCAAGCGCGCCCACCCACCTCTAATACACTGAATCCTATCTGGGGGTGGTCACACCTCCCTGTGACGGATGCCTATTGTTCTGCCTTCCCCTGCTCGAGCTTGGCTCAGCAGCAGGAGGGCTCGCCCGGTACTTGGAATCATACCACCCAAACCATTTATAAATTACCAATATAACCATAAGAAGCAGATCCTACTTTCATACACAACCCTCCACACCAAACGTAAGGAGATGAGACTAACCTTGCCCAGTTGAGTCTTCATTTTCTAAGTGGAAATATCTGGAGAGTCCACCTGCATTGGAATCGTCATTGCCAGGTCTATGTTCACTGTATAGTCCATCCCCTGTAGGGACATGGATCACCTCAAAAGTTTTGGGTTTTAACCCTTCATCTGTTTTAGCCATAAGAGGGACGTATGGTCTGTCTGAACAATGAAGTGAGTGCCAAACAAGTATGGCCTCAGCTTCTTCAAGGCCCAGACCACAGCAAAGGCTTCCCTCTCTATAGCTGACCAACGTTTCTCCCTGGGGGTCAACCTTTTGCTAATAAAAGCTACTAGTTGATCCTGACCCTCTGCATTAAGTTGTGACAACACACCACATATCCCCAACTCAGATGAATCTGTTTGGACAATAAATTGCTTGGAGTAGTCAGAAAGGGAGCAGTGCACATGGCCTGCTTGAGATCATCATATGCCTTCTGACGTCAAAGAGAACATATGCCTGTATTGATTGAGGACCTTCCTGCTATCAATTCATTGTTGGTCAGTGAGGCTGCCAGACATGGCTACACTATCGACTGACCCATCATCAGGGATTTGTGATGGGAGATCAGGGAGAGGGTCATTCTCTTCTTCCTGTCCCTCATCAGTTGCCATGAGCAAGCCATGTCAGCCCTGTCTACAAAAGGTTTAAGCCTGTTCACATGGAACACCCTGTGGGGGCTCCTGGGAGTGCCAAGGTCCACCAGATAGGTGACCTTCGCCTTTTTGCTCAATGATAGTGTGGGGTCTACTCCATTATTCTTGGAGAGTTGCTGGGGCCACAGGCTCCAACACCTACACTTTATGGCCTGGTTGGTAAACAGTCAGGAAAGCCTTTTGGTCTTGCCAAGCTTTTTGCAATTCTTGGCTGGCCTCTAGGTTTTTATTTGCCTTCTTCATGTACTCAGCCATCCTGGATTGGAGACCAAGTACACAGTCTACTATGTCTTGTTTGGGAGGTTTGAGAGGTAACTCCCATCCCTCATTCACCAGACACAAAGGACCCCAAATTGGATGCCGAAACAGAAGTTCAAAAAGGCTGTAGCCAACCTCCTTCTGAGGGACCTCTCTGTAGACAAAGAGAAGGCAGGGCAGAAGAACATCCAATTTTTGCCTAAGCTTTTCTGGGAAGCCCATGACCATGCCCTTGAGGGTTTTGTTGAATCTCTCAACCAACCCATTGCATTGAGGATGGTAGGTGGTTGTGAATATGTAATTTACACCACACTCCTTCCACATTGCTGTGATATAACTTGACATGAAGTTTGTATCTCTGTCAGTTAAAACCTTATTAGGGAAGCCCACCCTGGAAAAAATTCCTAAGAGGGCCCTTGCCACCACAGGAGCTGTAGTGGTCCTAAGGGGAATGGCTTTTGGGTACCCTTGGCATGGTCCACCACCACCAGGATATAAGTGTGCCCAGAGGCTGTAGGAGGATTCAAAGGACTAATTATGTCAATCCCAACCATCTCAATGGTAACCACCACAGCTGGAAGTGGCATCATGGGGGCCTTTGTGGTGCTACCTGCCTTACCACTGGCTTGGCAAGTGGCACAGGAGCGACAAAACTCCTTGTCGTCTTCAGATATGTGAGGCCAGTGAAAGTGAGGGACAAGCCTGTCCTAAGTCTTACTTTGGTCTATGTGTGCTGCCTGGGGAATGTCATGTGCCAGGGTGAGTAGGAAGCCCCTAACCTTCAGAGGTATAACCAACCTCCTGGTAGCACCATGCTTGGTGTCTCTACCCTCTGAATAAAGGAGTCCCTCATCCCAGTAGATCATGTTGAAGCCACCGACATTCCCAGCAGCCTCAGGTGCAGCTTGATGTCTGAGGGCTCCAAGAGAGAGGCAGGTTTGCTGCTCCAAAATCAAGTCTACCTTGGAAGGGCCCCCTGTCCCCAAGAACTCAACCTGATCAGGCTCAAGCTCACCTGGGACAGTTCCTTCACAGGGACTGAGATCATCTCCCTCAAGAGACTGATCCTCACTCTGAGTCTGGGGGTAAGACACAGCCTTACCCCTCTTGCTCCTTCTCTTGGAAGGCACCAGGTCCATTGTTCCAGGATTTAGGGCCTTTCCAGTGGAAGTCAGTTTGGCTTGTGACCTAGTCACAGCAAACACATCTGCAGAGATGCCCAAACTTGCTGCATGAGTCCTAAATTCAACCTCAACCCGGGCTGAAGTTTCCAAATCATTGCCCAACAAACAATCTACTGGTCGGTCTGAACTTACCACAACCTTCTTAGGGCCAGTTACTCCTCTCCAGCTGAAATTAACAACCGCTTAGTAATGGTCAGTCCTGACATTGTTTGCATTGGTTACTTGGTACATCTCACCAAGGGGCATATCAACAACAACCGGCGATAATTATCGCTAAGCGCACTTAGCGCTAGGATAATTATCGCCGGCTAGCGTTGATTTTTATCGCTGAGATAGCGTGCTATTAGCAACGCTTATCTCAATAGTGATAAAAATCCTCATGCTAGTGGCTAACGTGAGATTATCGCTGGAAACCCAGCGATAATCTCACATTAGCTTGTTGATAGGGACAGTCAAACTTAGCCATGATATCCTCCTTCCATAGGATATCATGGCTAAGTCAGAAAAATACCAGACGTAAAAAAGCAGCGTTAACCGTGGTTAGCGCTGCCTTTTTCGTCTCTAACAGGGTTAGCGATATTCTTGATAATAGGAGAAATGTCGCTTAGCGACATTTCTCCTAATATTTTACTCTGGAACGCCCCCTTTGCATCTCATTAGAGATGCAAGGGGAAGCGTGGAGTAAATGGGTGCTAACATGCAAATTTGCATGTTAGCACCCTGTTGTTGATAGGGTGCTAGTTTTAGCTCTGCTTTTTTGGCTTTTAAAGCCAAAAAAGCAGAGATAAAGCCCTTGTTGATATGCCCCTATGTATGATCTGTCCAGGAGTCACAAGCTTTTCTGTCACCATGGTGACACTGGCCCCTGTGTGTCTGTAGGCTATTGCCTCGCATCTGTTCCATTGATCAAAGGCTGTTGTCTGTACTTACCCAGGTTACTGGGACTGACAAGTAAGGTGGCAATATCCATGCCACATCACCGACTAGAAGAGCCTGAGCTGGAGTTCTGACTAAGCCAGAACCCATCTCAGATCCCAAAGTTAACCCCACTAATCCCTTGTTCCCTGTACCACAACTTGTACTTGTGCTAGGGGGAGCAGCTACCTTAGGGGCAGTGGTGGTAGGAGTAGTTTCCTTGGCCTTTGGACAATCAGCATCTCTAGTCCAAAGAGTCTTTTGTTTACAGAGACAGCACCAAGGATTCTTTTTGCCTTTTCCCTTCTTGGATTGTGACTCTCCCCAGATGCAGGTTTTTGGGGCCCTGATGAAGACTCTTTGTCTTTACCCTTGTCCCCCCCTTATCTAGAGCTTTTGAAGAATCTTGCTTCTTCTGGTCACCACTATTGTTCTGTTTTTCCTGCTTCACCCTGCTCCTGACCCATTTATCTGCCTCATTTCCCAACTCTTGGGGAGACGCCAGATCTGAGTCCACCAGGTACTGATGCAATAGCTGTGAACCAAAAATGATACAAGGTGACAGAATATTGGTTAGCACCTCACTATATCCCTGCTGCCATATAAGGATGGTCGTGCACAAAACTCCTGCACCTGTCACCTTTTGGTGCCTCTGGTTACAGATTCACACAGCAAATTAAAGCAAAAGGAGGTGCACCGAACAGTAAACATGTAGTCCCTTGTGCTTTCTTTATTTTCTTTCATTATTTCAAAAATTAATAATAGATCATAAAAACAGCCAACGCGTTTCGTTCCCAAAAAAACACCCAAGTTCTTGGAACTTCATCAGGGCTTTTAAGGCAGAATACAAATGTGGTGTATCTTGTAGTGGAGAGATGTTCCCAAAAAGGTTAAAGTTTGGCACCTTTTTTTATCGAAATGCAATTTAGCATTCAACCAGTGGCTTAGAAATTAAGTAATCCTTGTGGAGAAGATTTGCTCCAGATGGCAAAAGATGGCCACCGTGATAAACGTCCGTGTCTTCCTTCAGCAATGCCATGGCATGAACTGGTTGAACGCTCAATTGCATTTCGATAAAAAAGGTACCAAGTTGCCAGAGGTTGGAGCTTATTAGAACCCAATGCACTTGGTGCCAAGATGCCAATAAACATATGCACTTGCAAAAGTATGCGGTGCACAGGGGTTCGGTTAATGCAACTCCCACGAGGGGTTCTGAACTCAAACTCAGTGAGAGGACAGCTCGGGCTTCGGGAGACGTAGAGAACGGCCACCTGCGTTGTTGAACTCTTCGGAGTCTGCAGCAGCTCGGGATCAGCAGACCGGTCAGCAGTGTTGCGGTGTCTGAGAATGCAGGGGAGGGACTCCTTCACTTCAAGGGAGATTCTCTTCAAGTGTTTTGGATGTTCCACAGGTCCTGAACAGACCCTGTATGGTGCACAGGCACAGACGATGCAGCCGACTGAAAGGGAGACAAAGTCAGGCCCAAACGAAGTCCAGCGAACTCCAGAGTGCCCAGACGGTAGAAGTGCAGTGGAGTCAGTTCTGAATCTTGTCCTCGACAAATCTAGGGTCCTACACCCAGGTAAGCCCTTAAGTACTCTAAGGAAAGGGTTGGGAAGATTCCTGGGGAGGATCCGGGCAGTGGGAAGGTTACTCCCATGTCCTTTGTCCAGTTTCGCAGCAGTGCGGGAGCCAATGGCTCCCAGGACTGGTTTGAACTGGACTATGCACAGGGACACCAAATGTGCCCCTCATGCAGAGTTGCACACGCTGGCAAGTGCACCCACCCAGCCCTAATACAATAAATCCTGTCTGGGTGGTGGTCACACCTCCCTGTTACAGGATGCCTATTGTTCTGTCTTCCCCTGCTCAAGCTTAGCTCAGCAGCAGGAGGGCAGAAATGCGTCTCTGGTTGGCAGCAACCCTTTTGTGCTGTCCGGGACTAGAAGGCTGTTATCTGGAACACTGAGAGCCAAATGGAGGGGTCTGCCAGTGCTTGGAATTATAACTCTCACACCATTTACGGTGTATGATTTCAACATGTTTAATACCGAACATGATAGTATTCGTTGCAGCCAGTTTCGAGATGGTCATCGTGTAATTACGCGGTGCCCCTCTATATGGTATATGGCTGCTTCACTGACAAACCCTCTTAGCGCTGGGACACTCCCCGGAGTAGCCGCGCGCTTTACAAATTCCCCATAACATTAACATTAACAATGGACTCCGTAGGCTGCAGGGGTGTCCTGCTCATGCAGGGGCACCCTCTCACTTAGGACCAAGCACCCTGCCTTCAGGATTGCAAAGGCCTGCTACAGGGGTGATTTATAGGTTTTAAGTGCAGTCACCCTTAGATATAGGAAACCGATGTCTGTCGTAAGTGGTGCATGCACCATCTTACACAGGCTGCAATGGCCTTGGTTCCATTTTGCATGGCCTCTCATGGGTGGCACAATACATGCTGCAGCCCATGGGAGACCTCTGGGATACCTATGCCCTGGGTACATGCGTGCCATATACTAGGGGCTGACAAGGGTACCCCAATATCCAATCTGGAATGTACCTAGGTACTGAACACAAGAGTTTAGGGAGAGAGCAGATCGACTGGGGTCCTGATTAGCAGGATCCCAGTCAGACTAGTCAAAAACAGCATCACATCACGCAAAGAGTGGGGGTAACCATAAGAAGCAGATTCTACTTTCCTACATAGATGCACTCCCATCACTGTGCATGTTGGTTTGGCCGGCCGTCTCAGGCCGGCCAAACCATCAAGCGCAGTGGAACCTCGAGCAGCACAGCTGGGTTGGACAGAGCAGGCACAGACTCACAATCTGCCCCGGAGCACGAATCGAGGGCCCTCAGGCCAATCCTGAAGCTCCTCCCATGCATGAGAGCAGCTTTGAGATTGGTTACAGGGCATTCTGGGAGCCTGTGCCTTCCTACAGTGAGGAGCAGGAGAGCGCGAAAGGGAAGGCTGCAGGTGAGATTTTTTTGTTTTTTTATTTCCTCCCCCCAAAACCTCTAGTGCCCCTTCCCTTCCTCTCTCACCCTTCCCTCGCCGCACTCCTCCAGCATAGCGGCCACTCCTGTGTAAAGGGTGGATGGCAGTGCCAGCCTTTCATGTCAGAGGCTGCAGACGAACAGGTGGACATCGAGAGGGCAGTATAAAGGGTGCCTGGCAGACCCAGCCTTTCATGGCAGATCCAAGAGTGGAACAGGTGGACATCGAGAGGGCAGTATAAAGGGTGGCTGGCATTGCCAACCTTTCATGGCAGCGTCAACAGCGGGACAGCTGGAAGACCCGAGAACATGGACTAAAGGCTGCCCGCATTGCCAGCCTCACAGTTATTGCCTGAGGGGGGCAGGTGGGCATCGAGAGCCTGGAATAAAAGGTGCCTGGTCATGCCAGCCTGCCATTATACATACGTGGGACGACCCTGTGTGTAAATTACGAGTGGAGCAGAGTTGCCTCCCAGGGTAATCCTTTCTTCCAGGTCCATACTTGGAGGTAATCCTGCTGCTCGAATCACACACGGACAGTAAGTAACAACCCCGCTCATTAAAGTGTGACAGGAGCAGCGAGCAATCACCCAGGGTGGCTGGCTGTGTTTAGATGGACAAATGTGTCTGGGATCACAGCTCTGAGCGAAGTGCAGCCGTAACATTCATAACAACCCTGCAGTTCTCAAGGAAGCCCCGGCGGTGCAGGAATAACATTTACAAAAAGAGCGCGCTGTGGATTAAAAACAAAACACAGGGCCTCAACTTTACCGCAGACAATGCTTGTCTTGGAGATGAGGGTGTCCCCCTTCCAGCTGTGTCACGGGCAGCAGAACACAAGAGTTAGAGCCGTGACCAGCACCAGTGCAGACACACATGTTAGAAGGACTGCAGCAGCAGTGCTTATGTCACAGACACAACAGCTGTGTCATGGGCAGCAGAACACAAGAGTTAGAGCCTTGACCAGCACCAGTGCAAACACACATGTAAGAAGGACTGCAGCAGTGTGCTTGAGTCACAGACGCAACAGCTGTGTCACGGGCAGCAGAACACAAGAGTTAGAGCCTTGACATGCACCAGTGCAAACACACATGTAAGAAGGACTGCAGCAGTGTGCTTATGTCACAGACACAACAGCTGTGTCATGGGCAGCAGAACACAAGAGTTAGAGCCTTGACCAGCACCAGTGCAAACACACATGTAAGAAGGACTGCAGCAGTGTGCTTGAGTCACAGACGCAACCGCTGTGTCACGGGCAGCAGAACACAAGAGTCAGAGCCTTGACATGCACCAGTGCAAACACACACGTAAGAAGGACTGCAGCAGTGTGCTTGAGTCACAGACACAACAGCTGTGTCACGGGCAGCAGAACACAAGAGTCAGAGCCGTGACATGCACCAGTGCAAACACACATGTAAGAAGGACTGCAGCAGTGTGCTTGAGTCACAGACGCAACAGCTGTGTCACGGGCAGCAGAACACAAGAGTTAGAGCCTTGACATGCACCAGTGCAAACACACACGTAAGAAGGACTGCAGCAGTGTGCTTATGTCACAGACACAACCGCTGTGTCACGGGCAGCAGAACACAAGAGTTAGAGCCTTGACATGCACCAGTGCAAACACACATGTAAGAAGGACTGCAGCAGTGTGCTTGAGTCACAGACGCAACCGCTGTGTCACGGGCAGCAGAACACAAGAGTTAGAGCCTTGACATGCACCAGTGCAAACACACATGTAAGAAGGACTGCAGCAGTGTGCTTGAGTCACAGACGCAACAGCTGTGTCACGGGCAGCAGAACACAAGAGTCAGAGCCTTGACATGCACCAGTGCAAACACACACATAAGAAGGACTGCAGCAGTGTGCTTGAGTCACAGATAGATCAGCTGTGTCACATGCAGCAGAACACAAGAGTCAGAGCCTTGACATGCACCAGTGCAAACACACACATAAGAAGGACTGCAGCAGTGTGCTTGAGTCACAGACGCAACCGCTGTGTCACGGGCAGCAGAACACAAGAGTTAGAGCCTTGACATGCACCAGTGCAAACACACATGTAAGAAGGACTGCAGCAGTGTGCTTGAGTCACAGACACAACAGCTGTGTCACATGCAGCAGAACACAAGAGTCAGAGCCGTGACCAGCACCAGTGCAAACACACATGTAAGAAGGAGTGCAGCAGTGTGCTTATGTCACAGACACAACAGCTGTGTCACGGGCAGCAGAACACAAGAGTCAGAGCCGTGACCAGCACCAGTGCAAACACACCTGTAAGAAGGACTGCAGAAGCAGTGCTTGAGTCACAGATAGATCAGCTGTGTCACGGGCAGCAGAACACAAGAGTTAGAGCCTTGACATGCACCAGTGCAAACACACATGTAAGAAGGACTGCAGCAGTGTGCTTGAGTCACAGATAGATCAGCTGTGTCACATGCAGCAGAACACAAGAGTCAGAGCCGTGACCAGCACCAGTGCAAACACACATGTAAGAAGGACTGCAGCAGTGTGCTTGAGTCACAGATAGATCAGCTGTGTCACATGCAGCAGAACACAAGAGGAGTCAGAGCCTTGACATGCACCAGTGCAAACACACACGTAAGAAGGACTGCAGCAGTGTGCTTGAGTCACAGACGCAACAGCTGTGTCACGGGCAGCAGAACACAAGAGTCAGAGCCTTGACATGCACCAGTGCAGACACACCTGTAAGAACGACTGCAGCAGTGTGCTTGAGTCACAGACGCAACAGCTGTGTCACGGGCAGCAGAACACAAGAGTCAGAGCCGTGACCAGCACCAGTGCAAACACACCTGTAAGAAGGACTGCAGAAGCAGTGCTTGAGTCACAGACGCAACAGCTGTGTCACGGGCAGCAGAACACAAGAGTTAGAGCCTTGACATGCACCAGTGCAAACACACATGTAAGAAGGACTGCAGCAGTGTGCTTGAGTCACAGACGCAACAGCTGTGTCACGGGCAGCAGAACACAAGAGTTAGAGCCTTGACATGCACCAGTGCAAACACACACGTAAGAAGGACTGCAGCCGTGTGCTTATGTCACAGACACAACAGCTGTGTCACGGGCAGCAGAACACAAGAGTCAGAGCCTTGACATGCACCAGTGCAAACACACCTGTAAGAAGGACTGCAGCAGTGTGCTTATGTCACAGACACAACAGCTGTGTCACGGGCAGCAGAACACAAGAGTTAGAGCCTTGACATGCACCAGTGCAAACACACATGTAAGAAGGACTGCAGCAGTGTGCTTATGTCACAGACGCAACAGCTCATTTCTAATTTAATTTCTAATTTCTAATTTAAAATACTTCTAGAGCGCAGCGTACACCATGCGGTTTCTTGGCGCTAGGGGGATTGGCAACTGAGGGGGAAAGACCAGGGAGAGGTGAAGGGAATTTTGAGGGAGTTTAAGTGAGGAAAGCCTGGCTGAAGAGGAACGTTTTCAGATCTCTGCGAAAGGGGAGATACTGAGTGGCAGAGCGGAGGTGATCAGGGAGCGAGTTCCAAAAGGTTGGAGCCAGGGTGGAGAAATTGGCCCCGCCCCACTTTTTGCGAGAGAAACGAGGGATCTGAAGGAGGGACTTGGAGGAAGACCGGAGTTCTCTTAATGGTACATAAGACTTGATTAGTGAGGAGATGAAGGCGGGGGCAGTGCCCTGGCGGGCCTGGAAGACCATGCAGCCGATCTTAAATAGGGCCCGTTCCTTTATGGGGAGCCAGTGAAGCTCCCTAAGAAGAGGGGTGGAGTGGTGATACCGAGGAAGACCGTACACCAGCCGGGCTGCTTGGTTCTGGACAGTCTGGAGTCTACGCAAACTGTATGCGGGGATACCGTGGTAAAGAGCGTTTGCGTAGTCCAGTTTCGATATCACGAGTGCGGCCATAATGGTCTTAAGTGCCTGGGGGGAAAAGAAGCGGGAGACAGTGCGGATAGTGCGAAGAGAGAGGAAGCAGGAGGACACCACAGAGCTGATTTGTGAACGGAGGGTGAGTTGGCTATTTATTTTGACACCAAGTGTTTTGACCGTAGTGTCAACAGCTGTGTCACATGCAGCAGAACACAAGAGTTAGAGCCTTGACATGCACCAGTGCAAACACACCTGTAAGAAGGACTGCAGCAGTGTGCTTATGTCACAGACACAACAGCTGTGTCACGGGCAGCAGAACACAAGAGTTAGAGCCTTGACATGCACCAGTGCAAACACACATGTAAGAAGGACTGCAGCAGTGTGCTTATGTCACAGACACAACAGCTGTGTCACGGGCAGCAGAACACAAGAGTTAGAGCCTTGACATGCACCAGTGCAAACACATCTGTAAGAAGGACTGCAGCAGTGTGCTTATGTCACAGACGCAACAGCTGTGTCACGGGCAGCAGAACACAAGAGTTAGAGCCTTGACATGCACCAGTGCAAACACACATGTAAGAAGGACTGCAGCAGTGTGCTTATGTCACAGACACAACAGCTGTGTCACGGGCAGCAGAACACAAGAGTTAGAGCCTTGACATGCACCAGTGCAAACACACATGTAAGAAGGACTGCAGCAGTGTGCTTGAGTCACAGACGCAACAGCTGTATCACGGGCAGCAGAACACAAGAGTAAGAGCCTTGACATGCACCAGTGCAAACACACATGTAAGAAGGACTGCAGAAGCAGTGCTTGAGTCACAGACGCAACAGCTGTGTCACGGGCAGCAGAACACAAGAGTCAGAGCCGTGACCAACACCAGTGCAAACACACACGTAAGAAGGACTGCAGCAGTGTGCTTGAGTCACAGACGCAACAGCTGTGTCATGGGCAGCAGAACACAAGAGTTAGAGCATTGACATGCACCAGTGCAAACACACATGTAAGAAGGACTGCAGCAGTGTGCTTATGTCACAGACGCAACAGCTGTGTCACATGCAGCAGAACACAAGAGTTAGAGCCTTGACATGCACCAGTGCAGACACACACGTAAGAAGGACTGCAGAAGCAGTGCGTGAGTCACAGATAGATCAGTTGTGTCACGGGCAGCAGAACACAAGAGTCAGAGCCGTGACCAGCACCAGTGCAAACACACACGTAAGAAGGACTGCAGCAGTGTGCTTGAGCAACAGACGCAACAGCTGTATCACGGGCAGCAGAACACAAGAGTTAGAGCCTTGACATGCACCAGAGCAAACACACATGTAAGAAGGACTGCAGCAGTGTGCTTGAGTCACAGATAGATCAGCTGTGTTACATGCAGCAGAACACAAGAGTTAGAGCCTTGACATGCACCAGTGCAAACACACATGTAAGAAGGACTGCAACAGTGTGCTTGAGTCACAGACACAACAGCTGTGTCATGGGCAGCAGAACACAAGAGTTAGAGACTTGACATGCACCAGTGCAAACACACATGTAAGAAGGACTGCAGCAGTGTGCTTATGTCACAGACACAACAGCTGTGTCACGGGCAGCAGAACACAAGAGTTAGAGCCTTGACATGCACCAGTGCAAACACACCTGTAAGAAGGACTGCAGCAGTGTGCTTATGTCACAGATAGATCAGCTGTGTCACGGGCAGCAGAACACAAGAGTTAGAGCCTTGACATGCACCAGTGCAAACACACATGTAAGAAGGACTGCAGCAGTGTGCTTATGTCACAGACACAACAGCTGTGTCACGGGCAGCAGAACACAAGAGTTAGAGCCTTGACATGCACCAGTGCAAACACACTTGTAAGAAGGACTGCAGCAGTGTGCTTATGTCACAGACACAACAGCTGTGTCATGGGCAGCAGAACACAAGAGTTAGAGCCTTGACATGCACCAGTGCAAACACACATGTAAGAAGGACTGCAGCAGTGTGCTTATGTCACAGACACAACAGCTGTGTCACGGGCAGCAGAACACAAGAGTTAGAGCCTTGACATGCACCAGTGCAAACACACCTGTAAGAAGGACTGCAGAAGCAGTGCTTGAGTCACAGACGCAACAGCTGTGTCACATGCAGCAGAACACAAGAGTCAGAGCCGTGACCAGCACCAGTGCAAACACACCTGTAAGAAGGACTGCAGCAGTGTGCTTATGTCACAGATAGATCAGCTGTGTCACGGGCAGCAGAACACAAGAGTTAGAGCCTTGACATGCACCAGTGCAAACACACATGTAAGAAGGACTGCAGCAGTGTGCTTATGTCACAGACACAACAGCTGTGTCATGGGCAGCAGAACACAAGAGTTAGAGCCTTGACATGCACCAGTGCAAACACACATGTAAGAAAGACTGCAGCAGTGTGCTTATGTCACAGACACAACAGCTGTGTCACGGGCAGCAGAACACAAGAGTTAGAGCCTTGACATGCACCAGTGCAAACACACATGTAAGAAGGACTGCAGCAGTGTGCTTATGTCACAGACACAACAGCTGTGTCATGGGCAGCAGAACACAAGAGTTAGAGCCTTGACCAGCACCAGTGCAAACACACATGTAAGAAGGACTGCAGCAGTGTGCTTATGTCACAGACACAACCGCTGTGTCACGGGCAGCAGAACACAAGAGTTAGAGCCTTGACATGCACCAGTGCAAACACACACGTAAGAAGGACTGCAGCAGTGTGCTTGAATCACAGATAGATCAGCTGTGTCACATGCAGCAGAACACAAGAGTCAGAGCCTTGACATGCACCAGTGCAAACACACCTGTAAGAAGGACTGCAGCAGTGTGCTTATGTCACAGACACAACAGCTGTGTCACGGGCAGCAGAACACAAGAGTTAGAGCCTTGACATGCACCAGTGCAAACACACATGTAAGAAGGACTGCAGCAGTGTGCTTATGTCACAGACACAACAGCTGTGTCATGGGCAGCAGAACACAAGAGTTAGAGCCTTGACATGCACCAGTGCAAACACACATGTAAGAAGGACTGCAGCAGTGTGCTTGAGTCACAGACGCAACAGCTGTGTCACATGCAGCAGAACACAAGAGTTAGAGCCTTGACATGCACCAGTGCAAACACACACGTAAGAAGGACTGCAGCAGTGTGCTTATGTCACAGACACAACAGCTGTGTCACGGGCAGCAGAACACAAGAGTTAGAGCCTTGACATGCACCAGTGCAAACACACATGTAAGAAGGACTGCAGCAGTGTGCTTATGTCACAGACACAACAGCTGTGTCACGGGTAGCAGAACACAAGAGTCAGAGCCGTGACATGCACCAGTGCAAACACACATGTAAGAAGGACTGCAGCAGTGTGCTTATGTCACAGACGCAACAGCTGTGTCACGGGCAGCAGAACACAAGAGTTAGAGCCTTGACATGTACCAGTGCAAACACACCTGTAAGAAGGACTGCAGCAGTGTGCTTATGTCACAGACACAACAGCTGTGTCACGGGCAGCAGAACACAAGAGTTAGAGCCTTGACCAGCACCAGTGCAAACACACATGTAAGAAGGACTGCAGCAGTGTGCTTATGTCACAGACACAACCGCTGTGTCACGGGCAGCAGAACACAAGAGTTAGAGCCTTGACATGCACCAGTGCAAACACACACGTAAGAAGGACTGCAGCAGTGTGCTTGAGTCACAGACGCAACCGCTGTGTCACGGGCAGCAGAACACAAGAGTCAGAGCCTTGACATGCACCAGTGCAGACACACCTGTAAGAACGACTGCAGCAGTGTGCTTGAGTCACAGACGCAACAGCTGTGTCACGGGCAGCAGAACACAAGAGTCAGAGCCGTGACCAGCACCAGTGCAAACACACCTGTAAGAAGGACTGCAGAAGCAGTGCTTGAGTCACAGACGCAACAGCTGTATCACGGGCAGCAGAACACAAGAGTTAGAGCCTTGACATGCACCAGAGCAAACACACATGTAAGAAGGACTGCAGCAGTGTGCTCATGTTACAGACACAACAGCTGTGTCATGGGCAGCAGAACCCAAGAGTTAGAGCCTTGACATGCACCAGTGCAGACACACATGTAAGAAGGACTGCAGCAGTGTGCTTGAGTCACAGATAGATCAGCTGTGTCACATGCAGCAGAACACAAGAGTTAGAGCCGTGACCAGCACCAGTGCAAACACACATGTAAGAAGGACTGCAGCAGTGTGCTTGAGTCACAGACACAACAGCTGTGTCACGGGCAGCAGAACACAAGAGTTAGAGCCTTGACATGCACCAGTGCAAACACACCTGTAAGAAGGACTGCAGCAGTGTGCTTATGTCACAGACACAACAGCTGTGTCACGGGCAGCAGAACACAAGAGTTAGAGCCTTGACCAGCACCAGTGCAAACACACATGTAAGAAGGACTGCAGCAGTGTGCTTATGTCACAGACACAACCGCTGTGTCACGGGCAGCAGAACACAAGAGTTAGAGCCTTGACATGCACCAGTGCAAACACACACGTAAGAAGGACTGCAGCAGTGTGCTTGAGTCACAGACGCAACCGCTGTGTCACGGGCAGCAGAACACAAGAGTCAGAGCCTTGACATGCACCAGTGCAAACACACACGTAAGAAGGACTGCAGCAGTGTGCTTGAGTCACAGATAGATCAGCTGTGTCACATGCAGCAGAACACAAGAGTCAGAGCCTTGACATGCACCAGTGCAGACACACCTGTAAGAACGACTGCAGCAGTGTGCTTGAGTCACAGACGCAACAGCTGTGTCACGGGCAGCAGAACACAAGAGTCAGAGCCGTGACCAGCACCAGTGCAAACACACCTGTAAGAAGGACTGCAGAAGCAGTGCTTGAGTCACAGACGCAACAGCTGTATCACGGGCAGCAGAACACAAGAGTTAGAGCCTTGACATGCACCAGAGCAAACACACATGTAAGAAGGACTGCAGCAGTGTGCTTATGTCACAGACACAACAGCTGTGTCATGGGCAGCAGAACCCAAGAGTTAGAGCCTTGACATGCACCAGTGCAAACACACATGTAAGAAGGACTGCAGCAGTGTGCTTATGTCACAGACACAACAGCTGTGTCACGGGCAGCAGAACACAAGAGTTAGAGCCTTGACATGCACCAGTGCAAACACATCTGTAAGAAGGACTGCAGCAGTGTGCTTATGTCACAGACGCAACAGCTGTGTCACGGGTAGCAGAACACAAGAGTTAGAGCCTTGACATGCACCAGTGCAAACACACATGTAAGAAGGACTGCAGCAGTGTGCTTATGTCACAGACACAACAGCTGTGTCACGGGCAGCAGAACACAAGAGTTAGAGCCTTGACATGCACCAGTGCAAACACACATGTAAGAAGGACTGCAGCAGTGTGCTTGAGTCACAGACGCAACAGCTGTATCACGGGCAGCAGAACACAAGAGTTAGAGCCTTGACATGCACCAGTGCAAACACACATGTAAGAAGGACTGCAGAAGCAGTGCTTGAGTCACAGACGCAACAGCTGTGTCACGGGCAGCAGAACACAAGAGTCAGAGCCGTGACCAGCACCAGTGCAAACACACCTGTAAGAAGGACTGCAGCAGTGTGCTTGAGTCACAGACGCAACAGCTGTGTCATGGGAAGCAGAACACAAGAGTTAGAGCCTTGACATGCACCAGTGCAAACACACATGTAAGAAGGACTGCAGCAGTGTGCTTATGTCACAGACACAACAGCTGTGTCACATGCAGCAGAACACAAGAGTTAGAGCCTTGACATGCACCAGTGCAGACACACACGTAAGAAGGACTGCAGAAGCAGTGCGTGAGTCACAGATAGATCAGTTGTGTCACGGGCAGCAGAACACAAGAGTCAGAGCCGTGACCAGCACCAGTGCAAACACACCTGTAAGAAGGACTGCAGCAGTGTGCTTGAGTCACAGACGCAACAGCTGTATCACGGGCAGCAGAACACAAGAGTTAGAGCCTTGTCATGCACCAGAGCAAACACACATGTAAGAAGGACTGCAGCAGTGTGCTTGAGTCACAGATAGATCAGCTGTGTCACATGCAGCAGAACACAAGAGTTAGAGCCTTGACATGCACCAGTGCAAACACACATGTAAGAAGGACTGCAACAGTGTGCTTGAGTCACAGACACAACAGCTGTGTCATGGGCAGCAGAACACAAGAGTTAGAGACTTGACATGCACCAGTGCAAACACACATGTAAGAAGGACTGCAGCAGTGTGCTTATGTCACAGACACAACAGCTGTGTCACGGGCAGCAGAACACAAGAGTTAGAGCCTTGACATGCACCAGTGCAAACACACCTGTAAGAAGGACTGCAGCAGTGTGCTTGAGTCACAGACGCAACAGCTGTGTCACATGCAGCAGAACACAAGAGTCAGAGCCGTGACCAGCACTAGTGCAAACACACCTGTAAGAAGGACTGCAGCAGTGTGCTTATGTCACAGATAGATCAGCTGTGTCACGGGCAGCAGAACACAAGAGTTAGAGCCTTGACATGCACCAGTGCAAACACACATGTAAGAAGGACTGCAGCAGTGTGCTTATGTCACAGACACAACAGCTGTGTCACGGGCAGCAGAACACAAGAGTTAGAGCCTTGACATGCACCAGTGCAAACACACATGTAAGAAGGACTGCAGCAGTGTGCTTATGTCACAGACACAACAGCTGTGTCATGGGCAGCAGAACACAAGAGTTAGAGCCTTGACATGCACCAGTGCAAACACACATGTAAGAAGGACTGCAGCAGTGTGCTTATGTCACAGACACAACAGCTGTGTCACGGGCAGCAGAACACAAGAGTTAGAGCCTTGACATGCACCAGTGCAAACACACCTGTAAGAAGGACTGCAGAAGCAGTGCTTGAGTCACAGACGCAACAGCTGTGTCACATGCAGCAGAACACAAGAGTCAGAGCCGTGACCAGCACCAGTGCAAACACACCTGTAAGAAGGACTGCAGCAGTGTGCTTATGTCACAGATAGATCAGCTGTGTCACGGGCAGCAGAACACAAGAGTTAGAGCCTTGACATGCACCAGTGCAAACACACATGTAAGAAGGACTGCAGCAGTGTGCTTGAATCACAGATAGATCAGCTGTGTCACATGCAGCAGAACACAAGAGTCAGAGCCTTGACATGCACCAGTGCAAACACACCTGTAAGAAGGACTGCAGCAGTGTGCTTATGTCACAGACACAACAGCTGTGTCACGGGCAGCAGAACACAAGAGTTAGAGCCTTGACATGCACCAGTGCAAACACACATG
The DNA here is from genome assembly GCF_964204655.1 of Triturus cristatus. Taxonomy (NCBI): domain Eukaryota; kingdom Metazoa; phylum Chordata; class Amphibia; order Caudata; family Salamandridae; genus Triturus; species Triturus cristatus. The sequence continues at coordinate 28,072,761 of NC_140583.1, read as the reverse complement.
TAAGAAGGACTGCAGCAGTGTGCTTATGTCACAGACACAACAGCTGTGTCATGGGCAGCAGAACACAAGAGTTAGAGCCTTGACATGCACCAGTGCAAACACACATGTAAGAAGGACTGCAGCAGTGTGCTTGAGTCACAGACGCAACAGCTGTGTCACATGCAGCAGAACACAAGAGTTAGAGCCTTGACATGCACCAGTGCAAACACACACGTAAGAAGGACTGCAGCAGTGTGCTTATGTCACAGACACAACAGCTGTGTCACGGGCAGCAGAACACAAGAGTTAGAGCCTTGACATGCACCAGTGCAAACACACATGTAAGAAGGACTGCAGCAGTGTGCTTATGTCACAGACACAACAGCTGTGTCACGGGCAGCAGAACACAAGAGTCAGAGCCGTGACATGCACCAGTGCAAACACACATGTAAGAAGGACTGCAGCAGTGTGCTTATGTCACAGACGCAACAGCTGTGTCACGGGCAGCAGAACACAAGAGTTAGAGCCTTGACATGCACCAGTGCAAACACACCTGTAAGAAGGACTGCAGCAGTGTGCTTATGTCACAGACATAACAGCTGTGTCACGGGCAGCAGAACACAAGAGTTAGAGCCTTGACCAGCACCAGTGCAAACACACATGTAAGAAGGACTGCAGCAGTGTGCTTATGTCACAGACACAACCGCTGTGTCAAGGGCAGCAGAACACAAAAGTTAGAGCCTTGACATGCACCAGTGCAAACACACACGTAAGAAGGACTGCAGCAGTGTGCTTGAGTCACAGACGCAACCGCTGTGTCACGGGCAGCAGAACACAAGAGTCAGAGCCTTGACATGCACCAGTGCAAACACACACGTAAGAAGGACTGCAGCAGTGTGCTTGAGTCACAGATAGATCAGCTGTGTCACATGCAGCAGAACACAAGAGTCAGAGCCTTGACATGCACCAGTGCAGACACACCTGTAAGAACGACTGCAGCAGTGTGCTTGAGTCACAGACGCAACAGCTGTGTCACGGGCAGCAGAACACAAGAGTCAGAGCCGTGACCAGCACCAGTGCAAACACACCTGTAAGAAGGACTGCAGAAGCAGTGCTTGAGTCACAGACGCAACAGCTGTATCACGGGCAGCAGAACACAAGAGTTAGAGCCTTGACATGCACCAGAGCAAACACACATGTAAGAAGGACTGCAGCAGTGTGCTTATGTCACAGACACAACAGCTGTGTCATGGGCAGCAGAACCCAAGAGTTAGAGCCTTGACATGCACCAGTGCAGACACACATGTAAGAAGGACTGCAGCAGTGTGCTTGAGTCACAGATAGATCAGCTGTGTCACATGCAGCAGAACACAAGAGTTAGAGCCGTGACCAGCACCAGTGCAAACACACATGTAAGAAGGACTGCAGCAGTGTGCTTGAGTCACAGACACAACAGCTGTGTCACGGGCAGCAGAACACAAGAGTTAGAGCCTTGACATGCACCAGTGCAAACACACCTGTAAGAAGGACTGCAGTAGTGTGCTTATGTCACAGACACAACAGCTGTGTCACGGGCAGCAGAACACAAGAGTTAGAGCCTTGACCAGCACCAGTGCAAACACACATGTAAGAAGGACTGCAGCAGTGTGCTTATGTCACAGACACAACCGCTGTGTCACGGGCAGCAGAACACAAGAGTTAGAGCCTTGACATGCACCAGTGCAAACACACACGTAAGAAGGACTGCAGCAGTGTGCTTGAGTCACAGACGCAACCGCTGTGTCACGGGCAGCAGAACACAAGAGTCAGAGCCTTGACATGCACCAGTGCAAACACACACGTAAGAAGGACTGCAGCAGTGTGCTTGAGTCACAGATAGATCAGCTGTGTCACATGCAGCAGAACACAAGAGTCAGAGCCTTGACATGCACCAGTGCAGACACACCTGTAAGAACGACTGCAGCAGTGTGCTTGAGTCACAGACGCAACAGCTGTGTCACGGGCAGCAGAACACAAGAGTCAGAGCCGTGACCAGCACCAGTGCAAACACACCTGTAAGAAGGACTGCAGAAGCAGTGCTTGAGTCACAGACGCAACAGCTGTATCACAGGCAGCAGAACACAAGAGTTAGAGCCTTGACATGCACCAGAGCAAACACACATGTAAGAAGGACTGCAGCAGTGTGCTTATATCACAGACACAACAGCTGTGTCATGGGCAGCAGAACCCAAGAGTTAGAGCCTTGACATGCACCAGTGCAAACACACATGTAAGAAGGACTGCAGCAGTGTGCTTATGTCACAGACACAACAGCTGTGTCACGGGCAGCAGAACACAAGAGTTAGAGCCTTGACATGCACCAGTGCAAACACATCTGTAAGAAGGACTGCAGCAGTGTGCTTATGTCACAGACGCAACAGCTGTGTCACGGGCAGCAGAACACAAGAGTTAGAGCCTTGACATGCACCAGTGCAAACACACATGTAAGAAGGACTGCAGCAGTGTGCTTATGTCACAGACACAACAGCTGTGTCACGGGCAGCAGAACACAAGAGTTAGAGCCTTGACATGCACCAGTGCAAACACACATGTAAGAAGGACTGCAGCAGTGTGCTTGAGTCACAGACGCAACAGCTGTATCACGGGCAGCAGAACACAAGAGTTAGAGCCTTGACATGCACCAGTGCAAACACACATGTAAGAAGGACTGCAGAAGCAGTGCTTGAGTCACAGACGCAACAGCTGTGTCACGGGCAGCAGAACACAAGAGTCAGAGCCGTGACCAGCACCAGTGCAAACACACCTGTAAGAAGGACTGCAGCAGTGTGCTTGAGTCACAGACGCAACAGCTGTGTCATGGGCAGCAGAACACAAGAGTTAGAGCCCTGACATGCACCAGTGCAAACACACATGTAAGAAGGACTGCAGCAGTGTGCTTATGTCACAGACACAACAGCTGTGTCACATGCAGCAGAACACAAGAGTTAGAGCCTTGACATGCACCAGTGCAGACACACACGTAAGAAGGACTGCAGAAGCAGTGCGTGAGTCACAGATAGATCAGTTGTGTCACGGGCAGCAGAACACAAGAGTCAGAGCCGTGACCAGCACCAGTGCAAACACACCTGTAAGAAGGACTGCAGCAGTGTGCTTGAGTCACAGACGCAACAGCTGTATCACGGGCAGCAGAACACAAGAGTTAGAGCCTTGACATGCACCAGAGCAAACACACATGTAAGAAGGACTGCAGCAGTGTGCTTGAGTCACAGATAGATCAATTGTGTCACATGCAGCAGAACACAAGAGTTAGAGCCTTGACATGCACCAGTGCAAACACACATGTAAGAAGGACTGCAACAGTGTGCTTGAGTCACAGACACAACAGCTGTGTCATGGGCAGCAGAACACAAGAGTTAGAGCCTTGACATGCACCAGTGCAAACACACATGTAAGAAGGACTGCAGCAGTGTGCTTATGTCACAGACACAACAGCTGTGTCACGGGCAGCAGAACACAAGAGTTAGAGCCTTGACATGCACCAGTGCAAACACACATGTAAGAAGGACTGCAGCAGTGTGCTTATGTCACAGACACAACAGCTGTGTCATGGGCAGCAGAACACAAGAGTTAGAGCCTTGACATGCACCAGTGCAAACACACATGTAAGAAGGACTGCAGCAGTGTGCTTATGTCACAGACACAACAGCTGTGTCACGGGCAGCAGAACACAAGAGTTAGAGCCTTGACATGCACCAGTGCAAACACACCTGTAAGAAGGACTGCAGAAGCAGTGCTTGAGTCACAGACGCAACAGCTGTGTCACATGCAGCAGAACACAAGAGTCAGAGCCATGACCAGCACCAGTGCAAACACACCTGTAAGAAGGACTGCAGCAGTGTGCTTATGTCACAGATAGATCAGCTGTGTCACGGGCAGCAGAACACAAGAGTTAGAGCCTTGACATGCACCAGTGCAAACACACATGTAAGAAGGACTGCAGCAGTGTGCTTATATCACAGACACAACAGCTGTGTCATGGGCAGCAGAACACAAGAGTTAGAGCCTTGACATGCACCAGTGCAAACACACATGTAAGAAAGACTGCAGCAGTGTGCTTATGTCACAGACACAACAGCTGTGTCACGGGCAGCAGAACACAAGAGTTAGAGCCTTGGCATGCACCAGTGCAAACACACATGTAAGAAGGACTGCAGCAGTGTGCTTATGTCACAGACACAACAGCTGTGTCATGGGCAGCAGAACACAAGAGTTAGAGCCTTGACCAGCACCAGTGCAAACACACATGTAAGAAGGACTGCAGCAGTGTGCTTATGTCACAGACACAACCGCTGTGTCACGGGCAGCAGAAAACAAGAGTTAGAGCCTTGACATGCACCAGTGCAAACAAACACGTAAGAAGGACTGCAGCAGTGTGCTTGAGTCACAGACGCAACCGCTGTGTCACGGGCAGCAGAACACAAGAGTCAGAGCCTTGACATGCACCAGTGCAAACACACACGTAAGAAGGACTGCAGCAGTGTGCTTGAATCACAGATAGATCAGCTGTGTCACATGCAGCAGAACACAAGAGTCAGAGCCTTGACATGCACCAGTGCAAACACACCTGTAAGAAGGACTGCAGCAGTGTGCTTATGTCACAGACACAACAGCTGTGTCACGGGCAGCAGAACACAAGAGTTAGAGCCTTGACATGCACCAGTGCAAACACACATGTAAGAAGGACTGCAGCAGTGTGCTTATGTCACAGACACAACAGCTGTGTCATGGGCAGCAGAACACAAGAGTTAGAGCCTTGACATGCACCAGTGCAAACACACATGTAAGAAGGACTGCAGCAGTGTGCTTGAGTCACAGACGCAACAGCTGTGTCACATGCAGCAGAACACAAGAGTTAGAGCCTTGACATGCACCAGTGCAAACACACACGTAAGAAGGACTGCAGCAGTGTGCTTATGTCACAGACACAACAGCTGTGTCACGGGCAGCAGAACACAAGAGTTAGAGCCTTGACATGCACCAGTGCAAACACACATGTAAGAAGGACTGCAGCAGTGTGCCTATGTCACAGACACAACAGCTGTGTCACGGGCAGCAGAACACAAGAGTCAGAGCCGTGACATGCACCAGTGCAAACACACATGTAAGAAGGACTGCAGCAGTGTGCTTATGTCACAGACGCAACAGCTGTGTCACGGGCAGCAGAACACAAGAGTTAGAGCCTTGACATGCACCAGTGCAAACACACCTGTAAGAAGGACTGCAGCAGTGTGCTTATGTCACAGACACAATAGCTGTGTCACGGGCAGCAGAACACAAGAGTTAGAGCCTTGACCAGCACCAGTGCAAACACACATGTAAGAAGGACTGCAGCAGTGTGCTTATGTCACAGACACAACCGCTGTGTCACGGGCAGCAGAACACAAGAGTTAGAGCCTTGACATGCACCAGTGCAAACACACACGTAAGAAGGACTGCAGCAGTGTGCTTGAGTCACAGACGCAACCGCTGTGTCACGGGCAGCAGAACACAAGAGTCAGAGCCTTGACATGCACCAGTGCAAACACACATGTAAGAAGGACTGCAGCAGTGTGCTTGAGTCACAGATAGATCAGCTGTGTCACATGCAGCAGAACACAAGAGTCAGAGCCTTGACATGCACCAGTGCAGACACACCTGTAAGAACGACTGCAGCAGTGTGCTTGAGTCACAGACGCAACAGCTGTGTCACGGGCAGCAGAACACAAGAGTCAGAGCCGTGACCAGCACCAGTGCAAACACACCTGTAAGAAGGACTGCAGAAGCAGTGCTTGAGTCACAGACGCAACAGCTGTATCACGGGTAGCAGAACACAAGAGTTAGAGCCTTGACATGCACCAGAGCAAACACACATGTAAGAAGGACTGCAGCAGTGTGCTTATGTCACAGACACAACAGCTGTGTCATGGGCAGCAGAACCCAAGAGTTAGAGCCTTGACATGCACCAGTGCAGACACACATGTAAGAAGGACTGCAGCAGTGTGCTTGAGTCACAGATAGATCAGCTGTGTCACATGCAGCAGAACACAAGAGTTAGAGCCGTGACCAGCACCAGTGCAAACACACATGTAAGAAGGACTGCAGCAGTGTGCTTGAGTCACAGACACAACAGCTGTGTCACGGGCAGCAGAACACAAGAGTTAGAGCCTTGACATGCACCAGTGCAAACACACCTGTAAGAAGGACTGCAGCAGTGTGCTTATGTCACAGACACAACAGCTGTGTCACGGGCAGCAGAACACAAGAGTTAGAGCCTTGACCAGCACCAGTGCAAACACACATGTAAGAAGGACTGCAGCAGTGTGCTTATGTCACAGACACAACCGCTGTGTCACGGGCAGCAGAACACAAGAGTTAGAGCCTTGACATGCACCAGTGCAAACACACACGTAAGAAGGACTGCAGCAGTGTGCTTGAGTCACAGACGCAACCGCTGTGTCACGGGCAGCAGAACACAAGAGTCAGAGCCTTGACATGCACCAGTGCAAACACACACGTAAGAAGGACTGCAGCAGTGTGCTTGAGTCACAGATAGATCAGCTGTGTCACATGCAGCAGAACACAAGAGTCAGAGCCTTGACATGCACCAGTGCAGACACACCTGTAAGAACGACTGCAGCAGTGTGCTTGAGTCACAGACGCAACAGCTGTGTCACGGGCAGCAGAACACAAGAGTCAGAGCCGTGACCAGCACCAGTGCAAACACACCTGTAAGAAGGACTGCAGAAGCAGTGCTTGAGTCACAGACGCAACAGCTGTATCACGGGCAGCAGAACACAAGAGTTAGAGCCTTGACATGCACCAGAGCAAACACACATGTAAGAAGGACTGCAGCAGTGTGCTTATGTCACAGACACAACAGCTGTGTCATGGGCAGCAGAACCCAAGAGTTAGAGCCTTGACATGCACCAGTGCAGACACACATGTAAGAAGGACTGCAGCAGTGTGCTTGAGTCACAGATAGATCAGCTGTGTCACATGCAGCAGAACACAAGAGTCAGAGCCTTGACATGCACCAGTGCAGACACACCTGTAAGAAGGACTGCAGAAGCAGTGCGTGAGTCACAGATAGATCAGTTGTGTCACATGCAGCAGAACACAAGAGTCAGAGCCTTGACATGCACCAGTGCAAACACACATGTAAGAAGGACTGCAGCAGTGTGCTTATGTCACAGACGCAACAGCTGTGTCACGGGCAGCAGAACACAAGCCTTAGAGCCTTGACATGCACCAGTGCAAACACACATGTAAGAAGGACTGCAGCAGTGTGCTTATGTCACAGACACAACAGCTGTGTCACGGGCAGCAGAACACAAGAGTCAGAGCCTTGACATGCACCAGTGCAAACACACATGTAAGAAGGACTGCAGCAGTGTGCTTATATCACAGACACAACAGCTGTGTCATGGGCAGCAGAACACAAGAGTCAGAGCCTTGACATGCACCAGTGCAAACACACATGTAAGAAGGACTGCAGAAGCAGTGCTTGAGTCACAGACGCAACAGCTGTGTCACGGGCAGCAGAACACAAGAGTCAGAGCCCTGACCAGCACCAGTGCAAACACACATGTAAGAAGGACTGCAGCAGTGTGCTTGAGTCACAGATAGATCAGCTGTGTCACGGGCAGCAGAACACAAGAGTTAGAGCCTTGACATGCACCAGTGCAGACACACCTGTAAGAAGGACTGCAGCAGTGTGCTTGAGTCACAGACACAAAAGCTGTGTCACGTGCAGCAGAACACAAGAGTCAGAGCCCTGACCAGCACCAGTGCAAACACACATGTAAGAAGGACTGCAGCAGTGTGCTTGAGTCACAGATAGATCAGCTGTGTCACGGGCAGCAGAACACAAGAGTTAGAGCCCTGACATGCACCAGTGCAGACACACCTGTAAGAAGGACTGCAGCAGTGTGCTTGAGTCACAGATAGATCAGTTGTGTCACATGCAGCAGAACACAAGAGTCAGAGCCTTGACATGCACCAGTGCAGACACACCTGTAAGAAGGACTGCAGAAGCAGTGCTTGAGTCACAGACGCAACAGCTGTGTCACGGGCAGCAGAACACAAGAGTTAGAGCCTTGACATGCACCAGTGCAAACACACATGTAAGAAGGACTGCAGCAGTGTGCTTGAGTCACAGACGCAACAGCTGTATCACGGGCAGCAGAACACAAGAGTTAGAGCCTTGACATGCACCAGTGCAAACACACATGTAAGAAGGACTGCAGAAGCAGTGCTTGAGTCACAGACGCAACAGCTGTGTCACGGGCAGCAGAACACAAGAGTCAGAGCCGTGACCAGCACCAGTGCAAACACACCTGTAAGAAGGACTGCAGAAGCAGTGCTTGAGTCACAGACGCAACAGCTGTATCACGGGCAGCAGAACACAAGAGTTAGAGCCTTGACATGCACCAGAGCAAACACACATGTAAGAAGGACTGCAGCAGTGTGCTTGAGTCACAGATAGATCAGCTGTGTCACATGCAGCAGAACACAAGAGTCAGAGCCTTGACATGCGCCAGTGCAGACACACCTGTAAGAAGGACTGCAGCAGTGTGCTTGAGTCACAGACGCAACAGCTGTGTCACATGCAGCAGAACACAAGAGTCAGAGCCTTGACATGCACCAGTGCAGACACACCTGTAAGAAGGACTGCAGCAGTGTGCTTGAGTCACAGACGCAACAGCTGTGTCACATGCAGCAGAACACAAGAGTCAGAGCCTTGACATGCACCAGTGCAGACACACCTGTAAGAAGGACTGCAGAAGCAGTGCGTGAGTCACAGATAGATCAGTTGTGTCACATGCAGCAGAACACAAGAGTCAGAGCCTTGACATGCACCAGTGCAAACACACATGTAAGAAGGACTGCAGCAGTGTGCTTATGTCACAGACGCAACAGCTGTGTCACGGGCAGCAGAACACAAGAGTTAGAGCCTTGACATGCACCAGTGCAAACACACATGTAAGAAGGACTGCAGCAGTGTGCTTATGTCACAGACACAACAGCTGTGTCATGGGCAGCAGAACACAAGAGTTAGAGCCTTGACATGCACCAGTGCAAACACACATGTAAGAAGGACTGCAGCAGTGTGCTTATGTCACAGACACAACAGCTGTGTCATGGGCAGCAGAACACAAGAGTCAGAGCCTTGACATGCACCAGTGCAAACACACATGTAAGAAGGACTGCAGAAGCAGTGCTTGAGTCACAGACGCAACAGCTGTGTCACATGCAGCAGAACACAAGAGTCAGAGCCGTGACCAGCACCAGTGCAAACACACATGTAAGAAGGACTGCAGCAGTGTGCTTGAGTCACTGATAGATCAGCTGTGTCACGGGCAGCAGAACACAAGAGTTAGAGCCTTGACATGCACCAGTGCAAACACACATGTAAGAAGGACTGCAGCAGTGTGCTTATGTCACAGATAGATCAGCTGTGTCACGGGCAGCAGAACACAAGAGTCAGAGCCTTGACATGCACCAGTGCAGACACACCTGTAAGAACGACTGCAGCAGTGTGCTTGAGTCACAGACGCAACAGCTGTGTCACATGCAGCAGAACACAAGAGTTAGAGCCTTGACATGCACCAGTGCAAACACACACGTAAGAAGGACTGCAGCAGTGTGCTTATGTCACAGACACAACAGCTGTGTCACGGGCAGCAGAACACAAGAGTTAGAGCCTTGACATGCACCAGTGCAAACACACATGTAAGAAGGACTGCAGCAGTGTGCTTATGTCACAGACACAACAGCTGTGTCACGGGCAGCAGAACACAAGAGTCAGAGCCGTGACATGCACCAGTGCAAACACACATGTAAGAAGGACTGCAGCAGTGTGCTTATGTCACAGACACAACCGCTGTGTCACGGGCAGCAGAACACAAAAGTTAGAGCCTTGACATGCACCAGTGCAAACACACACGTAAGAAGGACTGCAGCAGAGTGCTTGAGTCACAGACGCAACCGCTGTGTCACGGGCAGCAGAACACAAGAGTCAGAGCCTTGACATGCACCAGTGCAAACACACACGTAAGAAGGACTGCAGCAGTGTGCTTGAGTCACAGATAGATCAGCTGTGTCACATGCAGCAGAACACAAGAGTCAGAGCCTTGACATGCACCAGTGCAGACACACCTGTAAGAACGACTGCAGCAGTGTGCTTGAGTCACAGACGCAACAGCTGTGTCACGGGCAGCAGAACACAAGAGTCAGAGCCGTGACCAGCACCAGTGCAAACACACCTGTAAGAAGGACTGCAGAAGCAGTGCTTGAGTCACAGACGCAACAGCTGTATCACGGGCAGCAGAACACAAGAGTTAGAGCCTTGACATGCACCAGAGCAAACACACATGTAAGAAGGACTGCAGCAGTGTGCTTATGTCACAGACACAACAGCTGTGTCATGGGCAGCAGAACCCAAGAGTTAGAGCCTTGACATGCACCAGTGCAGACACACATGTAAGAAGGACTGCAGCAGTGTGCTTGAGTCACAGATAGATCAGCTGTGTCACATGCAGCAGAACACAAGAGTTAGAGCCGTGACCAGCACCAGTGCAAACACACATGTAAGAAGGACTGCAGCAGTGTGCTTGAGTCACAGACACAACAGCTGTGTCACGGGCAGCAGAACACAAGAGTTAGAGCCTTGACATGCACCAGTGCAAACACACCTGTAAGAAGGACTGCAGCAGTGTGCTTATGTCACAGACACAACAGCTGTGTCACGGGCAGCAGAACACAAGAGTTAGAGCCTTGACATGCACCAGTGCAAACACACACGTAAGAAGGACTGCAGCAGTGTGCTTGAGTCACAGACGCAACCGCTGTGTCACGGGCAGCAGAACACAAGAGTCAGAGCCTTGACATGCACCAGTGCAAACACACACGTAAGAAGGACTGCAGCAGTGTGCTTGAGTCACAGATAGATCAGCTGTGTCACATGCAGCAGAACACAAGAGTCAGAGCCTTGACATGCACCAGTGCAGACACACCTGTAAGAACGACTGCAGCAGTGTGCTTGAGTCACAGACGCAACAGCTGTGTCACGGGCAGCAGAACACAAGAGTCAGAGCCGTGACCAGCACCAGTGCAAACACACCTGTAAGAAGGACTGCAGAAGCAGTGCTTGAGTCACAGACGCAACAGCTGTATCACGGGCAGCAGAACACAAGAGTTAGAGCCTTGACATGCACCAGAGCAAACACACATGTAAGAAGGACTGCAGCAGTGTGCTTATGTCACAGACACAACAGCTGTGTCATGGGCAGCAGAACCCAAGAGTTAGAGCCTTGACATGCACCAGTGCAAACACACATGTAAGAAGGACTGCAGCAGTGTGCTTATGTCACAGACACAACAGCTGTGTCACGGGCAGCAGAACACAAGAGTTAGAGCCTTGACATGCACCAGTGCAAACACATCTGTAAGAAGGACTGCAGCAGTGTGCTTATGTCACAGACGCAACAGCTGTGTCACGGGCAGCAGAACACAAGAGTTAGAGCCTTGACATGCACCAGTGCAAACACACATGTAAGAAGGACTGCAGCAGTGTGCTTATGTCACAGACACAACAGCTGTGTCACGGGCAGCAGAACACAAGAGTTAGAGCCTTGACATGCACCAGTGCAAACACACATGTAAGAAGGACTGCAGCAGTGTGCTTGAGTCACAGACGCAACAGCTGTATCACGGGCAGCAGAACACAAGAGTTAGAGCCTTGACATGCACCAGTGCAAACACACATGTAAGAAGGACTGCAGAAGCAGTGCTTGAGTCACAGACGCAACAGCTGTGTCACGGGCAGCAGAACACAAGAGTCAGAGCCGTGACCAGCACCAGTGCAAACACACCTGTAAGAAGGACTGCAGCAGTGTGCTTGAGTCACAGACGCAACAGCTGTGTCATGGGCAGCAGAACACAAGAGTTAGAGCCTTGACATGCACCAGTGCAAACACACATGTAAGAAGGACTGCAGCAGTGTGCTTATGTCACAGACACAACAGCTGTGTCACATGCAGCAGAACACAAGAGTTAGAGCCTTGACATGCACCAGTGCAGACACACACGTAAGAAGGACTGCAGAAGCAGTGCGTGAGTCACAGATAGATCAGTTGAGTCAAGAGGCAGCAGAACACAAGAGTCAGAGCCGTGACCAGCACCAGTGCAAACACACCTGTAAGAAGGACTGCAGCAGTGTGCTTGAGTCACAGACGCAACAGCTGTATCACGGGCAGCAGAACACAAGAGTTAGAGCCTTGACATGCACCAGAGCAAACACACATGTAAGAAGGACTGCAGCAGTGTGCTTGAGTCACAGATAGATCAGCTGTGTCACATGCAGCAGAACACAAGAGTTAGAGCCTTGACATGCACCAGTGCAAACACACATGTAAGAAGGACTGCAACAGTGTGCTTGAGTCACAGACACAACAGCTGTGTTATGGGCAGCAGAACACAAGAGTTAGAGACTTGACATGCACCAGTGCAAACACACATGTAAGAAGGACTGCAGCAGTGTGCTTATGTCACAGACACAACAGCTGTGTCACGGGCAGCAGAACACAAGAGTTAGAGCCTTGACATGCACCAGTGCAAACACACCTGTAAGAAGGACTGCAGCAGTGTGCTTGAGTCACAGACGCAACAGCTGTGTCACATGCAGCAGAACACAAGAGTCAGAGCCGTGACCAGCACTAGTGCAAACACACCTGTAAGAAGGACTGCAGCAGTGTGCTTATGTCACAGATAGATCAGCTGTGTCACGGGCAGCAGAACACAAGAGTTAGAGCCTTGACATGCACCAGTGCAAACACACATGTAAGAAGGACTGCAGCAGTGTGCTTATGTCACAGACACAACAGCTGTGTCACGGGCAGCAGAACACAAGAGTTAGAGCCTTGACATGCACCAGTGCAAACACACATGTAAGAAGGACTGCAGCAGTGTGCTTATGTCACAGACACAACAGCTGTGTCATGGGCAGCAGAACACAAGAGTTAGAGCCTTGACATGCACCAGTGCAAACACACATGTAAGAAGGACTGCAGCAGTGTGCTTATGTCACAGACACAACAGCTGTGTCACGGGCAGCAGAACACAAGAGTTAGAGCCTTGACATGCACCAGTGCAAACACACCTGTAAGAAGGACTGCAGAAGCAGTGCTTGAGTCACAGACGCAACAGCTGTGTCACATGCAGCAGAACACAAGAGTCAGAGCCGTGACCAGCACCAGTGCAAACACACATGTAAGAAGGACTGCAGCAGTGTGCTTATGTCACAGATAGATCAGCTGTGTCACGGGCAGCAGAACACAAGAGTTAGAGCCTTGACATGCACCAGTGCAAACACACATGTAAGAAGGACTGCAGCAGTGTGCTTATGTCACAGACACAACAGCTGTGTCATGGGCAGCAGAACACAAGAGTTAGAGCCTTGACATGCACCAGTGCAAACACACATGTAAGAAAGACTGCAGCAGTGTGCTTATGTCACAGACACAACAGCTGTGTCACGGGCAGCAGAACACAAGAGTTAGAGCCTTGACATGCACCAGTGCAAACACACATGTAAGAAGGACTGCAGCAGTGTGCTTATGTCACAGACACAACAGCTGTGTCATGGGCAGCAGAACACAAGAGTTAGAGCCTTGACCAGCACCAGTGCAAACACACATGTAAGAAGGACTGCAGCAGTGTGCTTATGTCACAGACACAACCGCTGTGTCACGGGCAGCAGAACACAAGAGTTAGAGCCTTGACATGCACCAGTGCAAACACACACGTAAGAAGGACTGCAGCAGTGTGCTTGAGTCACAGACGCAACCGCTGTGTCACGGGCAGCAGAACACAAGAGTCAGAGCCTTGACATGCACCAGTGCAAACACACACGTAAGAAGGACTGCAGCAGTGTGCTTGAATCACAGATAGATCAGCTGTGTCACATGCAGCAGAACACAAGAGTCAGAGCCTTGACATGCACCAGTGCAAACACACCTGTAAGAAGGACTGCAGCAGTGTGCTTATGTCACAGACACAACAGCTGTGTCACGGGCAGCAGAACACAAGAGTTAGAGCCTTGACATGCACCAGTGCAAACACACATGTAAGAAGGACTGCAGCAGTGTGCTTATGTCACAGACACAACAGCTGTGTCATGGGCAGCAGAACACAAGAGTTAGAGCCTTGACATGCACCAGTGCAAACACACATGTAAGAAGGACTGCAGCAGTGTGCTTGAGTCACAGACGCAACAGCTGTGTCACATGCAGCAGAACACAAGAGTTAGAGCCTTGACATGCACCAGTGCAAACACACACGTAAGAAGGACTGCAGCAGTGTGCTTATGTCACAGACACAACAGCTGTGTCACGGGCAGCAGAACACAAGAGTTAGAGCCTTGACATGCACCAGTGCAAACACACATGTAAGAAGGAGTGCAGCAGTGTGCCTATGTCACAGACACAACAGCTGTGTCACGGGCAGCAGAACACAAGAGTCAGAGCCGTGACATGCACCAGTGCAAACACACATGTAAGAAGGACTGCAGCAGTGTGCTTATGTCACAGACGCAACAGCTGTGTCACGGGCAGCAGAACACAAGAGTTAGAGCCTTGACATGCACCAGTGCAAACACACCTGTAAGAAGGACTGCAGCAGTGTGCTTATGTCACAGACACAACAGCTGTGTCACGGGCAGCAGAACACAAGAGTTAGAGCCTTGACCAGCACCAGTGCAAACACACATGTAAGAAGGACTGCAGCAGTGTGCTTATGTCACAGACACAACCGCTGTGTCACGGGCAGCAGAACACAAGAGTTAGAGCCTTGACATGCACCAGTGCAAACACACACGTAAGAAGGACTGCAGCAGTGTGCTTGAGTCACAGACGCAACCGCTGTGTCACGGGCAGCAGAACACAAGAGTCAGAGCCTTGACATGCACCAGTGCAAACACACACGTAAGAAGGACTGCAGCAGTGTGCTTGAGTCACAGATAGATCAGCTGTGTCACATGCAGCAGAACACAAGAGTCAGAGCCTTGACATGCACCAGTGCAGACACACCTGTAAGAACGACTGCAGCAGTGTGCTTGAGTCACAGACGCAACAGCTGTGTCACGGGCAGCAGAACACAAGAGTCAGAGCCGTGACCAGCACCAGTGCAAACACACCTGTAAGAAGGACTGCAGAAGCAGTGCTTGAGTCACAGACGCAACAGCTGTATCACGGGCAGCAGAACACAAGAGTTAGAGCCTTGACATGCACCAGAGCAAACACACATGTAAGAAGGACTGCAGCAGTGTGCTTATGTCACAGACACAACAGCTGTGTCATGGGCAGCAGAACCCAAGAGTTAGAGCCTTGACATGCACCAGTGCAGACACACATGTAAGAAGGACTGCAGCAGTGTGCTTGAGTCACAGATAGATCAGCTGTGTCACATGCAGCAGAACACAAGAGTTAGAGCCGTGACCAGCACCAGTGCAAACACACATGTAAGAAGGACTGCAGCAGTGTGCTTGAGTCACAGACACAACAGCTGTGTCACGGGCAGCAGAACACAAGAGTTAGAGCCTTGACATGCACCAGTGCAAACACACCTGTAAGAAGGACTGCAGCAGTGTGCTTATGTCACAGACACAACAGCTGTGTCACGGGCAGCAGAACACAAGAGTTAGAGCCTTGACCAGCACCAGTGCAAACACACATGTAAGAAGGACTGCAGCAGTGTGCTTATGTCACAGACACAACCGCTGTGTCACGGGCAGCAGAACACAAGAGTTAGAGCCTTGACATGCACCAGTGCAAACACACACGTAAGAAGGACTGCAGCAGTGTGCTTGAGTCACAGACGCAACCGCTGTGTCACGGGCAGCAGAACACAAGAGTCAGAGCCTTGACATGCACCAGTGCAAACACACACGTAAGAAGGACTGCAGCAGTGTGCTTGAGTCACAGATAGATCAGCTGTGTCACATGCAGCAGAACACAAGAGTCAGAGCCTTGACATGCACCAGTGCAGACACACCTGTAAGAACGACTGCAGCAGTGTGCTTGAGTCACAGACGCAACAGCTGTGTCACGGGCAGCAGAACACAAGAGTCAGAGCCGTGACCAGCACCAGTGCAAACACACCTGTAAGAAGGACTGCAGAAGCAGTGCTTGAGTCACAGACGCAACAGCTGTATCACGGGCAGCAGAACACAAGAGTTAGAGCCTTGACATGCACCAGAGCAAACACACATGTAAGAAGGACTGCAGCAGTGTGCTTATGTCACAGACACAACAGCTGTGTCATGGGCAGCAGAACCCAAGAGTTAGAGCCTTGACATGCACCAGTGCAGACACACATGTAAGAAGGACTGCAGCAGTGTGCTTGAGTCACAGATAGATCAGCTGTGTCACATGCTGCAGAACACAAGAGTCAGAGCCTTGACATGCACCAGTGCAGACACACCTGTAAGAAGGACTGCAGAAGCAGTGCGTGAGTCACAGATAGATCAGTTGTGTCACATGCAGCAGAACACAAGAGTCAGAGCCTTGACATGCACCAGTGCAAACACACATGTAAGAAGGACTGCAGCAGTGTGCTTATGTCACAGACGCAACAGCTGTGTCACGGGCAGCAGAAAACAAGCCTTAGAGCCTTGACATGCACCAGTGCAAACACACATGTAAGAAGGACTGCAGCAGTGTGCTTATGTCACAGACACAACAGCTGTGTCACGGGCAGCAGAACACAAGAGTCAGAGCCTTGACATGCACCAGTGCAAACACACATGTAAGAAGGACTGCAGCAGTGTGCTTATATCACAGACACAACAGCTGTGTCATGGGCAGCAGAACACAAGAGTCAGAGCCTTGACATGCACCAGTGCAAACACACATGTAAGAAGGACTGCAGAAGCAGTGCTTGAGTCACAGACGCAACAGCTGTGTCACGGGCAGCAGAATACAAGAGTCAGAGCCCTGACCAGCACCAGTGCAAACACACATGTAAGAAGGACTGCAGCAGTGTGCTTGAGTCACAGATAGATCAGCTGTGTCACGGGCAGCAGAACACAAGAGTTAGAGCCTTGACATGCACCAGTGCAGACACACCTGTAAGAAGGACTGCAGCAGTGTGCTTGAGTCACAGACACAAAAGCTGTGTCACGTGCAGCAGAACACAAGAGTCAGAGCCCTGACCAGCACCAGTGCAAACACACATGTAAGAAGGACTGCAGCAGTGTGCTTGAGTCACAGATAGATCAGCTGTGTCACGGGCAGCAGAACACAACAGTTAGAGCCTTGACATGCACCAGTGCAGACACACCTGTAAGAAGGACTGCAGCAGTGTGCTTGAGTCACAGATAGATCAGTTGTGTCACATGCAGCAGAACACAAGAGTCAGAGCCTTGACATGCACCAGTGCAGACACACCTGTAAGAAGGACTGCAGAAGCAGTGCTTGAGTCACAGACGCAACAGCTGTGTCACGGGCAGCAGAACACAAGAGTTAGAGCCTTGACATGCACCAGTGCAAACACACATGTAAGAAGGACTGCAGCAGTGTGCTTGAGTCACAGACGCAACAGCTGTATCACGGGCAGCAGAACACAAGAGTTAGAGCCTTGACATGCACCAGTGCAAACACACATGTAAGAAGGACTGCAGAAGCAGTGCTTGAGTCACAGACGCAACAGCTGTGTCACGGGCAGCAGAACACAAGAGTCAGAGCCGTGACCAGCACCAGTGCAAACACACCTGTAAGAAGGACTGCAGAAGCAGTGCTTGAGTCACAGACGCAACAGCTGTATCACGGGCAGCAGAACACAAGAGTTAGAGCCTTGACATGCACCAGAGCAAACACACATGTAAGAAGGACTGCAGCAGTGTGCTTGAGTCACAGATAGATCAGCTGTGTCACATGCAGCAGAACACAAGAGTCAGAGCCTTGACATGCGCCAGTGCAGACACACCTGTAAGAAGGACTGCAGCAGTGTGCTTGAGTCACAGACGCAACAGCTGTGTCACATGCAGCAGAACACAAGAGTCAGAGCCTTGACATGCACCAGTGCAGACACACCTGTAAGAAGGACTGCAGCAGTGTGCTTGAGTCACAGACGCAACAGCTGTGTCACATGCAGCAGAACACAAGAGTCAGAGCCTTGACATGCAGCAGTGCAGACACACCTGTAAGAAGGACTGCAGAAGCAGTGCGTGAGTCACAGATAGATCAGTTGTGTCACATGCAGCAGAACACAAGAGTCAGAGCCTTGACATGCACCAGTGCAAACACACATGTAAGAAGGACTGCAGCAGTGTGCTTATGTCACAGACGCAACAGCTGTGTCACGGGCAGCAGAACACAAGAGTTAGAGCCTTGACATGCACCAGTGCAAACACACATGTAAGAAGGACTGCAGCAGTGTGCTTATGTCACAGACACAACAGCTGTGTCATGGGCAGCAGAACACAAGAGTTAGAGCCTTGACATGCACCAGTGCAAACACACATGTAAGAAGGACTGCAGCAGTGTGCTTATGTCACAGACACAACAGCTGTGTCATGGGCAGCAGAACACAAGAGTCAGAGCCTTGACATGCACCAGTGCAAACACACATGTAAGAAGGACTGCAGAAGCAGTGCTTGAGTCACAGACGCAACAGCTGTGTCACATGCAGCAGAACACAAGAGTCAGAGCCGTGACCAGCACCAGTGCAAACACACATGTAAGAAGGACTGCAGCAGTGTGCTTGAGTCACAGATAGATCAGCTGTGTCACGGGCAGCAGAACACAAGAGTTAGAGCTTTGACATGCACCAGTGCAAACACACATGTAAGAAGGACTGCAGCAGTGTGCTTATGTCACAGATAGATCAGCTGTGTCACGGGCAGCAGAACACAAGAGTCAGAGCCTTGACATGCACCAGTGCAGACACACCTGTAAGAACGACTGCAGCAGTGTGCTTGAGTCACAGACGCAACAGCTGTGTCACGGGCAGCAGAACACAAGAGTCAGAGCCGTGACCAGCACCAGTGCAAACACACCTGTAAGAACGACTGCAGCAGTGTGCTTGAGTCACAGACGCAACAGCTGTGTCACATGCAGCAGAACACAAGAGTTAGAGCCTTGACATGCACCAGTGTAAACACACATGTAAGAAGGACTGCAGAAGCAGTGCTTGAGTCACAGTTAGATCAATTGTGTCACATGCAGCAGAACACAAGAGTCAGAGCCCTGACCAGCACCAGTGCAAACACACATGTAAGAAGGACTGCAGCAGTGTGCTTATGTCACAGACACAACAGCTGTGTCACGGGCAGCAGAACACAAGAGTTAGAGCCTTGACATGCACCAGTGCAAACACACATGTAAGAAGGACTGCAGCAGTGTGCTTATGTCACAGACACAACAGCTGTGTCACGGGCAGCAGAACACAAGAGTTAGAGCCTTGACATGCACCAGTGCAAACACACATGTAAGAAGGACTGCAGCAGTGTGCTTATGTCACAGACACAACAGCTGTGTCACGGGCAGCAGAACACAAGAGTCAGAGCCTTGACATGCACCAGTGCAAACACACATGTAAGAAGGACTGCAGAAGCAGTGCTTGAGTCACAGACGCAACAGCTGTGTCACATGCAGCAGAACACAAGAGTCAGAGCCGTGACCAGCACCAGTGCAAACACACATGTAAGAAGGACTGCAGCAGTGTGCTTGAGTCACAGATAGATCAGCTGTGTCACGGGCAGCAGAACACAAGAGTTAGAGCCTTGACATGCACCAGTGCAAACACACATGTAAGAAGGACTGCAGCAGTGTGCTTATGTCACAGATAGATCAGCTGTGTCACGGGCAGCAGAACACAAGAGTCAGAGCCTTGACATGCACCAGTGCAGACACACCTGTAAGAACGACTGCAGCAGTGTGCTTGAGTCACAGACGCAACAGCTGTGTCACGGGCAGCAGAACACAAGAGTCAGAGCCGTGACCAGCACCAGTGCAAACACACCTGTAAGAACGACTGCAGCAGTGTGCTTGAGTCACAGACGCAACAGCTGTGTCACATGCAGCAGAACACAAGAGTTAGAGCCTTGACATGCACCAGTGTAAACACACATGTAAGAAGGACTGCAGAAGCAGTGCTTGAGTCACAGATAGATCAATTGTGTCACATGCAGCAGAACACAAGAGTCAGAGCCCTGACCAGCACCAGTGCAAACACACATGTAAGAAGGACTGCAGCAGTGTGCTTATGTCACAGACACAACAGCTGTGTCACGGGCAGCAGAACACAAGAGTTAGAGCCTTGACATGCACCAGTGCAAACACACATGTAAGAAGGACTGCAGCAGTGTGCTTATGTCACAGACACAACAGCTGTGTCACGGGCAGCAGAACACAAGAGTTAGAGCCTTGACATGCACCAGTGCAAACACACATGTAAGAAGGACTGCAGCAGTGTGCTTGAGTCACAGACGCAACAGCTGTGTCACATGCAGCAGAACACAAGAGTTAGAGCCTTGACATGCACCAGTGTAAACACACACGTAAGAAGGACTGCAGCAGTGTGCTTGAGTCACAGATAGATCAGTTGTGTCACGGGCAGCAGTACACAAGAGTCAGAGCCGTGACCAGCACCAGTGCTCCTTCCGCTGCCCTCACAGCACACATAGCTCCTCGACAACCGGCCCTAAGCTCTGCTGACTCTCCCCTCCCCAGGCTCTTCCTTCACCTGCTGCTCCCAGGATTCTACCTGTGCCCTTTGGCAGGAATTGTACATGCTCATATGCAGGAATCATCTTCACACATGATGCGTACATATGTGTGCACACATACATTTCAAGAGAGGATCAGACTTCAATTTGATGTTAAGTGGGGATGTTACAGGGATTCTGTTTGGGAACAAACCTATGCCTGGGTTCACAGCACGTCAGTATCCAGGGACTGAGTCACCATACCACATCAGTACCTAGGGGCCCCAATCCAGACTAGCTCATAGTGCCTCACCTGCACTCCTAACCTTCCTAGAGTAACAGGTAAGTCGGCACCCCAGAACACAACACCCTCGAGACCCCTCAGAGAACCACTTTAACAGGTCATCATCTTGCGTTCTCTCCCTCGTGCAGGATAAGTGTTGGACGCTGGCTCTCTATATAATGCACTAAAGTGAAGTAGGCTGTGCAGAGAGTCCAGAGAATCCCCAATAGGTAAGCAGAGGTAAAAGCAGATAATTCTAACGCTCTCTTTTGTGTTAGCGTGGGTGAGCAGTTAGGCTTATCAGAGGGCAGTGCTAAGCATTTGTTGTACTTACAGAGGCAATAAATGAGACACGCACTCAAGAATAAATCCAAGTCAATATATAAAAAATAAAGTCGATTTTTATGTAATTTTCAAGACCAATAGCACAGTTCTAAGGTAAGTACTTTCAGAGTTAAAATTTTTCAAAGTTCAGAAAATATATAATTTTTGTGCATAATTGCGGCCAAAGGAAACAATGGGGAAAAAGTAGAATTTAAAATCAGGGAATGCTTTCAGGAAGTTCACCTTCTCCTTTTAGGACATTGTCAGGTCCAAGCCCAAAGTTCCAGCAGGAGAAGTTCTACAGCGTCCTGTATTGGATGGAGCAGAGGACTGAGGGTCTTGGAAGCTGGCGCACAAAGACAGAGCGGGCCACTTGAAAACACACTGCACAGGTGCACTTGCAGTTAAGTCTGGTGGGTCTCCTTGGAGGGAGGAGGTTACAAGGGCCTAGGGACCATGGGAGCAGCACTGGTTGGCCGGTACTGGGGCCGGCTGTGCCAGGTGCAGAGCGAACAGGTCAGCTGGGCATCGTGAGTCTTAGGGGCCTCTCTGTCAGGAGCAGGCAACTTGCAGGGGCGATCTAGGGACAGCTGGGCCACTCTGGAAGTGGGTCTCGGGAGCCTTGATGTCGCACGATGGGTTCTTTCTTCTGGTGCTTTAGGAGTCTGGTGTGGACTCTTCTTCTTGGCTTTTACCACTGGGAGTCCGGTACCCCGGGTATTAGTACACCACAGTTCTGGTAGGTCCTGGTGCCTCCAAGCTTGGTGGAGAGGCATATCTGACCCTCCGCAGCTGCTGTACCTCTTCTTCCTTTGGTGCCAGGGAGCAGCAAGTGGACAAACCGGAATTCACAGGATCTGTGCCTGCGGTGTGCAGGGGAGTAATACCTTCACTCCAAGGAAGCTTCTCAGCAATTTCTCAAAGGCTGGAAGTGCTCCGGGGTTCTTAGAGTCCTTTCAGGTTTCAGGACAACACAGCAGCAGCAATTATCGAGTCCTTGGAATAGCAGCAAGGGTTTGGCGCCTTTTTCTTCTGCAGCAGGGCTTCAGTTATCGAGCAGCGAGTCTTTTTTGGCCTGGTCTTCCCTTGTCCGTCGTATCTGATGTTTAGATTTTGGGGTGCGACCTAATACTGAATCTAGGGGTGCTACAAGGGAAGGGAGTTAGTAGCCAGTTGGCTACTTACCTTTAGGGTGTCTACCCTAGCCCTTATTGGAGGTTTCCCACCATTCCAAGATGGTAGAAAATTCAGAAGAGGGGTTCTCAATGCCTGCCCTGCCCTAGGGGTGGTGTAGGCTAAGTGGGGACCCTTATCTAACTAATTTTCCTGCCTTTCTTCCCACCAAAAGTGGAGCAGAAAAGGGGGCTTGGCCTCCCCCACTATCTGATCATACCTGGGTTGGATTTCACAGGCGGCATTGCCTTTGAAGCTTCCCATCCAGGAAAGCCATCCCATACTGGGGGAGGTGTGCACCACCTCTGCCGAGAGCAAGCTTTGTCTCTGTCCTCTGAGAGCATTGGCTCTCACCCCATGAGGTCAGAAACATGTCTGGTAATGGCAGGCTAGCGAAAACAAGTCAGGAACCACACCAGCGCATGGTAGGTTTCATGGGACCCTCCAATGTCCTTAGATTGTTCGGTCTTGTTAAAAGAAAAAGGGTAATTTATTAAATGAATTTATGGAGATAGGGTTTAGCACAATGTGGGAAAACTGTATCCTACAAGCTTGAATAACCTACAGCCAATACATAGGGTCTGTCTACTCAGCTGCAGCAGATTTTCCCTCCCACCTCGGACGTCTCCGGTTTGGAGGTGAGTAGGGCTCTCTGAGAAAATTACGGATGAACTACTTAGATAGACTGTTGTAAAAAGAACCCAGCTAATGTTGGTGGTGTCATGTCATGTAGTTCCTACTCATCCATAGAATCTGTGCGTTTGTTGGACAACATACATTTTGGGTGAAGTACTTAGACTGATTCTGGGCACCCCCATAGGATATGTTGGCCTAGAGACCAGATTGCTCACAGTGCCATCATAAGCCCTCCCCTAACCTTACTAGGGAGTTAATGGTTTTCTGGCAACCACTGAACATGACAACTCTGACCCTCAGGGATCGTGGAAATAGATCAGAACCTTTTGCTCAGTCACTCGTGCTTACTCGCGCTCAGAGAAATATTCGGAATACACAGTGGGAAGTTTTCAATATATTTATTGAACCAACATTATTCCTGTATAGAATACACATGCTGCGCTAATCAGTAGACAGAAGCAGATGAACGTGATTACAAGCACCAAAAGCATGAATAGTAGATACAGTGCTACCACGGTGCTAACACAGTGTATGTACGCAGGCATATGATACAAGGCAGTAACCTGGCTACTTCTACTATGCGAAACCCTACTCTAAGTGTGCTTAGAATACCAAGAATACCCCCAAGGGATGATCCAAGCCCATTACCTGGCGGGAGACACTGTAAGAGCCTGATGTGGTCAGAGACTGGATACCCCTCACAGAGATGTCAGACCGCGGCGTGGTGAAGCCTCAGCATGCAGGGACCCTCGGTGTCAGCTGAAGCGCCTCTTCTGCTAATCTATCGGGATGCTCATCATTTCCAATGGAAAGCCGCCTTGGGATGTAGGTTGTAGATTAGCCATGTCATGGATATGCAGATATCTCTGTCGCCCCGTGGATGAAGATAGAATTACATGTGTACATAGTGCGCAAAGATGCCTTGTACATGATGTTCGAGGCATTCTGATAATGTTGTAGAAAGCTAGATGTGTAAAAAACGTTGTTTCAGAGAAACTAATCCAAGATTGTTGTGCATGCAAATATGGGCAAAAGTTCACGGCAAAAATGTTATTGTGAAAAATGGGACAATGTAAGAAATTAGCAGCTTCACTACACAGGCCTAACCCAGGAACGTAAGAGACCCTCTTTAGTACCCAGGCCCTAGGTACCAGAGGGACCAGTTACTAGGGACTTACAGGGGTAAATGAAGTGGTGCCAATCGTTGTACAGTTTATGGGAAAGAGATCCGTCACTGGGAACCTGGTTAGCAGGGACCCGGTGCAATTACAGTTCAAAATCACATCAGGCAAAAAGTGTGGGCCACTCATTTAAAAAGAGCCACTTTCCTACAATAGGAGAGACATCTCAAACAACCTAAGCAAGCTATTGTGGATCAAGTGTTTGGCCTTCGTTCAAGGATGGATGAGTACATGATAAAAGCAAATACAAACCTTAAGGCCAGCCAAGAGCTGAGGAAGCTCTGGAATGACCAAAGGCTACACTGGTGGATTTCCAACCAGGGCAGAAGAAGTGGGGTTTGGAGCCTGTGGCTCCTAGGGTCCTACAGGACAAATGGACTGGGCCCCAACCTATCCTAGAGATAAAAGGGGAGGTCACCTACTTGTTGGACCTTAGCAGTTACATGAACCCCTAGAGGGTCATCCATGTGAATCGCATTAAACTCTATAATGACAGGGCTGGAACGACCATGCTCAGGGTTGCAGATGAGTTAAGGAAGCAGAGAGCAACCCTCCCCCTAACCTCCTCTCCCACAACCCGAAAGATGGGTCAGTTGAAGGAGTGGTCTCGACAGACTCCCTCACTGCCCAACAGCAGACTGATTACAGGCAAGTCCTAAATCTGATTGTTGATCTCTTCTCTTTGACCCCTGGTCAGACTATCTGGTGTATACATGATGTGGACACTGGTGGCAGCATACCTGTCAAAAACAACATTTACAGGCAGTCTGATCATGTGAAAGAGAGCCTTAAAGCTGAAGCAAGAAAGATGCTGGAATTGGGTGTCATTGAACCCCCAGTGAGTCTCTGGTTCAGCCCAGTTGTTTTAGTCCTCAAACCTCACTCCAAGGGAAAAAAGAAAAACAATAGGTTTGGTTTGGCCTACAGGGGCCTCAATACTGGGACAAAAACTGATGCACATCCATTCCTTGGGATGATGAATTGGTTGACAGGTTAAGGGCAGCCAAATATCTCAGTATTATTGATGTCACATTACGGTTCTGGCAGAAAGGTCTGACCCCTGGAGCAAAAGAGAAATCAGCGTTCTCAACCCCAGATGGGCACTACCAGTTTACTGTTATGCCCTTTGGATTAAGGATTGCCCCTGACACCTTTCAAAGGTTTGTGAATAAAGTGCTTGTTGGTTTGAAATCCTTTAGTGCAGCTTATCTTGATGATATTGTTGTCTTTAGCTTCACCTGGCAGAATCACCTGATCCACCTTGGAGAGTTCCTGAGTCTCTGCAGAGTGCAGACCTCACTATCAAGGCGCGCAAGTGCCAGACAGGGCAGGGCACAGTTGTATACTCGGTCCAACTTGTAGGTGGAGGCCAAGTGCATCCCTTACAGCCCAAGATCCAGGCCATCCTGGACTTGGTAGCTATAACCACCCAGACTCAAGTCAGGGCCTTCCTTGGCTTGACTGGGTACTACAGGAGGTTTGTGAAGGGTTATGGTCCATTGTGGCCCCCTCACAGAATTGACCTCCAAGAAAATGCCCAAATAGGTTAACTGGACTGTGAGCTGTGAAGCAATGTGCTCAGAACAAATTCTAAAAGCTCCAGATTATACCAAGAAGTTCATAGTGTAGACAATTGCCTCTGAAAATGGGATATGAGTGATCCTATCCCAAACCAATGGTGATGGCCATGACCAACCTGTCACTTTCATTAGAAGAAGGCTTCTCCCTAGAAAGCAGCGTTGGACGCTATTGAGAGGAAACCTTTTGCTGTGATTAGGTCCCTGAAGAAGCTGAGAGCATAATTCTTTGGTTCTCACTTCCTGGTTCAAACTTACCACAGGCTTCTTAGATGACTCATGCAAATGAAAGGTGAAAACCACAAATTGTTAAGGTGGTCCATTTAAGGAATCAACTTTATAGTGGAGCACAGACCTGGGACTGACCATGCCAATGCAGATGGCCTTTCCTGGTTCTTCCACTTAGCAGAGGAAGACTCTCTAGGGAAAGGTTAGTCTCATCCTCTTTCGTTTGGGGGGGGGGTGGGCGGGTCATGTAGGAAAGTATCTCCTATGACATGGTTAGCCCCCACTTTTTTCCTGGTGTATGATGTGATTTTGAATTGAAAGTGCACTAGTTCCCTGCCAATCAGGGTCCCAGTGCCAGGTCTCTTTTTCAAAACTTCAGTAACCCCTGTTAGTCCCTAGTAAATTGTATTCCTGGTACCCAGGGCATTGGTAGTGAAGAGGGCCCGCTAGGGCTGCAGCGCCAATTGTGCCACCCTAGCAACCCCTCACCAAGACCAGGCACACTGCCATTGCAGGCTACGTGTGTTGGTGTAGAGAAAACCGAAGAATCAACATGGCACACAGCCCTGTGTGCCATGCCCATAGACACTGAATGATGTATAGGTAAGTCACCCCTACTGCAGGCCTTTCAGCCCTGAGGCATGCTGCACTATACCCCATGTGCCCATAGACACTGAATGATGTATAGGTAAATCCCCCCTACTGCAGGCCTTTCAGCCCTGAGGCATGCTGCACTATACCCCATGTGTGGACATATCTGCAAGAGCAGATAAGACCCGACAATATCGAGTCCATTCTTGGGTACTGTTAGTGCACAGGCAAGCCATAGAGAGTGCACAGGCTGGATACTTGTCATCATGAGTGTCCTAGCTCCATGATGGTTTCAATGTACCCGAAGATGTTTGGTACCAAACATCTCATCTTAGTAAATCCTCACTGATACCAGTGTTAGATTTATTATTAAATTCACACAAGATACCCTTCAGAGAGTCCCCTGAAAACATACTAAGTACTGGTGTGGTTTCTGACTAGTCTTAGCTAGCCTGCCACCACCAGACATGTTTCTGACCTCAAGGGGTGAGGGCCAGTGCTCTCAGAGGCCAGAAACAAAGCCTGCTCTGTGCCAGGATAGCCTTCCAGGGCGGAAAGCTTCAAAGGAGGTGCCACCTTTGAAAAGTGACCCAGGCAGATCCAGATAGTGGAGGATGCCAACCCCACTTTCCTGCTCCACATTTGATGGGAGGACAGATGCGAAAATTAGGTAAATTAGGAGCCAGCACCTCCCATAAGGTGGGGCAGGTGATGTGGAGCCTACTTTCCATTTCTCTCCATCTTGGTTTGTGAGGGAATTAGCCAATTAGGGTTTAGGTTGTGCCCTTTCCCACAGGAAGTGGTCACTGAGAGGGTGTATACACCCTAAAGGTAGCCCATTGGCTACTACCTGCCACATGCTTTAATGCCCCTAAATTTTTACTTAAGTGGCATCCCTGGACCCTGAACCCAGATTCGATGGGCAGAGAGAAGCAAAGGGCAAAGAAGAGCTGCTGACCAGAAGACTGAAGCCATGCTGCAGACAATTGATGACAAACTCTATCTGCTGTCTAAAGGACTCGACAATCGTGGTATGCTGTCTCATACTGCTACTTTGAGGCATCCAAGAACCCCAGATCTCCTCCTGCCTTCTACAAATTGTTTAAGAACTTCCTTCTAGTAGTAGTAGTACTACTGCCCTGCAGTCTGTAGGCAATGAACCTGCGAGCTCCGGTTTGTCTACTTGCTGATCCTCAGCAATTCCGCTGAAGCACCCAAACCAAAGTGGTGCACCAGATCTGAAGGATCAGAACTGTCTCCCCACCAAGTTTGGAGACACCAGGATATACCGGAGCTGTGCCACACCAAAACCTGGGGTACCAAACCCCAAACAGCATACAGCGAGACGAAGAGTCCAATCCAGACTGCAACTGCCCAGGAAGTAAGCACTCATTGAGGGACAACAAGACCCCTGAGACCCACTTCATGAGTTGCCCAGCTGTCTCGGAATCGCCTCTCTAAACTGCCTGCCTCTGGCCGCAGGAGGACATCTTGATGTGTGAAGCCCAGGTGACCTATCTGCTCTGCACCCGGCCCGCCCAGCCATGGTAGCAATGATCCAGCTGTGCTCCCATGGTCCTGAGGCCCTTATGACCAGCTCCCTCGTTTGGGACCCCACTGACTTACCTTTAAGTCTCCTTGTGCATTGTGTTTTCAAGTGCCCCCCTTCTTCTTAGCACACCAACTACCAACGACCTCAGCACTCTGCTCCTGGCTGAATCCGGGATGCTCCCAAGAATCTGCCGGTGGAACGTTGGGCCTGACTTAGCTACTTACTTGAATCCTGGAGGTGAACCTTGAACTCCAACTGTGTGATTTTATTTTCTTCCATTGACTTCGAGGGTGCATAATTGCACACAAAAGTAATTCAATTAGCGAACTTTGAAAAATTGCTATCTTAAAAAGTACTTACTGTAGAACAAAGATCTTGGTCTGGAAAATTATATAAAAATCGGTGCCATTTTTACAAATTGGTCTTGGATTTATTCTTTGACTGTGTGTCTCATTTAATGCCCCCGTGAGTACAACAAATGCTCAGCACTATCCTCTGATAAGCCTAACTGCTCAGGCACACTACCACAAACATAGCATTAGTATTATCGACTTTAGCCTCTGTGTACCAATCTGGGACCCACTGGACTCTCAGGACATTGTACTTTGTTTTAGTGCACTATATAGAGAGACAATGTCATAACATGTCCCATCATACTCCCAGTCCAGAGTGAAGGGCTTAAGGCAGCCTCTTCTGGTCAGTGCATGAACCACAACTTGTCCCAGGCCACTCCGAGTCTAGAGTTGAGTACTTCAGGCACCCTCTGCGGGTCAGTGCATGGACCAAACTTGTTCCAATCTAGAGTTCAGTACTTCAGGCAGCCTCTGCTGGTCAGTGCGTGGATCAAACTTGTCCCACGTCAATCCCAGTGCAAGTTGTGGACTTCAGGTAACCTCTTCCGGTCAGTGAGTGGACCACAACTTACCCCACGTCACTCCGAGTCCAGAGATGAGTACTTGAGGCAGCCTCTGCTGGTCAGTGTGTTAAATGGTAGCGGCAGTTTCAGTCGATAACCTTTCAAGTATTGCCCGGCGGTAATCGCCTCTCATACCATTCGATAATTTACCAATGAAAGAGGCAGGCGCCGGAGCCTGGAAGGCAGGAAACAAAGTTTTATTCCGTCGGAGCAGAACACATAAGATCAGACAGCAAGGTATCGTCACGAGGTGCTCTAACTGCATCTCTGAGACCTGGCCTCTTATACACACGTTTATGACTTTATTGTAGGGTTATCATACATGGCACATTCTTGAGATCACTTTGATGCATGAAAGAACATCCTCAGAATCCCTGGCTCAGATCCGATCCCACGCATAGCTACAGTAGAAGTTCTCACCCCACCCGCAGTAGGAGATGGCTATCACACAGCAGGATATTCCGCCAATTCCCGGGGGTGTGTATGACCGTTCGGGTCTCAGGGGGTGGGGGGCCTTGATCTACTGTAATCCCTTTGATGTGGGGTGTTTCCCTTACAGTAGGGGCAATAAACTGCATCCGCAGGGCTAGGTGATGGCCTGGGATCGGTTCGGACAATGGGGCGCAGAGGAAGGGGGTTATCAAAGAGATGCATGACCATGTATGGGATGTCGGTCAGGCGTGGGATGCGGTTCCATGGCAGGGTCGCGCAGAAGGAGAGGGTTTATGGCCCGTGTATGAGAGAGCGGGGGTGGCCGGCGCGCGGGGGATGCTTGCAGCGCCAGGGGGACGCGCTGGCGATCGGCAATGAGCAGGGAGAGACCAGGGTGCCTAAAATGGCTGCCGTGCGCTTTCCTGTGTGTCGCGCTGGGGAGAGACAAGATGGCGCAGATAATGTTCAGTTTGCAAGCTAAATTTCCACAGTCCTCCCTTTTAACATATCTCGCCAGCTTGTTTAGTTCGGATCTATCCCCATAATACTACGAACTTCCACCTCATACAGAGCTTTCATTCGTTCCGCTTCAAAGTTCAAAGTCTTAGGGCAGATGCAGTTCATAAAAAGCGAACATAAAGGTGGCAGACACTGAATCCCCAAGCAACATCCACATAGTATCACAATCGGTATTAGGATAAATGAAAACAGCCTCCATCCCCAACTTTTAATAGTGTCCCAAAACCAACTCCCAAGTGACCATCCTTCTTGCTCCTGATGAACCTCTGCGGA
The DNA here is from genome assembly GCF_964204655.1 of Triturus cristatus. NCBI lineage: Eukaryota > Metazoa > Chordata > Amphibia > Caudata > Salamandridae > Triturus > Triturus cristatus. Next base: position 28,042,354 of record NC_140583.1, on the reverse strand, counting down.
AAGTCTGTGGAGGTGTTCAATTGCTTTGTAGACTGAGGGTGAGTTATCCGGTACGTAGGTACAACAGCTGGACCCAATGATGCGGCATGCTCCTCCACGATCAGCCAGAACCACATCTAGAACGAGGCGGTTCTGAAGAGCCACCAGGCGGACGGCCTGAAGCTCGGCGGTGTTGTTGGCGAGGATGCCAGCCGTAATGTTCATCGCCGTCTCGACTGCCTGAGTTAAGTGGCGGATGGCACGGCTGTTTGCCATTGGACCCCAGAGTGGAACAAGTCCCTTTACTGCATCCACGAACTGTGCTCCGGTGGAGTCGGCTTGTACAAGGTCTTTGGCACATTTCTGTCGGTGATGGTTTGCTGGAGCCACATATGTCGGAGGAAGGACAAAAGCGATGTAGCAGGTGCCTCCCCAACCTTTCGGAAGCCAGGTGTAGGCCTTAGTACCACAGACGAAGTACATATTCGGGGAGGCAACAAAGGAGGGTGGATCAACTGAGTCCAATGTTCGGGTGATGAGGCAGGAGCTGTGGCCCACCAGCTGCGCCCCCAGGCCTTCGAGGCACACAAATCCAGTGATGTTGATGACGGATAGGGCCACTGTTAGGGTGGCGGCCGTTCGTTTCCGGAGGTAAGAGAAGGTGGGTCTGGCTGGGTTGTTGAACACTTGCATTTCAACTCGTTCTTTGGCAGGGATGTCCATGTGAAAGGAAGTGTTTGATCTCAGAGGGCAGAAGGGGGCAGAAGTTTTTCCAGTTTTGTTCAGCCAGAACCCATGGTAGAAGTGTGACACAGTTTTGCCGGGAGTGGCATTGTCCTTGTAGCTTTCCTGCAGGAGGATTAGCCAGGCGAGGCAGGAACCATGGACAGAAAAAGGTGAAGGGATGAAAGGGATAGAGTGTCCAGTGGCATGTGGTAGCAATCCACAGATCCAGCAATTAGTGGCGTTGGCGGCAAGATTGTGTTGGTGGAGCAACTGCACAAAAGAGTTATTCCAGAACTCCTTACGCCTTTCTCGGAGTTGGGGTGAAAGTGAGATCAGATGGTGTTCTTTCATGGTGATAGGTTGAACGGTGGTCAGCAATATCTTATGGGCGGGTGCGCTCTCCTCCATGATCCAGAAGGTGACCATGAGGAGAAGGCAAAAGAGAAGGGTAATGAAAAGTGCAATAGTCTTTGAGCTGTGCATTCTGTCAGTCTTTGGGTTTTTGTAGTGGATCTTCGGACGTCCGGTTGCTTCCATCATCTTCATGTCGGGCGCTTCCATCACCTTCAAGGGACTCGGTAGCGGGCAGAACCACAGACTTTGTTTAGTTTCTCTCCTGGTGGCCTTTGAGATGACTAGGCTACCGCTCTGAGATTTCCACTTAGTTTGTGGTCTGCTTAGCCGAAGTTCCCTCCTTTCGTCGTAGGTTATACCCTTCCTTGGATGGCACAGTGGGATCGGGATATTTCATTAATTCAAGTGTCTCTGTATCTGGGCAGTGGCTCAGGGATGGTCGGTCTTTGTCCAGAAGTTCTTCTTGGGCGGTGATGTTGTCCGTGGTCGTCAGGGTCGATGATACCTTCTTGCAGTGGTGTGCATGCAGCCAATTGCGCTTCCCCTCCACTCGAAGAGCTGTTCGGGTGGTGATCAGGACTTGCAGGGGGCCCGTCCACCGGGGCTCCAGACTCTTGGTGCGCTGGAAGTTACGCACTAAGACAAAGTCACCGGGATCCAGGAACTGTGCTCCGGTGGAGTCGGCTTGTACAAGGTCTTTGGCACGTTTCTGTCGGTGATGGTTTGCTGGAGCCACATATGTCGGAGGAAGGACAAAAGCGATGTAGCAGGTGCCTCCCCAACCTTTCGGAAGCCAGGTGTAGGCCTTAGTACCACAGACGAAGTACATATTCGGGGAGGCAACAAAGGAGGGTGGATCAACTGAGTCCAATGTTCGGGTGATGAGGCAGGAGCTGTGGCCCACCAGCTGCGCCCCCAGGCCTTCGAGGCACACAAATCCAGTGATGTTGATGACGGATAGGGCCACTGTTAGGGTGGCGGCCGTTCGTTTCCGGAGGTAAGAGAAGGTGGGTCTGGCTGGGTTGTTGAACACTTGCATTTCAACTCGTTCTTTGGCAGGGATGTCCATGTGAAAGGAAGTGTTTGATCTCAGAGGGCAGAAGGGGGCAGAAGTTTTTCCAGTTTTGTTCAGCCAGAACCCATGGTAGAAGTGTGACACAGTTTTGCCGGGAGTGGCATTGTCCTTGTAGCTTTCCTGCAGGAGGATTAGCCAGGCGAGGCAGGAACCATGGACAGAAAAAGGTGAAGGGATGAAAGGGATAGAGTGTCCAGTGGCATGTGGTAGCAATCCACAGATCCAGCAATTAGTGGCGTTGGCGGCAAGATTGTGTTGGTGGAGCAACTGCACAAAAGAGTTATTCCAGAACTCCTTACGCCTTTCTCGGAGTTGGGGTGAAAGTGAGATCAGATGGTGTTCTTTCATGGTGATAGGTTGAACGGTGGTCAGCAATACCTTATGGGCGGGTGCGCTCTCCTCCATGATCCAGAAGGTGACCATGAGGAGAAGGCAAAAGAGAAGGGTAATGAAAAGTGCAATAGTCTTTGAGCTGTGCATTCTGTCAGTCTTTGGGTTTTTGTAGTGGATCTTCGGACGTCCGGTTGCTTCCATCATCTTCATGTCGGGCGCTTCCATCACCTTCAAGGGACTCGGTAGCGGGCAGAACCACAGACTTTGTTTAGTTTCTCTCCTGGTGGCCTTTGAGGTGACTAGGCTACCGCTCTGAGATTTCCACGTAGTTTGTGGTCTGCTTAGCCGAAGTTCCCTCCTTTCGTCGTAGGTTATACCCTTCCTTGGATGGCACAGTGGGATCGGGATATTTCATTAATTCAAGTGTCTCTGTATCTGGGCAGCGGCTCAGGGATGGTCGGTCTTTGTCCAGAAGTTCTTCTTGGGCGGTGATGTTGTCCGTGGTCGTCAGGGTCGATGATACCTTCTTGCAGTGGTGTGCATGCAGCCAATTGCGCTTCCCCTCCACTCGAAGAGCTGTTCGGGTGGTGATCAGGACTTGCAGGGGGCCCGTCCACCGGGGCTCCAGACTCTTGGTGCGCTGGAAGTTACGCACTAAGACAAAGTCACCGGGTTGGATGTCGTGTCCGGGGCCCCTGGAAACATCGGGAATGGCTTGCAGCACCTGCTGATGGATAACAGACAACGTTTTAGTTAGTTTATACAAATAGTCAGACATGAGGACGTCCGGGACGTCGTGGATGGATGTTGGCTTCGGTGCAGTCCAAAGGTTCATGGGCCGCCCGAAGACGACCTCGTAGGGGGTTAAGTGGTGTTTGGTGGGGGTGGAACGCATTGATAGTAATGCTAGCGGGAGAGCGTCTGGCCATTTCAGTCCTGTGGTGGCAACTATTTTTGCTATCTTAAGCTTCAATGTGGCATTATGTCGCTCAACCAAGCCTGCAGATTGGGGATGGAAGAACGCATGGAACTTCTGTTTTACATCCAGCCCCTTTAAGATGAGTTGGATAACCTCAGCTACAAAGTGGGGGCCGTTGTCGCTCCACAAAATTCGACAAAGGCCGTATCAGGGGAAGAATTCTTTCAGTAGTATTTTTGCGGTAGTCATAGCGGTGTTGTCGTGGGTTGGGTAGGCTTCCACCCACTTGCTGAAGGCACACACAACGACAAGTACGTACTTCAAACCTTGGCACCTTTCTAACTGGACGTAGTCCATTTGTAGGACTTCAAAGGGGTGATTGGGAACCCCAAACCCTCCCCGGGGTACAGCAGTTCCTTTCCCAGGGTTGTGTTGGAGGCATACCAGGCATTGTTGGACCAGACGTTTGGCTGAGTCTGGGATTTTGTCATTGTGCCAGACTTTGGAGATGAGTTCGATTATCGGGGCAGACCCTATGTGTGCGGGGGAGTGTGCCATGGTCAGCATGGGGATCAAGTATGAGTCAGGTAGCAACCATTTGTTCGAGTCTTTAGTTTGCCAGCAACCGTCATCGTCCTTCAATCCCACCCGTGCCCATTCAGTTAATTCGTGTGGTGTGCTGGCTAGTTGGATATCCCTAATCGTTTCCCTAGCATCCTTCCATTTCTCAGTTTGTGACCTGGTCACGTACATACGGGTCGTGGACCTATTCTCGGCTGTGGTTCGGGCAGTAATGTCAGCTAGTGCATTTCCCTGTCCTATAATGTCTGTCACCTTCTTGTGTGCCTGGCATTTGATCACAGCCAGCCGTGTGGGGAGGAGGACTGCTTCGGTCAGGGCAGAGACTAGATCTCCATGCAGGATGGGTGTGCCATGGGAAGTCAAGAATCCCCTCTCTTTCCATAAGAGCCCAAAGTGGTGAACTACCCTGAAGGCGTACTGACTGTCTGTGTAAATGTTTGCGGTTGTCCCTGCTGCCAGGATGCATGCTCGTGTGAGAGCAATTAGTTCCGCCGCCTGTGCGGATCGCTGTGTGATGCGGGCTGTCTCAACAACTGTTCGGGCTGTGGTGACTGCATAGGCAGCTGAGGTGGTGCCATCGGGGAGCTTGATGCATGAGCCATCCACCCACAGTTCTCCGTCAGGGTCCGGGAAGGCAGTATCTCGGAGGTCAACCCTACTCTTGGTCTGTTCGTCGGTGAGGGTCACGCAGTCATGTATAGGGGATGCATTGGGGTCAGTGTCAGGGAGAGGTAGTAGAGTAGCTGGATTCAGAGTGGTGCATCGTTTCAATGTGATGTGGGGTGCAAGCAGAGTCAGTTCGTAACCAGTCAGTCGTGCGCTAGTCAGGTGTTGAGTCTTGGTCTGGTTCAGGAGGGTGTCAACCGCATGGGGTACCAATACAGTGAGGGGGTTCGAGAGCACGATCCCCTCACTTTGCCGGATAGAGACAGCAGCGGCGGCTACTGCTCGAAGGCAGGCGGGCAAAGCTCTGGCTACAGGGTCAAGAGTGGCAGAGAAGTAGGCACAAGGGCGTTGTTTAGGGCCTATGGACTGGGTTAGGACAGACAACGCACATCCCTCCCTTTCGTGGGTGTAGAGGGAGAAAGGTTTAGTGTAGTCTGGGGTTCCTAGGACTGGGGCCGAGCAGAGGGCGTCTCGTAATTCTTTGAAGGAGGATGGGCATTCGGGTGTCCAGGGGAGGGGGAAGGGGACATCTTTAGCCAGCAGGGAAAGCAGAGGTTTTACAATAAGACTGAAGTTTGGCAACCATTGTCGACAAAAGGAGGTGAGGCCTACTAGAGACCGCACTTGCTTCTGAGTTTTGGGAACAGGGGTTTCTAGGATGGTCTGAATTCGGTCAGGGGTAAGTTTCCTCCCATCCTTGGATAGGAGGTGGCCTAGGTATGTCACTTGGGGTTGGCAGAACTGTAACTTCTTCCTGGAGACCTTGTGACCGTTCTCCGCGAGGAAGTGGAGGAGGTGAAGGGTGGCCGTGACAGCAAGTGGGGTGGTGTCGGCCGCCAAAAGGATGTCATCGACGTACTGTATTAACACCACTCCATCGGGCAATTGGACTGCATCTAGTTGTCTCTTGAGGGCTTGGCTATAAATGCTGGGACTCTCAGTGTAGCCTTGGGGTGCCCTACAGAATCTGTACGACAGAGCTTTCAAAGTGAAGCCGAACAGGTAGCGGATGTCTGGGTGGATGGGGATGGAGAAGAATGCGTTCTTGAGATCAATAACAGTAAAGGTGGTGGCAGTGGACGGAATTAGGGTGAGGATGGTGGTGATGTCTGAGACCACGGGGTACTGAGGTATGACTACTTTGTTGACTTCTCGTAAGTCGACAATGAAGCGGTATGCTTTCTCATCTCCCTCGCCTTGCTTCTTTACAATGGGTAGGATAGGGCTGTTGCAAACATTACTGACTACTTCTTCTACTACTCCTGCATTGACTAGGGACTGGATGATTTCCACCAATGCCTTCTCACCTTCGGGCGATATTCGATACTGTGGAAGCTTTGGTAGCACTGCGTCTGGTCGGACGGTTATGTGTACTGGGTCGATCACCATGCGCCCTACATCTGAGTCGGTTTTAGCCCATAGATGTGAGGGTAACGTGTCGAGTAGGGACAGGTCAGCATCAGTTATAGAGAGCATACGTCGTGTGTGACAAGGTCTGAACAGATCTGGGTTATCGTGCAGGATGACTCGAACTCCGTCTGGGGAGCATCTGATGGTAGCTCGGAAATGTTTTAGCAAATCAAGTCCCATAATAGCATCGGGGGTGTTGGAGGAGAGCAGAAAGGTCGTGTCAGTGGCGTTATCTTCTAAGTCAAAGGAGATTGGTGCTGATAAGGGGTTAGTGGAGGGCGTTCCATCGAAGCCTATTGAGGTTACGTGTGAGCCAGACAAGGGTGCCCTAGGAATCAGTCGTTTAGATAACGCACTACGTGTCGCCCCAGTATCTACCAGGAATGGAGACTTTGTGCCCAAGACCTTAGCAGTGACGTAAGGACCTTGCTGGTCAACACGGAGTTCGACTGGATCCCTCCCTTGCCCCTGGCGGTCCTATGCGAAGTCATGGGTGCTTTCATAGTCGGACTGCTGACACTGGTTTTGTCGGGGGCGATCAAAGGTGTTTGGTCTGCCTGGCCTGTCGTTGATGGCGTCGTTCGTGTACCCTCGTCCCTGTCCTCTATTTCTGGGGTCATATGCTGTGTCTCTGGGGTCCCTATTTTTGATCAATTCCAGAAGGACCGGGCACTGGGATTTCCAGTGTCCGAACCCTCTACAGAACGCACATTGGTTCCCATCTAAGTCTCTCCGTCCGTTGTAGGGTGCAGGTGTATGGTCTCTAGGGGGTAGCTTTCTAGGGGCGGTTGGTTGGTAATTCCCTTTTGGGAGTTCCCTTCCTATGGTCACCCCTTGCAACTGTGCTATCATTACCCTCTCCTTCAGTTCCTTTTTCTTCCTCTCTGACACCCTATCATTCTCATTCTTTTGGTTTTCGTAGTATTGGGCCATCTGGAGGATTGCTGCGGGTTTGGAGGCTGCCCAACTACTCTCTCTGGTCTGTAGCTTCTGGGAGACTTCTTGTGACAGACCCTTCACATAATTCTGGACAAAGAGGTGATGTCCGGTTGCGGTGGTCATGTCCTGGCCACTATAATCGGAAAACACAGTCTCGAATCGAGAGAAGTATTCAGACACATCCTCCTGGGGTTTCTGGCGACAAGCCGTCACTATCGACCAGTCTACCTTTCTTTCTGGGATTAGAGTCTTCAACTTCTGTACAATCTTGTCTGAGAGCTCCAATATGGCTTTCGGGGGTTTCTGTCCCGGTTCTCGCTGTTTATCTATGGTATCGAGTTGTACCCAGGTATATCCGAACGGCTCAGCGTGGTCAACTTTCCGGATTTGCTTCCACACATCAGCCGGCAGACATAACCCGAAGAACAAGTCGATATCTGCTAAAGTCATTATTGTTGAACCTAAGGCTGTACCTAGTTCGGTGTAGAAGGCAGTCGGGTTCTTTCTTAAGTCGGGTAGAGTTTTTCTAAAGGTCAAAATATCTTGTCGGTCCCATGGCTGGTAGACCCAATTATATACAACCCTTCCCTTCGCATCTTGGTGGTTGATGTCGTCCTGTGTTCCCTGACCTCGTGGGGGGACCCAGTAGGGGACGGCCTCTTTGATGGGCATCATGGTATCAGTCCTTCCTGCCTGGGGCTTAGTCGCTATGGGAGTTTCTGCTTTGGTTGTCTGTCTGTGCTCTTTAAGGTGTCGATAGACCTCGAGTGTACGAGTGAAGAGGTTCGTCACATCGCCCTCTCCTTCTTCCCCAATGTCTACCTTCCTATATAGGGCCGCTAAGCCTTCGGGACCTTTATCGTGGTACCTATCCTCATATGTATTCAGGGCGTGATAACAAAGTCGTACGACAAAGTGTCGTCTGCGGTTGTCGGCATACGAGTTATACACGTCTGTTATATACTCCTCACTTTCCTTTCGCTCCACCAGTGTCCCTACTATCTTGTCGATTCCTGCTCGTTCATCCTTTGTTAGTCGATTCATTCTGGTGGAATCTTTCTTTCTCATCTCAGGGTCATCCAACGTTATTGCCGACGTTGTGTTCAGTACAAGAGGCTCGGCCGGCGCGGAGGCCGTGAGGACCGAGGCCCCTGTACTGCTTTCGCTCGTGTTTGGGGGTTGTGGGTGTTGCACTACCGATTGGGAGGGTGTGTATGGAGGGGGCATGTAAATGATCGGGGGACCTAATAGTAATTCGTCATTCGTTCGTTGCTTAGAGGACAACTCAGGGTAGAGCATAGAGGGGGTCCTAACAGGGTACTGGCCTGATGTTTCGGGCTCCTGTCTTAGTTTAGTTTCCCTTCTCTCCTTTATTTCTTCTTCTAACTTTCTAGCGACAAGGTGAGCTGCCTTTCGTAATTCCTTTTCTGCTTTTACTTCTTCCCTCTTTTTCCGTTGTGTTGCTTCTTTGCGCCACATGCCGATACTGTCAAGCATAGTAGGCGTCGTCTTATTGCTACGCAGAGCTATTTCTAGCATTTCTATCTTATGGTCGTCGAAGGATCCCATCAGTGGCCACTGACTCTCGGGGTCCTTCTTGGTATATTTATGCCATAGCTTGCTATAAGCTACGGCGACTAGTCCATATTTAGTGAACATGTCCTTATTAGGGGTGCCCTCCAGTGGAGCCGGATGGTTCACCTCTAATAAGCGGTCCGGGCAGAACCAACTACCAATCAGTGGGGAGAAGATAGGCATGACGGGTTACAACGGGGACAAAAGTCAGCACTACCTATCTTTTCACTGCTTGCAAAGACTAGACAGAATATCTCTATTCCTCGTTATTTGTAAGCAGAGAATACCTCCAAAGAACCAATATCGAACAACTAGTGTTCGGACAATCAATCAATCAATGGGGAGATAAAGATAGGCACGACGGGTTACAATGGGGACAAAAGTCTGCGTTACCTACCCTTCACTATTTGCAAAGACTAGACAGAATATTTCTATTCTACGTTATTTGCAAACAGAGAATATCTCAAAGAGCACTATCCATCAAAACAATCAATGTTCGGACAATCAATCAGTGGGGAGATAAAGATAGGCACGACGGGTTACAACGGGGATAAAAGTCTGCGTTACCTACCCTTCACTATCTGCAAAGGGAGAGAGAGAAAGTATTTCTACTCCTCCCCGTTTGTAGACAGCGAATATCTCAAAGAGAACAATCAATAAGCAATACTAGTATTTTTCCATCAATCAATCAATCGTTTCGCAATTTGTCGTGTTTCACGACCTTACCCGGACCGCGTGGACAGTTTCTCGTCTTCCGCCTCCAGCGCCCAATCGTCCTCTACTCTCCGTTATTGCCGCGGCACTCCTGATGGTTCCCAGTCAGGACCGTAGATCGCTCGAGAGAGGTCTGCTCGGAATCAGTGAAGTTCGGATGATCGGCTGCCAGACGAGGGTCTATCGGGCAGGAGCTCTCCCGATCGTTGCAGTCGTTCACTCTGTCGTCGGGACCTCTCCCACTGGATCCACGTGTCGCTGATGGGCCTCACGCTTGGGACGCCAATTGTTAAATGGTAGCGGCAGTTTCAGTCGATAACCTTTCAAGTATTGCCCGGCGGTAATCGCCTCTCATACCATTCGATAATTTACCAATGAAAGAGGCAGGCGCCGGAGACTGGAAGGCAGGAAACAACGTTTTATTCTGTCGGAGCAGAAAACATCAGATCAGACAGCAAGGTATTGTCACGAGGTGCTCTAACTGCATCTCTGAGACCTGGCCTCTTATACACACGTTTATGACTTTATTGCAGGGTTATCATACATGGCACATTCTTGAGATCACTTTGATGCATGAAAGAACATCCTCAGAATCCCTGGCTCAGATCCGATCCCACGCATAGCTACAGTAGAAATTCTCACTCCACCCGCAGTAGGAGATGGCTATCACACAGCAGGATATTCCGCCAATTCCCGGGGGTGTGTGTGACCGGTCGGGTCTCAGGGGGTGGGGGGCCTTGATCTACTGTAATCCCTTTGATGTGGGGTGTTTCCCTTACAGTAGGGGCAATAAACTGCATCCGCAGGGCTAGGTGATGGCCTGGGATCGGTTCGGACAATGGGGCGCAGAGGAAGGGGGTTATCAAAGAGATGCATGACCATGTATGGGATGTCGGTCAGGCGTGGGATGCGGTTCCATGGCAGAGTCGCGCAGAAGGAGAGGGTTTATGGCCCGTGTATGAGAGAGCGGGGGTGGCCGGCGCGCGGGGGATGCTTGCAGCGCCAGGGGGACGCGCTGGCGATCGGCAATGAGCAGGGAGAGACCAGGGTGCCTAAAATGGCTGCCGTGCGCTTTCCTGTGTGTCGCGCTGGGGAGAGACAAGATGGCGCAGATAATGTTCAGTTTGCAAGCTAAATTTCCACAAGTGCATGTACCACAACTTGTCCCAGTCCAGAGATGAGTACTTCAGGCAGCCACTTCTGCTCAGTGCATGGACCACAACTTGTCCCAGTCTAGAGATGAGTACTTCAGGTCAGTGCATGGACCACAACTTGTCTCAGACCACTCCGAATCTATAGTTGAGTACTTCAGGCAGCCTCTGCTGGTCAGTGCATGGACCACAACTTTTCCCAGTCCAGAGTTGAGTAATTCAGGCAGCCTCTTTAGATCAGTGCATGGACCACAACTTTTCCCAGTCCAGAGTTGAGTAATTCAGGCAGCCTCTTTAGATCAGTGCATGGACCACAACTTTTCCCAGTCCAGAGTTGAGTAATTCAGGCAGCCTCTTTAGATCAGTGCATGGACCACAACTTTTCCCAGTCCAGAGTTGAGTAATTCAGGCAGCCTCTTTAGATCAGTGCATGGACCACAACTTGTCCCAGTCCAGAGTTGAGTACTTCCGGCAGCCTCTGCTGGTCAGTGCATGGACCACAACTTGTCCCAGTCCAGAGTTGAGTACTTCCGGCAGCCTCTGCTGGTCAGTGCATGGACCACAACTTGTCCCAGTCCAGAGTTGAGTACTTCAGGCAGCCTCTGCTGGTCAGTGCATGGACCACAACTTGTCCCACTCCGGAGATGAGTTTTTCAGGCAGGCTCTACTTGTCAGTGCATGGACCACAACTTGTTCCAGTCTAGAGTTGAGTACTTCAGGCAGCCTCTTCTGCTCAGTGTATGGACTTCAACTTGTCCCAGTCCAGATGTTGAGTACTTCAGGCAGCCTCTGCTGGTCAGTGCATGGACCACAACTTTTCCCAGTCCTCCAGAGTTGAGTACTTCAGGCAGCCTCTTCTGGTCAGTGCATGGACCACAACTTGTCCCAGTCCAGAGATGAGTATTTCAGGCAGCCTCTGCTGGTCAGTGCATGGACCACAACTTGTCCCCGTCCAGAGATGAGTACTTCAGGCAGCCTCTGCTAGTCAGTGCATGGACCACAACTTGTCCCTGTCCAGAGATGAGTACTTCGGGCAGCCTCTGCTGGTCAGTGCATGGACCACAACTTGTCCCCGTCCAGAGATGAGTACTTCAGGCAGCCTATGCTGGTCAGTGCATGGACCACAACTTGTCCCCGTCCAGAGAGGAGTACTCCAGGCAGCCTCTGCTGGTCAGTGCATGGACCACAACTTGTTCCAGTCTAGAGTTGAGTACTTCAGGCAGCCTCTTCTGCTCAGTGCATGGACCACAACTTGTCCCCGTCCAGAGTTGAGTACTCCAGGCAGGCTCTGCTGCTCAGTGCATGGACCTCAACTTGTTCTAGTCCAGAGTTTAGTACTTCAGGCAGTCTCTGTTGGTCAGTGCATGGACCACAACTTGTCCCCGTCCAGAGATGAGTACTCCAGGCAGGTTCTGCTGCTTATTGCATGGACCACGGCTTGTCCAGGGCCCTCATAGTCCAGAGATGAGTATTTCAGACTGGCTCTTGAGGTCAGAGTAAAGGGGGCATAATGTGTCCCAGCCAGCCCCAGCTTGGGGTGTGGGGGGGAGCAGGTATATCTAAGGTTTATGAAGCACCACCTGACCACACATGCTCACTAGGGTCAGGGTGCCAGCTAAGAAGATCTTTGGTTGAAATTTTAGCCACTCTGTGAAGTGATATTTCTTGTGATCTTTTCCCGGGCAAACTGGCACCGACTGGCATCGGCTGGCAGGGGTGAATTGAAGCCCTCTGCCATGCATTAGAAACAAATCCTTTTAAGGACAGACTGGATGCTCCAAGGCCCTCGTTCTGGGGGGGTAAGGGGGGAGCGGAGTAGGGGGGGAGGGGGTAGCAGACCAAACATTGGGGTCTAAATGGATTTTACCTGGCATACTAAACCCAAAGATTCCAGTTAACCGGCTGTATCCCATATCACTCCTGCCCAACCCCCAGAGGCCATGGCTTGGCTGGCCGGCATTACAACCTTGCACCAATGAACCGGAAGCACAGAACAGCTGCAGTGAGCACGGCCAGACTCTCCTCGTCTGGAACTTTCTCCGAAAACAGGATCTGAGCCTGATGTGGCCAATGGACGTGAAGTGCAAAGGGGGGTTTCAGCAGCTTGTATGGCGCCTCGAAGCACTCCCGTGTGGCACTAGATGCTTCTTCTGCAGCGCAGCCACTGAGGTCATGAGACAGATAAACGTGACTATCGGAGGACTGAAGGCACGCCGCCCCGCAGGGGGTGGGTGGGGGGACCCCGAAGGTGAGGCACGTCCTCGTTAATTATCGGTGAGCTGGATACACAGCAGATGCTCGGCCGGGGGTTTGCGCGGGCTCCCTGGCCTGTCAGATGCAACTCGCAGCTCGGTAATTAAAACAAGAAGCAGCGGCGGAGCTGTTTGATACGGAAGGGAAAAACAACTGCTGCTAGGGGTGGGAGGGGAGGGGGGAGAGGAGAGGGAAACTGGAGAGGAGGTGGGAGAGAGAGAAGAAAGAAGACATACAGAGGAGGAGAAGAAAAGATAACGCAGAAGGGTGGGTGGGTGGAAGGGGAGAGGAAAACGAGAGAGGAGTGGGAGAGAGGGAAGAAAGAAAACACACAGTGGACGTGAAAAGATAACGCAGAGGGAAGAGAGGGAGGGACCGAGAGATGGCAGGAAGAAGACACAAGAGGAGAGTGGGGAGAAGGGAGAACACAGACAAAATGGAGGGAACGAAGGAGGGTGCAGGAAAGGAAAGCGAGCAGACAGAGTTAGGAGATGGAGGCAAAAGAAGCATAGAAAATAGAAGTGAAGGAGAGGGAGGAAATAAAGAAGAAAGAGGAGTGAGGGGGAAGGGGGAAGGAAAGATACACCCATGGGGGAAGGGGGAGACTATGGCGAGAGAAGATAGAGGGAGGGGAAGAAAGAAAGAAGAGGGAGTGAAGAGTGAGGGGATTGGGAATGATGAAGGAAGGAGTAAGAAGGAAAAGAAGAAGGGAGGACAGAAGAGAGGTGGGAAGAAGAGAGAGGGAGGGGAAGAAAGAAAGAGCGGGGCAAAGAAAGAAGAGGGAGGGAAGAAAGAGTGAGGGGATTGGGAAAGATAAAGGAAGGAGTAAGAAGGAAAAGAAAAAGGGAGGACAGAACAGAGGCGGGAAGAAGAGAGGGGTAGGAAGGTGGAGATAGAGGGGGAGTGAAGAGGAAGGGCAGAGAAGGAGGGAGGAAGTGATGAAAGGAAAGACAGGAAGGAGAGAGACAGATAACTTGGAGGAAAGAGAGAGAAGGGAGGTAAGAAGTGTGGAAGAAAAAAGATAGGTGGAGTGCAAGAGGAAAGGAAGAGAGAGGATGGAAGAAGTGGCGAGTGCGGGGAGGAGAAAAGTAGAGCAAGTATGAGAGATAGAAGGGAGAGAGGGCAGGAGGGAGGGAAGAAAGAAGAGAGAAAGGTGAGAGGAAGGGAGGGTAGAGACAGAGAGAAAAGAGCAGTCAAGAGGATGGGAATAAATGAGTGGAGTAAAGAGAGCTTGGGGAGAGGGTAGAAGACAGAGGGAGGAGAGCCAGGAGAGATGGGGTGGAGGGCATGAAGGAATGGAGCCAGGAGAGATGGGGTGGAGAGCAGGAAGGAACAGAGCCGGGAGAGATGGGGTTGAGGGCACAAAGGAACAGAACCAGGAGAGATGGGGTGGAGGGCACAAAGGAAGAGAACCAGGTGTGATGTGGTGGAGGGCACAAAAGAAGAGAGCCGGGAGAAATGGGGTGGAGTCCTCGAGGGAAGAGAGCCGATAGAGATGGGATGGAGGGCAGGAGGGAAGAGAGCCAGGAGAGATGGGGTGGACGGTATGAAGGAAGAGAGCCGGGAGAGATGGGGTAGAGGGCAGGAAGGAAGAGAGCTGGAAAAGATGGGGTGGGGGCACAAAAGAAGAGAGCCAGGAGAGATGGGGTGGAGGGCAGGAGGAAAGAGAGTCGGGAGAGATTGGGTGGAGGGTATGAAGGAAGAGAGCCAAGAGAGATGGGGTGGTGGGCATAGAGGAAGAGCCGGGGAGTGGGAAGAAGTAGAGAGTTCGAGTTCGAAGGGAGAGGAATTAAGAACAGAAGAGGAGCGGCGTAGCGCCTTGCCAGTTAAAGAGGCTCGTTTATAGCGCCAACTCACCCCCCAACTAAAGGCATTTTAATTAAGAGAGTGCATGTGTGACGTGGCTCGCCAACAAATAGAACCAGTGCGCGAGGTAAAAGGAGCAGAGATGCAGGCATTTCTTTTTGTGCTTAGATCTTGATTCTACACATTTCCTTGTGAAATTCAGTGTCTGGCCAGCCTGTTTAGGTCTCGCTGGGCCCAGCGCATGCGCTGGCTCGGAGAGACATTTTGTATGTGAGTTTTCAAAGCGCTGCTGGCTGGCCTAGCGCTTGCGTTCACGCGACCGTGCACGCGCGCTAGCCTTCAGCAGCAATTTGAAAACTCGTGTGTTATCGCGATCACTTTCGCTTTCAGAGCGATCGCGATGACGCACGCGCGCACACAACTCCCGCTTCTCCCCCTCCCACACCACATATCGCGTCTCCAGCTGCTCGCTTGCGGCCAACGCTTGTTGTCACTTTGGGCGCGTGCCTGGCAGTGCTTGAGCTCTCAGTCAGACCATGTGTTCTCTATTCGCGCTAGCTGCCATCAGTTTGGTTTGAGATTGAACTGTTGACATTTGGAAGACCTCCATGTTTTTGCAATCGGTGTCCTTCCTACTTTGAGTTTATGCATGTGTGAATAATTTCAAAGGCTGTCTGCCAGGAAGGAGAACCTAGGAAAATAAAATTCCTTTTCTCTGCCATCATGTCCCTGCCATCACTTGCGCACTATGGTCTTCGAGACCAGAGATGAGCAAGGCAGGCCTGTGATTGGACGCCCCTGAACATCGCGCGCTATGCAAATTAGCGCTGGAGCTATTAATGAACAGATTCGATTAATAGGCACTGCAAAGAGGTGCAGACGGCAGCCACCCTTTGGCAGACTCAATTTGTGCGGCCGAAGCATTGATCTCGCCTTCAACATTTAGAGCCGAGGCATAAATTTGTGCATAAATCAATGCGGATTGAATCAGCCGGTAATCACTTGACGGTGCTGAAACCTCATGTTCATTCAGCTGTTCACGCCGTCGAGCTCGCCCCCCCCCCGCCTCGCCATACCGCCCTCTGGGGGTGTCTAGCTTGTAATCTGTACTTCCTACGGAGCTTCGCAGCGCCTCTCAAGGTACCTTAGGTGCCCAGGCCTAGAACGTCTTTTCCAAGGGGAGGATGTGGATGGAGGCTGATGGTTGTCGGAAACAGCTTCTGTTTCATCTCGCCTGAGCAGAGACTTTCGATGCAAATGTTAGGCATGCCAAAGGAGAGACATGGCCAAATAAACTCTAGGTTGGCACCCGAGACTGCAGTTCATGGGCCAGGCTTCTATTGTATCGCAAGGCACCGTCAGAGAAAGCATTATCACATGGAAACCCAAACTTTGGAACTCTTACGGTGATTACGGAGACTCTCCTTTACAGTTACTGGGTGTATCACTACGACCACTGAAGCATCAGATGGTTCACCCTTGCAGCTCTCTGCCTCGCAGGACAGACATCACACCACCTCAGTGCAGGTTCAGGTGAGAGGTCCGGCCTCACTTCAAATCCTTACTGACCTCGCACCTGAGAGGCATCATATGTGTTTCCATTTCAACTATACCTCCCAGCAGAGGCAAGATACCTCCCACCGTTCCAAAGCTGCCTCTCGGCAGAGGCAAGTCATCACTGTGCCTGCTGACTCTGCCCCCCAGTAGATACAGGGCTGCATCTCTCAACAAGGGGGCTACACGACCCCCCACCTTTTGTAACGGCATCAGGCGCGCAACTCCCATTGTGGTCCAAGGGCTCCAGCCCGCCCTCCCCCCCTCGTGTGTGGCCGCCCAGGCTGAGACCGCTTCCCCGGCGCTCACACAGCCGCACCCGAGCACTTCACAGGTTTTTAAAAGACCATTTACTTGCTAACGCGCCTTTGTTGTGTTTTCGCTGCTTCTTAGAGCCCCTTAATCTCCACTCTGCATATTGCTGGGAGAGTCAGCCCCCCCCCGAAATTTGTCTCTAGCTGTGCCTCTGCTCTGCATCCTCTGGATGCTGTTTACCGACACAAACAGATGTTTCTGGATAAGGAAACTTCACCCACGTGTTTAGGGCACGATGTATTTCTTTAGAACCAAGAACCACTTACAGAGAACTCCCTCAATCAGAGATCAAGTCTGTCCTGGTAGTATTATCGTACCAGGGTAGGGTAAAGCAGCTCAGTGGTCAAAGTGGGGGGGAACGGCAGGGCACGGCGTGGCCCTACTTCTTCATTTCCAGCGATTCCGTTCCCCTACTTTTTTATTTTGAAAATGCGTCCCGGGACGCAAGAAATCGGCATGGCCTATAAAGCTCGGCGTTCCTGGCGTTCAAGGACGGGCGGCAGAGAAGTAACAGGACTCTGTCTTTTTCTTCCAGCCCAGAGAAGAAAAATACAGTGTCCGCTTCTGCTCTGTAGCTTCAGCTGCCTTCCCCCCTCCCCCCAACTCTTTCCCTCTTCCCTACCTTTCTGTCTAGCAGTTCTTCTCTTACAGAAAACCGAGATTTCAAGACGGGGTTTTTACACTCTTTCCTCTCCTTTCTCTTATTTCCTCCTCTGTGAAATGGATCCAAAAAAGAAAATAATTTTTGCTGGAAATGTCGTATTTTAATTCCAAAGTGCAGCATCTGGAATAAAAGGTTAAAAATGGGAAAAATAACTAAGTAAAGTAAGACAGACTGGTAGCCAGAGGGCAAAGAAAAAAATTCGGGGGGGGGGGCTTAATCTTTAAGCAATAGGCAGAGTGGAGCTGCAGGGGCTCTTAGAAGGGGTGAAACAACAGCAAGGCCTCATTAACATGCAAATGGTCTTTAAAAGACCTGTGAAGTGCTCGGGTGCGGCTGTCTGTGTACCCGGGAAGCTGTCTCATCCCAGGCTGCCACACACAACGGAGGGGGAGGTGGGGGGGGTCAGCTACTGAAGCCCTTTGAGTCCAATGGGTGTTGCGCGCCTGCTGGTAGCAAACTGACCAGATTGATTTTATTCACACCCAAACACATTAGCGCCACTTTTACAGACTTTGCCAGTGAAGCGCTATTTTTGTTTTCTTGTCTTTTGTTTTCCCTGGGCTTGCAACTAGTGCACCAATCCTGGAGGTACTGCAAAGTGTGGAATGGAAAACAAAATGTGTACTGCGGCTCTGCGTACAGGGATGTGGTCTTTTTACCATACTGCTTACGTTTTGTAAGGATATAAGCAATGGGCATTGAAATGGGTCCATTCAGGGCCCTGTAGTCATGTCCTTAGCTTTTCAGGCAAAAAGCACTCACTGATTTCTGAATAGTGAGTGTAAAAGCGTTAAGGTAACCATGTTGTTCCTGCTTACAATTCACATGGTTTGCTAAGTTTTGCATTCCCTATGAGTGTTTGCTTTTTCCAGGATGTTGTCACTTTTTTTTGTAGGCTGCATATTGCTCTGCGTCATTTAAATTGAGCCGCATCCAGGTGTTTATAGCCGGCACCAATTGGGTTGTAGTTGAAGGCAGTGTGAGTTTTTCTCAGTGGGGCAGTATGCTGTTCAGTGGGGGAGAGGATGTGGCACTATGGCCAGAGCTACTGAATTTGTAACTGGGGAACCAGGTTCAGCCTCAATAACCAGTCCACCAGACCACTCTCCTGAGAGAGCATAATCCCATGCTAGACCTTAGAAGGCTGCGCAAGACCTTAGAAGCGCTGGTGTCTTAGTACCAGCAGGTGGACCCTAGCACTGGCACGTCTGGGGGTAAACACCCAAAATATCGATTCCAAAATATCGACTGCCCAGAATATCGAAGTTAAAATATAGAGTGCAAGAACAGTCCAGTGCACTCATACAATAATCAGTTCCACAAAATGTGTGTGTCTTCGGTATGACATGAAAATGCTGAAGCTTCGCGATTTTTATGTATCCTTTAATGGGTCATCAGGTGAGAACACAAACAGCCAGCCGACACGTGTTTCGTCAGAGAGCAAGTCAAACTCTGACTCTTCAGGGCTGGAAACAATACAAACACATAATTGGAACAATACGGTGTGAGTTCTCTTTTAACATTTATAAAACAACAAAACTGAGAATGAAAGGGAAGCAGAGAAAAAGACCAAAAGGGGATAGGCCACCATAAATCCCACATCGGTGACAAGTATCATAAACGACAAGATTCTCAACTCGTGAGTAGTGCCTATCCATCCTGTCGGTTGATCATGTGTAGAAAGATAGAAGACACCGCTGCCATCACATGCACATGTGTTGACAAGTCACCACACCTGGTGCGCACAAAAGGAGTCACCCATTGATGTCAACACTGAGATAATAATACATTTATCTTTTGGTATGTGGAATTGTGCTTTGTTTGGTCCTTTTTTCATTTGTATTATTATCTCAGTGTTGACATCAATGGGTGACTCCTTTTGTGCGCACCAGGTGTGGTGACTTGTCAACACATGTGCATGTGATGGCAGCGGTGTCTTCTATCTTTCTACACATGATCAACCGACTGGATGGATAGGCACTACTCACGAGTTGAGAATCTTGTCGTTTATGATACTTGTCACCGATGTGGGATTTATGGTGGCCTATCCCCTTTTGGTCTTTTTCTCTGCTTCCCTTTCATTCTCAGTTTTGTTGTTTTATAAATGTTAATAGAGAACTCACACTGTATTGTTCCAATTATGTGTTTGTATTGTTTCCAGCCCTGAAGAGTCAGAGTTTGACTTGCTCTCTGACGAAACACGTGTCGGCTGGCTGTTTGTGTTCTCACCTGATGACCCATTAAAGGATACATAAAAATCGCGAAGCTTCAGCATTTTCATGTCATACCGAAGACACACACATTTTGTGGAACTGATTATTGTATGAGTGCACGGGACTGTTCTTGCATGTTTCAAGTGTGGGTTTTCCCATACTGATTGAGGGGTTGAGGGCTTTCCCCTCCCTGTTAGCACCATACCTACTTTGTATTTGTATTAATATTGCGTATATTGAATGTGTGCGCCATTTTCTTCCTGTCCATAAAACCCTTACTTTGTGGTATTAAAATATAGAGTGGACAGAATATCGACTCATCAAAATATAGATTAGGTCAGAATATCGAAATTGGGGTACAAAATATTGATTACCAAAATATAGACTTTAAAAATATCGAATACCATAATATCGAATTTTAAAATATAGATTACCATAATATCGATTTTTTTGTGTGTGTTATGTATGGTAGTATATGTGTTAAAATGATGTATTATTTTTGTAATGTATGTTTAATTTATTTCAACAAATGAATGTTATGTAATTTAATTATTGCGTAATTTATTCCGTAGCGGGTTGTGGGTTTATAGGGGAATAGGGTGGGAAGTAATTTAATTATGGTTAATTAAATGTTAATTATATTTATATGTTTTGATAATTAATTAATTGATAATTAATTATTAATTGGAAATTATTTTTTATTAATTGGTAATTAATTTATATTAATTGATTAATTGATAATTATGTTAATTGTATTTGGTATTATTCGGAGCAGTTTGTGGGTTTGTAGGGGAATTGGGTGGGAAGTAAATTAATTGTAATAAAGTAAATAATTAATTTTTAATTTATGTGTATTGATAATTAATTAATAATTGGTAATTAATTTGTATTAATGGGTAAATAATTTGTATGAATTGCTAAAGAATTTGTATTATTTTCAAAATTATTTTTATTAATTGATTAATTGATAATAATGTTAATTCTATTTTTTATTATTGGGAGTGGGTTGTGGGTTGGGTGGGAAGTAAATTAATTGTAATAAAGTAAATATAATTTTTTTTTATTTATGTGTATTGATAATTGATAATTAATTTTTAATTGGTAATTAATTATTATTAATTGGTAATACATTTTTAACAATTGATAATTAATATTTTTTAAATGGTAATTAATTGTTATTAATTGGTAATTATTTTTAATTAACTTTTTATCGGTATTGATAATTAATGTAATCTTATTTTAAATTTAAATCATTACTTTCTCTACTTTTGCACTCTCAGGAGTGGGAATAGTATTTTTTACCCTCTGCTAGCCAACTCTTTCCCTACTGGTGCACTCATTAGAGTGGGAATAGCAATTTTTACCCTCCCGCTATCCAACGCTTTCCCTACTGTTACACTCACTGGAGTGGGAATAGTAATTTTTACCCCTGCGCTATCCAACGCTTTCCCTAGTGTTGCACTCTCTGGAGTGGGAATAGTAATTGTTACCCTCCCGCTATCCAACGCTTTCCCTACTGTTGCACTCTCTGGAGTGGGAATAGTAATTTTTACCTCTACGCTATCCAACACTTTCCCTACTGTTGCACTCTCTGGAGTGGGAATAGTAATTCTTACCCCTACACTATCCAACCCTTTCCCTGCTGTTGCACTCTCTGCAGTGGGAATAGTAATTGTTACCCTCCCGCTATCCAACACTTTCCCTACTGTTGCACTCTCTGGAGTGGGAATAGTAATTGTTACCCTCCCACTATCCAACCCTTTCCCTACTGTTGCACTCACTGGAGTGGGAATAGTAAGTTTTACCCCTGCGCTATCCAACGCTTTCCCTAGTGTTGCACTCTCTGGAGTGGGAATAGTAATTGTTACCCTCCCGCTATCCAACGCTTTCCCTACTGTTGCACTCTCTGGAGTGGGAATAGTAATTTTTACCTCTACGCTATCCAACGCTTTCCCTAGTGTTGCACTGTTTGGAGTTGGAATAGTAATTTTTACCCCTACGCTATCCAACGTTTTCCCTACTGTAGCACTCACTGGAGTGGGAATAGTAATTTTTACCCCTACACTATCCAACGCTTTCCCTACTGTTGCACTCACTGGAGTGGGAATAGTAATTTTTACGCTCTCAGTATCCAACAAAATCTCGACTTTTTTAAATTACTTATATTATGTTTACATTTTAAGCTTTTTTATATTATATTATGTATGTTTTATTTAATTGTTGTTAATATTTAATTAATTTTATATTATTTTTAATACATTTAAAAAATTCGATATTTTGGCTAACTATATTTTGACAGTCTATATTTTGGAATCGATATTTTAGTACTTACCTGTTTGTAGATAGGGAGTCGATATTCTGTCCCTCTATATTTTGGTGTCGATTTTTTGTGTAGTCGATATTTTGTCCCTCGATAGTCACTGATACCGTCTGGGTTAACCTTCAAGGTTTGTCCACCACAATCCATATTGACGTTCACCTCCAGTCTTGCAGACAGGCCTATGAAGCAGCACACCCTAGAGCGACAGTGACTCTGTCACTGAGGTCACAGGACACTTGAGAAGGGCCAGCTCTAGGGCAGTGCAACCGGTGTGACCGCACCGGGTGCTGACTTTGGGTGGAGGCATTATGTTTGCAAGTATATTAAGGTTTTAAAAGTACTTGCTGCCTCCTTCCTGGCCTCCAGCAATTTTCGGCAACAATAAAAATGTCTTGATGACTCTGGTGTTTAATGTTGTTCCTAGAGAGAGATCAAGTTCTGATTCATGGAAAGCTAGCTCAGAGGGTTAATGTGCCTGCTTCAAAGAACATGTACCATACAGATTGTGAGAAGTTGGCCTGGTAGATGCTGTCCACTAGTTATAGTGGGCACCTTCTACCAGTCCAAAAAACCCTTATTGATGATAGGTTTAAAGACAACCTTTATTGAAGGCTATCCTAGTGGTAGCTATGGAGAGCAGCCTTCAGGCTAAGTCTTGAAGGAGTGTAAAGCAGCTTGGTTTACCAGATTATAACCTCTTGAATTACTAAATGAAAGGAGATCCACACAAGGTATATATAAAATATAGGTTTTTATTTCTAAACACTCACTACTAATCTCTTTATGAGATAGAGTCCAAGATGCACACTAATACAGTTCTAAAACGACAGTAAATAGCACAATATACAATGGGCCCTAGGGGCGGACCAAACCATATATTAAGAAAGTGGTATAAGAACCACGACTTCACTAGACACAGTGCCTAAAGCACGTAGAATCGCTGGGACCCCAAGGAACCACCCAAGGTAGTGACACAGGAGACCCACAGGGGACTTGTGTAGTATGAGAACACAGGCGCGAGCCCCGTACTATTTTATGGATAAGTCACGGTTGGAATTTTAGAAGTTAAGGACACTTAGGAGTGGACTTTGAGAAAACCCCTTTAGACTTAGGGGGTTCTAGGGCCAGCACCCACGGGAGCACCGGAGTACTTGAGTTACCTCACCCAGGGAAGCCGGATGCATAGGTGTCAAATGGTGTCGGGGATCGTCATTGATTTCAATGGCGATCTACTGCAAAGTGATGCTGCCGGGAAGGAGAAAAGTGTCTGGTGTGATCCAAGCCTGGATCGAAGATCAGAAGAACCTGAAAGCAGAGGGCACAGAGTCTGGGTCACTTGCCAGTGACCAGGGGCACGGTAGACGAAAACCCACCGATGTTGGGTGATTCAAGTGGGAAGAGGCGAAGCTTGACTCTGCAGCCACGAGAACCAGGAGGCATTGACGACAACCAGAAGCTGGATTTGAGCTGTCCCACAAAGGATGTCGGTCCTCGTATTGAACACAACAAGCCTTGGCAACAGCAACCCACGCAGGAAGAGAAAAGATGCTTTGGTGCGGACCAGCAAGGTCCTGGGGACTCCCCAAGCAATGGAGAGTCAGGACACGTCTGGAGCAATCAGGTAAGCCTAATTAGAGGTAAAGATGCCTTCACAGGGACCCACCAGTCGACGGACTAGGGATCGCGAAGGGACCTCGAGAGAAAACACAAAGGGCCAGCTCACAGAACACTCGTGGAGTGTAGGCGGGCAATCTTCAGTGCAAATGCTGCTCGGGGTAAGGGCTATAAGTAATCCAAAGCTTAGCTGCAGGAGGTGTTGGAAAGCTGATGCTTCTGCAAAGTGACGTGGTATCCAGGGGTTCGGTTTGCACGGTCGCCACGAGGGATACGGGCCTCAGACTTGCTGTGGGCACTGTTCTACCTCTAAGACCACGGAAACCCACCTCCTGTGTTGCAAAATTCTTCAGAGTCTGGCGGGAGCTTTGGAGCTGCAAACCGGTCAGATCTGTCTTTGGTGCCTGCCTTGCAGGGGAGTAACTCCTTTACTCCAAGGGAGATTCTTTACTTACCTAGTTCAATGTAGATCGTTGAAGTTCCAGGATTCAGTATCAGAGTTTCGTCCAGGTGTAATCTAAAGTCCTGTAGCCAGGGGTTCCTTTCTTATACTCAAGGAAGGGGTGGGAAAAACTCTAGGGACCCACCTATGGGAGGGTCAGGAAAGAGGGGTGGCTACACCCATTTCCTTTGTCCAGTTTCACGCCAGAGCAGGGGCTGGTAGCCCCTGCAACCGGTTTGACATGGACTATGCACAGGGACACCAAATGTGCCCCCAGTGCTGAACTTCAAAGCACTCTTGGAGTGCACCCACCCAGCCCCAATAAACTAAAGCCTTTCTGGGAGGTGGTGACACCTCCCTGTAACAGGAAACCTATTGTCCAGGCCTCCCCTGCCAGAGTTTCGTCCAGCAACAGGAGGGCAGACTCATGTCTGTGGCTGGCAGCATCCATTTTGTGATGCCAGGGCTCTGTTAGCTGGTACCGGGTATACCGGTGCTGTCATGTCTCTCCCTCTAGAAGGGTGGGATCATACTCCCACACCAGTTACTTGTGTGGGGGTATGATTCCAAAGTGTTTGACACCAAATACAACATGTTTCCGTGCAGCCATTCCAAAGTTAGCATTTACCGTTTGGTTATAATGCACTTAAGAGTGTATGGTTTGGCAGCATCACAAACAACCCCAGAATAAAGGTTCTGAAGGCTGCTGAGGGGCTCTGCTCATGCATGGGCACCCTCTCACATAAAACCCAGCACCCTGCCTTCAGGATTGGTAAGGCCTGCCACAGGGGTGACTGATAGGTTTATATGTGCAGTGATATGGAGAGATATAGTGAACCTATATATCTCAGTAAGGGGTGCATGCACCACCTTACCCAGGCTGCAGTAGCAGACCTGTGGTGTCATTTTGGAGTGCTTCCCAGGGGTGACACAGTACATGCTGCAGCCCCTGGTAGGCCTCTGGGGTACCTATGCCCTGGGTACATAGTATACCATATACTAGGGACTTATAAGGGTACCCAGAATCCAATCTGGAGTGTACCTATAGTACTTGTAATCAATGTAAGGGAGAAAGTAGATAGGCTGGGATCCTGAATAGCAGGATCCCGGCCAGACTAAGTCGAAAACCAGCAAAACACCAGGAAAAAAGTGGGGGCAACCATGTAGTCAGATTCCACCTTCCTACACAGATCACAAAGTGCACATAATGTAAATAGGTCAGTGGGCTACTGCTTTTGTCAGAGAGATCCTTTTGTTACTTGCAGTTTATAAGTTAAAATCCTAACATACAACAGTGAGCTATTAACTTTCATCTAAGAGCTGCATGCAACCTGCAAGGTATAAATTAGAGTGTTATGTTTTTCCCCCCAGTCTTTGATTATCCTTATGTTGCAAAAAGTGTTCTTTTGGATGGAAATCAATTCTGATTATTAAAGAGAACCCCCAACCATGGTATTAAGTTTTAAAATTCTGACTTTATGTTTCTCCAGACCAATCACTATTAAACTATACTGCCTAGTAGTATGGTTGTCATGTGACTCCTACACCTTCTTGTCCTTAGTCTTATGTAACATTTTCTATACAGTGATTTACACACATATTGATTGTCTCTGAGTAATGTGTGATCTAAAGTGCTCTGACACCCTACACTGGTATGAGTGGCGCTGTAAATCAAATTAAATGCATCTGAGAGAGAGTGTGGTTATGGAGACTTGAGGGGCACTGTTAAAGGGTGGTAGTGAGGGAATCCACGGAAGAGGTGGTCATTGGAGGGCAATAACAAACATTAATGCACAGGGCACCACCAGTGCTTAGGCCAGACCTGCCCTTGAGGCCAGTCTGCCTCAACCATAGTTAGCTCAATTGGCCTTGTTTCAGAAGTAGTAGCTGCAACTCACCAGGGACTGGAAATGCAGAATTTGGCACACACACCAAACTAAGTTCGAAAACTTCACAGTTCTCTGCTTCATTCACAAGCACTTTTAACATGTGCTGCTTGCTGTGGGGCCACTGGAATTAAATATGCAGCAAAGGAGGACAAAATTATGCCAAAGTGTTGACTAAATTGTGCATTTAAAAAAGGCTGCAGCATAATGCAGTATATTTTCTGATATTTTATTATTTTGACGTGTACACATGCTAACAGTCTTTGGAAAGATTTTGCCTTATTAGTACCAGTGTAACATACAAATGCAGCAGTGAGAAAGGTGACCAGTCAACCTTTGCAATAAGCCATCCACTTCGCAGCAAAACAAGTCACATTTTTTGTTAACTTTTGATACATTTGAGCTATAAACAATTTATTAGTTTAAATGGTCAGATCATGCAGCAGATCTTGCATTAGGAGGCAAATATGGCAGAGCCAGAGTTATATAGAAAACATTTGCAAACTAGGATATTTTGTCATTCATGTTTGAGCTGCTGTTGTGGAAAAAGGGAGAAGTGCTGATGATAAACACCATGGCTCTGCGAAAAATTGCTTGTGCTTCCACATTTTATCGTATTTGGGACATTCTGTGATTAGAAGCATATCCCACTTTGTGAATGTGTTTTAATGTCAATAACTCATGATAACCTTATATAATCATGTGTAGTGGAGAGGTGTGGCTCACTGGTTAGAGGCGGCAGACCTGTAAGCAGAGGACGGCCCGGGACCAGGGTTCGATTCCCGACGTGGCAGGGTCGTGGACCAGGGTCAGCGGGCTCGATAATTCTCGCCTCGGTGCCTACTCCAGTCAGGGACCACACTCGGCAACTCTGGGCATTAGCTTGCCTCATCTTCACAACGGCCCCCCCAGACCACCGGGGATGCTTGGTCGCACCTTAGAGATACCCATTAGGGACCATCTCTCAGGGTGAGCCAGGACGGGTTCCCCAGCGGTCGAAGCACGGAGATACTCCTCCGGGAGTCGATTCTAGCGCTATATAAAAAAAACCACAAAAAAAAAAACCACAGTCCATTGGTTGATTAAACTGGGCAGTGAAATGCCAAACAAATACTAAAAATTGGGATATTTGCGCATTCTGGCCACTCCTCTGGCTCCGCCCACTGAGCCAATCCTTGGGTTATTCCCGCCCTCTGATTCTCCGCCCACAGTTCCCCTACTTTTTTTCCCCCACTTCGACCACTGGTATAGCTACCACAACGAAGCATGCCACAAATAGGTGGGTGAAGTTTCTGTATCCAGAAACATCTGTTTCTGTTGGTAATCAGCCATGCGCTGGCCTCTGGTAGCTGCCGGATTCTTTCTGGTTTACTGTACGAGAAGGGAGGTCATGCAGTGATTTCTCCTTTTTTCTCAACCTCTCTATTTCACTTCCGACTTAAAAACTCACAGCAGACAATTCCAAATTGCTACCTTCTTGGCGAAGACATGTTTGGAGAACACCACTATTGTCTTTACGAAGGGCGTCCGTTACTGTAACCATGGTTAAAGGATGCCCCTCCTGGCTTGTTGTTTTCCCCAGAGCCAAAAGGAGTGCATTCGGAACAGAAAGTAAAGATGGCTTCAACAGGTTTGTTTACTTTCTGCACCCCTCTTCAAATAGGAGGATGTTGGGGATCAGTGAGTCTACCCGGTGATGCTACTGGCCGTCAAATGTCGTGTGGTCGCAC
The DNA here is from genome assembly GCF_964204655.1 of Triturus cristatus. Taxonomy (NCBI): domain Eukaryota; kingdom Metazoa; phylum Chordata; class Amphibia; order Caudata; family Salamandridae; genus Triturus; species Triturus cristatus. Next base: position 28,015,134 of record NC_140583.1, on the reverse strand, counting down.
TTAGACGGCCCCTAGAATTTTGATGATTCAGTGTCTTTGATATTTTATTTCATTTCATGTCCATGTTCTTTCGCTCATTGTTTGGCTCAGAATAAGGTGGCTTTCAACATCAGTGACTATAAAAGAACAAGCATTTGCAATGCAATAGGTCTCGCATTTACGAGAGTTTGAGCTATTGGCAATGCAATGGCTTAAACTCTCGCAAATGCGAGACCTATTGCATTGCAAATATGTGTTTGTTTACTAGCGCTTATGTGGCGCTTTCACATTCATGGAGGTCCCACCCCTTTCTTATAGATAAACTGGGGCGCTTTGACAAAAAAGCAATTGTTTGTCAAGTTGACAAACGGATGTTTTTGTTGTTGTTGTTGGAAAAACGCCCATCCCGCGTCTTTACTTTAATAGCGGTCACGTACCTTTCTTTAGATGCGGCTTGTCTGAGGAAAGAGGTGCGGTCTCCATGAATGTAATAGCGCTGCATGGGCGTGAGTAAAGAAAGAAGCCAAAAAAAAGTTGAAGTGGACAGCCATTAGTAAATAAAATAAAAGTGGGCGGCGTGCTGCGAGGTAGTGGGTGGAATAGGGGCAAATCATCAAAGAAAATAGTGCTCACAGCCAAGATAAAGCAGACCATGTAATAAGACAAGTAAAAGGCCCAGTCGTTATGGGAGGTAACAAATGCACACACAAGAGAATTGGGGGTCTAATAGCAGACAGCACAAAAGATAAAGAAGAAGGAAGTTGGTGTGTAGAACCAATCAGACCCGGACGTTCTTAGAGCAGAGCGTGGATTACCATCAACCTTACTCATTCACTGAGGTTGAGAATGAGAGCAGAAAGACACGTGAAAAACTGTGGCATCCAAACAAAGAAAAAGTGCAGTGCAAGAAGGACAGTGAAATCTAAAAAAGGTTGTGTAGAGAGTACGATGTAATTCAATTCACTCCGCACAACTTGATTAAAAAAGTGTATCAAAGTTTTAAGCAGTACTAACTAGTTGCTGCTATATATGGGTCGACATGTTTCAGCCAACAGGGAATATTGCCCACGGCTTTCTTCAGGACCTTTGTTCTTCGAAATTATGCTACTGCATTAGGTTAGTACACTTCCAATAGTGAAACGTACCCACACATATCTAATATAAGAAGAATGTGAAAATAAACAAACATACAAGGTTGTAATGAATACGACCTCAAGGTGTCCTAATCCTCTGAGTCACAGGGTGCTAGCATCACCTATGGAAATAGGACAATTAACACACAAAATCCAACCTCAAACATCAACAGTGCTGTCTTAAAACAGGCCCATTATGTAGGTCTGCCTGTTCATTGCTGTAAAGGAATCTACACAATGCTTACCCCAGGTGATCTGGGATTGCACCTCACCTACCCTGGAACCTGGCACAGGTAAAGGAGGCCCGCTCTAAATCGTGGGTGACAAAAACAGAACATATTCTTAAAACTGAGAAAACCCAAAGTCGATCTCAGTGCTTAAAACTTTGATATACTTTTTTAATCAAGTTGTGCGGAGTGAATTGAATTACATCGTACTCTCTACACAACCTTTTTTAGATTTCACTGTCCTTCTTGCACTGCACTTTTTCTTTGTTTGGATGCCACAGTTTTTTACGTGTCTTTTTTACTCATACTCATCAGCCCGAGTGAGCAATAGAGCCTCTAACTAGCGAGGCAGTCTCAATGATCAAGAGACACTCCTCTTCCAGATGAAATAAACGATCAAGAGAGGATTTCTGCTCTCATTCTCTACCTCAGTGAATGAGTAAGGTTGATGGTAATCCACGCTCTGCTCTAAGAACGTCCGGGTCTGATTGGTTCTACACACCAACTTCCTTCTTCTTTATCTTTTGTGCTGTCTGCTATTAGACCCCCAATTCTCTTATGTGTGTATAGTCTAGTTATGGGGATTAGAATCTGGGCAGGTCTATAAATATTTCTCCCTTAGACCCTTTCTCTAAGTAGTATTGTTGAGGTAACAAATGCAGACATGGCGGCACCAAGGAGGGGCGGTTATGAAAGACAATGACACAAGCCAATTAAAAATATGGGCGGAGAGTGGGAGGGGCTTCAAAGCCATCCTCCAATACTGCATGCCTCACAGCAGCTCATGCGCTGCCCAGGCTCGACCCAAAAACATGTGAAGCCTACATTTGGAATAAATACCTAGATTTGACAGTAGCAGTGTGTGGCTCTGTAAAGTGGTCTACCTGCGGCACACTGCCCTGACGGTCTCCCCACCTCTCTTTGTAACAGCCCTGATATATCTGTTAGAGATTAACAAAAACGTGGCCCACCTACAAGTGGTGCAAAAATGAACAGCAAGATTTCTGGCAGAGTTGGATCATGTATCAAACACTCTTAGTACACTACACTTGTTGGCAAAAAAGACCTGCATTAGTAAAGTCTGTAAGTCTGGAATTCTTGGCTGCCAACTTTTGGCTTTGCCAATTTTTGTGAATTTTTTTGTAAAATAGTTTCAATTAAATACTTATTGTGTGTAGGTGCACATTGTGCAAGAAAAGAATGTTGTTACTCAGAGAGGAAAGCTGGTGACTGAAGTGGGCTGATCCGGTTTCCCATGCTGTATGCATGTGGGTGGAACAAAAATGTCAATGACACATTGACAGACGAATGGATGAAGAGAGCTGACCGACGGCACCTATAGCTGAGTATTTGATCCATATAAGTGTATTGAAATCTAAAGGTCTTGCCGAACACTGGACCTAAAACGAATATTCATAACCCTTAACCGTAGCACACAAACCCATCTTTTAGAACTCACGTTTTGTTTTTGGTAAAATAAACATTATCTCACACTCGTTTAGATCTTGACATCAAGGTCTTCTCATTTTTCCCATCCAACAAATACAATTAGGTAAGTGAAAGATATGATATGGAATCATGTGGTAGAAGGAGCACACTTAGGACAAGATTCAAGTTACCACAAAGAACTCGTTTACAAGTGGGTCAGAGGGGCTTCAGGCATTTCCCTCCCCAATAAAATATCGATATCGAAGAGTGTGGTATTTACCCGGTATGATCTGTACCTGCTATCCAAAGTTTTCCTCTGAACAATAAAGTATTAAATGCAGAATTTGGTGCTGAGGCATGCATCGAATCCCGCTAAGTGTTTTTCACCCAATAAAACTTTGGCAGGCAGTTTCTATATAAATGCACCAGCAGAAAACGGTGGTGTGGCCCTGAGACAAGAAATTCTGGCTCACAGATCGCAATGAGGGCCTAGAGATGGGTGTGAATCATACAGTACTGTGACCTAAAGCTAATATTATCTGGAGGTGTCCCTCCAATACTAACGGCAACAGATGAACACTCGGCCTGTTAGATGCCTGAAAGCGGAGGATAAAAATCCAGATGAACCACCATGGTGACTATCCCCTCACAATAACAAGGGATGGCTGAGGTAATACATCCAGTTGGCGTGGCATGGTGCACAACGGCTGCTAATGTTTGCTGCCTCGAGAAACAAGATACTTTCACGCTCTGACCTGAGCTGAGCAAAACCAAGCGAAGCCTCCATGTTGCTCTGACGTGAAACAGTGCAAAGCCTCTAGCGGTCTCCTTTCCGAGCCCCTGCTCCGGTTTCTGCTCCTGCTCTCCGTCACTCCAGAGGCCCTAGCCCTTTCTTTAGAGTAACTGGGACGGGCGAAACTCTAAAGACGGAAACAGCTGGCACGCACACATCGACAGTGGCGTTCACAGCACACTAGGTCACAGCAGTGCAGAGTGCAGAAAAGCAAGGCATGTGCCTCCTTTTGAAAAAGTGAAAGCATGCATCGCGCTGCCTTTTTAAATGTGACAGTGTTCATTGCACTTCAAGACATGAGACAGTGACACACAGCTTGCATGTTCGAACGCTATGTTTGTAAGCTAGAAGTAGCCACCAAAGGAAAAAATTAATAGCTACAGCGTAAGGAAACTGTAGTTGACTGATGCTCCTGGGTAGAAAACGGAAATGATGTATCAGAAGTGCTAACTAATAAAGAGGCAGAAAATAAAAGTGACCCACAAGTGAACCAATGGCAAGCAACAGGTGGGATTAAATTCAGTATGTGTGATTACAGCAGGTCCTACAGACAGCGCATGTGCTGATGCTCGACCTAAACAAGCATTTGCAATGCAATAGGTCTGGCATTTATGCGAGTTTAAGCTATTGGCATTGTAAATGATAATGCCTTTTATTTAAGTTTTATAAACGAAAACAAAAATAAGTCATTGTTATTTGTAATGTGAATAGCTCAAACTTGCGTAAATGCGAGACCTATTGCAATTCAAATGCTTGTTTTCATAGTGCAGCAAAGACTTGGCAGGGGTGACTTTGTAGATGTTTAGTCGATTAGTGCATATCCGTGAAATAAGACATATGCACATAGCACTTGCAATGTAGCGTTACTTGGCGGATATTCGTAATTGCAAATAAATCCCCTTTACAACTGGATTCTTGGTGCTACATAGAAAATCAACGACCTGCTCCTACCCCATCACCCCAACTCCATGAGGTGGAAACTAGAATGTTATTCTTAAGGCACTCCCTCCCTCCCCCCTCCAACCTAGACAGGCACCTCCGACTCTGGAGGGTAAGAAGCATGGAAGGGGGCGGCATGCACAAGAGGACAGAGGTAAGAGAATGAGGCGGGTAGGCGAGGTGGCCAAGGGAGCTAGTGACAGAGATGAGGCGGGTAGGTGAGGTGAGGTAGACAAGGGAGCTAGTGATAGAGATGAGGCGGGTAGGTGAGGTGAGGTAGACAAGGGAGCTAGTGACAGAGATGAGGTGGGTAGATGAGGTGAGGTAGACAAGGGAGCTAGTGACAGAGATGAGGCGGGTAGGTGAGGTGGGGTAGAGAAGGGAGCTACTGACACAGATGAGGCGGGTAGGTGAGGTGAGGTAGACAAGGGAGCTAGTGATAGAGATGAGGCGGGTAGGTGAGGTAGACAAGGGAGCTAGTGCTAGAGATGAGGTGGGTAGGTGAAGTAGACAAGGGAGCTAGTGATAGAGATGAGGCGGATAGGTGAGGTGAGGTAGACAAGGGAGCTAGTGATAGAGATGAGGGAGGTAGGTGAGGGGAGGTAGACAAGGGAGCTAGTGATAGAGATGAGGCGCATAGGTGAGGTAGACAATGGAGCTAGTGATAGAGATGAGGCGGGTAGGTGAGGTGAGGTAGACAAGGGAGCTAGTGTTAGAGATGAGGCGGGTAGGTGAGGTAGACAAGGGAGCTAGTGATAGAGATGAGGCGGGTAGGTGAGGTGAGGTAGACAAGGGAGCTAGTGATAGAGATGAGGGAGGTAGGTGAGGTGAGGTATACAGGGGAGTTAGTGATAGAGATGAGGTGGGTAGGTGAGGTGCGGTAGACAAGGGAGCTAGTGTTAGAGATGAGGTGGGTAGGTGAGGTAGACAAGGGAGCTAGTGATAAAGATGAGGCGGGTAGATGAGGTGAGGTGGCCAAGGGAGCTAGTGACAGAGATGAGGCAGGTAGGTGAGGTGGGGTAGACAAGGGAGCTAGTGATAGAGATGAGGCGGGTAGGTGAGGTGAGGTAGACAAGGGAGCTAGTGACAGAGATGAGGCGGGTAGGTGAGGTAGACAAGGGAGCTAGTGATAGAGATGAGGCGGGTAGGTGAGGTGAGGTAGACAAGGGAGCTAGTGATAGAGATGAGGTAGGTAGGTGAGGTGAGGTATACAGGGGAGCTAGTGATAGAGATGAGGCAGGTAGGTGAGGTAGAGAAGGGAGCTAGTGATAGAGATGAGGCGGGTAGGTAAGGTAGACAAGGGAGCTAGTGATAGAGATGAGGCGCGTAGGTGAGGTAGACAATGGAGCTAGTGATAGAGATGAGGCGGGTAGGTGAGGTGAGATAGACAAGGGAGCTAGTGACAGAGATGAGGCGGGTAGGTGAGGTGAGGTAGACAAGGGAGCTAGTGATAGAGATGATGTGGGTAGGTGACGTGAGGTGGCCAAGGGAGCTAGTGACAGAGATGAGAGTGGGTAGGTGAAGTAGACAAGGGAGCTAGTGATAGAGATGAGGCGGGTAGGTGAGGTGAGGTAGACAAGGGAGATAGTGATAGAGATGAGGCAGGTAGGTGAGGTAGACAAGGGAGCTAGTGATAGAGATGAGGCGGGTAGGTGAGGTGAGGTAGACAAGGGAGCTAGTGATAGAGATGAGGCGCGTAGGTTAGGTGGCCAAGGGAGCTAGTGATAGAGATGAGGCGGGTAGGTGAAGTAGGCAAGGGAGCTAGTGACAGAGATGAGGTGGGTAGGTGAAGTAGACAAGGGAGGTAGTGACAGAGATGAGGTGGGTAGGTGAGGTGAGGTAGACAAGGGAGCTAGTGACAGAGATGAGGCGGGTAGGTGAAGTAGACAAGGGAGCTAGTGACAGAGATGAGGTGGGTAGGTGAAGTAGACAAGGGAGCTAGTGACAGAGATGAGGCGGGTAGGTGAAGTAGACAAGGGAGCTAGTGACAGAGAAGAGGTGGGTAGGTGAGGTAGACAAGGGAGCTAGTGATAGAGATGAGGTGGGTAGGTGAGGTGAGGTAGACAAGGGAGCTAGTGATAGAGATGAGGTGGGTAGGTGAGGTAGGCAAGGGAGCTAGTGATAGAGATGAGGTGGGTAGGTGAGGTGAGGTAGACAAGGGAGCTAGTGGTAGAGATGAGGCGGGTAGGTGAGGTGGGGTAGACAAGGGAGCTAGTGATAGAGATGAGGCGGGTAGGTGAGGTGAGGTAGACAAGGGAGCTAGTGTTAGAGATGAGGCGGGTAGGTGAGGTAGACAAGGGAGCTAGTGATAGAGATGAGGCGGGTAGGTGAGGTGAGGTAGACAAGGGAGCTAGTGACAGAGATGAGGGAGGTAGGTGAGGTGAGGTATACAGGGGAGTTAGTGATAGAGATGAGGCGGGTAGGTGAGGTGCGGTAGACAAGGGAGCTAGTGTTAGAGATGAGGCGGGTAGGTGAGGTAGACAAGGGAGCTAGTGATAAAGATGAGGCGGGTAGATGAGGTGAGGTGGCCAAGGGAGCTAGTGACAGAGATGAGGCGGGTAGGTGAGGTGGGGTAGACAAGGGAGCTAGTGATAGAGATGAGGCGGGTAGGTGAGGTGAGGTAGACAAGGGAGCTAGTGATAGAGATGAGGCGGGTAGGTGAGGTAGACAAGGGAGCTAGTGATAGAGATGAGGCGGGTAGGTGAGGTGAGGTAGACAAGGGAGCTAGTGATAGAGATGAGGTAGGTAGGTGAGGTGAGGTATACAGGGGAGCTAGTGATAGAGATGAGGCAGGTAGGTGAGGTAGAGAAGGGAGCTAGTGATAGAGATGAGGCGGGTAGGTAAGGTAGACAAGGGAGCTAGTGATAGAGATGAGGCGCGTAGGTGAGGTAGACAATGGAGCTAGTGATAGAGATGAGGCGGGTAGGTGAGGTGAGATAGACAAGGGAGCTAGTGTCAGAGATGAGGCGGGTAGGTGAGGTGAGGTGAGGTAGACAAGGGAGCTAGTGATAGAGATGATGTGGGTAGGTGACGTGAGGTGGCCAAGGGAGCTAGTGACAGAGATGAGAGTGGGTAGGTGAAGTAGACAAGGGAGCTAGTGATAGAGATGAGGCGGGTAGGTGAGGTGAGGTAGACAAGGGAGGTAGTGATAGAGATGAGGCAGGTAGGTGAGGTAGACAAGGGAGATAGTGATAGAGATGAGGCGGGTAGGTGAGGTGAGGTAGACAAGGGAGCTAGTGATAGAGATGAGGCGTGTAGGTTAGGTGGCCAAGGGAGATAGTGATAGAGAAGAGGCGGGTAGGTGAAGTAGGCAAGGGAGCTAGTGACAGAGATGAGGTGGGTAGATGAAGTAGACAAGGGAGGTAGTGACAGAGATGAGGCGGGTAGGTGAGGTGAGGTAGACAAGGGAGCTAGTGACAGAGATGAGGCGGGTAGGTGAAGTAGACAAGGGAGCTAGTGACAGAGATGAGGTGGGTAGGTGAAGTAGACAAGGGAGTTAGTGACAGAGATGAGGCGGGTAGGTGAAGTAGACAAGGGAGCTAGTGACAGAGAAGAGGTGGGTAGGTGAGGTAGACAAGGGAGCTAGTGATAGAGATGAGGTGGGTAGGTGAGGTGAGGTAGACAAGGGAGCTAGTGGTAGAGATGAGGCGGGTAGGTGAGGTGAGGTATACAGGGGAGCTAGTGATAGAGATGAGGTGGGTAGGTGAGGTGAGGTAGACAAGGGAGCTAGTGATAGAGATGAGGCGGGTAGGTGAGGTGAGGTAGACAAGGGAGCTAGTGATAGAGATGAAGTGGGTAGGTGAGGTGAGGTAGACAAGGGAGCTAGTGATAGAGATGAGGTGGGTAGATGAGGTGAGGTAGACAAGGGAGCTAGTGATAGAGATGAGGTGGGTAGATGAGGTGAGGTAGACAAGGGAGCTAGTGACAGAGATGAGGTGGGTAGATGAGGTGAGGTAGACAAGGGAGCTAGTGATAGAGATGAGGTGGGTAGATGAGGTGAGGTAGACAAGGGAGCTAGTGACAGAGATGAGGCGGGTAGGTGAGGTGAGGTAGACAGGGGATCTAGTGCTAGAGATGAGTCGGGTAGGTGAGGTAGACAAGGGAGCTAGTGATAGAGATGAGGCGGGTAGGTGAGGTAGACAAGGGAGCTAGTGATAGAGATGAGGTGGGTAGGTGAGGTAGACAAGGGAGCTAGTGATAGTGATGAGGTATGTAGGCAAAGTAGACAAGGTAGACAAAGGAGCTAGTGATAGAGATGAGGTGGGTAGGTGAGGTGAGGTAGACAAGGGAGCTAGTGATAGAGATGAGGCGGGTAGGTGAGGTAGACAAGGGAGCTAGTGATAGAGATGAGGTGGGTAGGTGAGGTGAGGTAGACAAGGGAGCTAATGATAGTGATGAGGTATGTAGGCAAGGTAGACAAGGGAGCTAGTGATAGAGATGAGGCGGGTAGGTGAGGTGAGGTAGACAAGGGAGCTAGTGATAGAGATGAGGCGGGTACGTGAGGTGAGGTAGACAAGGGATCTAGTGATAGAGATGAGGTGGGTAGGTGAGGTAGAGAAGGGAGCTAGTGATAGAGATGAGGCAGGTGGGTGAGGTGATGTGAGGTAGGAAGAGGCAAAAGGTGAAGCGTAAAAGGTGAGGTAGAAAGATACAGAAAGAGAAAGAGGTGGGTAGAGAAAGAACAGTAGGTCGATAGGTAAGGTTGTAGAGTGAGGTAGAGAGGCAGAGAGAACAATAGATATGGAGAATACAATGTAGAGAGAAAGAGAGGGCTGGAATGCACTGAGTGGTAGAGTAGAGAGCGAGGTGAGGTACAAAGGTATTTCATTCAGAGAGAGGTTGAGGTAGAGAGAGGTGGAGAGGTGAGACAGTGAGAGAAGTACAGATATATGCAAGGTAGAGAGTGTTGAGGAAGAGAGAGGTGCACACTGAGAAAAGGTATACAAAGACGCATCAAGTCAAGAGTCAAGCCGTGGCGGCTTCTTCGCTAAGGCGGAGCAGCGTTGTCCCCCTGAGCAGGCCAACAAGGAAAACTTAAAATGATAATAACTCATTGTTATCATAATTTTATTTTCTGTCCTTGCTCAGCTGGGTTGGGGCGGGCAGGTGGGCGGGGTTGCTCGACTTGCAGAGCAGGGGAGGAGTGGTTTGTCCACTCCAAGTGCGCAGGACGCTTTGGCCAGCCGTCTCGGGCCGGTCAAACCATCATGCGCACTGTGCATGTTCTGCACCAGGCTGCATCACAGCCTTCAAGGAGAACATGCCCAGTCTCCCATTCCCTGGCTGAGCGCTGAATGACAGTGCTCTGACCAATCAAAACGCTGTATTGAAGCATTGTGATTGGCTATGGGGAGCCTGTGAGCCGGGTGCTTCCTGCTTCCTGCCTTAGTAGCGGGCGAAGAGGAACAAAAGGCGACAGCAGCAACAGGTAAGTATTTTCATTTTTTTTTCATTAACTTCCCCCACGACCCGCCCCCCCCCCGCTCCCCCCCTCCTCCCACCACTGCCGTTAAATACCAGCCCTCACTGAAGTCATGAGATAGAGTGATAGAGGGGTGAAGTATAGGCAGATAGATTAAGTATACAAAGACAAAAGTGAAGTAGAAAGTCAGAGGTGTGGTAGAGAAAAAGGGTAAGGCTGGTAGAGGGAGAAGGTGAGTTGTAGCAAAAGAGAGGTAAGCTAAATCAAGAGGTAGGGACTGGGTTGACAGGTAGAGAGATATGTAAAGAGGCAGAGGAAGAGAGAGAGAGAGAAATGAGTTAGAAAGACGGGCAGAAAAAGAGAAAGAGTGGCAAAGAGAGATGAGGGAGAGAGATTTTACTAAGGGATAATGATAAGGAGGTTGAGATAGACAAAGAGGTAGCGACAAAGTAGTAAAGTAGTGAGATGGAAGAAAGCTCCTTAGAGAGGTGAGGTAGATGAAGCAGAGATAGAGAGAGGGGAGGTGGAAAGGTGAGACAGCGCATACATTGTGAGAGGTTAGGAAGTGAGAGAGAGAGTGGTGTGATAGGGAGACATGAAGTTGTGAGAGAATTGTTAAATAGAGAGAGAAGAGAGAAATAAGATAGATGAGGCAGGAAAAGCTCTGAAAGAGGTACAGAGAGGTGAGAGATAGAGCGAAGAGAGAAAGAGGCGAGGTAAAGAGAAAGATAACACTGATACGGGAAGCAAATGGAGGAGAGATGCAGGGAAGCAAGATGGGAAGAGATCGGCGAGGCAGCGAGAGAAAGTTGAGGTAGAGACATGTAGAAAGGCAGAGGAGTAGAGGTAGGCCGCCTAGTGATGGAGGCAATGTCATGACAGAGGTTCAGAGGCACAGAGGTGGGTACAGAAAGAGTATTGAGAGGGGAAGGTGAATAACAGAGGTGGGACAAAGAGGCACGGGTAACTACACTGTCACTGTCTGGGGGTCCCCACGGCCGCAAAGGTTGGATTACAAGCCCCCCCCCCCCCCGTACAAGAACTTAATTTAATGCCCCAACATACATTTGAAATCCAGTTGGACTGCAACCGATACATCCTGTGCGGATGGTGTTTTCTGCTCGTGGTTTGTCCCTCTCGATGCGTTCAGGGCACACAGCAGAGCGCCAGAACCGTTCATGAATGAATGAGACACTCACAAAAGCACTACGAGAGATGGGGCAAAACTCTCAAACGTTTATTTCTACAACCCAAGTCAAGTGCGTGAACTATGAACGGGTCCAATCAGAGTGCGAGTACGATCTGAGCTGTTCACATACGGCTAGCACGTTCCTAGCATCCTTGCACCCTCCCCGTTCCTAGCATCCTTGCACCCTCCCCGTTCCTAGCATCCTTACACCCTCCCCGTTCCTAGCATCCTTGCACCCTCCTAGCATCCTTGCACCCTCCCCGTTCCTAGCATCCTTGCACCCTCCCCGTTCCTAGCATCCTAGCATCCTTGCACCCTCCCCGTTCCTAGCATCCTTGCACCCTCCCCGTTCCTAGCATCCTTGCACCCTCCCCGTTCCTAGCATCCTAGCATCCTTGCACCCTCCCCGTTCCTAGCATCCTTACACCCTCCCCGTTCCTAGCATCCTTACACCCTCCCTGTTCCTCCCCGTTCCTAGCATCCTTGCACCCTCCCCGTTCCTAGCATCCTAGCATCCTTGCACCCTCCCCGTTCCTAGCATCCTTGCACCCTCCCCGTTCCTAGCATCCTTGCACCCTCCCCATTCCTAGCATCCTTGCACCTTCCCCATTCCTAGCATCCTTGCACCCTCCCCGTTCCTAGCATCCTTGCCCCCTCCCCGTTCCTAGCATCCTTGCACCCTCCCCGTTCTCCCCGTTCCTAGCATCCTTGCACCCTCCCCGTTCCTAGCATCCTTGCACCCTCCCCGTTCCTAGCATCCTTGCCCCCTCCCCGTTCCTAGCATCCTTGCACCCTCCCCGTTCCTAATATCCTTGCACCCTCCCCGTTTCTAGCATCCTTGCACCCTCCCCGTTCCTAGCATCCTTGCACCTTCCCCGTTCCTAGCATCCTTGCACCCTCCCCGTTCCTAGCATCCTTGCACCCTCCCCGTTCCTAGCATCCTTGCCCCCTCCCCGTTCCTAGCATCCTTGCACCCTCCCCGTTCTCCCCGTTCCTAGCATCCTTGCACCCTCCCCGTTCCTAGCATCCTTGCACCCTCCCCGTTCCTAGTATCCTTGCACCCTCCCCGTTCCTAGCATCCTTGCACCCTCCCCGTTCCTAGTATCCTTGCACCCTCCCCGTTCCTAGCATCCTTGCACCCTCCCCGTACCTAGCATCCTTGCACCCTCTCCGTTCCTAACATCCTTGCACCCTCTCTGTTCCTAACATCCTTGCACCCTCCCCGTTCCTAGTATCCTTGCACCCTCCCCGTTCCTAGCATCCTTGCACCCTCCCCGTTCCTAGCATCCTTGCACCCTCCCCGTTCCTAGTATCCTTGCACCCTCCCCGTTCCTAGCATCCTTGCACCCTCCCCGTTCCTAGCATCCTTGCCCCCTCCCCGTTCCTAGCATCCTTGCACCCTCCCCGTTCTCTCCGTTCCTAGCATCCTTGCACCCTCCCCGTTCCTAGCATCCTTGCACCCTCCCCGTTCCTAGCATCCTTGCCCCCTCCCCGTTCCTAGCATCCTTGCACCCTCCCCGTTCCTAATATCCTTGCACCCTCCCCGTTTCTAGCATCCTTGCACCCTCCCCGTTCCTAGCATCCTTGCACCTTCCCCGTTCCTAGCATCCTTGCACCCTCCCCGTTCCTAGCATCCTTGCACCCTCCCCGTTCCTAGCATCCTTGCACCCTCCCCGTTCCTAGCATCCTTGCCCCCTCCCCGTTCCTAGCATCCTTGCACCCTCCCCGTTCTCCCCGTTCCTAGCATCCTTGCACCCTCCCCGTTCCTAGCATCCTTGCACCCTCCCCGTTCCTAGCATCCTTGCACCCTCCCCGTTCCTAGTATCCTTGCACCCTCCCCGTTCCTAGCATCCTTGCACCCTCCCCGTTCCTAGTATCCTTGCACCCTCCCCGTTCCTAGCATCCTTGCACCCTCCCCGTTCCTAGCATCCTTGCACCCTCCCCGTTCTCCCCGTTCCTAGCATCCTTGCACCCTCCCCGTTCCTAGCATCCTTGCACCCTCCCCGTTCTCCCCGTTCCTAGCATCCTTGCACCCTCCCCGTTCCTAGCATCCTTGCACCCTCCCCGTACCTAGCATCCTTGCACCCTCTCCGTTCCTAACATCCTTGCACCCTCCCCGTTCCTAGTATCCTTGCACCCTCCCCGTTCCTAGCATCCTTGCACCCTCCCCGTTCCTAGCATCCTTGCACCCTCCCCGTTCCTAGTATCCTTGCACCCTCCCCGTTCCTAGCATCCTTGCACCCTCCCCGTTCCTAGCATCCTAGCATCCTTGCACCCTCCCCGTTCCTAGCATCCTTACACCCTCCCCGTTCCTAGCATCCTTGCACCCTCCCCGTTCTCCCCGTTCCTAGCATCCTTGCACCCTCCCCGTTCCTAGCATCCTTGCACCCTCCCCGTTCCTAGCATCCTTGCACCCTCCCCGTTCCTAGCATCCTTGCACCCTCCCCGTTCCTAGTATCCTTGCACCCTCCCCGTTCCTAGCATCCTTGCACCCTCCCCGTTCCTAGCATCCTCCCCGTTCCTAGCATCCTTGCACCTCCCCGTTCCTAGCATCCTTGCACCCTCCCCGTTCCTAGCATCCTTGCACCCTCCCCGTTCCTAGCATCCTTGCCCCCTCCCCGTTCCTAGCATCCTTGCCCCCTCCCCGTTCCTAGCATCCTTGCACCCTCCCCGTTCCTAGCATCCTTGCACCCTCCCCGTTCCTAGCATCCATGCACCCTCCCCGTTCCTAGCATCCTTGCACCCTCCCCGTTCCTAGTATCCTTGCACCCTCCCCGTTCCTAGCATCCTTGCACCCTCCCCGTTCCTAGCATCCTTGCACCCTCCCCGTTCCTAGCATCCTTGCACCCTCCCCGTTCCTAGCATCCTTGCACCCTCCCCGTTCCTAGCATCCTAGCATCCTTGCACCCTCCCCGTTCCTAGCATCCTTGCACCCTCCCCGTTCCTAGCATCCTTGCACCCTCCCCGTTCCTAGCATCCTAGCATCCTTGCACCCTCCCCGTTCCTAGCATCCTTACACCCTCCCCGTTCCTAGCATCCTTACACCCTCCCCGTTCCTCCCCGTTCCTAGCATCCTTGCACCCTCCCCGTTCCTAGCATCCTAGCATCCTTGCACCCTCCCCGTTCCTAGCATCCTTGCACCTCCCCGTTCCTAGCATCCTTGCACCCTCCCCGTTCCTAGCATCCTTGCACCCTCCCCGTTCCTAGCATCCTTGCCCCCTCCCCGTTCCTAGCATCCTTGCACCCTCCCCGTTCCTAGCATCCTTGCCCCCTCCCCGTTCCTAGCATCCTTGCACCCTCCCCGTTCCTAGCATCCTTGCACCCTCCCCGTTCCTAGCATCCATGCACCCTCCCCGTTCCTAGCATCCTTGCACCCTCCCCGTTCCTAGTATCCTTGCACCCTCCCCGTTCCTAGCATCCTTGCACCCTCCCCGTTCCTAGCATCCTTGCACCCTCCCCGTTCTCCCCGTTCCTAGCATCCTTGCACCCTCCCCGTTCCTAGCATCCTTGCACCCTCCCCGTTCTCCCCGTTCCTAGCATCCTTGCACCCTCCCCGTTCCTAGCATCCTTGCACCCTCCCCGTACCTAGCACCCTTGCACCCTCTCCGTTCCTAACATCCTTGCACCCTCCCCGTTCCTAGTATCCTTGCACCCTCCCCGTTCCTAGCATCCTTGCACCCTCCCCGTTCCTAGCATCCTTGCACCCTCCCCGTTCCTAGTATCCTTGCACCCTCCCCGTTCCTAGCATCCTTGCACCCTCCCCGTTCCTAGCATCCTAGCATCCTTGCACCCTCCCCGTTCCTAGCATCCTTACACCCTCCCCGTTCCTAGCATCCTTGCACCCTCCCCGTTCTCCCCGTTCCTAGCATCCTTGCACCCTCCCCGTTCCTAGCATCCTTGCACCCTCCCCGTTCCTAGTATCCTTGCACCCTCCCCGTTCCTAGCATCCTTGCACCCTCCCCGTTCCTAGCATCCTTGCACCCTCCCCGTTCCTAGCATCCTTGCACCCTCCCCGTTCCTAGTATCCTTGCACCCTCCCCGTTCCTAGCATCCTTGCACCCTCCCCGTTCCTAGCATCCTCCCCGTTACTAGCATCCTTGCACCTCCCCGTTCCTAGCATCCTTGCACCCTCCCCGTTCCTAGCATCCTTGCCCCCTCCCCGTTCCTAGCATCCTTGCCCCCTCCCCGTTCCTAGCATCCTTGCCCCCTCCCCGTTCCTAGCATCCTTGCACCCTCCCCGTTCCTAGCATCCTTGCACCCTCCCCGTTCCTAGCATCCTTGCACCCTCCCCGTTCCTAGCATCCTTGCACCCTCCCCGTTCCTAGTATCCTTGCACCCTCCCCGTTCCTAGCATCCTTGCACCCTCCCCGTTCCTAGCATCCTTGCACCCTCCCCGTTCCTAGCATCCTTGCACCCTCCCCGTTCCTAGCATCCTTGCACCCTCCCCGTTCCTAGCATCCTAGCATCCTTGCACCCTCCCCGTTCCTAGCATCCTTGCACCCTCCCCGTTCCTAGCATCCTTGCACCCTCCCCGTTCCTAGCATCCTAGCATCCTTGCACCCTCCCCGTTCCTAGCATCCTTACACCCTCCCCGTTCCTAGCATCCTTACACCCTCCCCGTTCCTCCCCGTTCCTAGCATCCTTGCACCCTCCCCGTTCCTAGCATCCTAGCATCCTTGCACCCTCCCCGTTCCTAGCATCCTTGCACCTCCCCGTTCCTAGCATCCTTGCACCCTCCCCGTTCCTAGCATCCTTGCCCCCTCCCCGTTCCTAGCATCCTTGCACCCTCCCCGTTCCTAGCATCCTTGCCCCCTCCCCGTTCCTAGCATCCTTGCACCCTCCCCGTTCCTAGCATCCTTGCACCCTCCCCGTTCCTAGCATCCATGCACCCTCCCCGTTCCTAGCATCCTTGCACCCTCCCCGTTCCTAGTATCCTTGCACCCTCCCCGTTCCTAGCATCCTTGCACCCTCCCCGTTCCTAGCATCCTTGCACCCTCCCCGTTCCTAGCATCCTTGCGCCCCCGTTCCTAGCACCCTCCCCGTTCCTAGCATCCTTGCACCCTCCCCGTTCCTAGCATCCTTACACCCTCCCCGTTCCTAGCATCCTTGCACCCTCCCCGTTCCTAGCATCCTTGCACCCTCCCCCTACTTCACAAGGGCTGTGATACCATTTAGCAGAAGCAGAAATAGCAGCCTGTAAAGCGAGGTTCTTCCGATGGTCGCAGAGCAGGCGTTTCTTCGCGAGAGATAGCTCTTTATATAGTCTCCGTTACAGCCCTTCCCTGGGACTGACCAGCAGCGCCGGTGAAGACCCTTCTCTGCTCCGCCCCCGCAGATCCGGAGCAGCCGCCAGATGGGGCTGGTGTGCAGCACACCGCGTGAGGTGCGGCCAGATACAGCGGCCTTTGTAGCACCTGATCGCTGACTTTTTTCTCATGATTATACATTGGGTGACACTAAAGTCCCAATAAGACAAAATAAGTATGGCATTAAATACCTCATTACAATTCGCATTTGGACATAAAGCCCCCAGAGTACGCGTGCATCTTAACATGACAGCATCCATGATATAAACAATTAAAATGTGTCAGCGTAAGTAGGAGGCAGACATGATACTAACACTTCTGCGCATGTCTTGACATGTCTAATAGAACGCGATGAAAGACTTTGCAGGACAGCATATGATAAGAATAGAAGCTAAAACAACGCTGTCACAGTGTGCATGGCAGTACAGAGATGCAACGATAGGTAGAGAGGGAAGTAAAAAGAGGTGTGAGCACAAAGAGGTGAGGTGAGTGCATGCACAGCGGTTAAAGTAAAATAAAAAAAATCTGGCTTCGAGCCCATTAGAGTGGGAGTTCTGGGACTTTCTGGTCACTTTGCAGGGGCTCCTTGGAAAGTGGGAGCCCTGAGCCATTGGCCACCCTGGCCATGCCTGAAAGTCGTTCTGATTGGCCGGTAGAGGGCCTGACCAGAAGCTGGCCGCACTACAGTGAGGCTCATTGTGTCAGAGCCTCAATCCATCTCCATTCTGGTGATTTTGGGACCATTGAACCACTTCAGATGAGCGAGACCCCACCAAGAGAACTGCTAGGAGGATAAGGGGCCGCACCAGAGACCTCTGACTTGTCCCTGCCAATCGCGGCCCAGGACCCGCGTCTACCAACATGGCGGCTCTGGCAGGCGGTGTGCTTTGGCGGAGGTGGCTGGACTAACAGTTGGTAGCTACCCATCAGGCCTACATACAACGCTCCTGTGACTTCCTGCCCCCCGGAGAGGATTGGGGCATGCAGGGCTGCTGCATAGAGCAGGACCCTCCTGCCAGCCATAGTTCTTTGCTTGAGGACAACAAGATGGCGGCTCCAGCAGGCGGACAGCCGCAATTAAGAAAACTGAATTGGGTGGACAGTCATCTAACCTGTAAAGTGCACTGTGGCAACTGCCTGATGTCTGCACGAGCCGGAGCCTGCTGCGGTGAGGGAGCCTGAAACAAGACAGTGACCACATGACCTGCGGAGCACTCTGTGATGGCTGACCGTTGAACGGGACTGAGCGGGGCCAACACAGAGGAGCTGGAGGGGCTGGGACCAAGGCCAAGGGGCCGGCACCGAGCTTCAGCCTGATGAGTGGGAGCCTGCAATGGGAATTCTTATAGACCTGCATTCGAAATCCGTGCCCACTCGTGCCCCTGCATATAGGATGGGGCTGGAGACAGGGGCCGCTCCTCCTTTCGAGAAGAGGAGAGTTGGTTAAAATGCCCTTCCCTGACCCAGAATTGAAAAATAAAATGGTAATCAAGTTGGTTTATTATCATTTTATTTTTCAATGTACCCCGCCCTGACACTTGCGTCAGGACAGGGGCGGAGCCATTGCTGAGTGACAGAAGCAGGGAGAAGGTGCGCATATCTTTTTGGCCGCCAGACATCCGGACTTTGAAACCTCTAACCCAACTGTCTTAAGATAGCTGTGTTAGAGTAAGTGCAGGGCTCCAGTGTCCTTGAGAGCGGCGAATGAGGCCCCCCTCCAACCAGGGCACTGCTCTCACAGCATGAGAACAGAGCCAGGATTGGTTAAGGCACTTCTCAAGGGCTTGCACTGCAGGAGGAAGACGTGCAGCGATGAAGGGGGTGGAGTCAGCCGGGTCACAGGTAAGTGTTTTTTATTTTTTATTTACCCACCAGCCATTTGCCCACCCCACCCCTTGCCATAGATGCCAGTTGTCACTGACTGGAGGAGCCTGTTTGGCCCTGACACATGGTCAGTGCCAAACCTGGAACAAATGACTACAGACTCAACATCGGGGCTGCATGGAGCAACGACCTGAGGGGCAGCCTGTGTAGGTAACCACTCACAGCCTCATTGATGACAGCTCTGTGCACCATCGGAGGGCCCTCCCCCCATCGTGCCTCTTGGCTGAGCTCGTGTGCTAGATTGGAGGTGCAGGGCATCAGGGCCAGTGCTAGAACCACCCCCCTAGATATACATGTCAAAGCAAAGTGACCAGCTGCCTGGTGGTCTGCGCCTGAGAAACCGGCCATGCTTGGCACTTTTGGCTGAAAACTTCCAGACCAGCCATACATCTGCACTATGGAGAAAGACGAGAAGAAGCAGACCCAGCTATCATATGAGGCCAGAAGTAACAGGCGCCTCAACATTGGGCTCCACGGACATCCCGCCGATAACATAAGAGGGTGCAGATGGCTAAGATGTTATGTTATGTTATGTAGTTTTACATCGAGTACTAATCACCCAAGAGACTTGTTTAGGTGCTTGAAGAAGTCAAGTCACTTCTCTAAATATTCAAAAAAGCCTCGCCTCCAGAGATGGGAACCAGGCACTCTCACAGCATGGGTAGACAAGATATCTGCCCAGATAGATAAGTATGACGAGAGACTCACTGATGCTGAGGCCAAGGTCTCCTCATTTGAAGACACCACGACTGAATACAACACCGATCTGCCCGACCTGGCCACGGTTCTGAGGGTCACCCCTGTGAAGAATGAGGATCTGGAGGCCAGGTCGCAAAGCAATATTCTGCAGCTAATGGGCCTACTGGAGTCAACAAACACAAGACACATAGCGGGGGATTGTTCTGGGTGAACAGGTTCTCTCCCCCTTCACTGTGGAGCATGAGCAACACTCCCTGGGGCCTCGGCCCCCACCGGGAGCCACTCTGCAACCCATATTAGCCAGACTATTTAACTTCAGGGACCAAGTCACCATCCATCATCATGCGAGGGAGATAAAAAGCCTCCTTTATGAAGGGAACACCCTTTCCATCCTCCTGGACTTCAGCCTGGCCATTCAGGCAGCGCACTGAGAGCACTTGCCGTTGAAGCACAGGCTGCCACAAGCAGATATTCCATACACAAGGCCGTATTCTTGAAGATCACCTTTCACAGCAAATCACATATTTGTAAAAGTCCCATTTGTGAAGCGCATTGTCTCAGTGGCCGACACCAAGTCCACCATATATTCCCCTGTACCCATGATAGCCTCAGTGATGTGTAATAGACCATCAGCCCTTTCTGGCTCCGAGCATTGCTTCCCATTTGCCAACCGTGATCGATCCGGGCGATGGACCCTTTGGATCACTATGCCATAAATCAAGGTACTCCCCCTAGTCCTACATGAACTATGCCCCGTATGGTGGAACCGCTGCTAAGGCAACTGGATCACTACTGTTGTACTCTGACACAAGACACTTGTGGTCCCGTTGATCGTTTACCACAATCTACTCAGTAGCATACGTCCTGAATCCGAAGCATTGGTCAGCCGGCACTCTGACTTCCCCTTTTTACACTCACTTTTTGTACTGAGTGTGAATGTTGTTACACCCTGCAGGTGTGGGGTGGGAGGGTATGGGATCACTGGCAAGTTGGGGTGGCTGGGGTAGGAGGAGGGACTGTTAGAATTGGCCACAACTGTATCCATAGAGTCTCTCACGAGAAGAGAAACAGGGTATACGATCGCACACACATCTGATCATGTGCGGGGTGGGACGCACCACCCATAGCATATCTGTGGATCACTCCGACTGAGGATCAGGGGTAGGTTTTCAAATATTTTGCACTGGGTTAGTGTCACAAAAGTGACACTAACCAGCACAAAATGTTTTTTTCCCAATTTACTTTCCAGCACAGAACTTGTTTTGTGTTGGAAAGTACCCTGTAAGTAACGCAAATCAGTGTGAAGCATTGCTTTGTGTTACTTAGCACCAAGTGGGAGTTACATGGGTGATATATGGGCATTACCATGCACCCACCCATGCCTTTTGATTCAAACCCCTATCTAGAAAGAATAGTAGACAGGTTTTAGCTCCAAAAGTTAACTCCATCTGAAAGAAGCTGTTAAGAAGATACATGCTTTCATTTCTCCGTGCTTTTCCTACCTTGCATCTGTGCCGCGCTGTGCAGCACACATGCAAAGTGGTAAAAGTGTTTGAACTTGTCTAGGCATAGTATTTTGTACAGGAAGGGTAACCTGTACAAAACCTATTCTAGACTCAGGCACGAAGCCTAGGGCTGTGGCGCTGAAGTGTGTGCCTGGCCCACAGCAGCTTAAATCAGCGCCGGCACTAGGTAGAGGGGAGGAGAGAGCCTTATCTCAGTAGATAAGGCACTTTCCTCCTTCCTCCCTGTCACACAATGCCGCGCAGCATTTTTGGCTGCTGCACTGTGTTGCATGGCTTCTTTAGAAAATGTCCCCCTCCGTCTCTCCATACCTGAAAGCGCTGATATTTCATTGCTTCATCTTTTGTTCAGGGGCTCAACAATCAGTGAAAAATAAGGCAAGTTCTGTCTATTCTCGAAAGACATCATATAGACATAGCCTTCCTCCAGGAAATGCACCGAGCAGCTGGAATCAGCTCTAGATTGGCCGCTAAATAGTATGTCTATAAAGAAATTGTCATTTATTCCTCCTATGCCAGAGGCACAGCCATCCTGGTCAAATGTGTCACTTCTATTCAACCCAGGGGTGAACAAGATGCTCCAGGCTGTGATAAATGGGAGGAACATGACGCGCCTCATCACCTATGCCCATAACACTGATGATGCGGACTGTAATAAATGGGAGGCACATGAAGTGCCTCAACACCTACGCCCAGAGCACTGATGATGCAGACTGTGATAAATGGGATGCACCTGACGCGCCTCAACACCTACGCCCAAAACACTGATGATGCAGACTGTGATAAATGGGATGCACCTGACGCGCCTCAACACCTACGCCCAAAACACTGATGATGCAGACTGTGATAAATGGGATGCACCTGACGCGCCTCAACACCTACGCCCAGAGCACTGATGATTCGGACTGTGATAAATGGGAGGCACAGGATGCGCCTCAACACCTATGCCCAGAACACTGATGATGCAGACTGTGATAAATGGGCGGCACATGACGCGCCTCAACACCTACGCCCAGAGCACTGATGATGCGGACTATGACAAATGGGCGGCAAATGACGCGCCTCAACACCTACACCCAGAGCACTGATGATGCGGACTGCGATAAATGGGAGGCACATGACACGCCTCAACACCTACGCGCAGAGCACTGATGATGCGGACTGTGATAAATGGGCGGCACATGACATGCTTCAGCACCTACGCCCAGAACACTGATTATGCGGACTGTGATAGATGGGAGGCACATGACGCGCCTCAACACCTACGCCCAGAGCACTGATGATGCAGACTGTGATAAATGAGAGGCACATGACGCGCCTCAACACCTACGCGCAGAGCACTGATGATGCGGACTGTGATAAATGGGAGGCACGTGACACGCCTCAACACCTACGCCCAGAGCACTGGTGATGCGGACTGTGAGAAATGGGAGGCACATGACGCCCTCAACACCTACTCCCAGAGCACTGATGATGCGGACTGTGATACCTGTAGGAGAGTAGGATCTGCTTCACAGGGGGCCCTTCCAGGGTAGACTTGATTTTGGAGCAGCAAACCTGCCTCTCTCTTGGACCCCTCAGACATCAAGCTGCTTGTAGGAGAGTAGGATCTGCTTCACATGGGCACCCCCACTTTTTGCTGGTGTTTCACTGTTTTTCGACCTTAGTCTGGCTGTGGCCCTGCTTATCAGGACCACAGCCTAGCTGCTTCCTCTCTAAAATGGTTTCCATGTACATTAGGTACATATCTAATTGGATTCTGGAGTGCCTTATAAGCCCCTAGTATATAGTATACTATGTACCTAGGGCATAGATACCTCAGAGGCCTTCTAGGGGCTGCAGCATGTATTATGCCACCCCTGGGAAGCACTCCAACATGAAAACCACAGGTCTGCTACTGCAACCTGGGTAAGGGTGTGCTTGACATGATATGAGCGACCCTTGACCTTCTGGTAGGTCGCCCCCCCGCTGCAGCCCCGCCTGCACCCCCTCTGTCGCTGCTGCCTCCCCTGCGGCCCCGCCCCCTCCACGCCCATTCGTCACACCCGTCCCTCGCCTCCCGCCTCCCAGCTGCTCCTCCCTCCCCACCTCCCCATATATGGCGGAGGAGAGCGACCCTTGACTTCTGGTAGGTCGCTCCCCCCCGCTGCAGCTCCGCCTGCACCCCCGCTGTCGCAGTAGCTGCTGCCGCCGGAGAATTCGAGGCCCTCCACAATCCGCAGGCTTCCACCTGCGCCTCATCCCTGGTGGCCAGTGGTGGCCTTAGGTTCGTTCTCGCTTGCTGCCTGTTACTTGTGCCTATATCTGTCTGCGCCCCCTGCACCCCGCTCGCCGCTTTGCTCTGTGCCCCTTTGTATTCTGTACCCCTCACCGTCCTTTTTATCCTTGTGCTGACTTTGTGCCTCTGTGACCCTTGATTTTGTGCCTGTAACTGTCTGTGCCCCCTGCCCCCCGCTCGCCACTCTGCTTCTGTGCCCCTTTTATTCTGTACCCCTCGCCATCCTTCGTACCCTTGCGCTGACTTTTGTGCCTCTGTGACCCTGATTTGTACCCCTTTTGCTCTTCTGTGCCCAGCGCCGGTCTCCGGTCCCCCATCCCCGCCGCTGCCTCCCCTGCGGCCCCGCCCCCTCCGCGCCCATTCGTCACACCCATCCCTCGTCTCCCGGCTCCCAGCTGCTCCTCCCTCCCCACCTCCCCATATATGGCGGCCGCTGCGCAGTGAGGAGAGCGACCCTTGACCTTCTGGTAGGTCGCTCCCCCCCCCCCGGTGCAGCTCTGCCTGCACCCCTGCTGTCGCTGTCGCTGCTGCCGCCGGAGAATTCGAGGCCCTCCACCACCCGCAGGCTTCCACCTGCGCCTCATCCCTGGTGGCCAGTGGTGGCCTTAGGTTCGTTCTCACTTGCTGTCTGCTGCTTGTGCCTGTATCTGTCTGTGCCCCCTGCCCCCCGCTCGCCGCTTTGCTCTGTGCCCCTTTTTATTCTGTACCCCTCGCCGTCCTTTTTACCCTCGTGCTGACTTTGTGCCTCTGTGACCCTTGATTTTGTGCCTGTAACTGTCTGTGCCCCCTGCCCCCCGCTCGCCGCTCTGCTTCTGTGCCCCTTTTATTCTGTACATCTCGCCGTCCTTCGTACCCTTGCGCTGACTTTTGTGCCTCTGTGACCCTGATTTGTACTCCTTTTGCTCTTCTGTGCCCCCCGCCGCTGCCTCCCCTATGGCCCCGCCCCCTCCGTGCCCATTCGTCACACCCGTCCCTCGCCTCCTGCCTCCCAGCTGCTCCTCCCTCCCCACCTCCCCATATATGGTGGCTGCTGCGCGGTGAGGAGAGCGACCCTTGACCTTCTGGTAGGTCGCTCCCCCGCTGCAGCTCCGCCTGCACCCCCGCTGTCGCTGTCGCTGCTGTGGCCGGAGAATTCGAGGCCCTCCACCACCCGCAGGCTTCCACCTGCGCCTCATCCCTGGTGGCCAGTGGTAGCCTTAGGTTCGTTCTAGCTTGCTGCCTGTTGCTTGTGCCTGTATCTGTCTGTGCCCCCTGCCCCCGCACGCCGCTTTGCTCTGTGCCCCTTTTTATTCTGTACCCCTCGCCGTCCTTTTTACCCTTGTGCTGACTTTGTGCCTCTGTGACCCTTGACTTTGTGCCTGTAACTGTCTGTGCCCCCTGCCCCCCGCTCGCCGCTCTGCTTCTGTGCCCCTTTTATTCTGTGCCCCTCGCCGTCCTTCGTACCCTTGCGCTGACGTTTGTGCCATGTGACCCTGATTTGTACCCCTTTTGCTCTTCTGTGCCCCGCACCAGTCTCCGGTCCCCCGTCCCCGCCGCTGCCTCGCCTGCGACCCGCCCCCTCCGCGCCTATTCATCACACCCGTCCCTCGCCTCCCGCCTCCCAGCTGCTCCTCCCTCCCCACCTTCCCATATATGGCGGCCGCTGCGCGGTGAGGAGAGCGACCCTTAACTTCTGGTAGGTCGCTCCCCCCCCACCGCTGCAGCTCCGCCTGCACCCCCGCTGTCGCTGTAGCTGCTGCCGCTGGAGAATTCGAGGCCCTCCACCACCCGCAGGCTTCCACCTGCGCCTCATCCCTAGTGGCCAGAGGTGGCCTTAGGTTCGTTCTCGCTTGCTGCCTGTTGCTTGTGCCTGTATCTGCCTGTGCCCCCTGCCTCCCGCTCGCCGCTTTGCTCTGTGCCCCTTTTTATTCTGTACCCCTCGCCGTCCATTTTACCCTTGTGCTGACTTTGTGCCTCTGTGACCCTTGATTTTGTGCCTGTAACTGTCTGTGCCCCCTGCCCCCCGCTCGCCACTCTGCTTCTGTGCCCCTTTTATTCTGTACCCCTCGCCGTCCTTCGTACCCTTGCGCTGACTTTTGTGCCTCTGTGACCCTGATTTGTACCCCTTTTGCTCTTCTGTGCCCCGCGCCGGTCTCCGGTCCCCCGTCCCCGCCGCTGCCTCCCCTGCGGCCCCGCCCCCTCCGCGCCCATTCGTCACACCGTCCCTCGCCTCCCAGCTGCTCCTCCCTCCCCACCTCCCCATATATGGCGGCCGCTGCGCGGTGAGGAGAGCGACCCTTGACCTTCTGGTAGGTCGCTCCCCCCCCCCGCTGCAGCTCCGCCTGCACCCCCGCTGTTGCTGTCGCTGCTGTCGCCGGAGAATTCGAGGCCCTCCACCACCCGCAGGCTTCCACCTGCGCCTCATCCCTGGTGGCCAGTGGTGGCCTTAGGTTCGTTCTCGCTTGCTGCCTGTTGCTTGTGCCTGTATCTGTCTGTGCCCCCTGCCCCCCGCTGTGCTCTGTGCCCCTTTTTATTCTGTACCCCTCGCCGTCCTTTTTACCCTTGTGCTGACTTTTGTGCCTCTGTGACCCTGATTTGTACCCCTTTTGCTCTTCTGTGCCCCACGCCGGTCTCCGGTCCCCCGTCCCCGCCGCTGCCTCCCCTGCGGCCCCACCCCCTCCGCGCCCTCCAAGCTCATCAGCAGACTACAGAGAATCCAGAATGCCTCGGCACGCCTGTTCCTCGACGTCCTGTGCCGCGACCACATCACCCCCCACCTGAGGAACCTGCACTGGCTCTCTGTCGAAAAAAGAATCTCCTTCAAGCTCCTGATCCACGCACACAAAGCTCTCCACAACACCGGCCCAGCCTATCTCAACAGTCGACTCTCCTTCTACGTACCCAACAGGAAACTCCGCTCCGCCGACCACGCCCTGGCCACGATCCCACTCATCCGGAGAACTACTTCCGGAGGCAGATCCTTCTCCCACCGCCGCGCGGCCAGGACCTGGAACACCCTCCCCCTCTACCTGCGACAGACCGAAGACCTGCTGACCTTCAGGAGACAACTCAAGACCTGGCTCTTTGACCAATAGCAGCATCACCCACCCCCCCCCCCCCCCCAAGCACCTTGAAACCCTCCCGGGTATGTAGTGCGCTTTACAAATTATGTGATTGATTGATTGATTGATCCCTGGCATGGGTAGGCAAACAGCCAAGAGTTCGTTCGGAAATAATTACATTACTCTACGAGCACGATGCCCCGGTTACTTCCCAGTAATCTTCATTACGGTGAATCCTGGTCTTCCCTGGCACAGTCCTGGTTACCGCCCTCCCTCCCAGATTAATTATTATTTTATGTATTTATTTATTTATAAAGTTTTATATAGCGCGAACAAGATCCCAAAGGATATCAGAGCGCTTTACATTAGGAAGGAAAGGCAGGACAATAATGCAAAAACAACAACAGGTAGGGATAAAAAACACGAATGATCATAGATTACAAATGCCACATGGAAGTTATATTAAACAATTGTACAAGGGTAGCGAAGGAGGGGCATAGTATGTCGTAAAGAAGTGTAGTAGTAAATGATGGTACCATGGAAGTAGGAACAGTAACATTGGGCAGGCAAGCCTAGCCCACTTACTGAAGGAATTTATTCATCAGGAATCTTTTGACTTCCAGGTTGAACACCGTTGTTAGAGATTCTGCATACTTCCGGTGGAAGAGTTCCATATCTTTGGAGCAGCGCCAGAGAAGGCTCTGTGACAAGTTCTCTTTTTGTTAAGGATGAGTGGTTTCAAGAGAAAAGTAGCGGTGCTTCTTGAGGCTCTTACACCACAGGATAGTTCAAGTTTTTGTGCCAGGTACCTGGGAGTATTGAAGTGGATGGCTTTGTGCGTCATAACGGCAATCTTTAACTGAATTCGTGCTTCGTAGGGGAGCCAATTTAGAGATTTTAGGACTGGGGATATGTGCTCATTGCGTTTGGTGCCTGTGACCAGTCTAGCAGCAGCATTCAGTGATGCCCTTAGTGGAGCCAGGGTGTATTTGGGAAGGCCACAGAGGGTAGCACTGCCGTAATCTAGCCTCGGTAGGACAAGCACTTGGACCACCTGCTTGAAATCCTTCAGTGGAAGGAAAGGTTTGATATTTCTGAGTGTCCTCATCAAGGTTTGCTCCCTTACATGTATTGCTGATCTGATTTTTCATATTCAGGTGCTTGTCCATGGTGACTCCTAGAGATTTGGCTGAGTCTACGATGAGAGGAAGCATTTTGCTTTCTTTTGGGTTTGTATTATGCTTGGTAATTCAACAGGAAGTGATGTTACAGTTTCCCCTTTTTGGGATGGCTGGGTAAAAGAAGTCCATCTTAGGGGAATTATTTTTGTTGTTGGACTGGGCCAGGGAAGACAGACAGGCAGTAGTGGCCTTGCGGCGCCTGATTTTGAGTTATACTATATTTGCGCACAAGCCCACTATGCTCACTGTTGGCTGTACCTCCGCCACGTATGATGCATGCAGCAGTAGAACGGGACACTGCACTGTCTCATCGCGATGAAGCACTGAGTGGCCAAAGAGCCCATTGCGGCCACACAGAGGCCAACTCAGTGGCTTCTACACAACAAGCCTGGGACCACATCCGTGATAGACTGAAACTACATAACTACATATACTCCAGGTACTCATGCAATGCTTGACCCACTACCCCCTAATACAACTCACTCAGGAATCGCAGGTCCCCCGCAGACGACGGGAATGGAGCAACTTGTGGATTACATTTCCATAGACACAGCTGTGGAGTGCATAATGCTATATAAATTCACATACCTTAGGCTGCGGGCACTCAAAACACATAATCCTGATTTCCCAGTGGTGCCACCACCATGCAGGGGCCAAGCATGGTAACTAGCTGAAGCCTGGATACTGAGCTATATTCTATTATGCAGACAGATGCCCCTATGGCGCCCTCTGGTGCCGGGCCATGTTGGGGGGAGAAGGAGGCGGCAAGGCCAGACTGGCCGTACCAGGCATCGGACATCTTCTTGGGATGCTGGAAGGAAACGGGCCGCTTTTAATTCTTGGGGCGCTTTTGTAACGGTGCAGTAGTTTCAAAAGCACTACAGAGTTCCTTGAATATCCAACAGTTTTCAGGCAACAACAAAATCACCAAGGTAACTCTGGTAATTAATGAACCTGCTAGAGAGAGATCAGAGTTTTGTCTGGTAGCAGTTGTGACTCATCTAAGGTAGCGTAGAGGGTTAATAAGCGTGTACTATGCAGATCACTGAACAGTATTTTATGTGCAGAGATCCTTTTGTCACTGTGCAGTTCATAAGTTTATTTTGTAATCTAGGTTAGAAATGTATGTTTTGTTCCCAGTTTTTCATTATACTAATTTTACTGAAAGGGGTTTGTTTGGGTAGAAATAAATTATTAGTAGTAAAGTCAACCCTAATGTTAGAAAGGATAGACGGACCGGGAGGGTCGGCCGGGGTCAGGAGGAGAGGTCTCCGGGGAGAGCCGTCTCCAGCGATCGTACAGACAAGTAACTTCCCCCCCACAGACAGATACTACACACGGATAAGGTTCAGTGTTCTTTATAAGCACTTCTTAAGGTACGGTTGAATGGTACAAGGAGGTCTGGACTCAGGGGTCCCCTCGATTCAAGTCTCTCAAAGCAGGGTAAGGGGTAGCGGGACAGTCTGTCTACCAGTCAGGTAGTTTGGATGATATGATGATTGGCTCACAATCCTCGAGCTTAGTTGGTACGGGCCGCGGCAGCGCCAGCAGGTCCCGGGAAGATGGTCGATGTACGGTCCGCGGCAGCGCCAGCAGGTCCCGGTGAGGATGGTCGTTATGACGGGCCGCGGCAGCGCCAGCAGGTCCCGGTGAGGATGGTCGTTACAACGGGCCGCGGCAGCGCCAGCAGGTCCCGACGAGGATGGATGTTGTAGAAGGCCGCGGCAGCGCCAGCAGGCAGGACGATGGTTCACAAGAGCGGGCTACGGCAGCGCCAGTAGTCCGTCAAGGCTGAGTTCTCTCGGTGTCTCTCGACTCCAGGATACAACTGCCTTCCTGCTCCGGAGTTGCCCCAGTTATAGGGCAGGCGCTCTTTGATGTCCGGACCCTCGCACTTGGAGGTCGGAGGGCCCGGGATGAAGGTGTCCAGACACCCAGCAGGGGGTGGAGCCAGCGCCTGGGGGAGCTGGGGGCGATCGGCACCTGGCGGGGGAAGAGCTCTTGACACTTCGTCCTCCCATTGACCTGCCAAGTGGTCCGCTCACCTCCTGGGTGGATGGTGGTGCCGGGATGTCGGGGCCGGTCAGGCCCGGGGTTAGGGTCGGGGCGAGGCCACGCGGCCTCGTGGTGCAGGGCCCAAGATGGCGGCTTGAACCGGCCAGGGGAGCCGGTGGGGCTGGGCCCCGTGATGAGTAGAGGTCCGAGGGCAGAAGATCCGTCGGGAGACGGGGTACGGGTGCTTTTCGTGGGTTATGCCTGGTGGGCCGGAGCTCGGGCCCTGTCGTGCGGGGAGGGAGCAAGCCCTTCGTGTGGCCTGTCCAACATGCGTCCCCCCCAGCTGAAGGCGGGGAGAGTCACCCATCTCCTTGGGGACTCTCTTCGTCGAGGCGGAAAAAGCGGGACAGGCCATCCGCGTTGGCGTGGTCTTGGCCTGGTCGGTGCTCCACAGTGAAGTCCATTCCCTGCAGGGAAATGGACCAGCGCAAGAGTTTTGGGTTCTCCCCCGCATCTGCATCAGCCACTGCAGGGGTCGATGGTCGGTTTGTACCCGGAAGTGGGTACCGAAGAGATAGGGCCGGAGCTTTTTGAGGGCCCACACCACTGCGAAGGCCTCCCTCTCGATGGTGCTCCAGCGCTGTTCTCGGGCCAGGAGACGTCGACTGATGAAGGCCACCGGCTGGTCATGACCTTCGGGGTTTAACTGAGAAAGGACGGCTCCGATGCCGTGGTCGGAGGCGTCGGTCTGTACCATGAATTCCCGACTGTAATCGGGGGCCTGGAGCACAGGGGCGGTGCATAGAGCGGCCTTCAGCTTCTCGAAGGCCGCTTGACAATCGGGGGTCCAGTTAATCCGCTTCGGCTGGTTCTTGGACGTGAGACCCGTGAGGGGCCCCACTATGCTGCCGTAGTCCTTCACGAACCGCCGGTAGTAGCCGGTGAGCCCCAAGAAGGCTCGGACCTCGGTCTGGGTGACGGGGGGCTGCCAGGACTGGATGGCAGCAATCTTAAGTTGTAGCGGGGCCACCAGCCCGCTTCCCACTTGGTGCCCAAGGTAGGTCACAGACCCTTGGCCAATTTGGCACTTGCCGGCCTTAATTGTGAGGCCGGCCCGCTGGAGGGCCTGTAGGACCTCTTGGAGGTGACGGAGGTGGTCGGGCCAGTGGCGGCTGTACACAGCGATATCGTCCAGGTAGGCAGCGCTGAACTCTTCGAGCCCCGCCAAGACCTGGTTCACGAGGCGTTGAAACGTGGCGGGGGCATTCTTCATGCCGAAGGGCATGACCTTGAATTGGTAGTGGCCATCGGGGGTAGAGAAGGCTGACCGTTCCTGAGCCCTGGGTGTGAGGCCGATCTGCCAGTAGCCCGCTGTTAGGTCGAAGATACTGAGGTAGCGGGCGGCCCCCAGCCGGTCAATCAGCTCGTCTGCTCGGGGGATCGGATGAGCGTCGGTCCGGGTGACAGCGTTCAAGCCCCGGTAGTCGACGCAGAATCTCAGTTCAGGTGCGGTGCCGGGGGCAGCGGCTTTGGGGACCAATACAACCGGACTGGCCCAGGGACTGTCCGAGGGCTCGATGACCCCGATTGTGAGCATCTTGGCCACCTCCTCCTGTATGCAGGCCCGTACCCGATCTGGTACGCGGTAGGCCCGGTGTCGGACAGGGGGACTGTCCCCTGTGTCCACGTCGTGCAAACACCAAGGGGTGACCCCGGGGGTGAGGGAGAACAGGGTAGCGAACTGCAGCAGGAGGTTCCGGCAGCCCTGGCGTTGCTCCGAAGTGAGGGCGTCAGAGAGCCGGACCCCGTCCACGGAGCCGTCATTCTCCTGAGTCTTCAGAAGATCCGGGAGGGGTTCGGAGTCTTCCTCTGCCCCACTGTCCGTAGCCATCAGGAGGCTGAGTTCTGAGCGCACAAAGTGTGGTTTGAGTCGGTTGGTGTGGAGGACCCGAAGGGGGTTCCGGGAGGTCCCTAGGTCGATGAGGTAAGTGACGGGGCTTTTGCGCTCGACCACTTTGAAGGGCCCCGTCCACTTATCTTGCAAGGCACATGGTTCGGTGGGGGACATCACCCATACTTGTTGTCCAGGCTCGAACTCAACGGAGGAGGCATTGTGATCATACCACTTCTTCATGTCCTCCTGGCTGGCCTCGAGGTTCGCCTTGGCCATCTCTCTGAAGCGCCGGGTCTGATTGCGTAGGGCCAGGAGGTATTTGAAGACGTCTGGAGGGGTCTTTAGGGGGGCCATCTCCCAACCTTCTTTTACTAGGCTGAGGGGCCCTCGCACAGGGTGCCCGTACAGGAGTTCGAAAGGGCTAAAACCGAGGGACTTCTGGGGAACTTCGCGGTAGGCGAAGAGGAGGCACGGGAGTAGTACATCCCACTGGCGACGGAGGGGCTCTTCCAATCCCCCAATCATCCCCTTGAGGGTGCGGTTAAAACGCTCCACTAGTCCGTTCCCTTGGGGGTGATAGGGGGTCGTGAATCTGTAGGTGACCCCGCATTGTTGCCAGAGGGACTTCATGTATTTGGATATAAAGTTCGTGCCTCGGTCGCTGACGACTTCTCGGGGGAAGCCTACCCGGGAGAAGATCCCCATTAGGGCCCGGCCAACCACCGGAGCTGTCACGGTCCGTAGGGGCACCGCCTCGGGGTAGCGGGTGGCATGGTCCACCAGTACTAAGATGAACCTGTGTCCTTGTGCCGTGCGGGGGTCCAGAGGCCCCACAATGTCTATCCCCACCCTCTCGAACGGGGTGGTGACCACAGGGAAGGGTTGCAGAGGGGCTTTCAGCTTCCGACCACTCTTCCCGCTGGCTTGGCAGGTGGGGCAAGATCGGCAGTGGTTCAGGACGTCGTTCCTCATCTTCGGCCAGAAAAAGTGGGTCACTAGGCGGCTGTACGTTTTATCTTGGCCCAGGTGCCCAGCCAGGGGGACATCGTGGGCCAGGTTGAGCAGAAAGTCTCTGAAGCGGAGAGGTACCACCAGTACTCGACTGGCCCCCAGCTCGGCGATTCTTTGCTCGCTGTATAGCAGGTCGTGATCCCAGTAGACCCAGTGAGTTCCGGTGGAGTCCCCTGCGTTCTGGGCGCTGGCTTGTTGGCGGAGTCCCTCGAGGGAGGGACAGGTCTTTTGTTCCTGGCGGAACTGTGCTTGGGTGGGCCCCCCCTCTTGACGCCACTGAGCCAGGTCAGGAAGGTCCTGGGGTTGTGCGTCCCCTTCGGCCGTCGGGTCTGGGAGGCTGGCCTCGTCGCTGTCTTCTACTGGGGCGACTGGGGGCGGAGGTGCTGGCCATTCTGGTTCTTCTGATCGAGGGACGGCACGGGCGGCCATGGACCGGGTGGTTATGCAGGCCCAGTCCGGGAGGCCCAGCATCCCCAGGTGCTCTCTTCTCTCAACGGTGGCCCACGGGGAACTCTCGAGGTCATTCCCCAGGAGGCAGTCCACGGGGGCATCGTCCCGGACCGTCACCTTCAACAGGCCGGAGACCCCTCCCCATTCGAATGGAACGCAGGCCATTTGACACATACTTTCAGAGTTGTCTGCCGAGCGGACGGGGCAGAGAATGTTCGGCAGGATCTGCTCGGGCTTCACCAGGTGACAGCGGACGGCCGTCACACTGGCGCCTGTGTCACGCAAGGCCTCGGCTCGCTGTCCATTAATGGTCACCCACTGACCGTATTTCCTGGTGTTAGCGGGTAGGGGAGCCCGCGGGACCATGTCTCTTCCCCCTAAGCACGCTAGGACCATGGCGGCCGGTTCCCACTCTTGCTGGGCCGGCTCATACTCCTCTGGTTCCTCCAATGATCGCTCTTCCCCCAGGGCGGCGGCAGCTACCTGGCGGGGCTTGGGTGTTTGGTTCTGCAGGCAGCTCGGGTCATTGGCGTAGTGGCCGACTCGCTGGCATCGGTGGCACGTGACGTTGGCCCGGACCCCAGGACGCCACGGGGGGTTGCCCCGACCGGCCGGAGCCGGGGTGCTGGCCACGGGTGTTGCGGGCAAGGCGTCTCTCCCTCGCCCCTGGCCCCCTCCTCCTCCCCGAGGACGGTGCTGGCCTTGGTTGTTTCTGTTCTGTTCGTGTGGCCCCCTCCGGCCCACTCGGGTGCTTTCCCATCGGTCAGCTTCGGCGGCGAGCTGCCGGGGGTCAGTCAGCTTACTGTCGAGGAGGTGCTGCCTGAGCTCGACGAAGCAGTTGTTCGACAGGTGCTCCCATACCATCAGGTTAAAGAGTTGTTCGTAGGTGGTGACCTGGCTCCCCTTTATCCAACCCTCGAAGGCACGGCTGAAATAGTTCACGTATTCTACCCAAGTTGTACCTGGGATCCGGGTGCAATCTCTGAACCTCTGGCGGTACATCTCGGGTGTGAGGCCGTAGCGGGTGAGGAGGGCCGCCTTCATGTGGTCGTAGGACGACATTTGGTGGTCTGGGAGCTGCAGTAGGGCATCGCGCCCCTCGTTGATAAACCTCCCCCAGAGTCCGGCTCCCCAATCACTCCGGTCGATCCGGTGGGAGGTCATGGCGATCTCGTAGGCTTTAAACCACTGTTGTATGTCGTCTTCTCGGACATACTCGCGGACAACATCCTTGGGGATGTGGACTTTTTTCTCGATTGGCCCCGGGGTGTGTGGTCGCTCAGGCACCCCCAGTTCTTTATTCTGTTTCCGCAGTTCTATTTCCGCCAGTTTGCGCTCGTGCTCGAGCGTTATTTTTTTCTCCTCCAGCTCTCTCTGTCTCTGCTTCTCTTCTCGTTCATCTCGGAGCCGCATGTGCTCGAGGTTGAGTTTCTGTTCAGCTAACTTGAGTTCCCCATCCATCTTGAGTCGTGCCATTTCCAACTCGTGCAATCTGGTTCTTTCTCTTTCTCGGATCTCCTCCTGCGAGAGGCCCGTTCCCCGCTCCTCGGGAGCCGTGGCGTTCCCCTCTGGTGTGATGCTGCTTTGGTCGGAGGGTCCGACGACCCCAGTTTCTGTCCACGACTCTAGGGCGTGCTTTAGATCATCTTTGGTACTCAGGCCGGTGGTAGCAATGCCAAGTTCTATGCAGAATTGTCTCAGTTCGCGGTGGTTGTATTCTTCTAATTTATCCATTTGGAATTTCTCGGTGGAGTTGCTATCTTTGGCTGACATCGTGTTGTTGTCGTGGGGTGAGCTACTCTCTGTACGATTACGCGTTGATTCGGATCGCGCCGCTGGCCACCAATGTTAGAAAGGATAGACGGACCGGGAGGGTCGGCCGGGGTCAGGAGGAGAGGTCTCCGGGGAGAGCCGTCTCCAGCGATCGTACAGACAAGTAACTTCCCCCCCACAGACAGATACTACACACGGATAAGGTTCAGTGTTCTTTATAAGCACTTCTTAAGGTACGGTTGAATGGTACAAGGAGGTCTGGACTCAGGGGTCCCCTCGATTCAAGTCTCTCAAAGCAGGGTAAGGGGTAGCGGGACAGTCTGTCTACCAGTCAGGTAGTTTGGATGATATGATGATTGGCTCACAATCCTCGAGCTTAGTTGGTACGGGCCGCGGCAGCGCCAGCAGGTCCCGGGAAGATGGTCGATGTACGGTCCGCGGCAGCGCCAGCAGGTCCCGGTGAGGATGGTCGTTATGACGGGCCGCGGCAGCGCCAGCAGGTCCCGGTGAGGATGGTCGTTACAACGGGCCGCGGCAGCGCCAGCAGGTCCCGACGAGGATGGATGTTGTAGAAGGCCGCGGCAGCGCCAGCAGGCAGGACGATGGTTCACAAGAGCGGGCTACGGCAGCGCCAGTAGTCCGTCAAGGCTGAGTTCTCTCGGTGTCTCTCGACTCCAGGATACAACTGCCTTCCTGCTCCGGAGTTGCCCCAGTTATAGGGCAGGCGCTCTTTGATGTCCGGACCCTCGCACTTGGAGGTCGGAGGGCCCGGGATGAAGGTGTCCAGACACCCAGCAGGGGGTGGAGCCAGCGCCTGGGGGAGCTGGGGGCGATCGGCACCTGGCGGGGGAAGAGCTCTTGACACTTCGTCCTCCCATTGACCTGCCAAGTGGTCCGCTCACCTCCTGGGTGGATGGTGGTGCCGGGATGTCGGGGCCGGTCAGGCCCGGGGTTAGGGTCGGGGCGAGGCCACGCGGCCTCGTGGTGCAGGGCCCAAGATGGCGGCTTGAACCGGCCAGGGGAGCCGGTGGGGCTGGGCCCCGTGATGAGTAGAGGTCCGAGGGCAGAAGATCCGTCGGGAGACGGGGTACGGGTGCTTTTCGTGGGTTATGCCTGGTGGGCCGGAGCTCGGGCCCTGTCGTGCGGGGAGGGAGCAAGCCCTTCGTGTGGCCTGTCCAACACCTAACCACTGTGATATGTTCTGAATCCTGAGTTTGTGCTTCCCCAGACCAAGCACTCTTACAAAATGCCTACCAGAATGGGTGACGTGAATCCTACACCTTGTAGTCCCCTTTGTCTTATGTAACATTTTCAATACACTAATTTACACAGGTATGATTCATTGTCTTTGTATGTGTGTGTGTGATGTAAAATGCTCCAACACCCTCCACTGCTATGAGAGGCACTACAAAACTAATTAAATATGGAACATATTTACAAGGGCTTATCTCCACAGGAACGTGTCGTTCGCTTCACAAACACTCTCTTAAAGTTGAGAGAAAACTCAGCCAAATGGTGCACTCCAAAAGATCAGAGTGACGATCTCAAAGGTCTTATTGGAGGACATGAACTTGCTTTTTGAGGTATCAGTTCAAAAGGATCTGTGAGCGGAATGCAAGAGAGCAGTAGACTGGCCAATGAAGAACCCTCGAGAGTAGCAAATGCCACATCATCATCAGTGAAGGCCAAGTGTGACACAATTAATGCTCACCTCAAAACCAAAGTCCCCCAAAAGGAAATAAATTGGCCCATGCTTTTCTCAACGTCCCAAGACCCAAATAGTCAGTACATGCTTCCTCTGAGAGGTTACGCAGGCGTACAGTGGCATGAACGATCCCCCTGGAGACAACATAAGAGGATTTTACACTTCCTTTCTGTCTGTCAGAAATCAAATTATATTAATCAGTAATCAGATAATACAGGGTGTCCTTTATTGCCAAAGCAAGCCATACATCAGTTACAGCAGCAACACATGAGATGCCAAGTGCCGAGGATTGAAGGAAAAACTAATGGTCGCTCAGACCAAGTTAGGGCAAAATGGAGGCGGGAGGTGAATGAATATACCTGGTCCAGGACTAGACCTTGATAGCATAGGGCTGAACATGCAGAGAGTCTCTATGTCCTATGGTGGAAATGACCAAAGGATGCCTGGAACAAGTATAAGCACTCTGAAGAAAGTTACCCCTTGTCACATTTGCAACATGGTCAGCCACTGGAAACAGGAGTGCCGATAGAACCTCAAACGAGCAATGGTCGATGATCAATTACCTAGTCCCACGATGCAAGGGTCAACTTCCCTCTGTGCCAAAACCTCCTATGGTGAACTCTGAAAGACAGAGTCCATGACAACAGAAAATCCCTTAGTGCCCTTACAGATGACTGGTGGGAACCCTAATTTAGAACCTAGTGTAAGAGCTCAGCAGAATCCATTCATGACTTAGGCTTCCCCAGTTCTCATTATGTTCAAAGCTCAGTGGAATTTGAACGGGCACTGTCGAAATGGGGAGGAGAAGTGCGTCCTTGGCACCGTCTTGGAAGTGGATCACAGGCAGTGGTTAATTTGTAATATAAAAAGTGCCGGGGCTCTCCTCAGGAGGCAGCGCCAGCAGGAGAAATGTGCTGGTGCAAAATGCCTCGTGACTAGAGCCCCCACACTTATTATACTGGAGAGGACTTGGACTAATGGTTAGAGCTGCAGATTTCGGAGCTGGGGAACCAGGTTCGAGTCTCGGCGTGCCTCAACATTCTGTGATCATTGGGAAAATTGTTTTACTTCCTAATATGTGTGCCCTTAATTGGTGCTAGAAGCTCCGGTGCTGATGATTAGGTGCCGGTGCTGAGCACCGGAAAGCTCAGGCTCAAATTCAGCACTGATCACAGGGGCATTTATATGGAAGGAGAGGACAAGGGACATCCTGTATCCTTTCTGATAGGCATCGGAACCACTCCTTCAACCGTTAGGATGGTTGAGGACATAAACATTTCCCTCTCGGTAAAATAAGTCCAAGTGTTGGCTTCACAAATTAGATTCACACGTCGATCTAAAGGAATCAGTTAGAGAACAATTGTGAGATTTCACTGGGAAAGAGATTGGATTGATTAAGGTTGATGAACCCCTAAAGATAACTCTCAGGTCCAATGTAGTCTTTCCCCAAACTCGTCCTTTCAAACTGATACCAGAAGCCATCACATAAATAATTGCTATCATTGAAAATATGATAGAACAGGACATTTTGAAGGAGGTCATCAGGAGTCCATGAAATTCTCCAATTAAAGCCTTCCAAAAGGCTAGTCTAGGACCACTCAGCTATGACTCTCTCCCTTACTGGTACCAACGCTAATACCCCAAGTAAGATCTGGAGATTCAATGATGAATCGATCGGAGACACTGCCTCAAAAGAGAGGATCAAGAAAACCATCTTAAACTACCTGGAAGACAATATCTGCTCTGACTCTCCACCTGCTGGGGCGCACTGAAAGCCACGGTAAGGGGCATTCTTATTAATATACGAACTAAGATCAACAAAGAACACGACAAAGAGCTCCTAACTCTTGAACAAGAAATTAAATCTCTGGAGGCTGCCATCAGATATGACATGGATCCGCAAACCCTATCTAAACTCACTAACAAAAAGTAGGAGTTCAATAGAATCCTAAGTGAGAGTGCGGGCATACGGGTCAACAAATACAAAAGCTTAAATCTGTGCGATGCAAACAGAGCTGGGAAAATTCTGGCCTCATACCTAAAACATAAATAAAATAGCAAGGGAATTGATTCCCTCATGGATAAATCTAACATCACGCACACCAGATCTCAGAAAGTATTAGAAATACAAAAAGATTTTTACCAGTCTCTTTACTCAGACGACTCTGAGACAGACGCTTCCGCCTGTGTGGATAATCTTAGAGACATCACACTCCCGTCCATCACGGACCAAAAAAAGCTAGCCTAAGCTCTCCTTTTTCTCTGGAAGGGATAGACTTAGCAATTCACTCATTAAAAATTACCAAAGCCCCTGGCCCAGATGGCTATACGGCCAATTTTTTCAAATCCTTTGCCCATGTACTTAAACCAACTCTCGTGTCCCTTTTTCAACATTTTGCCGACTCTGACACCATATCTGGCACCACCAGTAAAACCACTATCGTTGCAATCCCCAAGGAAGGGAAAGACCCGACTCAAGTCAAAAATTACAGACCAATCTCCCTAATTAATCTGGATGCAAATATTTACGCTAAGATTCTCTGCAAGAGACTAGAGCCCCTTCCTCGACTTTTGGGAATTCACAAGTGGGCTTCATGAAACACAGACTTTCCAATAACAACACCCGGCTCCTCTGCCATATCATTGAAAAGGCTAACTTAGCCCCCTCTGAAACGGTAGCGGTTACCCTCGATGCTGAAAAAGCATTCAATAGGGTGGCAAGGCCTTTTCTCCGTGAAGCTCTCAAGAAATTTAATTTAGGGGATACCTTCACTAAAATGATCCTGGCCCTATACAGTGGTCCGTCTGCTAAGGTCAGGTCTGGTGGTTTACTTTCCTCTGCAATTAAGCTACAAAGGGGCACGAGGCAAGGCTGCCCCCTCTCCCCTTCATTATTCCTCCTAAGTCTTGAACCCTTACTACACAAGATCGGATCAAACCCCCACATTCATGGTATTGCCTTCAATAATCTTAGGGTGGGGGGGAGGAGCTTAGCGCGTGATCAAGATGGCCGCGTGAGCCTAGAGCTCCCGAGACCCTCGCTCCCTCCGGCAGATATCCTGTCTAGTATCCTGCTTTTCATGCCCGGAATATTGGAGGGGAGCCGTTGCTGAGGCGAGAGCCGTTGTCCGGATCGAAATCGCCCACCGGAGACCGAAGTTGTACTGCCTGGAAGTCTGTGGCCTACTCCCCGGAAGGTGCCCGGGACTTGCGTTGGCACAGTGCCCGTGCACTAATTGAACAACAGCGGCCACGCGAGGGGCGAGTCATCGGAAGGAAGGTGTCCTCACTTTCACTTTCGCTTTCGCTTTCCTGTCTCCACCGCGCCCGGCCTGGACGTGGGTAGCGCCAGTCACTGGCTGCATGGTTGTCTACTCTGTATGGGCAAAGAGATTGTCCCCGCGGCAGATAGCGATGTCGAGTAAATCGGACGCCGAAAAACAGAAGCCCAAAAGTACCAGGCGGGGAGGCTACACCCAGACTAACAACATGGACCGCTATGCCCACCAGAAGGGGTCACCGGGCGGATTGGGACAGACACTGGAGGCCTCGAAGGACGTGTCGCCCCCCTCCGTGGAACCAACCCTGCAAGATATCATGGGGGCCATCGAGGGGATGAAGTCCTCTATCGGACAACAATTTTGAGACCCTGGCGCATAAAGTGGATGCCATATCGATCGACGTCAATCTGATTCAGGCAGACCTGGGGAAAACTAATGAGCGGGTTCAGTCCTTGGACCTCAAGACTGCAGGCCTCCTGGGCGACGTCTCCGGCCTTCAGCTGGAAGTCCGTACCTTGCGGACTGCAAATGATCACTTTGCCCGATGGTTGGAAGAGTTCGAGGGCCGCGCAAGGCGCAATAACGTGCGCATTATTGGGGTCCCGGAAAATTCGGAGGAACAGTCAGTGGACCTGTTTGTGGAGGACCTGGTGGTGAACCATCTGGCGCCCAAAGGCCTTAGTAAGTTTTTTACTGTTGAAAGGGCCCACAGAGTTCCTGGCGGGAGGCCCAAGGTGGGGGCCCCTCCGAGGCCAATTGTCGCCAGGATCTTTAACTTCAGGGACCGTGATGCCATTTTGCAAGCATCACGGGTGTCCGGCCCGACGCTATTCCAGAACACCACTGTAAGTTTCTATCCGGACTTTACCCAGATGGTACAGAAGCAACGACAAGGCTTCCTGGCGGTCAAGAGAAGGCTACGAGAGATGGGACTGAAATATGCCATGCTCTTCCCGGCCAGGTTGCGTGTGGTGTTCGAAGAGCGGACTTTCTTTTTTGAATCACCAGACATGGTCGGAGATTGGCTGGACACATTGCCCCAAGGACGGACTAACGTGGGACGCTCCGGTGGAGCAGACGGTGGCGGCGATGAACAATGAGCCTGGACTTCAGTACCAGATCTCCGGTTCCCCCGGGAAGGTGACAGTCCGGGGGGTAGCGGGGGCAGTATGGGAGCTTTTTCCTCCTCTGGGGTTCTTTTTGTAGATTAGTCTTTGTATGGGGCGACAGGCACACTGCAAGTTGGGGGGCATTTTAGAGCTTACGCAGGGGTGCAGGGTGGGGGGTGGATTGGGGTTGTTGTTGGGGTTGTTGTTGTTTTTGGTTATGCAAGGCGTAAGGATGCAAGCTTCTGTCACTCTAGTGCGGTTCCACGCGGGGGGGGTGGTCTCCTTACATGTTGGGATGGGGGTAGGGGCTTAAAAATACTCAGTTGGAATGTAAATGGCTTGGGGGATCGTATTAAGCGTGGGATTGTCCTGCAATTCCTGAAGCGATGTACCCCTGATATTGTCTTATTGCAAGAGACGCACTTGATTGGTAACATGTGCTATGCACTCAATAGGAAAGGCTACAAGTTTGTTGCACACTCCGGGTTTTCCTCGGGGTCTAGAGGGGCTGGAATACTCGTCAGGTCCTCCCTGCCCTTCGATGTTGACTCCACTACTGTTGACGATAGGGGACGCTTTGCGGCTGTAGCGGGGAGGTGGGAGGGCAGGACGCTGGTCCTGGTGTCGGTTTATGTCCCTCCTGCACTGCAACCTTCCACACTTGCGGACTTAGAGAGGACTTTGTTGGATCTCCCAGAGGGAATGTTGGTGGTGGGTGGCGACTTTAATGCGGTAGGCTCCGGATTGCTTGACAGACACCCGCCAAGGAGCTCGGGGGGGGCTCAGAAATGGCTTCCGGACTTTGTAGATACCCTTGGACTGGTTGATTGTTGGAGACTACTGCATCCCACACAGCGGCAATACACTTTCCATTCCGGGGCGCATGGCAGTCTCTCCAGAATTGATTATGTGCTTACCCTAGCTGCACACGCCTCCTTTGTCTCTGAGGCTAGGCACATGGCACGGGGTATTTCTGACCATTCGCCGGTGTGGATCTGTATGGATGTTGGTAGAGGAATGGGGGGTAGGGTGGCCCCAATTAACCCGTGGTATCTCAGGGACCCGATGACTCGTAGTGCGGTGCTGAAGGCGGTCGATCGCTACTTCCAGGAGAATCTCGGCTCGGTCACGTCGGCTGTGTCTTTGTGGGAAGCGTTCAAAACAGTGCTTAGGGGAGAGGCCCTCTCCTTGATAGTAGCGGCCAAGCGTCGGCGAGGCGCGGAGGTCGCCCAGATTGAGGCGGAGATCGCGGAATTGGAGCTGTCATTGGAGGGGGAGGTTACGGCGGCGGCGCTGCACAATTTGACCCTTAAGCAGTCGGAGTACAAGGCCCTTGTGACGGATGCGGCCAAAGCCTTGAGTAGGGAACAGCGGGGCCGTCTGTACGACGTCGTGGACAAGGCCGGGAAATTAATCGCGTGGCTGGATAAAAAGGAGCGGGTCAATCGTGTTGTGCCGGACCTCGTGACGGAGGATGGCGTCGTTGTCGCGGAGCCGGATGGCATAGTCCAGTGCTTTGCGGATTACTTCCACACGGTCTATACCTCCGTGTCGGACAGGCCAGTGGGGGATTTGTGTGAACTCCTGCGTGATCTTGCTTTGCCTTGCCTTTCCGACATAGACAGGGACGATCTTGATGGCGATATCACAGTCGACGAAATCGCGGGGGCTATCCGTTCGTTACGTTCGGGCAAGGCCTCGGGCCCGAATGGCCTGCCAATTGAGTTCTACAAACTCCGGCCAGATTAGATCGCTCCGCATTTGCGAGCTATGTTCGTGGAGGCGCGGGAGACGGGATGCCTCCCACGCGACCAGCGCCTGGCAACAATCGTGGTCATACATAAAGATGGTAAGCCCAGGAACAGGTGCAGCTCATATAGGCCGATCTCGCTCCTTAATGCCGAGCCGAAGATCCTCGCTAAAATCCTCGCTAACCGTTTGGTCAGGGTGATCGGTGATCTGATCCATCCTGACCAATCCGGATTCATCCCGCATCGTAACACCGCGTTGAACCTTAGGCGCATCCACGGAGTGATCGCAAGGGTGGGGACGATGCGGGAGCCGGCCATTGTGGCAGCGCTCGACGCAACGATGGCTTTCGATACGGTAGAGTGGGAATACCTGTGGGCTGCGCTTGCGAAATTCGGCTTTGGACCCGGATTTATGGGCTGGGTGAGACTATTATATGAAGAGCCTCTCGCTCAAGTCGCGGTCAACGGTAGGGCGTCCCGCCCTTTCGGGCTGGGGAGAGGTACCAGGCAGGGCTGTCCTCTGTCGCCGCTGTTGTTTGCTCTTGCTCTCGAGCCGCTGGCGGCCTGGATACGATGGCACCCGGAGGTGAGGGGGCTTCGCTGGTCACCTGACCACGAGGACCGCATCTCCCTCTATGCCGATGATATCCTGCTTTATCTCGCTTCACCCCGGAAGTCCCTCATAGTTATCTGCGACATTTTGACTTCCTTCGGGAGGAATTCGGGACTAACCATTAACTGGGGGAAGTCATATCTGTATGCCTTGTGTGGAGACGTCCCGGTTCCCCCGCGGAATTGCCCGATCCAGATCGCCCGGGAGGGTTTCATGTATCTTGGGATTTATATCTCCACCGACCCAACGGTACGGTATGAGAGGAACCTGGTCCCTCCGCTGGCGCGCTTGCGGCGAGATGTAGCGGGCTGGCGGCGGCTGCCGCTTTCCCTCCTTGGCCGAGCTGTGCTATTCAAAATGATGTCTCTTCCCCGTTTTCTCTATGTCCTGCAGAACACCCAGGAGCTGGTTCCGGCCAGCTACTTTCGGGAGGTCGAGAGTCTCCAGCGCTCGCTGCTGTGGGACGGCCGTCCGCGTATAGCGATAGCAAAACTAACTCTTCCTTGGTACGATGGGGGTATCGCGCTTCCCGACATCAGAAGATACTATTGGGCCTCCCAGCTGAGTGCGATCAACCATGGAGTCTACGGCCCGGCGCTTAGCCCCGGCTTTGCTATGGACCGGTGGTTGCTGCGTGGGGGTGGCTACTATAGAGCACTTTACTCGAGGCCCCCGGCTGGGTCCCTCACGGGGCCGACCGGGGTGGCGGTGAATGTGTGGAAGACAGTCACGAACTCGTTGGGCTGGAAAGATAGGCTCACCCTCGCCACTCCGTTGTATGACTCAGATATGCTGGGGAAACTTTGGCACTCTAAGGGATTCGAGAAATGGGATCTGATTGGCATCTCCAGGGTGGGCGACCTGCTGGCCAAGGGGCGGATTAAGTCGTTTGACGAACTACGGACGGAATATGCGCTGGAGGGCACGGAATATTTCCGGTATGCGCAGGTGCGCCATGCGCTGCGGTCGGTGCTCGTTGAGGGGGAGAGGGTGCCTGAGTCCTCTCCCTTGGAGGACCGGATCCTGGACGGCCATATGCCGGAGAGCACAATCTCCCTAATTTACAAAAAGCTTGTGAATGTCCGGACCGACCTCCTCATGGGGGTTCGGGATCAGTGGACTAGGGACGGCCTTGAGCTGGACGATGAAGATTGGCAATACGCCGTCTCCTCTCCTAAGGAGGTCGCGATCCCCGCCAGACTACGGCTGGTCCAGCTTAAGATACTGCACAGAGTCTACGTCACTGGGCCCCGGCTGGTTCATATGGGCTTTTCCGAGGATGGGTTATGCAAGAGGGGCTGCGGGATGGTGGGCACCTTTTTACATATCATATGGGAGTGTGGTGTGATTGCGGACTTTTGGAAGCGGATTCACGTGGTGATGCAGGAGGTCACGGGTATAGTACTGCACCCAGAATGTGTGGGGTCCTACGGATTATGACGCAGCGCAGACTCAATGGGTGACCCTAGGCAATATGGTGGCTAAGCGAGATATAGCACGACTGTGGGGATCCCATAGCCCGCCCACCCTGGATGCATGGAAGGACAACATGGACTGGAGCATGTTTCGGGAGAAAACGGTGTATAGTGCACGGGGGAGGACTAAGAAATGGCATAAGGTATGGGGAAGTTGGAACCAATATAGGGGAGGCATATGTCTGCCTCCTGCCATTGAACCGCCAGAGGAGCAACTTTCCCCCTAGCCTCACTTCCGACTTGGGTTTTTCTGATGCACCTCCGTTAGAATGTTAGTGCCTCTGCTCTCCCTCATCCTCCCGATCGGTGGTTTGATTTGATGTTGGAAATGGGGCCGCGCCCCCGCTGGAAACTGGCACGACTTTGTGGTGTATACTGCCTTGCTTGTTGTGTTTATTGTAGGTAGTTTTCAAAAACGAGACCTTTGTCATTCTCCTGCATTAGCGCCATGGAGGACTTCACGTGTTGATTGTTTAGCTGCCGAACCTCCGGGATGTCGGCTGAATAGCTGTGTATCTGATTTATGCGAATAAAGGTTTTTAAAAATAAAAAAATAAAAAAAAATAATAATCTTAGGGTGGAAGTCGCGGCATATGCGGACGATATCTTAATAATGCCTGAAAGGGCGTCCCAGTCTATCCCTGCCCTCCTCCAAACCATTGATGGATACGCCCAAGTCTCTAA
Source organism: Triturus cristatus (assembly GCF_964204655.1). Lineage (NCBI taxonomy): Eukaryota > Metazoa > Chordata > Amphibia > Caudata > Salamandridae > Triturus > Triturus cristatus. The sequence goes on along the minus strand of NC_140583.1, from coordinate 27,970,371 downwards.
CTACAAACTTAACAAAAACAAATCTGAAATCCTTGCTCTAAATAGTCTCTGTTCCAGGGCTCTGTTCGCCAACACAGATCTTAGCTGGCAGCCTAAATTTGCAAAATATTTGGGTCTGGAGTTCAACTCTGACTTATTGGAATCCCTGAAACATAATGAGACACTTACTTTAAAAAAGATAGACTCCCTTCTCAAAGGCTGGAATCCTAAATTTCTGATGTAGTGGGGCCGAGGTGAGACCATAAAAATGATGATTACCCCCATAGTCAATTTCCTTTCAAATATGCTTCCGTCAATGCTGTCTGAGGAATTGCTATGAAAAATTTACAAATTACTAAATAAATTAATTTGACAAAACAAAAGACAATAATCTTGATTAAAAAATTATGCCTTCCAATTCACCTCGGCGGAGTTCATCTAGCAGATTTCAAGAACTACCAAACCGCCTTCCTGGCCAGAAAAGGCTCACTTTGGTTCACTCAATCTCCGGACTATACACCCACGTGGTTAGTGGTAGAAAGGGAACTTCTAGGGGAATTACACCCGATCTCTCTTCTATCCAGTAACCCCAAAACCCTGTCCTCGGGTAAATATAATTTCCAAAATACCAAAAGGGCCCTCTTGAAAATCGATAGAGTCCTAGAAATCCTGATCTCTAACTCGAATTTGAGCTCCCTTAGGAACAACTCTAAAATTAGAATCCATGGCTCTCCAACCTGCTGATCCCATTGGGCCTCTAAGGGCATTCATTTTCTAAAAGACCTAGGGCCCTCCCAAAATCCGCTATCCTTTAGAGACTTGCAAAAGCACTTCAACTTGCAAAACTTGGACTTTTATGATTTTTTGAAGCTTAAGGTCGCCATTTTCAAACTAAAGTTTTCAAATAACGAACCTTCCCTCATCAGGATAATCCTCTCCTTTAATAAATACGGCCACCGGGCCTCCAAGCCCTGCCATCTTAAACAACCTAAGTCCTCCAACACATCCTCTAGACTCCAAGCTAAACGGGACCCCAACAAAACAATTTCTTCACAATCTTGGCATCAGATTTTGAGATCAGTGGTCTCGTATAAAATATCCCCCTCTCTCGCACAGACAAAATTCTTGTTACTACACAGGACCTTCTGGACCCCAGCACACCTCCACAAACTCTCCCTAAGAGAGACTCCAAGTTGCTGGAACTGCTGTAATGACCCTGTGGGTGATCTCCCTCACCTTCTCTTTTACTGTAGAGCAATCGCTCTATTTTGGGATTCAGTGTTTAACTTTATTGACTCTATCTGCGGAGTCCCTCTGGAACCATGGTTTTTAACATTACCCAAGGGATTTTCAGACCCAAACATCAGTTCCCGCAATGACATTCTATTAATCAATATCCTTCCTACTGCTGCCTGCAAATCTATTTTAACTAACTGGAAAACCACAGCCGCCACCTCCTCCTGGATAAACTGGATCTCCTTTCTGAGAGGGGCAGATAATACCTCATTACAAAACTCCCCGTGGATTACACGTAATACATCTATCTGGAACTCCCTTGATAACTATTTTGCCACTTTCAAACCACCGTGATTCTCTACTTCCCACCCCCTATTCCCCTGTACATCAGCCCTCTCTTACATGGATACAAATATGAGTGATATTCAGAACTGATATCACCTCCTCCCAAAAAACTGAACTGAATTCTTGGCGCGTATGACCTGGAATACACCTGCACCTATATACAGTAAGACCTTCTGGGATTTTATATGCTGATTCATGAGTTTGGTCTTTATACCTACTAGTGCCCCCTCTTCCCCATTTTTATCTAGCTTCTTTTACTTTTCTTCTATCGCTTAATTTTACAACATATCACACACCCTATGGTTTTATCTAATCTTCATATGTGGTTTAGCTCTCACTTACCATCTGCTACCTGGTTTTTGCTCTGTATTATAGACCCTCAGGTCACGATCAGGTCACGATCAACCCTCCAGGAATCTACGCACCTGAAATGTAGACCTTAAATTGGACCCTTGTATCCACTCATTGTCCTTTTTTCTCTGTTCATTTGTTTATGAAAAAGTTACACAATAAAATTCACTTGAAATTAAATAAAAAGCCTTCCAAAAGTAAATAAAAAAGGGTGAATCGTGCAGGACATCTGAAAAATCTGGTAGCAAACTCTGCTGTAATTCTATATCAAATTCCCCCAGAAGCGGAGTGGTTTATGGTCATTGACTTGTGTTAAGCGTTACTTTCCATTCCCTTTCACGACGTGAACCACTGTCTCTTCACCTTCAGATTTTAGTTAATAACTCTTGTGCTGTGTTGTGCTCCTCAGGGATATACAGAGAACCCCTCATATTTTAATCAGATACTAAATAATAGCTTAGAGACCCTACAGCTACCATGTAGTTCTACCTCAGTGCAGTACATCAATTACCTGCTTGTGGCATTAATGACAAAAGAAGCTTGTAAGCAAGGCACGATCGCCCTACTCAACCACCTTGCTGAGAATGAGCACAAGTTTCACTCAAAAAAATTCACTACTATCATAGAGAAGTTAGGAATCTGGGGCAGCCAGGACAGTGTCCCATGAGTGCATTGAAATGGCCTCAGAATGAAATTCCCGACCACTCAGAGAGAAGTGTGAATGTTCTTGGACACGGTTGTCTATTGCTGACAATTGATCCCAAATTTTTCCCTTTCGGCCAAGTCTTTACTGTGGCTGACGCAAACAGATGTCATTGACCCGGTATCAAGGGATGACGAGAGCATGGAAGCCTTCCAGAGCCTCAAACATTTACTCTGCAATGCACCAGCTCTTGGAATGCCAGACTACATCAAAGAGTCCATAACCTTCCGCCATGAGCATGATGGGTGCACTCTGTCAGTATTGACACAAACCCCTGGAGAAGCCAAACACCCTATAGCCTATTTCTCAGCAACTCTTGATCCGGTAGCCGCAGCATTGCCTGGTTGTCTCAAAGCAGTTGCAGCAGTTTGTCTGAGCATTCAGCAGACACAAGTAATTGTGATGGCTCAGCCGCTAATTGTCCTGGTGCCTATTCTATTCAAATTCTCATGACTAGCACCTGCACACAGCATTTGACCAACAGCCGCTTAACCCGCTATGAGAGAACTATTTTAGCTGCAGACAATGTCTCTTTAAAGAGGTGCAATGCCATGAATCCTTCCTCTCTATTGTCTACCCCTGAAAAAGGTGAAGAAAGTGATTTCAAACATTAGTGTTTTAACATCACCGAACTCTGCACAAAGCTGAGATCAGATGTACAGGAGGTGCCAATTCTTGAATCTGACCATACTATGTTTGTTGACTCTTGCCTGGGAGACAGACTTGGCATTTTAAGAGCTGTGTATGCTGTCTATACGCTAAGTAGAGTTGTGAAAGCATCCTACTTGTGCCATGTAACCTCCACACAAGTAGCTGAATTGATAACTCTTAATAGAGCCTGTTGTACTTCTGAGGCCTCCAAAGTCACCATTTAGAGAGGCAGCCAGTATGAAATCAATGGAGGTACATATTGGTCATTGTATGCTTACTCTCCCGTTCGGTTGAGGCTTACCCACCAGGAGATGTGATAGTTTGACATTTGTCAAACTGCTACTGTGGGAATTATTTCCGCGATTTGGAATGCCATTTCCACCTGAATCAGATCATGGGACTCATTCAACTCAAAAGTGAAGTGATGCGGTTTTGCGCAATGCTCGGGATTGACCAAATATTTCCCTTCAATTACAAACCGAAAACATCAGGTATAGTAGAGAGGGTAAACAGGACCATCAAAGTGAAATTGGACAAAGTCTGTGCCTCAACATCCCTCAAATGGCCCGATGAGCTCCTCTTGGTACTGATGGGCATTCGGAGTATGCCATGCAAGAGAACAGGGCTATCTCCTCATGAGCTGCCGATGGGTAGAGCCATAGGAGGCCCTTGTGTCCTGTCTGCTGCCCTTGTGAGTATCACAGAAGACCTGGTTCTCCGCTATTGCAAGGGATTGGCTAATGTGGCATCCTTCACAAACATTACCATTGAATCTGATGAATGTCTGGCTGAGGTTGACGAACCTCCATGAGTCAAAACAACAGACAAGAAGATTCAACTTACGTTGACACTGTTGACAAACGCTGTAAGGGCAGAAAGATATTTAGGGCAATGGTCAGAGGACTACAGGGCCTTTAGGCATCCCACTGACGTAGAATAAACATCATTATAGATTCCGAGACAGAGGAGTGACGAGTAGATTTAGAAGGACGAATATCCTTAATCAAAGTATCATCCCTTCTTGTTCTGATGCAAGCTAACACGTCGCAGAAATACTGACTGAAATACTGTCCTAGCATTATTGGTAGTCGCCATTGCTGTTTCTGTAGTCGGATGGATGCTAGAAGTCTCCTTCCTGGAGGGAGATGTTTCACGCCCCCAAATCAATCAAAGCAATAAAACTGTAACTAACAAAAAAAAAATGCATGTGCATAGACTTTTGCATGTTCCTTATTCTGAGAGTGTTTATAGCGATAACCTCTACTATCAGATGGTCACTGAATTTCTTATAATTTTCCAGATTGAAAACTGTTTTGTCTGTTTCTGTCTTCCAGATTCTGCAGCCGAAGGATCGGCATATTTACTTTTACCCCTGCCATATGCTTTGTCATGCAGCATTTTTCTTAATCTATTTTATCAGCAGCATTCGATTAAACTGTTTTATATGAATTACAAATGCCCGTTAGAAAATGTAGCATTTGTAAAGGGATCAAACATTGTATCTGTGGGCAACTTAGCATGCCTATCGCTGGATCAGCATGAGTATATGATTCAATTATTTACTCCATTAATTAGTACAGACTCACTAACAAAGGCGCGCATGAACTAACCTGTAAGATTAGTGAGGATGAGAGAACCGTTGTGGATGAATTAAATGAAAAAATAAGACAAGATAAAGAGAAGGGAAGTAAGGGGGTGTAACAGAAGGGGCCAGAGGAAAGAATAAAAGGAACATAGAAGATCCATCCCCAAGGTTGAGTGTTGACTTTGCACAGAAGGGAACTTTATGTATGATAAGAGATCACGAACGAGAGAATGTGGCCTAATGGCTAGAGTGGTCAACGTTGAAGCTGTGGAACCGGGTGCAAGTCTCAGCAGGGACTCTCAACTTCTGTGATTCTAGGGAAATCACTTAATCTCCCCGCGTCTAACAAAATGAATGCATCTATTTGTTGCACAACTGGTGCTCATGTGAAGCACTCTGATACCTTCGGATCGAGTTTGTGCTATGCAAAACTCCAAAACAAAAAAAGGGAATGAGACCATAAAGGCATAGGTTAGAGCGATTGTGAGCATAGCTATTTAGTTAAGGATAGAGTTTTTTCTGAATTTGAGGTAGGTATTAAAAGCATACACTATGCCATTAAAACCTACCAGCTGCTGCACAATTAAAAATTTGCAAACATTCGTGACAAGAATTTTCAATTCTATTAAGGACAAGGAGACGAGGATTATGCTATCTCATTTCTTTAATAGAAATGCTCAGCAGCCAATCACAATACAGAAAAAGAAGAAAAAACTACATTTCCCATGAATACATTGGGCAACCATAGAGTATGTACACTATATAAGGCACCATAGAGAACATGACATCCTCTTTCTTTGTCCATAGTAAAAACAGTTCAATTGAAGGAAAAACGCAGTCTCAACAAAACCATGGATTAACGAGCAACATCACGAAACCGCAGTCCACTGGAAAGGTAGAAACGATGCGTGCAGCAGCCGAAGAGCCTCCAGGACGAGCAACAGCTAACAGCCAAAAGGTAGAAGGAAGAACATACAGCAAGCACGTCATTTCGGATCTGAACCTGAAAAGCAAAACAGAGCCGTAATATACCATACCCACAATGGATCAAACATCAGAACCAAACAAGGGGGGGTAAAAAATGCCAAGAAGTACCAGAAACAATGCATAATACAAGTGCATAAAAAGCAAAATCAAACGGTAGACATGTAAGCAGATAACCTGGGTGGGATAATCCTCGCCTCCTTGTCCTTAATAGAATTTAAAATTCTTGTCACGAATGTTTTCAAATGTTTAATTCTATGGCAGGACAGGAGGCTCCGATTATGCTTGTTCAAAGCTGATCCACCACTACAGAAGCAATATGATCAATGGGCTTGTAAAAAAGGATTTAAATACCGAATCAGAAGACCAATCTGCAGCCTTCATAATGTCCAACAAAGTGACACCCATTGAGAAAGCTTTGGAAGCCATAGCCCCTCGTGCAGAATGTGCACCAAAAACTGAAACATCAATGCCGGCCTCTGACATGAGCCATCTGACCCAGCGGGCCAATGTAACTGGGGTGACTGGGCGAAATGGCTTCCGCAAAGCAATTAACAACTGACCCTGCACATCTGAACGTGAAGGAGCAGTACTTACCTCGTAAGCTTTGACACATTGCACAACGCAAAGGTTGGGATGAGAGGGAAAAGAAGGATAGGTAATCGAAGTGGTATTCGTTTTGGTGCGTTTTGAAAGAACAAAAGTAACACCATCAGGTGTGAAACTGCGACCTGCCAAGTCGAGAGCTCGAACATCAGACACACGTTTACAAGACACAAGACACAATAACATAGTCAGTTTAGCCGATAGTTGCCGACGAGACAACAAAGAGTTGGATGGCCAGGCTTCCAAAAATCTCAAAACAACCGAAACATCCCACAAGGACACGTATTTGGGAGAAGGAGGCTTCACCAGACGGATGCCTTTAAGCAACTTGGAAATCAAAGGGTGCTCACCCGCAGGTCTACCATCAATAGGAACGTGGCCTGCCGAAATGGCGGAACGGAAATTATTAACCGTCCGATAAGCCAAACCGGAGGAAGCATGAGACGCTAGAGAATTAATGATCAGAGATCCATCCGCTGCAGCGGGATCAGTCTCCCGTTGAACACACCAAGCACACCATCGTTTCCAGGAGCCTGAGTAGCTTTTATGAGTGTTGGGTGCCCAAGATCCACTGATAAACTTGGAAGCGTCTCGTGAATGGCCTGGGACCATCCAGCGGTCCCCGAAAGTCGCCATGCCAGAAGAAGGAGAGAGCCTGACTGGATGAGGGGATGCGGATTGTCAAGAGGGTCCAGCAAGAAATTCCACTTCTGGGGAAGAAGGAGCGGCACTGCACAACACATTTCCAGGAGAACTGGGAACCAGGCTTGAGCCCTCCACAGAGGAGCAATCAGAATCAGTTCCGACTGATAACGTTTTGTGCAAGCCAGGACTCTGGGAATCATCATGAACGGGGGAAAGGCGTAGCACAGAAGTGACGGTCAAATCTGTAGAAATGCGTCCGTGGCCAGGGCTTCCGGATCCAGCCTCCAGCTGAAGAACAGAGGAAGCTGAGTGTTGAGGCATGAAGCGAACAGGTCGATGTGACACTGGCCCCAAAATACTCGAGGATGAAGCCTCCAATAGCTGAAATCCCGAAGATGACGCGAATTCCAGTCCGCAATCAGATTGCTGCGACCGGGAAGATATTCGGCAATAACAGTGATCTTCTTTTGTAGACAAAAATGCCAAAAGTCTTTGGCGATCTCCGCTAAGATCCTGGACTTCGTGCCGCCCAACTTGTTGACATAACGAACCGCTGACACATTGTCCATGCGGAGAAGAATGCAACAATTGGAGCGAAGGGGAGTGAAACAACGGATCGCGAAGGACCCTGCCAGGAGTTCCAGGCAATTTATGTGGAGAGTCAACTCGTGAGGAGACCACCGACCCCCCGTCGATATAGGACCGCACCGGGCTCCCCAACCCCACAGGCTGGCATCGGATTCTATCACCATCTCCGGAGATGATCCGAACAGGGCTCGCCCATTCCAGGCTTCCATGTGGTCCAACCACCATTGCATCTCCCACCTCGCTTCCTCTGAAAGAGGAATTTGATTGGAATAGCGAAGGCCGTTCTGGAGATGACGGATCTTCAAACATTGAAGCGACCGGTAATGCAGAGGGCCCGGGAAAATTGCCTGAATCGAAGACGCCAACAGTCCGACGACTCGTGCTATAGATCTCAACGATACAGTCTGTCTGGAGAGAACCGAAGTCAACTCCCTCTTGATGTAACAAATCTTCTGATTGGGTAAGAGAAGCTGACAGGCAAGAGAATTGACCTGGAAACCCAGAAAATCTATCACTTGTGATGGGGTGAAAACAGATTTCTGAGGATTCACCAGAAATCCCAGAGATTGTAACAGGTCGATCGACCATTCCAGATGTGACATCAACTTGAAGGGACAATCTGCCATGATCAGAATGTCGTCCAAGTATATAATCATGCGAACACCCCGAGCAAGCATTTCACGACGGGCCTCAGAAGCTTTGTGAAGCACCAAGGAGCCGACGAGAGGCCGAACAGGAGAACTTTGTATTCGAACCAGTTCCCCTGCCATTGGAACTGTAGAAACCGATGATGGGGGCTGAAGATTGGAATCGACAAATACGCATCTTTGAGATCTAGGCGAACCATCCAATCCCCTTCCCGTAGAAGATCTCGCAACAGATGGATCCCTTCCATTTTGAAATGGCGATAAAGTACCCCTCCGTTGAACTCCTTCAGATTTAGAACCAAACGGGATCCGCCCCCTCGTTTCTGAACCAGAAAAACCGTGCTCACAAACCCTCTTGGATGACGGGTAGTCCGAAGGATCGCCCCTTTTGCCAGAAGGGAGTCTATTTCTGCTTAAAAGAACTCCCGATCTTGAAGGGAGAAAAACAACGGGGTTGGAGGGAGGGTTTGAGGCTGGGGCTGGTAAAACTCTATCTTGTAACCTTGAACCGTTTCCAGCACCCAAGCATCGTTGGAGATTAGATGCCAATTGTGGAGAAAAAATTGGATCCTGCCCCCCAATACCACCTCGGAAGCAGGAATTAACCTCACCTGAAGTGTTGGAGTCCTGGTGACCTCCTTGATTTCCGACGAATCGACCTTTCCTATACTATCCTCTCCCTTTGCGAGAGGGATAGAAATTGTAATGATTGGTGTATCCGGAGACCTGACCCCCTCCTCTGTGGGACTGGAATCCTCTCTGGGAATTCTGTTGAGAGCCACGGCCGAACGAGCGCCCCCTGTGTCATCCGGCCCTGGCAAAAACCGGCCGAAACGCTCGCCGCAGCGAGGCCTGAACCTTGTCAAGGCCACTGAAAGTGGCCACAAAGAGTGTAAGCTCCTTCAGGAACGGTTGACCAAATAATTGTCCTTGAGCCAAGGGGCCGGATTCGGAAGAGGAGAGCTCCGCCAGTTTAGGATCTAGCTTGAGAAGAATGGAACGGCACCGCTCACAAGAAATTGCGCAGTTGGCATTGCCCAACTGGCAAATAGCCCTCTGGGACCATTCAATGAGCTCATCAGGATCAACAAGGGCTGAAGACTCCTTAGCTTGAACACCAAGATACAGGATTTTAGTAAGCGGGCCCAACAAGTCCAACAATTTGTCCTGGCAGGAACGCCAAGACCTGTCAAGACCCTTCTTCGGGTCTTTGGCGTACTTCTTCAGATATGTGACCATCGTACGTTTTGTATGTGTTGTTAGAGCTGCTGTCGCCACCACGCTGCTTTGATTAAGAAAGCGCGCGTATTTTAACAGATTGAGGAAATTGTTGTGTGCTTTCACATTGTGTTATATTTTAAAATACCTGAAAAACTACCTCCATACTCGAACCGCGATCCACGAGCAGATCCAGTTGTCCCCCTGCTCTCTCCCCTCAGGCCTCAGCCAATCGGCCTTCTAGGGGTGGAGACTGGAGGTGGGGCACTGGTTAAAAGCTCCTTCCCTGCAGCAAACCGGCAATTGTACGTTTTGTATGTGTTGTTAGAGCTGCTGTCGCCACCGCGCTGCTTTGATTAAGAAAGCACGCGTATTTTAACAGATTGAGGAAATTGTTGTGTGCTTCCACATTGTGTTATATTTTAAAATACCTGAAAAACGACCTCCATACTCGAACCGCGATCCACGAGCAGATCCAGTTGTTCCCCTGCTCTCTACCCTCAGGCCTCAGCCAATCGGCCTTCTAGGGGTGGAGACTGAAGGCGGGGCACAAGGACTAAATGCAACATCTCCCACGGGAGCGCAGCGGACGGGCACAGCGGGCGCGCCAAAGGCAAGCTCGTCTGCGCCCGTCCACGCCAGGCCTGGACCAGGGGCCATGAGCGCCGCCCTGCCGCTTTTCTACTCAGGCAAAACCCTGAGACAACTACAATTCCCGGTCATACCACCTTCCCCCGGCACGGTCAAACAAGCCCTAGGGGCAGGCATCTCTCACTGTCCCTCTGGCGGTAGGGAGCATGTAGTTCCCTCTTCCTCCCACGACCATCGGCCACTTGCCCCGAGGAACGACACCCCGCTCCGGGTGATATACCTTAACACACGATCTATGGTGAAACATCAGTTAGACATTTTTATCTTACTGACCACTGAAAGGCCTGATGTGCTATTAGTCACCGAAACTTGGCTCACCGCTGACTCCCTCCCAGACATTCTTGCTGCTCTCCCCCCAGATTATTACATTCTTAACACTAATCGCCCGTCTAGCCGCCCGGGGGGTGGGGTAGCAGCCATCATACGGAAGCAATTTAAATTTATTGCCACTGCCTCGTTAGTCTTGCCAGATGTAGACAACTTGGTCATTCATCTTGAAACTGAGACAGGTGCCCTCTCGCTCATACTCATTTATCGTCACCCTTATCCCATGCCCATGTTCAAATGGCAAATTTGCTGATGCTCCATACCAGAGTTGCTCTATTTGGGGACTTCAACTATTGGTTCAATGATGTTCGAGCCGGACCACATGCCACAGAATTATTTGAAGCCCTTTCCAGTCTTAATCTGACTCAACATGTCACCGATTCCACTCACTTGAAAGGTCATACCCTCGACCATATCTGGACACATGATGTAGCCCTAACCAACCTAGTCATCTCCCCCTCCATCTGGTCGGACCACCACCTGATCAACATTACCATCATAGTTAAAGGTAGGGTCAAAGCTCCAACTCTGGCAGGTGGGATATCGCGTAAATGGAGCTCCTTTGATCACCAAGGGTTCATAGATTTTCTGACTAGCACCTCTCCTATTCTTTATTCTGACTCTAGTATTGAGGTGATGGAGGGCGACATCACCAATTGGCTACAGATAGCCAGTGATCGGTTCGCCCCACTCACCAAATTTGCGCGCACCAGGCATGGCAACTCGCAAAGATGGTTCTCAAGTGACCTCAAGGTTCAGAAATTGAAGCTCCGCCAGTTAGAACGTAATTGGAGACGTGATTACTTGAACCCTGACAGACTGCTCTATATAGCAGCCCGTAAAGAGTATAAAGGTGCAATATCTAAAGCCAAAGCCTCACATGTCTCTGACAGGATCCTTTTAGCCCATAATAAACCAAAAGAAATCTTCAAAATAATGAATGACTTCACCTCTGATGATAGAATTCTACCTACTCAGCTTCCCACCCAAGAGACCTGCAATGCATTAAATACCTTTTTCATTGAGAAAATTGTGGACATCAAGAACACCATCCCGCCCCCTATGCTTAGTGGGTTGCCGGATGTCCCCGTCTCTAACCCTTTGTCTCTCACCCATTTTTCGGTCCTTACCCTTAGTACCCTCTCCGAGCTCTCTACGCGCATTAAGTCGGGGTCCCCCAACGACTGCTGCCCTCCCTCTGTTTTTAGGGAAATCTGTCTTTCCCTACCAGATAGCATCCTCTCCTTTCTGAACGCCTCCCTTAATTCTGGCACGGTCCCAATGCCTTCAAGGAGGCTATATTGGTCCCTCTCCTAAAAAAAAACCAGAAGCGGACCCTGCTACCCTCTCCAATTACCGTCCTATCTCCCTCTTGCCATATCTGTCTAAGATCCTTGAGGCCCATGTAACCACCTGTCTCTCGAAATTTGTTGAGAGCTCCAGCTATTTGGAATTTAACCAAGCTGGTTTTAGGCCGGCTCATTCCACCGAGTCCGTCATTCTGGCGGTGATCGATGTTTTGAGAGGGAATGCAGTCAGAGGAATCGCGCAGGCACTCGTGCTCCTGGATTTGTCGGCAGCGTTTGACACGGTGGATCACAACATTCTTCTCCACCGTGTCGAGCAGGCCGGCATTCATGGCCTCGCCCTTGACTGGGTTAAATCCTTCCTCACGGGCAGAGGACAGGCGGTTCGCTTGGGCCCTTATACTGCACCCAGGGCACCCACAGTTTGTGGGGTCCCACAGGGCTCTTCCCTCTCCCCCTTACTGTTCAACCTATACCTCCGCCCTTTAATTCACTCGCTAAAGAGGTGGAAGATCACCGTTTTCAACTACGCGGATGACCTGCAGATCATTTTTCCCCTGGATTCCCCTGACTCCGCTGCTGTACTCCAAGCAGCTATGCTTCACATACAGCTGTGGATGAACCAGAACCAACTAAAACTCAACCCCGGGAAAACTGAGCTTATTCTGCCAGGAAAGAGCTTAGCACACTGGGGCCCCCAGTTCTGGCCAAGTTAGCTGGGCTCTGCCCCTATGCCTCCTAGCTCGATTAAGAGCATAGGAGTGCTTATTGACTCCGACCTCTCCCTTAAATCTCAGGTAGGCGCTGTGATCTCTTCCAGTATGTTCCAGCTACGTAAAATCCGCAAAATTTCCCATCTGTTGTCACATGCGGCGTTGGTACAAGTTGTGATCTCGCTGGTATTATCCCGCCTCGACTTTTCAAATTCCCTCTACCCCGGCTTACCTACAGTGTTGCTTCGCCGCCTCCAAATGGTGCAGAATCAGGCAGCGAGACTTATCCATAAAACCCCGAAGTGGCAATCCGCAAAGCCTCTGCTGCACAAACTGCATTGGCTACCTATCGCACAAAGGGCAGCCTTCAAGGCCGGCTGCCTGACTTTCAAAGCCCTCCATGGCAACAGCCCAGACTTCATTAAAGCTCTTATTACGAAGCACCTCCCGGCTCGCAACCTTCGGTCGGCCCATCTCCATCTGCTGGCCGCCCCAACCTTCAAACAAAAAAAACTGGGCGGACGCAGATTTGCCTACCTGGCCCCCAAGCTATGGAACCCCCTTCCACTGTCGATCAAGATCTGCGGCTCCCTACTTAACTTTAGAAAATCCCTAAGAACCCTGCTCTTCACCACCTCTGGTTATCCTATCTCGCTACAAACTCTGTACTCTGCTAGCGCCAGGAAACTTATGGTGTCAGTGCACTTTATAAATGTTGCTTAAGATAAGATAAGATCGTGGGATCCACTTCTGGAGTATCGGCCAAATGGTCAGCTAAATCTGGACGTGGAAATTCGGATCTCAGGCGGGCCCTGACATCCTTTGCAAATGGTTGGCGAATATGTGCCTGTACATATTCCGCCACAGCAGGGGATGGCAACCAAGAAGAAGAATTCGGATGAACGATATCAGAGGGATCAAACGTAAACATAGGGGGGTGTGAGGGAGCGTCCACGAAGTGCTCTTTACGAGCCTTCTTCCGTGGAGGAGGGACATGTTCAGACGAAGTGGAGGAATGAGTGTCATCCATATCCGTATCAGGAAAGGTGGAAACCGAAGTCCCAACCGCCGACTTAGGGGTAGACCTGTCAGAAGACAAACTTTTGGCCAATTTCTGGAAATCAGATTTGTGAGGATTTACCGGAGATTTAGAGGACGCACGAGCAGACGGCAACCAGCCCTGCTGTTAAGCATAGAGAGACAAATGACGTTTCAAGGGGTTAATGGCACGAACAAGCGCCTTATTAACGGAATGTTGTACTCCCTGATCCAAAGCCTCAACCAAATCGTGCTCCAGAGAGCCAGAGGCATCTTCATCGTAGTAATAGTCATCACCATCATAACAATCAGCCATAGTGACACACAAGTGCAACAATTATAATGCCCACAGAGAGATGACAATAATCAATAATGGCCAAAGGCACAATGCAGGGGGAGTGAACAAACCCCACAGCAAGCCAATAACACAGGTAGAAAAACCTGAACACACTGCAATATCAAACGTGGAGGGAGGGCTTGCTGTGGGAAGCCTATTAAGGATTATACAGCCCAATTGTGTTATTGTTCAACTAAAGGGCGTAATTGGGGTGAAATACGCAGGCTGTGGGCAATGGGCGCCGAAACGCGATCTTCTCCTGTCAAAACAGACCGTGTTGTCACAGAAACATGGCCGCCGCGCATGCGCGGTAACGGCCGCCCGGTATTTGCATAGAGGAGTGCTCGCATGCATTGCGCGAGCCCCTATCTCCCACTCCACAAGGCAACCGAGACGCGGGCGCAAAGCGCCCGGACTCAGGGAGGTGACCTCACGCTCCCAGCAACGCCGAGACGGGCAAAAGCTGCGAGCGGAAGCTAAAGACCAAAAAACGCTAGGGAACCAATGCAAACCGGGCAGAAGCACCGCAGCGACGCGCCAACATGGAGCGCAACAGAAGCGTTAACAAGCAAGTGCAACAGGCATAATAAGGTACCATTAACTAACAAGTAAAGAGGAAAAAGTACACTTAACTGGCTGCGTAGCAGCAAAGAAAGAGGATGTCATGTTCTCTATGGTGCCTTATATAGTGTACATACTCTATGGTTGCCCAATGTATTCATGAGAAATGTAGTTTTTTCTTCTTTTTCTGTATTGTGATTGGCTGCTGAGCATTTCTATTAAAGAAATGAGATAGCATAATCGGAGCCTCCTGTCCTGCCATAGAATTTAGTAGATAGTTGCTATGCAGCTTTAGTTTTGCCTAAAACTTATCACACTGATAACATAGGGGCATATTATCAAGAACAGCGTTAAAATTATTGCTGCTTTAGCGGCAGGAAACTGCTGCTAAAGCGGCGATAATGGGCTTGATAATATGTCCTTGTGAATTCCCATAGAAGCCCATGTTCTGGTGTGAACATGGGCTTGTATTGGAATTCTCTGCGGCATATTATCAAAGCCATTATCGCCGCTTTTGCGGCACTTTCCTGCCTCTAAAGCAGCGATAATTTTAACGCCGTTCTTGGTAATATGCCCCATAGAATGCAAACATGACTCTTACACAAGACAGAGCAAATGCAGTTTCAAGCAAATAAAATATGATATCTTTGGAGCACTAATACACTCAGTGGGCGTGGCCTTGAGCGATGTTAAAATTGGAAAGCTCTCAACCCTAGTAGATAGACTTACAACTAACACTGCAGACAGCTTGACTTTCACTAACAAAGTACTGCCTGCAATGACAGCCAAGAATTTTACTACACATCGGCACGGATTGAGGTGTCTCTCCTTTTTTTTAAAAAAACCCACTATTTTCTCCTTTACAAAATTTTCTGTTTTTCATTTTGTGAGTAAAAATATAAAAAGGTAGTTGAGTCTGTGTAAGGTCAACATAAAAAATGGCATTATAATACAAGCGGTATTAACTTCCGGAGCTATTTGACAAACATGTCGGTGGAGGCGGTTCTTAACCAATCGGAAAGCGTGCTGCCGTTTCCGTCACTGTTTCGGTTTCATTTGAGTCGGTATCACTTCCTGTGACGTCACACAGCACTCCCGGAAGCAGTGTGCAGTTCCAACAGGTCACCTTCCAGCGATGCACTGATAGGGGTGGCGGTGATGACGTGTTGAAATCCTTCGCTCAGCCTTTCAACCAACCAGACGGAGCTCATGAAACGTGAACTGTCTCTTCTCGGGAGAGCTCCTGCTATAAATACCGGGGCAATGGAGCGGGTGTCAACAGAGCGCTCTCACCACGCCCAGGTCACCGGAGGAAGAGACTGCATTGGAGGAGAACGAGGGTCCCGGAGGTGGTGGGCGCCACAAAGAGACTGCATTGGAGCGCACGCACCTCGACTGGGTGCATCAAGGCACCTCTGCCCCCGGAGGAGAGAGAGGGTCCCGGAGGTGGTGGGCGCCACAAAGAGACAGTCTGCGCCCAGCTCTCCAGAGACCGGCAGACACTAACCGAGAACGCCTGCAGGTCCGGTGTCTGGCATCATGGGGGTCTTTCTAAGCACTCTCCACGAGGCGCTGAAGAGCTTCTACGGCCTCGAAGCCCGGATCCTGATGTTGGGCTTGGACGCTGCTGGCAAAACCACCATCGTCTACAAGCTGAAGCTGAATGAAACCGTGACCACCATCCCCACCATCGGCTTCAACGTGGAGACGCTGGAGCCCATGAAGGGGCTGACCTTCACTGTCTGGGACGTGGGCGGCCAGACCAAAATTCGGGCCTTGTGGAAGCACTACTTCGCCAACACAGATGGGCTGCTCTTTGTGGTGGACAGCGCCGACCCTGAGCGCTTCGAGGACTCCCGAGCGGAGCTGGACGCTATCTTCGAGAATGATGAGATGCGGGGTGTGCCACTGGTCGTCCTGGCCAACAAGCAGGACCTTCCTGGAGCACGGAGCACCTCGGCGCTAGTGGAGGGGCTGGGGCTGCGTAAGCTGCTGGGCCACGAGTGGCACGTGCAGGCCTGCTGTGCCACCAATGGTGAGGGGCTGGTGGAAGGGCTGGAGAAGCTGTCCGAGATGGTAAAGCAGCGCAGGAAGAATATCCCAAGATGGTGAAGCAGCTTGAGAAGACCAGACTGTTCTAAGCACCCAGCAGATGGACTGGCATGGTGGTATGCAGGGCACGTATGTGGAGATGATCAGCCACCAATCAGCTTGCACCCGTGCACTTTTTAATGCAGCACTTAATTGTGGTCTCCATCCTGTTTCTAGGGGCTCCCAGTTTTGACAGCTATGGCAATTGAGGCACACAGATACAAAGTGACTACACATGGTCAAGTAGGGTAAGGTAGACTGCTAGTCGTCCGCTTGTACAGATGACAACGTAACCACTCATTTATATATCTTACCTGTGGGTTTTGCTGGCATGTAGTGGAACTGTGGGCATATAGAATTGCAGCAGCTGGAATGCCAAATGTTTTTTGGACGGGCTGAATTTCGATCACTTTGAGAGCTCGACCTGACTCCTACCAAGATGTACCGAGGCCTTTGGTGAACGACCAGAGCACCAATGGGGAGTTTCAGCATGTTTGTTTTCCTCTGCCCCTCTACTTTTGTTTATAGGACTATACTCCAAGTACGAGGACACGCTCTTTGCATGGTGTCCAGGAGTCCAGAGGCAGCCTGATTGGCGTAATGCCCAAGAATTAGATGAACAGATTAATTTACACTAATGTGCCTTGTGTTTACTGCATGTGTATATCAACGACAGAGTGCGTATGCGTAGATGAAGCACTCCTGGGCCATATTCCTTTATAACTGCAAATGGTTTATGTGGGGAATAGGCGGTCGTTTCCTATCCCTAACGCCTAGTATGTCCAAACATTTTTGTAGCCTGCGTAGTTGCCAAGCATCCCCATATCATGCGTGACTCCATCAATCTGCTGTGGCTTTAGGGAAACGCCCTTTGTATGCTAAAAGAGCACACGTTGAAAGGAGAAAGGGCAACTACAAGTCCCATAATGCAGATTGCCGTTGAGGAAGAAGACGGGGATGGCTGAAGACGCTCATGAAACTAGGCTACCTGACCGCTATTCCAAGCTGTGGGCGAGTAACTGTAACTTATTAACTGTGAGAGGCATAGAATGTAAGAGAACGTGTCTAGCTGCTAAGAAGTCCATCGTCAAAACTGTCATCTTCAGGTAGTCCTGGCTTTATAGCACCTTGGTGGGGAGTCTGTTCTGTTAGTGTTAAAGTAAACTACAAGTCCCAGAATCCAACTTGCGCTTTGAATAGCCGGGAGTGGCCTACAGGGAAGCGCAGGATATCAGATCACTGGCATGCAGAAATTAATCAGCACATGGAAATTACAAACAAGCACATAATCACGCAAAAACCTCCCCACACACTCGGGCTTCACCGGAATATTTAAGGTGCCATAGATTATTAAGGAACTGGAAAACTGTTTGACAGTGGGTGTGCTCGGGACTCATATAGCTGCAATCAGAAGAAGTATTTTTCTTTCAACCATGCATTTTGAGATTAATACATTTATGTAAATGAAACCGCATATGTTCTATACTGGATCCTCGCTCAAACCAATTTATGAATTTTGTGCTGTCCTAATTTACACAACAAAATATATTCTTGAATACTATTTTGCACATTTATTCCTGCTTTATTGCAGATTATGTTTTGCACTGATCTTTTTCTTTCTTTTTTTTTTTTTAAATTCAGTTACTATTTTATAAAGTTCTGTAGTATTGCACTTTTGCTTTACTTTTGTATTGTAATGATTTTTAACCACTTATTTTTCCAAAAAATAAAAATGACCTATTTGAAGTTACTACCCAATGTCTCTGTGCCGTTGAAGATCAGTGAATGAAAACCAAGCATGTGGTAGAAACAACTCCCTGCGTGCTCCCAAGAACCCAGGGAGGTAGAAGAAACTAATCTTATTCACTCGCTCGCTGATAGATCAGCTGTTAAACTTTGCTGGTTCATGCCTGGCACACTGACTGCATTAAGGTTCTAGGGCAGGCACCTTGCAGTTTATGGTCTGCTTCAAGGCACGTGATCACATTCCTCATCAGCATCACTATAGGTAAACACGGGGTCATAGCTTAGTCAGAAATGCTTGGGTGGTGTGAGCTTGAGATCTCCCAACAAACTGCACAGTTTACCCAACGTAAGACAAGCATTGGCATAGCCAATAGGTCTCGCCTTTGGGACCTTATAAGTGTTTAGCCATGCAACAGTTAATGTTGTTGCACCAAGGATATTGTGCTGGATAACTAAACACTTATAAGGGCCCAAAGGCATGACCTATTGGCTATGCCAATGCTTGTTTTCCTAAAGTCGTCGCAGGCCAGCCAGAACTCGATGTTCTCCTAGCTGAACTCCGACTTAAGGAAGGTCCTGAAAGCCGTGACTCCATCTGTTGGAAAAGAAGGGACATGGTGCAAGTCATCTGGAAATGAGCCGCAGTTCGGATCACCCCCTAAAAGGCACTACTCGCCCCGCCACCCAGTGCACTGCTTAAAATCCAAAGTGGCTTAGTACTGGCAAACTCAATGCTTAACTAGCATGCGCAAGATCACACGTCGCCTTATCGTGAAGTTAGTTTCTTAGCCCATAAATCCATTGACAACTATCAATAAAAGTAGTTAAATAAAAATGAGTTAATTTGTTAGCCCATGACGAGCTCCCAGTGTGACGGGCAAGTAGATTAACGGCCTTTACCGGATCTGTTAAAACTGGCTAAGCATACAAAACTATTACTCTCCTGGGTAACGCTAGGTAACCAAGCCTCAAAGTACTCCCACAATAACGGACAAGGTTAGACTTGGCGCGAAAAATGAGCTTACATGTACTGGACAGCAGCTCATCAAACGCTTCTGACCACTTCTGGGCTTCTTCCGGAGAAGGTCTGTGGGCCAGGGCTGTTTGAGGGGTTCGGGAAAGGTGTCTGGGAGGAGGGCCAGGGCTGTTTGAGGGGTTCTGGACAGGTCACTGGGAGGAGGGCCAGGGCTGTTTCAGGGGTTCAGGACAGGTCTCTGAGAGGAGGAAGCCAGGGCTGTTGGAGGGGTTCCGGACAGGTCACTGGGAGGAGGAGGCCAGGGTCGTTTGAGGGGTTCTGGACAGCTCCCCGTGAGGAGGAAGCCAGGGCTGTTGGAGGGGTTCTGGATAGGTCTCTGGGAGGAGGAGACCGGGTTATCTCAGGGGTTCTAAACCGGTCCATGAAAAGGAGAGGCCAGGGTTGTTTGAGGAGTTCTGAACAGGTCTTCAAGAGGAAAAGGGCAGGGCTGTTTGAAGGTTTCTGTGATGGTCTCTGAGAGGAGAAGCGCAAGGTTATTTTAGGGGTTCTGGACAAGTCTCTGGGAGGGGGGCAGAGCTGTTTGAGGGCTTCTGGGCAGGTCTCCAGGAGGAGGAGGGCAGGGCTGTTTGAGGGGTTCAGGACAGGTCTCTGGGAGGAGGAAGCCGGGCTGTTTGAGGGGTTCTGGAAAGGTCTCTGGGAGGAGGGCCAGGGCTGTTTGAGGGGTTCAGGACAGGTCTCTGGGAGGAGGAAGCCGAGCTGTTTGAGGGGTTCTGGACAGCTCCCCTTGAGGAGGGCCAGGGCTGTTTGAGGGGTTCAGGACAGGTCTCTGGGAGGAGGAAGCCGGGCTGTTTGAGGGGTTCTGGAAAGGTCTCTGGGAGGAGGGCCAGGGCTGTTTGAGGGGTTCAGGACAGGTCTCTGGGAGGAGGAAGCCGGGCTGTTTGAGGGGTTCTGGAAAGGTCTCTGGGAGGAGGGCCAGGGCTGTTTGAGGGGTTCAGGACAGGTCTCCGGGAGGAGGAGACCCGGGTTATCTCAGGGGGTCCAAACAGGTCCATGAGAAGGAGGGGCCAGGGTTGTTTGAGGAGTTCAGAACAGGTCTTCAAGAGGAAAAGGGCAGGGCTGTTTGAGGGGTTCTGTGATGGTCTCTGAGAGGAGAAGCGCAAGGTTATTTTTAGGGGTTCTGGACAAGTCTCTGGGAGGAGGGGCAGAGCTGTTTGAGGGGTCCAGGACAGGTCTCAGGGAGGGCAGGGCTGTTTGAGGGGTCCAGGACAGGTCTCCTGGAGGGGACGGCCAAGGCTGTTTGAGGGGTCCAGGACAGGTCTCCAGGAGGGGACGGCCAGGGCTGTTTGAGGGGTTCTGGGCAGGTCTCCAGGAGGAGGAGGCCAGGGCTGTTTGTGGGGTTCTGAACAGGTCTCTGGGAGGGGGAGGGGCGTGGCTGTTTGAGGGGTACTGGGCAGGTCTCTGGGGAGGAGGGGAGGCCAGGGCTGTTTGAGAGGTTCTGGACAGGTCTCTGGGGAGGAGGGCAGGCCAGGGCTGTTTGAGTGGTTCCGGACAGGTTTCTGGGAGGGGGGCAGGGCTGTTTGAGGGGTTCTGGACAGGTCTCTGGGAGGGGGGGCACGGCTGTTTGAGGGGTTCTAAGCATGCCTCCGAGAGGAGGAGGGGTCAGTTTTTTTTTTTTTTTTACGTCTTCAGGAGGAGAGTTCTGGGGCAGGTTTCCAAGGGGGTGGTGTAAAGAGGGTGGGAGGGGGTCAGAGCTCTGTAAAAGGGTATAATCAATTCTCAGGGCAGAGGGGATTTGGGTGTCCAAGGAGATCTGGACAGGGACCTGGAGAGGAGGAGGGCAGGGTTGTTTGAGGGGTTCCGGACAGGTCGCTGGGAGGGGGAGGGCAGGGCTGTTTGAGGGGATCTGGGCAGGTCTCCAGGAAGAGGAGGCCAGGGCTATTTGAGGGGTTCTGGACAGGTCTCCAGGAAGAGGAGGCCAGGGCTGCTTGAGGGGTTCTGGACAGGTCTCCAGGAAGAGGAGGCCAGGGCTGTTTGAGGGGTTCAGGGCAGGTCTCCAGGAGGAGGAGGCCAGGGCTGTTTTAGGGGTTCTGGACAGGTGTCCAGGAGGCGGAGTCCAGGGCTGTTTGAGGGGTTCTGGGGAGGAGGGGAGGCCAGGGCTGTTTGAGGGGTTCTGGACAGGTGCCCAGGAGGAGGAGGCCAGGGCTGTTTGAGGGGTTCTGGACAGGTCTCCAGGAAGAGGAGGCCAGAGCTGTTTGAGGGGTTCTGGACAGGTCTCTGGGAGGGGGTCTCTGGGAGGGGAGCCCAGGGCTGTTTGAGGAGTTCTAAGCATGCCTCCGAGAGGAGGAGGGTTCAGGTTTTTTATTTTTACACCTTCAGGAGTAGTGTTCCGGGACAGGTTTCCAAGGGGGTGGGGTGAAGAGGGTGGAAGGGGGCCAGAGCTCTGTAAAAGGGTCTAATCAATTCTCAGGGCAGAGGGGTTTTGGGTGTCCAAGGAAATCCGGGCAGGGACTCGGAGAGGAGGAGGGCAGGGCTGTTTGAGGGGTTCAGGACAGGTCTCCGGGAGGGGCCAAGCCTGTTTAAGAGGTTCTGGGCCGGTCTCTGAGTGATGAAAGGCAGGATTGTTTGAGTGGTTCTGGGCAGGTCTTCGAGAAGAGAAGGGTTCAGGGTTTTGGAAACGTCCAGGAGCGGGCAGCTTTCCCAAGGTGTGGGGAGAGAGAGGAGGGGGTATCGGGGCTCTGTAAAAGGGTCTAGCCAGGTCTCAGGACAGAGGGGTCTGGGGTCTTCAATGAGATCTGGGCAGGGACTCGGAGAGGAGTGGACAGTGTTTATTAGAAGGCCTGTGGGATTGACAGAATCCAGGAGGTGAGAGCAGACTGGTGCAGGTAACAGCAGGTATCTGGAGGGGGGAGGGGTTCTTCGGAGTTTAAGAAGCAACATACAGAGCCAGCAAAGCTACAATGATTTGAGTGCATCCATTGTGGGGGCGGGGAGCCTCGGCAAAGCTCCTTCTTAAGACATTCATGTGCAGGGATTTAGAAGCCACTGACACCATTTCCTGTAACGATGTGTGTGTAAGTGGGTCACTCGCTCTCGGTCTCTCTCCGTTCCCCTCTTTGTCACCCCGCTCGCTCTTCTCCCTCTCTCTCTTTCTCTCTCTCTTTCTCTCTCTCCTTCTCCCTCTCTCTCTCTCTTTCACTCTCTTTCTCTCTCTCTCTCCCTCTCTCTCTTTCTCTCTTTCTCCCTCTCTCTCACTCTTTCTCTCTCTCTCTCTTTCTCCCTCCTCTCCTTCTCTCTCTTTCTCCCTCTCTCTTTCTCTCTCTCTCTCTCTCCTCTCCTTCTCTCTCTCTCTCTTGCTCTCACGGCCTCCTTTACCTGCTCTCCACATCGTCCGCTGCTCTCACACGTTTCCGTCTCTATTTCTTCATTTTCTCTTTCCTCCACTGGCCTCGTCTCCATTCTCTTTTCGTCCCTTCTCTGTCTCTGTATGTCTCTCACAGCCCCTCTCCTGTCTCTCTCATCTCCCACTCTCTGTCTCTTTCCATGTCTCTTCCTCTTTGTGTGTGTGCTGCCTCTGCATGTCTCTCACAGTCACTCTCCTGGCCTCTCTCTTCTCTTCTCCTCTCTCACTCTCACAGCCACTCTCCTGGCCTCTCTCTTCATCCCTCTCATTCTCACAGCCACTCTCCTGATCTCTCTCTTCACGTCTCTCACTGTCTTTTTCCTGGTCTCTTTCTCTTTGTGTGTGTGTGCTGCCTCCGCGTGTGTCTCACAGTGGGTCTCAAGGGTCTTGGTGTCCCTCTACGAGTGCATGCTTCCTGTGCAGTTGGAGACCGGAGTGGATTCTTCGTCTTGGTGCACATTGCAGGGAGTCTGGTACCCTGGGTATTGGCGCAGCACAGCTCCAGTAGGTCCTGGTGTCCTCCAACTTGGTGGTGGGGGGCAGATCTCACCCTTCAGAACTGGTGTAACACTTTTGGCCCAGGTGCTTTCTCGGCGTTGCAGGAGAGCAGCAAGTCAGTGAGACCGGAGTTTGCGGTTCGGTGCCTGCTGTTGCAGGGGAGCAGAGCCTCTGTTCCAAGGGAGGATCTTTGGGAATTTGTCGAAGACTGGAGGTGCTGCGGGGTCCTTGGAGTCCTCATTGTGGTAAGGCAGCATACCAAGATGGTTGAGTCCTTAAGGCAGCAGGCAGGTTTTGGCAAACATTTCTCGGCAGCAGGGCTTCAGTTCTCTGCCAGAAGCTCTTCTTTTTCCGTCTCTTCTTTGTGTCCATCAAATCTAAGGTTCAGGATCCATGGATGCCACCTTAATACTAAATTTAGGGGCTTTAAAGGGAGTGATAGGTAGTAGCCAAGGGGCTACCTACCTCTAGGGTGCCTACACGCTCTAAGTGACCCCTTCCTGTGGGAAGGGACACTGCTTTAGCCCTGATAGGTTAATTTCCTGCCTTCTCAAAATGGAGGATTTGGAAAAGAAGTGTCCCCATCATCTGCCCCCCTGTAACAGTGGTGATGGCTGAATGGGACCACACCTCCTAATCTAATTTCCCGCCTGTCCTCCCGTCAAATGTGGAGCAGGAAGGGGGGTTGGCACCCTCCACTATCCGGAGATGCCTGGGTTGCATTACAAAGGCAGCGTAGCCTTGAAGGTTCCCGCTCTGGAAGAGCATTCTGGCCTGGAGGAGGTTTGAAGCACCTCTGCTCAGCAGGCTTTGTTTCGGGTCTCTGAGAGCGCAGGCTCTCATCCCATGAGTGCAGAAACATGTCTGGTGGTCGCGGACTGGCTGTAACTAGTCAGAGATCACACCAGTACTTGGCAGGTTTTTTAGGGGACCCTCTAAAGGATGTCCTGTGTGCATTTATTAATAAATCAAATACTGGCATCAATGAGGCTTTATTACGGCGAGATGTTTGGTACCAAAATCTTAGAAATCAGAGAAGCCATCGTTTTGCAAGGAAACTCGAAATGACAAGTATCCAGTCCATGCGCTCTCTATGGCTTCCCTGTGCACTTACAATGTCCAAGAATGGACCGAACATTGTAGGCGCATAGCTGCGCATGCAGATATGGCTCACACATGGGATGCAGCGTACCTTGTCTTAGGCTATAAGAGTATCAGTAGGGTGACTTACCTATACCTCATGCAGTGTATGAGGTCCGGGCACACAGGGATGTGTGCCGTGTCGACTCTTCAGTTTTCTCTGCACCAAGACCCGCAGCGTGCAGTGGGAGTCTGCATGGTCTTGGTGAGGGGTCCCTAGGGTGGCACCATTGGTGCTGCAGCCTCAGAGCGCCCTCTTCAGTACCCATGCCTTAGGTACCAGAGTGTCATTTACTGGGGACTTATACTGGTTGCTGAAGTTGTACCATTCGTGGTACAGTGTTTTGGTACAGAAATCTGGCACTGGGAGCCTGGTTAGCAAGGACCCAGTGCACTTACAGTTCGAAGTCACATCACGTATCAAGCATAAAGTGGGGCTAACCCTGTCAAAAGAGGCCCTGTCCTACAGTGATGCATAGATGTCGTGCACGCCTCGGACACCGAGATGAAATCGCCCCTCACTCACGCTGTGAGGAGACCCAAGGCGTGCCCAGCCTTGACTGGTGGGCTCATGAGACAATGAGTCCATAAGGTGAAAATCCACCCCAAGCACTCTTTAAAGAAAAACGTGCACTCTCACCTGGCCTGCTCTAAAAAAACTGGGGCATGTACGCATTCCTTTACAGTAAAAGTGTCGGGAGACCAGGACAGTCCTTGAAAACCCGGGTCCGTCCAGGCAAATCCGCGACATCTGCTCACCCTACATGACAGCTCAGCTAGGCACTTGACTAGGCCAGAGCAAGATTGCTTGAGAAAATCATTACATTTCTGAATTTCACATTAAAGGAATTTGCTAAATTTCTTAGAATTTCACATTATGCTTAACGTTTCACCCAGAGACGTTTTCTGCTCCGGGGACCTCTTATGCAGCAGCGTGTGCACCTGAGTGAAAAAGACCCCGCGTGATATTGGCTGAGCACGCCTCGTGGAACACGGCTAATTACGTGAACATTCACGAAACGTCATGAAATAAATGCAGAGTTTTGTACCCCCTGCCCCTCCATTGCTTGGTTCAGACTCCAGGGTGGATATGACCGCCATCTGTACACAATATTCACTTTAATGTTCAAAGCAAAACGCAGGAGTGCGCAAGCACCTACCTCCAAGGTGCGGATTATGAGCACAGATTTAACGTGTGACGTAAACCTCAAGGTACAGAAGTTATTCTTAGAAATCAGATGGTCTTTCAGTACCTGCTGAATGTATGCTTAGGCCACCCTCATTGGTCAGAAGGAATGGCTGGCCCTCCCTCCATGTCCTTGGGTCGTACCCCCACGACCTCTCTCCTACCCCTCACTACTGCCTCCTACCCCTCTTGTTCACTGCCTAGCTGCCCTAGTGCTGCAAGCGCCTTGACACCCCCTCCGTTCAAGAAGTGCGGTATTACTAATTATAAATGAATTCAAGCTCCATTTTGGCCTCCTAAGGCGTTTTCAATAACTGTCCCTTGCAGACAAGAAGACCCATGGCTCATTTCTAATCCCAGCGGCACCGAGGCGACCGGAGGCGGCGTTTGGGAACATCGAAGATCGATAGATCCAGGTCTTATTCATATCGGGATTGTTCAGGATCACACGGGGCGCTTGCAAAGAGAAAATAATCAATAATGTGTATAGCCAGATATAATTCAGAGCAAGATTTATTCAGTAGACAATAAATATATTTATTAGCAGGGTTTAAATGTAAACATATTATATGACACAAAAAATGCCAGAGAAAATGTATAAAGGTGGATTTCCTGAAATGCAATAGTGTGAGAAGATTGTTTCAGACTCAAGAACTGTTCATACGAGACGCTTTATTTTCTGCTGGCTTGCTGATTAAAATCTCATATTACTAAATATAAAAATTAGAGCTTCCTCTGGGGATAAATCAGGGGACAAATGAAAACTTAAGAAGTGGAAATATTTTCAGAATTATTTAATCCAATTAGTGGTAAGATGTGGCACGATGGAAGCGTGGACAGATGGCATGAAAACAGCAGCTTATTATAAACAGACTTTGAGGCAGAAAGATTACACTGCGTCAGGAGCATGAAGCGCTGGAGAACGCGAATCTGTTTTATGAACAGGGTCCTTGCTTCCAAAGAAGAGATGTCAAGGCAGGCTAGAGACCGTTTCTGCAGACTGTGTCCACAAGAGTGGATCCTTGGGCACGCACCCGGCACCTCCCGCCACATAAACAGCCCAGGTGCGTACCCCTGGTTTGCACCCTTTGTTCAGCATTGCATTCTTTCCTGAGCAGAAATCTTCACTTACACCCATGGGCCTTAGGATCTGTGGGTGACGTCATCAGCGACTGCTGAAGTGGCCAGATAGTGCCCTAAATGTTCTCATTCCGTGCAAAGTTGTGTTCCTGGCATGGGCACTGATGGCCCCTTCCAAAGCTTTGATTACTGAGGCACCAGTAAGGAGTCCTAACTGGTCTCCCCTTGAACCGTGCCAATGCATAGACTCCTGCTTGCCAGGTCCCCAGCAGACCAGTTAAGTGGAGCCAGAGACTTAGCACCACCATGGGCAACACTACCCACCCGCCACACATAGCATACATGCCAATAAATAAACACACCACACATTTTTTGTTTGGGTAAAACTGCTGCAGGTTTATTACGTACACCATTATGTAATATGGTGGGTTATTGTACGGGCGATTCAAGGGCAGGCAACCTTCTGGGCCGCCTGATGAGCCAAGCAGCACTGGGGCAAACCCCATCTGTGCTGCCCCTTCTGGTGATCCTCTTCCCGGATCACGTGGTCCCTTAACTCACGCCCCTTTCAGGGCGGAGCGTAGCAAGGCAAGCCCCCGGTTGTTCAGGCCCACAACCGCCTGAAGGACTAACGGGGCGCCCACACATTTTTCCAGGAACCTCCCATGAGACTCCTGGTCTTTGGCTCTGGCACCCCCTATGGTGCCACGCAGAGGTAACCTTCTGTACCCATTTGCTTCCAGATCGCCCTGTAACTCCGCCACAGCCCTGGAGGCGGCAACCGTTGCCGCCACAGCCCCCCACCAAAACAGCTATAGTCTTGCCCGCTAACTCTCCTGTCTAGAGCCTCCTGCAAATCTAGATGAAAGAGAACATCCCTACTGGTTATCGATGCCCCATCTATATCCCAATAGCCCTAGGCGTTAGCTTGGATCAGCTAGTGTCTGATGAAACAAAAATGCCCTTAATGCCTGTGAAGTTGTGCCAAGCACTATTCACCTCACGCCGCAAAGTTCCACTGCGTCACATGACTCAGCCCCGTTCCACTCTGGGCTGGACAGTTTCAGACACCCTGGCACACGATGTCCCACCTATTTGCTGATCACTCTGGCTGCCACCCTTCTAGCACCGTGTGTGTCTGGACACATGTGTCTCCCTTCTCTGGGACAGCAGCTCACTTGTTAGGAGACCGTTCATACCCCCGCTTGCCAGTTAAGGCTCTACGGACGAGGGGGATTATGCTTAACCCTGGCACGGTCCCTTTACTTGCTAAATCCATGCGCACAGGAATGTCCATAACAGGCGATGAGACAATGAGCGCGGCTGACCTCCAGCACTCGCCCTGCATCCCTTATTCCTTATGGGAATTTCAAATGCTGAGCTCCCTCTGGTGAAGCCCCCTAGGCATACCCGCTCAGAGAATCTGTCTGATTCGATACAGGGCACACTGTCTGTAATCCAGTGCCTAACACTTGATGTGGGGGATGCCACACACTGCCTAGGTCATGGGAACCTTAAGGAGCACCCCATATTCCCCCGGGCGTACCTCTAAATGGGACTGGCTCCACCCAGCTGGGGCGCCAGAGACACCCCTCTTTACTGGTTTTTTGCCCCTTGGCACCCTTACTGGTTGCAGCTCTGTGTATTTGTAAAGCGCGCATGCCCCCGGGGCACAAAGCCGCTGACTAGCCAGTGTATGTTACCCACTCGCTGATACTTATCTATCGCTAACTGCCCTTACTTGGATTGAAGGGTTGCTGGATGCTAACCGAGGACTGAAGACTTAATGCTCCAACCCAGTTTGACCCCATAACTTGGGGGCAACCCAAGTAGTGACCATGCCTTTATGGTACATCTACCCGAGCGCTTGACTATCAATGTGTTCGGGACCCCAGTCCCAAGAGATGCCCCTTCTATTGTCTGGTTCTAGCCCGCAGAAGGATAACCCAGGGGGGCAGACTAGTCTGTGGAATCAGGGGGAAAGTTATGTGCAAATAACTACCCTTTCCCGAATTTTGGGACGCCAAAAAGGTCGGTAAAACCCTGTCGCCATTTGGCACTTACGCAGTGTTTACCAAATTTAACTGTACCGCAGCACACTGTTAGCTGACAACTACCACCACCTGCCTGCTGCCCTGGTTAAAGTGCAGGTGAATATGTCTTAACAGAAGCTACCCGATACCGGCCCTCGTCTGCAGGGGGATGCCCGCCCAGTGTACATGGTACCTGATTCTATATGGTGCCCGCAGGTGTTCCCCCTGAGGGTCCTCGAAGTCAATTGCACAATGCAGTCTCAGTACTTTGCAGTGCCTCTTTTTGCGTTGAAGTTTCCTGAGTACGTGTAACATTAGACTTTCCCACCCATGGGCTGGTAACCGGTGGGAAAGGCAGACTGTTATTTTGCGGCTTCTGACATTGCCTCCGGATATATACTACAAAACTACAGTACCTACAACACGCCAGTACCCTTGGCTTTAACAATGCTTGTTAGTTGTATAAGATAACTGAAGCCACAATTCTGGCTTCCCTGCGTAGCATATTGAAAATGCTTCCATTCTGAACTGGCGGGACTGTCTCCCTAACGTGTTGAACATTCATTAAATGTCTCCCTTCGATGAATAGCAAGCTCTACCGCAAATGGGACCATTACACTAATCAACTTCCGCAGCAGCCAGACAAAGTCACCTGCACGTGCGCCAGGTGCCAATTAATTAGGAAAAGGTACCCCCTAAAAATACTATTTTAGGTCAGGGATCAGGGGGAAAAAAACACTGTGAACAAAAACTGATAAGTATCCCTCTTGACCTCTATTTCTTTTACTTAACAATTAATTTCTTGTGGGTTCACATGAAAAAGAGACAATCAATTGTGTTTAAGCATTTCAACTCATATATTTATTTTTTGTTTTTTATATAAATTATTTTTATGATATTTCCTTGCTCATATACATTTTTTCATTTACATACATTATTTACAAATATCATCTTATTCCTAAACACGCCTTGTACAATAATATATTCAATTACTGTGCTTATTTCATATTCTCAACAATGTATTTGAAGATATAAGCTAATACTCATTATAAAAAAACAAACCCTCTCCTGTAATTTTGAGAGAAATCCCCACAGCAATCACTCCTCTGTTCATACCACATGCATTTCACTATCATGCAACACATTCACACTCCACCCCAGATGTACACCATCGATGTTGCTGGACTAGCCAGAGCTGGGCTAATTACTCAACCCTTAGATTATGGTGCCAATTACTAGGGTGTGACACTCTGTCTTGGTCGACGCACGTTTCGGTGGATCTAATTTCTTTTCTTGCCACCTTCTTCAGGACCTTTTTATTTGCGAATTTATCACGGGCAAAGATGAGGGGATTAATGTTCTGTAAAACAATTGGAGAATATCAGCAATTAATTTCATACATTTATGTGTCCCACATGAGAATGCTGGCTTCATTCTCCAGAAGCTACAATTAAAAACCAAGAATTTCCACTTCTGTCAAGCTTGCTAGCGTGCCTGTGGCTATATAGCTCCCTACTAGATTGAAAGTAGGATGTATTGAGAAATCAAAGAGTAGAAAGATTAGGTACGAGTGATATATACTACAGGTAAACGTCATTTTAAACAAGGAATAATTTATCTCTCTCTGTGGATCTGTATCCTCTATTACGAGTCTTACTGTGGTCTCCATAATCTATTATGCACAATCATGAAAAAGTAGCGGGTTTAGAACTACCTGTATTCTGGTATTGCGCACGTAGTGAGAGTTTTCCCCACAAGCGATGTTGCTGATGACGTTCTTTTCCTTTTTTGCAATGCAATCAATACTGCAAGAAGATGTTGTGTGATTATTATTCCATGTTCTGCTACTTCTATAGGCCCTATCCATTCAACTTGTGAGTATTTAGACTATTTTGTAAATACCTTAATAAGACCGTATTACGATCCTAGGAGTCAGTTGCACATTTCCTCATGTGTTTATTTGGTTCATATGCTCGGGTTTGCTTTGTCCAAGCCTTTCTCGTAGTGCTGATGGCTCACTAGCCCCTAGGAGCTGCTCATGGAGCTGTGAAAATTTGGATAGGGTTTAAATAAAGATAGTTGGCAAATTAGATCTTGTTATTATGCATGCTTTGTAATTATGGTTTTCTTGCGATTACCTCCACAGGCGTTTTCTAAAGAACAGCGTGGTATTGGTCTATTCCGTTTGTTCTTTTAGCCGCATAGTACAGTGACCGGGTTGACTGATATCTATCTTCTTTGGTGCTCTAGTAGATAGCAGGATATTTTTAGTATATACATACTGATGGACTATAGCCTATATTCACATGACCGCTAATACCTTTTTCATATTTTTTGTCATTTTAGTCCTCTCTATTGTTATAGAGGTCCCCTTAAATATTCTTATCCCACTAATGTCTGCCACTCTTGTGCGTTTGCTTAGGGCTCGCCGCTATAAAGTAATGAACCCTGCATACTTTACTGGATATTAATTCCCTACACTTAAGAATTTATTAGTACATGTAAGGAGATTAACTGGAATACTCAGTCAGCAACAGCGAACTTAAATCTACCTAACTCTCAAGAGTACTAGACTTATATTCTTTCTTACTCGGTGCCTTACCTGTCGGCTATTTCTTAATCTCCTTCAGCAACTCGCATCGCGGACTTCGGCCTCCAGTGCGGTAGCAGTAAAATTCCTCCCTTTTGAAGCGGTGCAGGCTTTCTAATTTCCGGCAGCTGTGATGTAAAATCACATGTTCTCCTGCGCGCCAACTTGCGCCCCGCCCCAAATGCCTTCGTTACTATCGGTTCCATCTTGAAAAGGGTAATCGCTGGGCTTACTTACGTGGAATGAATCATTTATTATGCCCGTTTTGACATTGAGATTATCCACGAAAATTCCGGGGATTTGTCATCCCGTTTCTAAGATATTGCCGCACCAGTGGCTGGCATATAATATATAATGGGAATGGTAATCTGTTGTTAGCAAAACTCCGCCGCCATTTTGGATTGGGTCATACTCTGTTTTATAGCAGCCAAATCGGTTCCATCTTAAAAGGGTAATCACTAAGCTTGCTTAGATGGAATGAGTCATTTGTTATGCCCGTTTTGCCATTGGGATTATCTGCGAGGTCTCCGGGGATTTGTCATCCAGTTTATAAGATGTTGTCCCACCAGTGATTGGCAAATGATGTATACTGGGGATGATAGTCTGTTCTTAGCGAACTCCGCCGCCATTTTGAGTTGGGTCATACGCAGTTTAGACAGCAACCCAGTGTGTTTGATCGAACTATTGCCCCAGAGAGTTATTCTCTAATTATTGTTGGTCAAAAAATATTTGGGTCCAATGAGTAGTGTTTCATGTTACTAATGATATATTCTCGCAATGCGACACCATATTTTGAAATCGGGTCATGTGTAAATATTTTGTTCGATGACAGTTTCTTATGTCGTCGATAACTATTGTTTTGGCGAATTCCCAAAGTAGCCAAAAATTGAGTCGATCTAAATTATCTATTGTACTATACGCTAGGTTTTCTCAAGGAAATATAAAACTTCCAAAATCCAACACTGATCTACCACTTTTTAAGCACGTGGCCTGTCTTACTGTTTAACCTGTTGGTTTCTCTAGTCCTGCGCCTAATGCAAAGTGACAAGTTGTCCAAACGGTGAGAAGATAGATCAAATAACCCTTTTGTCTAATCCTGCTTGAGTCAAAAGACTCCATGTGCTTTGCCAATGTACATTGTTGTGTGTATCTCTTGGGGTTTTTTTTTCCCCTTTCCTTTTTTTGTTGTTCTCTTTACCCTGTATAAGTAAAAGCACAATTGGTAGTATGGTCAAATTTCATGTAGTGTGGGCAGGGTAGTAGATCGTGCTATCCGAGATACTTTCTTATAGTTTTTTGGCAGTCATACAGGGGACAGAGAGGGAGGTCTGTACACGCCTTATCCTGTGTGCCACAAAATTTCCTCGTTGAGGCCCGTTTTAACTGTATCCAAAGTATAGATCCAGTAGGTCTCACGTATCTTCCTGACATCTTGGATGTCTTTACCTGCAATGTGCTTGACTTTTTCTAATATTAGCCATCTGAGTTCTTTTTCATTATGTTGGAACTCCATGCAGTGCTGTACCATTGGGCTTAGTAGTTTCTTAGTTCTAATAGCAGACCTATGCTCACTGTATCGTGTTCTGAACTCACGGCCCGTCTCACCTACGTAGCCTAGAGCGCAGGGACATAATATGAGGTATACCAGGTTCCGGCTTTTACAGTTGGTGAAATCTCGCAGTTTACCCCTCTTGCCTTGGTACTGCCAGAATTCAGATACGATTGCACTGTCACATGCGACACATGTGCCACATTTATGGTTTCCCAAGATCTGTGGGCCTACTAGGGTAGTTTGTGAATTTATCTGTTGTCGTAAGGGCCTGGTATGCACGAGGCTGTCCTTCAGGTTACGATTTCTGCGGAATGCAAGAATTGGTTTTTGGATAGTTTCAGATTCCTCCGCAGTGTTTAAGATGTGCCAATTCTTGTTCAAGACCTTTTTTATTTTAAAATTTAAGGTCGAGTGATTCACAACGCATACCAACTTTTCATTCTTTGAGCGGAAGTTCCCTGCTAATAGGGCATCCCGATTGTAATATCGTGCCCTTTTGTATGCTGTTCTTATCAATCGCTTAGGGTATCCTCGTGCAAGCAGTCTTTGTTTGAGGTCTTCTCCATGTTTATCAAAGTCCTTGATGTTTGAGCAATTACGCCTAATGCGTAGAAACTCTCCAAACGGGATAGAGTCCTTTTGACAGTTAGGATGGTAACTTGTGTGTAATAATATTGTGTTTTTGGAGGTGGGTTTTCTGAAAAACCCGACTACGATCCTGCCCTCCTCTTCCTGTATTGTAATGTCCAGAAACTCAACTGATGTGGTACTGATGTTGCTGGTGAATCTTAGATTTTTATCACTGGCATTAAGCCAGTTGATGAACATATCGAGAGTTTCTTTGTCTCCACGCCAAATAAAGAAAATGTCGTCGATGAATCTATGCCATTGACTGACATTCTCGTAGAAAGGAGCAATTTCATTGAAAATGTGTTTGAGTTCGTATTCCCCCATATATATATTGGCCACACTAGGGGCACATGATGCCCCCATGCTGGTACCTTTAGTTTGTTGATATAGGTCCCCTCTGAACTCAAAATAATTATTTTTTAGCACTATTTCCAAGCATTCAATTATAAACTCATTAGGTCTTTCTCCTGGTGATCTTTCTAAGAGTATTTTAACCGCCTCTATTGCCTCTTGTTGCGGTATATTTGTGTATAGTGCTTCGATGTCTAATGTGACCATAATTTCGTTCTTGGGGTCATAGGGTACATTTTCCAGTTTTTTGATAATATCCCCTGTATCTTTGATGTAGGATTTATATTGGGTGGTGAGAGGACATAGGAACTTGTCCACATACTTGGACAAAGGTTCTGTCGAGGAATTGATTGAGGAAACTATGGGACGTAGAGGTGGATCTAGGATGTCCTTGTGTGTTTTGGGCACACCGTAGAGAGCTGGAATTACTGCATTCGTTTTGTTTAAGAACAAGTATTCCTTTTCACATATGGCATCTTCCTCATATGCCTTGCTGGTTGCATGGTCTATAGTTTCTTTCAGTTTTGTAATTGCTCCCGATCTTATGGGTCTATAGTGCTCAGCCACATTCAGCATCTGATAGATTTTTTCTTCGTATTTCTTGGTGTCCATGAGCACTATGCCTCCCCCTTTATCACAGGGTTTTATGGTCAACGCCGATGTATTGTGAAGTTCCATAAGCGCCTTACTCTCAACAGCTGTCAGATTGGGTTTACTATGATAGTTGTATTTCAAAATTTTATTCATATCATTGAGGACAGATCTCTCAAAAATGGATACTTCTGCACCCACCATTTCCAGAGTGGGTGTAAAGGTAGATTTTAATTTGCATCCTGAGAGGTTGCCATCTGGCTCACCTTCCTCTCTACCCATGAAAAACTTTTTTAGGCGAATCTTCCTAAAAAAGGAAAAAATGTCTTGCATCAGTTTAAACCTGTTGCAGTTCGTATTGGGTACGAAGGATAGTCCTCTACTTAGGACAGCTGTTTCTTCTGGTTTCAACTTATGTGATGATATGTTAAAAATAGGTATAGTGTCTGATCCAATTTCACCCTTCAATTCCTCCAGTATTGCTGATTTCTCGTCCTCATATACATCTGAGGAGGTTGAGGGTCCATGGGCTGGTATCCTCTCCTGTCCGACTTCGTATAGCGGAATCTGTTCCGTCCACGACCTCTCCCTAAAAAAGGTTGGGGGGCTTGGTAGTATGATTGATATTCTGCCCCTCTTCCTCTATACGGTCGTTGGCCTTGAGGGGTGTCCTCATAATTGTTGGGGACATCTCCTTCAGATTCTGAGGAATTTGTGTCTGAAAAAGTGACCACTTTTCTCTTGTTGTACTGTCCATATGTGTTGGGATTGTTTTCGTTTTGCCATTCTTGATAGTAATTAGCTCTGAGGTACGGATATGCCTTTTCTTGCGTAAACCATTTAATATCTTTCTTCAGTTTTTCTGTTTTCTTTTTTAAGATATATTCCTCAAAGTCATGCAGGTCAGCATTAATGCTGTCTAATTTTGACTTGGCCTCATCTAAGGATGTGTTGTTCTTAAGTTTGTCTTCTAATTCTTGGATCTGCGTATTTAGAGCTGCCACTAGCTCCTTCGCTGTTTCAATAATTAGGATCATCCAATCCCTTGAACATCTATTGCTTATGTGTGACCATCTTTCCAAAAATTTCCGTAGTTCCACAAATAATGTCGGGGTGTTACGGACTCGTAGGCCCGATGGAATGACTCCCGCCTTAAGATACTCTAGCATATAGGTGGCATGAGACTCCATTCTCTTACATTTTTTTCTTAAGTTCAATAGTGTTTGCCATTCGCTATTAGCTACGTTGGTTAGTGTGGTATTGCTATTTGGGTTGCTGGTACTCCCAATTAAGGCTATGTAGTCAGCATCGGTAAATCCAAAAGTCTGTAGAGCTTCCATTCTGTGTACCCAGGTTGTTGGTTAAGGATTATACATAAGTATGCCTGTCCTCCACTAGTATAAAATCAGTGATACTTAGAGTTGTATCAGATGAAATGATATATTGTATCTAAAGAGGAAAGTATAGATGTATAGAACACCAAAATGCATAGAAGAAAAAGACCTTAGTTTAAGACAATAAATAGATACCCAGGAGAAAAAGGACAATGCTCCTGGAGGATGGCTTTGTAAAAACTTTGTTCCAACACCTAGATGTGAATGAGATATAACCCAGGCCCAAGAAGGAGAGAGCATATAGTAACTAGGCACGTTCGCTTACCTTGACGATGGTGTAATATTCTCAGGTGAAAAGACCTGTGATTGAAAAACCACAATAAATCAATTAGGAAAAGGTACCCCCTAAAAATACTATTTTAGGTCAGGGATCAGGGGGAAAAAAACACTGTGAACAAAAACTGATAAGTATCCCTCTTGACCTCTATTTCTTTTACTTAACAATTAATTTCTTGTGGGTTCACATGAAAAAGAGACAATCAATTGTGTTTAAGCATTTCAACTCATATATATTTTTTTTTTTTTTATATAAATTATTTTTATGATATTTCCTTGCTCATATACATTTTTTCATTTACATACATTATTTACAAATATCATCTTATTCCTAAACACGCCTTGTACAATAATATATTCAATTACTGTGCTTATTTCATATTCTCAACAATGTATTTGAAGATATAAGCTAATACTCATTATAAAAAAACAAACCCTCTCCTGTAATTTTGAGAGAAATCCCCACAGCAATCACTCCTCTGTTCATACCACATGCATTTCACTATCATACAACACATTCACACTCCACCCCAGATGTACACCATCGATGTGTCTGGACTAGCCAGAGCTGGGCTAATTACTCAACCCTTAGATTATGGTGCCAATTACTAGGGTGTGACACTCTGTCTTGGTCGACGCACGTTTCGGTGGATCTAATTTCTTTTCTTGCCACCTTCTTCAGGACCTTTTTAGTTGCGAATTTATCACAGGCAAAGATGAGGGGATTAATGTTCTGTAAAACAATTGGAGAATATCAGCAATTAATTTCATACATTTATGTGTCCCACAGGAGAATGCTGGCTTCATTCTCCAGAAGCTACAATTAAAAACCAAGAATTTCCACTTCTGTCAAGCTTGCTAGCGTGCCTGTGGCTATATAGCTCCCTACTAGATTGAAAGTAGGATGTATTGAGAAATCAAAGAGTAGAAAGATTAGGTACGAGTGATATATACTACAGGTAAACGTCATTTTAAACAAGGAGTAATTTATCTCTCTCTGTGGATCTGTATCCTCTATTACGAGTCTTACTGTGGTCTCCATAATCTATTATGCACAATCATGAAAAAGTAGCGGATTTAGAACTACCTGTATTCTGGTATTGCGCACGTAGTGAGAGTTTTCCCCACAAGCGATGTTGCTGATGACGTTCTTTTCCTTTTTTGCAATGCAATCAATACTGCAAGAAGATGTTGTGTGATTATTATTCCATGTTCTGCTACTTCTATAGGCCCTATCCATTCAACTTGTGAGTATTTAGACTATTTTGTAAATACCTTAATAAGACCGTATTACGATCCTAGGAGTCAGTTGCACATTTCCTCATGTGTTTATTTGGTTCATATGCTCGGGTTTGCTTTGTCCAAGCCTTTCTCGTAGTGCTGATGGCTCACTAGCCCCTAGGAGCTGCTCATGGAGCTGTGAAAATTTGGATAGGGTTTAAATAAAGATAGTTGGCAAATTAGATCTTGTTATTATGCATGCTTTGTAATTATGGTTTTCTTGCGATTACCTCCACAGGCGTTTTCTAAAGAACAGCGTGGTATTGGTCTATTCCGTTTGTTCTTTTAGCCGCATAGTACAGTGACCGGGTTGACTGATATCTATCTTCTTTGGTGCTCTAGTAGATAGCAGGATATATTTAGTATATATATGCTGAAATCAGTGGCAGCAACAGCTTTAGCAATAAGACAAAGCGATGCCATAGTGTTAGGACATCCATTGACAGTACAAGTACCGCATGCAGTAGAGGTTCTTGTGAACCGAACGCAAACACAACACTTGACCATAGCAAGACTTACAGGGTACGAACTAACATTGTTTCAGCCACACATAGAAATCAGACACTGTAATACATTGAATCCTGCCACACTTTTACCTGTAATCGGAACAGACCCACTAGCTCATGATTGTATTGAAGTTATTACAATAACGACGAAACCCAGACAAGACTTGACAGATGTCCCATTGTTAGATCCAGACCTGACGTTGTATGTAGATGGTTCATGTATGAGAACAGGTACAGGAGAGTTAGTGGCCGCTTATGCAGTCACAACAGACGCTGAAATCATTGAAACAAATTGTATAAATACCTTGTCCGCTCAAGCAGCAGAGCTCATCGCTCTGACACAAGCCTGTATTCAAGCCACAAATAAAAAAGTCAACATATACACTGATTCACGTTATGCATTCGGAGTTGTACATGACTTCGGCGTGCTGTGGCGAGAGAGAGGTTATTTAACTTCTCACGGTGCCCACATTCAGCACGGATCCCTCATTCATGCTCTGTTAGATGCAATACATTTACCCACTGCAATATCGATTATGAAATGCAAAGCTCATACGAAAGTTACTGATATCATTTCTCAAGGCAATGATTTAGCTGACAGAACAGCTAAACAGACTGCGCAAACTCGCACATCCGACATGACAAAGACAATAGTCCAGACACCAACACATTGTATGACGATTAAGGATCCCGCTCTTGATGTAATTGACATACAGACACATGCTACACCAGACGAAATAAAGAAATGGACGGAATTAGGAGGGATCCAAACGGACCAGGGATGGATGACGAAGGAGAAATCTGTATGGTTTCTTCCTGACTCTATGGTCCAAGCTATCATAAATACAGTACATAGTCCAGCGCATCTAGGAGAAAAAGCTATGCTAGACAGCATCCAACACATTTGGTTCAACAAACATTTACGAGCAGCAGCTAAACAAAAAGTCCGTACCTGTATGATCTGTTGTCAGTTTAACCCAGGTAAAAGCATCCCCGTAGAGCAGGGTGGATTTCAGCCTCCTGATCACCCTTTTGAAGTCCTCCAGATGGATTATATCCAGATGGAACGATGTCGAGGATTCAAATATGTTCTCGTAGTTGTCTGCGCTCTTTCCCGCTGGACCGAAGCTTACCCAGTATCAGATTACACTGCCCCGACCACTGCCAAGCAGCTAGTTCGAGAATTCTTCCCACGGTACGGTTTACCACGTGTTGTCTATTCAGATAACGGCCAGCCGTTCTCATCCGAACTGATGAAACATGTTTCACTTCTGCTAGGATATCAGTGGAAGTTTCATTGTGTCCGACACCCCGAGGCAGCAGGTCTCGTGGAACGACATAATCAAACTTTGAAAATCAGATTGTCCAAAATATGTAGAGAGAAAGGTGTTGACTGGGTAGTAGCTTTACCAGTTGCACTCTTTTACATGAGAATGGTAGCACACTCTCGAACGGGGCTATCCCCTTATGAGGTGATCTTTGGAAGACCACCGAATATGTGGGGGACGCCTATACCCCGTAAAATAACTGATGTTGACTGTAATATGCTGACAGATTACTTGGCTTCCTTGATGTCTGCACTACAATCTTGTCGTTCACAGGTAGCTGCAGCCTTTCCTGACAACACTGAGGTGAAACCCCATGACGTAGTTCCGGGGGATCTAGTTTTAGTGAGGAACTTTGATCGGAAGACTCAGCTGGATCCTAGGTGGAAGTCGCCGCAATTGGTCCTGCTCACCACAAGGACAGCCGTGAAGATCGAGGGCAGAAAAGGCTGGGTACATTCAAGTCATATCAAGAAATTTCATGGACTACCATCGGATGTAAATACCACACCTCGTGTGTCTTCGCCCATTGACTCAAAGCTCCCTTTGGTTGAACTCAGTAGCCCGGAACAATATAAATTAAAACTCAGGTCTAATAAGTCAGACAATTTGATTGTTTAAGTCCTCTCCAAGGTGAAGCGGTTGAATTTGTCTCTGACATGTATCCCTTAGACCTGAATAGAGGAAAAACCCGAAAAATGTTGAAACGACATGCGTACTGTAAATCACTGCGTAGTCATTGTATAGTGACGTTATTAATTTTGTTTTTCTTGAGTCTTATAATAATAACTGCAAGTATATTGTTGCACATATATTATCCTATTTCTAAACATGTCTATAATGTTACTGCTGAACATTCCTTTAGTGACCTACCCCCGCATGAATTGTCCTATAGATTTGCGCTGCGCAATAACACTTTCATTAGTATGTTACATCATTCCCATCAGACTAGTAATGCTACCAATTGTTGGATATGTGGTCGACTCCCTCCCTATCAGAATTATAAGGGAGTTCTGCCCCTCTTTCCATATCCGTTTACACACAATGGCTCCTGTGGAGCATGGTTTAGTTTAATTAATTCCTTAGACTCAAACACAGCAGTTTATCAAAACAATTGGGTATGGGGAAATCTGAACTTAGTTTTACTCAAAGTCTGCTACCCCGACAAGGAGGGTCGTCCCAAGAGAACAGGAACTGATCTAGAAAATGAAGTATATGGATTAGGTAATTTTACACTTAATCTCATGATCCTGAATGTCGAATCCGAAGTTGCACCAATTTTGCCTGTCATGTCAGTGTTCCCAGCTAAGGGTGAATTGTGTGTAAGAAAGAATGGTTCCATACATATGGGCCATAGTAGATGCACTACTGTAATAGAATTCAGTGATCAAGGCAAGTCTTCGTTTAGAGCTTCTCGCCATTCCTACTTTGTATGTGGTCAGACTGCATATATACGTTTGCCTCTAGATTGGGATGGTACCTGCTACATTGCATTCCTTTTGCCACCTGTTTTCCTAGCTCCTCCTGATTACCACAGAAATATTCATTTAGTACACAATAGAGAACGGAGAGATCTCCCAATTGTCGATTACACTGAGACGACATGGGAAAAATATGTAGATTTTAATAAAGGGCTCTTTCCCTATATAGGTACAGTTACCAATAGTAAGCTAATACGTAGATTAACTAGGACTCTTGAAGCCGTAGTGAATGAAACTATTTCCGCCCTAGGCAACTTGACAGAGGAGCAGTCTGCGATGAGGATTGTTGTTCTTCAAAATCGTCTTGTCCTTGACGTCATCCTGGCCGATAGGGGCGGAGCTTGTAGGGTCATCGGATCAAGCTGCTGCGTATTCATACCAGAAAATTCGCCATCTGTATATAAAGCTATAACCCGCCTTCATAAGATTGTGAGCCAGATACACCAGAATCCAGGCACTTGGACTTGGTCCGGGTGGTTTTGGAGCGTGTTATCAGCCTGGGGATGGAGAGTTCTATCGTTCCTAGGTATTGGCCTTCTTATACTATTCAGTTGCTGCTTATGCCTGCAATGTGGACCAGCGATTTGTGGTCTGTGTGCCACATCATGTATTCCACATCAAGATTTTCATTCAAGATCCCGGAAGAAGAAAGAAGAACAAATGATGCTATATGAACAGATCGATGGATTAATGAAGATTGATATCTCTTGACGGGCAAGTAGGGGACAAGGAGGGAATGTGGAAATATGGATTTTTCTGGTCAGTTATGTCCCCTATCTTGGACCCCAACGGTTCTATGTGCATGTTACAAGTACATGTATGTTCCCTCCAGTTCCAGTTATGAAGACGCAAATACATGTGCGTCCATCGTCAACATGTCCTCTTTCAGATCCGCCATGAATGGGCTGGATATTCGATTCCTAAGTACGAAAGGCCACCGACTTTATATGGCTTAGTTACTCCATTTTTGCAGTTCAGGCGAGTAGGCCCTGATTCTGCCATCAAGCCTTTCCCTGCTTTCTGCCTCTGACAGCTCCAGTCTGAGCTCGCATCTGTATCCATGAACTTTGTCCTACTCCCTGTGCGGCTAACGGTGCCTGCCTCGGCCGGTCTGCCTGCCTGCCAAAAACTGTATTTCACCTTCAAGTTATCTGTTTCGCTCCTCAGCCGATGCATTCCTGTCTAGTAGTTTAAGTAAACATTACCTTCAGCTACTGAGCAAGGGCCCGGCTTCTCTGTCCTCATGCAAGTAATTCATAGCCCCGTTACCATGGAAGGTTTCTGCCCCTTGCATCTCATGTAGACACTTAGACGCTTGTGCACGCATACACAGTCAGTATAGAATAGATTTTGTCCAAGAGTCCTTCCTTTGTGGATAACATAGTTCTTTAAACATAGGATGTTAGATATGATTTGGGATTAGGTTGACTTGACCCCCCAGACTTCTTGTCTCCACATGTAGAGCTAAATGTCAAGTCCCCTTCACCCCCTAGTTGCACGTCAATCACGCGTCATGCTGCTGCGTGCGCATCTCTGCCAAGTATTTCTGCTGACTTTGCGAAATTATTTCATAGATCCACCCTGTGTGACATCACAACCAATGACGTTCCTTTGTTACGCTCAATCACGCCCATTTTCATTACGCATGTATAATGTTATCTTCCTTATCAATTGTTACGCCTCCTGCATTTGTTTCATTGTAATGTCTGTTCTATAAAAATGATTACTTGTCAAATAAGTATTGTACTTCACTTCCTGAACCCCCGTGGTGATGGAACTTGGAGGCCACGATTCGAATCGTCCATTGGAATAAAGCCCATTCTGAACCTCTTATACCACGGATTCTGCCTCTTATTTTACTGAGCTATTTTATTTAAGATTCTGTATCAAATTAAGTCCCGGTAATTAAATTATTTACCACATGAATGGCGCCCGAATAGGGGGAAAGTTATGTGCAAATAACTACCCTTTCCCGAATTTTGGGACGCCAAAAAGGTCGGTAAAACCCTGTCGCCATTTGGCACTTACGCAGTGTTTACCAAATTTAACTGTACCGCAGCACACTGTTAGCTGACAACTACCACCACCTGCCTGCTGCCCTGGTTAAAGTGCAGGTGAATATGTCTTAACAGAAGCTACCCGATACCGGCCCTCGTCTGCAGGGGGATGCCCGCCCAGTGTACATGGTACCTGATTCTATATGGTGCCCGCAGGTGTTCCCCCTGAGGGTCCTCGAAGTCAATTGCACAATGCAGTCTCAGTACTTTGCAGTGCCTCTTTTTGCGTTGAAGTTTCCTGAGTACGTGTAACATTAGACTTTCCCACCCATGGGCTGGTAACCGGTGGGAAAGGCAGACTGTTATTTTGCGGCTTCTGACATTGCCTCCGGATATATACTACAAAACTACAGTACCTACAACACGCCAGTACCCTTGGCTTTAACAATGCTTGTTAGTTGTATAAGATAA
The DNA here is from genome assembly GCF_964204655.1 of Triturus cristatus. NCBI lineage: Eukaryota > Metazoa > Chordata > Amphibia > Caudata > Salamandridae > Triturus > Triturus cristatus. The sequence goes on along the minus strand of NC_140583.1, from coordinate 27,927,304 downwards.
CTGAAGCCACAATTCTGGCTTCCCTGCGTAGCATATTGAAAATGCTTCCATTCTGAACTGGCGGGACTGTCACCCTAACGTGTTGAACATTCATTAAATGTCTCCCTTCGATGAATAGCAAGCTCTACCGCAAATGGGACCATTACACTAATCAACTTCCGCAGCAGCCAGACAAAGTCACCTGCACGTGCGCCAGGTGCCGACAGCGGAAAGCGGGAGCCCTTTGGAAACGGAATACAGCGCACAATCTCCGCGTTGGAGACAAAATTGACCTCGCTGAACTGCGAACGAAGCCCATGCAGAGACACAATAACTATTCTTTGCAAAACAGAGCCTGTCCGTAACTTGTGTCCATGTTGGGACAAAGGGTGAACTATGGGTGACATTTAAAGGACTATGACTGACGCTTTCTATCGGGCAAAATAAACAATGAAGATAAGGGAGACATATCGAAATCAGTAATAACCCCCATTAGACCAATGAGAAACTTTGAGACCACCAGGGTTTAAGGCTGCCTTTGTGTGCATTACCGGGCTTAGGGGCGCCTTGAGCGACGTACACATGTTACATAACCCCAGGTGGCACAAGGACCTTGTCGGCCAAGCAGTGAAGTCTTCACTCAATGCAATCAAACAAACCCGATTGCTCCAGCGCACGGCCCCCACAGCGCCCCCCAGACGCCAACGGGACAAGCCGAAGTATGTACGTGCTCTGGGGACTTAAATCTCAGCACTTACTCCACCACGCGCGTGAGAAATGACACTAGTTAGCACCGCGCAAACTTGCAATCTTGCAAAACATGTACGTAATATGTAACGGGTCATGCGCATCGTACTCCCCAACAAAGAGCAATAATAATAAAATTGACTCCCTGTACTATACAGACCTGTACAACAGTACCTACATATAAACCGGTCCAACACGTAGTGCTCGATAACAATGTTCAAGCTTAATACAATTGACGCCGTGCCTAGTCGCAAGCGTTTAAACAAGTCACCTTCTTCCGAGGAGAACATGTTGAAATGCGTGCTGAAAGCAGTGCATGAACATTCAGCTTATGGGATACCTTGAAGACAATGGCAGCATTTGGACCCTTGTCTTGTGGGAGCGTGCTCCACCAGAGGCACAAGGATTACCATTGAGCTTGCGTAAAGCAGTGCGCAAACGCGGTCCCAAAATCATCAGCCGACGAGACCTGCAAGAACAATCATTCTCCCCTTTGTACGTTCACACCCCAATTAGTTTGGATTGAATACCAGGTGGGATGTGTGTATAACATTAATAATTACTTGACTTTAAGGTATCCTGAATGAGGTTGCCTTCCCTGTAGAACAACTCATGATACTACTTTGTCGGCAATGCTAGCTCGAGAACGGTGTAGCAATGCCCTCGAGTGGCCTGAATGCGTAAATAGCTGACCCGCGGTGGGCTCCGTGCTTTCTGTGAAAACATTTAAACGGATTCCACATAAACCTTGAGCCTCAAGCGCTGCAAAAGCATCGGGACAGCCGTAGAAAGTATTAGTTATGGCCAAAGTGCTGGTAACCGACAGCAAAGAAAGACCAAACCTGGGCATAGGATCCCAGTTTCCTAGAGCCAAACAATTATCCTGTACCATTATCAGGGATATGCCCAGGGATACCCAAGGCAACACTTCAATTCTGGAATGATGGGCTGTGCAAGAGCTGAAATAAGTCTACGCCTACCTAAGTCACCCAACAGACCAGTTGGCCCTGACTAACCTGGTGTCATGGTGCCAGATTTGGAAAAGCATTTTGCATGTTCTGTCAACTCCTGGCTGTTCTGCGCTCACTCTTCTGGGGTCATATAAGTTGCACAACTTAAACTGCACAGGTTCGCTTGTCCATCATTCAACCTATGCCCCTTTTAAAACAACATTTGCCCAATTTTCACCAGTGGTCATGGCAGGAAGCCCATAGGATCTTGCTGCGACTAGGAGTTAGGAGATACCTCACTGTGAGGGCCCCGCTTCTGGAGAGGTTAGAACACATGGCCTGCCACCAGGAGGGTTTCTGCGCTTAATCAGCTGGCCATTAGTCCTTAAAGGAATTCCCCATGAGTTCTGCAGAAATTCCGGCCCTAATTCTGACCTTGCCTAAATCGTAAGCAGGTTGGTCAGAGCCCCCCACGCGTCCTGGAGGAGGCAGTGCCTTGCCGTTGCCTAGTATTTGCCGCTATGTTAATGCATCCCTAAATCTATATTACAAAAGGAGCACTACACCTCCAACCAGCCCATCTATTGGCTTTGTCAATGCTTGTTAGTTGCATATGATAAATAAGCTACACTTATAGCTTTGGTGCATCGCATATTGGAAGTGCATCTATTATGGGATGGTGAGACTGACGCATTTGCGTTTGTAACCTTGGGGGTTCACCTTACTAAACACAGCAGCAGGGCGCCTATCATAATTACCGCCTGCTCCACTTAGGCATGTGGAGGTCCCCACGATGGTGTATACAATTGTCTCCGCACAGGGACTAAGCTGCAGCTTCTATGCCCTCTTGTCAACCTCTCACTGCATGGAGCACAGAAGCATATGGGCCTCTTATACGGGAATGCTGTATTTACCGCTCCGGACCCCTGCAAGTGGTGAAGGAAAGGGGGTTACCTTTACTCCCCGAACAATCAGCGCGATACCTAATTGCGCCTCGAAGCCAAAGGGTTTATCAACTAGTGGTGCGCAGGCCCCATGCAGCCAGACATGCGTGAGAAATGCAATCCTGGGCCCCAAAATTAGCTAGAATCGTCCACTACCAAACGTAGGGTATGCCGCGCAAAGGCCTTGCTGATGTGCCGCCACTGGTCGGAGGGGTTAAAGCTAGGCTGGCTGGCTCAGGCCCTAGTAGTCGCCGCAATGTGCTCAATCTGCGGCCATGACCACACCAACCCGCTCCTCAACGTGACCAACTATCCATACCGCAATCCATCCGAATGAGAGCAATGAGGACCTTTGGCCGTTTTTGTGGAAAGGGGGTTGGCACTGCCAATTACCCCCGCAAGAGCTTCTACCGGGAAAAAGCACCCCTCGTGGGGGCGGCCGCCATTTCTGCCCCACCCGGCCAAAAACAGGAGCCCGCCCCCGCTGCGCTGCCGGCGGCCCTAGGTTACCATCCAAAGCAAAGTTAATATCCCCGGCACAATCATCTACCAAACAACTAGAAATTAGCGAGTGCATCGGGAGAGCAGCTTAAGGACTCAGCCCCATGCTGCCCATGTAACATACCATTGCCTATGCGGCATTCGTACCCAAATACCTTACCATGATGCCGTATGGTCAGTGGCAGTGATCCTCCTGGACCTTAGTGCAGCCTTTGACACGGTGAACCACCGTGTCTTGCTCCATCGGTTGGCCAGGGCAGGTCTCGGGGGTACCGCGTTTGCCTGGATAGAGTCCTTTCTATTGGGCCGCTCCTTCCAGGTCTGGGACGGCAATTCCCGCTCAGCCTCATTCCCTCTCTCTAGCGGAGTCCCCCAAGGGTCTTCGCTAAGCCCCACTCTGTTTAACGCCTATATGGCCCCCCTGGAGGATGTAGTAGCCCCATTCGGTATCAAGATAGTGAGTTATGCGGACGACACGCAATTGGTCGTCTCTCTCTCACATCTTGACCACCGCCCAGACAATCTGTTGAACTGCCTCCAGGAAATCCACCACTGGATGTGCGATTCATCACTCAAGCTCAATGGATCCAAAACGGAGGTCATGCTCATGGGCAAGAAATGGGCTACTATTCCTTCATCGGTCTGGCCTGACGTTTTTGGCAAGGCGCCCACCCCGAAGAAGGAAATTAAGACCTTGGGAGTCTGGCTTGAACCTGATCTATCCATGAAGACCCAGGCAGCCAAAACAGCAGGCACTTGCTTCGGACTCATGCGCTCTATCCGAAAGATCCTCCCGCTACTCCCTCCCCTATCAAGGAAACTTCTTGTCCAAGGCCTGATCCTTGCTCGCCTCGACTATAGCAACGCCGTTTATCTAGGAGCCCCCGAATCCACTCTGGCAAAACTCCAGCGCGCTCAAAATGCAGCCGCCCGGCTCCTAATGAATCTTCCCACTAGAGCCTCTGCCAGACCAGCACTCAAGGCCCTACAGTGTCTCCCGATCCGTCAGAGGATTGAATTCAAGGCCATGTGTACCACCCACAAACTCCTCAACGGCCAAGGCCCTTCGATCCTGAGAGACATGGTCACTCCCTATAAGGTTCCCAGACTCCTGCGCTCTGACAATGAGCGTCTGGCCAACGTTCCGAGATTCAGGAAGGTGCGCACTGGTGGTCGACGCTTCGCAGTAAAGACGTCCTCTGGATGGAACTTACTTCCACGCCGCTTGCGTCTGGAACCCTGCCACCTTCGGTTCCGCAAAGAACTGAAAACCTTCCTCTTCCCCAAATAGTACCTCCTCTCCCCCCCTGATCATTACTAGTCTTTTACAGCGCGGGGATGCCTCCGGGTCACCAGGCGCTCTACAAATCGTTAAATAATAATACACCTCGACTTGCGGTCGCCCTTCACCATCAAGCGCTGCTCGAATAAAGCCATTGTGCATTGCGGCGGGAAGACCCCCATTGTATGCAACACAACATATGCTCCGGTAAATAATGTAAAGCGCCTGCTATGCAAGTAAGGGTTTTCCGCATAACGTGCGCCGTGGCCCAGCCTGTGAGCCCCCTCGTTACCGTGCGCCAGACGACAGGCGTCGCCATCCCAAAGCAGCCACAAATGTCAAGTTCTCCAACCTAACACAAGGCTGTGCAGCCATGCAAATCGGGGCCGCATTAAGCACCGCTGCATGCCCCGGGCATTCAGATGGATCCCTCTCCCCAAGCCGACTTGCGCGTACTGCCTGCTGGGAGGTATATGAAAGGTGCTCTTGTAAGATGCTCACTGCCCCAGCCCTAGCTGATATGGGGATGCCTGACTGAACTGGGAGGGAGCCCCGCGACACTCCTTGCCACCACAGACCCCCAACGAAGCGCCTGACGGAAGGGGGAGGAGGAGCAAGCATTCGCTGCCCCCCGCAACCTCAGACCTGCGCGGGCCGGAGCCCGAGCCCCAACGCACATTCGGCTCATCCTTTCCAAGAATCGTACCGGACTGCCCACCAGGCATGCACAGGCATGATAAGTAATCAGTGGCTTTTGGCCGAGAAATCCCCCGAGGAGAGGGCAAACTCATCATCTACATTAACAGACACCAAAACCGAACCACCTAAGACTGCTCAGCTCACCTCAAACATTCAGAACCAATTCTGCCTGCTTCTGCTCATCGCGCTGTCAACTTTTTTAATCACAGGATGTTAGGCCCGAACCTGCTTCCTCACGGCCACCAAACAACCCACCTCGGCGGCAACAAGCCACAGGACCGCCCTACCAACAAACCCTACGGTCAAACTCAACAATCGCGGTAAATGCATAACCCAGCTGAAACTGTGGTTGTGCTCAATGGGGGCAGGGATCACGGCACCCCAGGAAAGCTGCGGAGAAGCTATAAACTCACGGCAAACATTGCCGTGCTATGCTCCCCCCGGACACTGCATGTCCGTGACATCAATGGGGGTGCATGCACCGACAGGGATGCGGGCCACCCCCCATGCTGCTTACTGTTCCCCACTGCCAAACGCACTCCATAGCTCTGCCACACAGGAGGCCCAAGAAGCTGGCTTGCCTCCCTCAACCGCCAACCCCGCGAGCCACGGCAGAGAACTAAGCCATGGACCCAACAATGGCCGTTTAACAATGGCCGTACAAAACCAGAACGTGGGCCCTTAACCCATGCCACGGGCCTCCCGTGCTAGGCTCGTAAGATTTAAATCGCACAGGGCAGAGACCCGTGGCCGCACTCGACCGTTGTCCTACATCGGCATATTGGCAAAAGAGGGGAGGGCAACGGTGGGCTCCGATATGCACGCCTATGGGCAGAGGCATCCGCCCCGAGGGAGCGTCGGAGAGAACACAAACTGCCCAAAGGGCCCAGACTCTCACACCGACTGCCGACCATGTGCGCCCACCCCTACGACTGCAGCACATGCCCCGCCGGACAGAGGGAGTCCACACAAAGGGAACATCGTCCCCCCCTGATGAATACAGGCCCCAGCTAGGCCTGCAAAATACAAGGGTTCGCCCTCCTGTAACGAAAGCTAGAAGGAAGTTGGCACGGAAACTGCAAATACAAAGACAGAGTTTATTAACCCTTAAGGGTGGTCCTACAACCTATACAACACTCTTCAGTATTGCATAGAGTAGCACACAGAACTTGCGTATGTGGTCCCCTTTTATACACAACAGAGGGGCTCATAAGTGGGTGGATACAACATAGAGCAAAATTCATTACCATTTATGGCCATTTTCAATACAGGATCAATATATGGGCGGAGTTAACAATTTCCTGAGCCCGCGAAAACATGGTCAAACAAGGACTAACTGATAACAGATGTGGTCAAGTCTGGGCATGCACCAGACGGACAAAGGAGCTATTTATAGACTGTTACTAGGCAGATTTACAAGAGCAACTAGCGGAAAGGTAGGACTCTTCTCGTGCAATAGCACGTGGAGACATGACAATACAAAATGGAGTCCGGACATTAGTCAACATAAGACAAGAAACACGTTTTGACTAAAGAGAATTCATGTCTTCAGTGAATGCTTAATCATATCGCCGTTTTAGTTTCAACAGACGACCCTTTCAGCATTTACTGAAGACATTCGGCTTCTTAGGATAATCATCATATATGTCAATTTTCATCATCTCTTCCACCTCCTTGTTTAAATGTTTCTGATAGGTGACATTGGCAATAGCTTTCTTATCAGGAATAAAAAATGACACACACAAAGAACAGAGTAAAGGACCACACTGAACACAGATGCAGCAGGAAAACAAAACTGCTACAATAATACAGAGACCAGTTAAAACTTTCCATCCCCATGTAGTGATCAATGACCAAAACCATCCAGAAAAGGTCCAAGTGCCATTTTCTGTATGAATCTCAGCTGCGATTTTATGCAATTTATTAATAGCGTTATAGACTGATGGCGTGTGGTCAGGAATAAATACACAACAACTACTTCCGATAATTCTACATGCTCCACCTCTGTCTGCTAACATAACATCTAATACCATACGATTCTGTAACACAACAATTCTAGTAATTTGCAATTCTTCCGTAAGATTCCCAAGAGCAGCAGCAGCTTGATTTGTTACAGCCTCTACAACTCTTGTTAATCGTCGAACCTTCCTACTATTTAGAGCAGCTCCAACAAAGAAAAACAATCCTAAGTTAAAATCAACATACTGCTGTAAGCTAGTGTCAGTTTGGTCAACATCATCAATAGATAGAGTACGTTTATACCTATTTACAGTTACATTGTTCAATAACTTCAAATCTTTATGATAGGATGCAGGCGCTAAGAATACAGGGGGTAATAAGAACGCTACATAACATACTCCGGACCAGCCGGCTGGTAAGCGATAATAACCTTTATTCCCACATACGAAGTACGTATTATGGGAAGCTAAGAAAGTAGTATTATTTAATCCATCTATATTCAAAACAATAATACAGTCACTAACACCAACAGGAATATGACCCACACTCTGAACACACAGGTCCGCTTGAGCTTGTGCCACTTGAATTACAAATTTCTCATTTCCGACAATGTCTCTAGTGTTCGTGAAGATGTAGGGGATTGATTCATTATCTGGTCGATATTCTTCCCACTCCCATATTGTCCCATTCGCTTGTGGATAGCCTTCTTTATCTTGATGACATTTCCTATTAAGTCTAAAAAGTAGTCGTCCCACTGTAGGTTTCCGTGTGGCAAAAAGCAAAGTGTACCATGCTCTACAAGAGCCATTATGAGAGAAAGGAAGAGGTATAAACGGCATTCCTCCTTTCTTCTGATGAGCTGGCATCATACCACACATCCAACAGTTCGTAGCATTTGTAGCAACATGGGTATGAGGCAACATCTGGATAAAAGTATTATTCAAATAAGACTGACGATGCTTCAATTCTTGATACGGAAGGGTGTAAAAGTAGTGCTCCTCAGGCACTGGAGTAGTCAAAACAAGCAACTCACGGGCAGGAGTCACATCCTCAACAAACCACGTGGTTATACCAACAATAGCTACAATGATAATAAAACTTGTCGCACAAAAAATCTTCTTCTTCTCCATTTTATAGTAAAAGTCAATATCTTCCTGAAACTAAAAGGTTGTCAGAACTCTTCCCCTTAGGCAGCCGTTGATTTCTTCACCAGCGGGCCAAGACGGGTGTCACTACACTAATGCAGGGCTGATCCCCCCCCCCTTGCCTCATTGGCTCTCCGTTTCACTAACCTAAGGGCCGTTCTGACAACGTCTCCTGATACAAAAAGAAATCACTTCCTCGGTCTGAGATGATATCTTCTTCCTCCAGGGATCGCTTGGTCCGGAAAGAGCTCCTCAGTGTCGTTCGGTTCCACAGCACGGCCTTTCTCTGCAGTCAGAATTTCTCGATGGTCGGTCAATACAGCAGGCTCCACTAATCCAGGTGGCACTTTACGACAGTGCAAGGAGTGGATCCAGTTCTTCCGATTGGAGACTCGCACAGCTGTCCTCGTTGCGAGCAAGACTTGCTCAGGACCAACCCATCTCGGCTCCAGACTGTTCGTCCTTTCAAACACCTTGATCAGAACATGGTCTCCAGGCCGGAGGTTATGTCCTTCACCTGTGGACCGATCAGGGAGCGCTTCTCGAACCTGTTGATGAATAGAAACCAAATTATCCGTTAACTGTGCCAGATAATCATTCATCATTACACAAGGTACATCATACACTGACTTCGGTTTCGGTGGACCCCAAATATTAATTGGGCGTCCGAACACGATCTCATATGGCGTGAGACCGGTCCGAGAATGCGGTATCGATCTAATTGACAATAATGCCAGCGGTAAAGCGTCTGGCCAAGTCAAAGAAGTCGAAGCTTGGATCTTAGCGATCTTAAGCTTCAAAGTACCGTTATATTTCCCAACCAATCCCGCAGACTGAGGGTGAAACACTGCATGAAATTTCTGGGTAATTCCCAGTCCTTTCAGGACATACTTGATAACGTCTGCTATAAAATGAGGTCCGTTATCACTCCACAACAATCTACAAACACCATATCGAGGGAAGAACTCTTTCAATAGCATCTTGGCTGTAGTCATTGCAGTATTGTCTTTCGTAGGGTATGCCCCAACCCATTTACTGAAGGCACAAACCACTACTAGAACATACTTCAGATTGTTACAGCGCTCAAGCTGGATGTAATCCATCTGTAAAACCTCAAAGGGTGCAGTAGGTGTTGCAAATCCTCCTGCTGGAGTTCGTGTACCCTTTCCTAGGTTATACTTCAGGCAAATCATGCAAGTCTGCACTACCCTCTTTGCCGTACTAGCGATCTCCGGATGCTCCCAAACTCGTGTGAGTAATTTTTGCAATTGCGGAAGCTCTGACATGCGCTAGTCCATGTGCCATCTGAACCATAGGTTGTACGAAAGCTGTGGGTAACTTCCATTTATCCATCTGCTTATTTCTCCAACACCCTTCATCATCTAATTCTCCATCATTGGACCATTGCTCCCGTTCCTTATCGGAAGCGGTCCTCTGTATCTCTAGCACTTCTCTCCTAGCGTCGTGCCATCTCTCTGCCTGTGACTTCACAACATACATGGCAGTAGAGTCAGGCTGCATCGCAGTCTCTCGTGCCACCCGGTCTGCCAAAGCATTCCCTTCTCCAACTTTATCAACCACCTTTTTATGGGCACTACATTTAACTATAGCAATCTTCTTTGGATATGTTAATGCAGTCAAAAGGTTGTGAACTAACTCTCCATACATTATCTGCGCTCCATGTGACGTTAGAAACCCTCTCTCCTTCCAGAGTAGGCCAAAATCGTGCGCTACTCCGAAGGCATAGCGGCTATCTGTATAAACATTCACACACAATCCTGCACTGAGCTCACATGCTCGTGTTAATGCTATCAGTTCCGCTGCTTGAGCTGATTTCTGCGGTATGCGTGCTGTCTCCACTATTGTTTGTAATGTGGTAATTGCATACGCTGCTGAAGTCGTACCATCTGGTAGCTTCAGGCATGATCCGTCCACCCATAGTTCTCCATCTACATCTGTAAAGGGCGTATCCTGGAGATCAATACGACCCTTTGTCTGTTCCTCAGTCACAAGAATACAGTCATGTGCTTTTCGTGCTTCAGACTGAGTTTCCGGGAACGGCAACAATGTGGCTGGATTTAACGTTGCACACCTCTTTAACGTAATATGAGGAGCCAAAAGCGTCAATTCATATCCCGTTAAACGAGCACTGGTCAAATGCTGCATCTTTGTCTGATTAAGCAGGGCATCAACAGCATGGGGAACTAATACCAACAACTTATGGGATAACACAATTCCCTCACTTTGGCGTATTGACACAGCTGTCGCCGCAACCAAGCGAAAACAACCAGGCAATGCTCGGGCAACAGGATCAAGTACGGCCGAAAAATATGCACAAGGGCGCTGCTTGTCGCCGTGCATCTGCACTAAAACTGATAATGCACATCCATCTTTCTCATGTACATACAATGTAAAAGGCTTCGTATAATCAGGGGTACCTAACACTGGAGCTGAGCAAAGGGCTTGTCGCAATTGCTGAAAGGCAATTTCACAACTATTTGACCAGGGAAGAGGAACTGGGGTATCTTTTGTCAAAAGTGCTAACAATGGCTTAACTATATGTGAAAACCCCAATATCCATTGCCTACAAAAAGAAGCAAGACCCAAAAATGCACGCACGTCCTTCTGTGTGGAAGGTACTGGCGTGTCCAAAATTGCTTGAATACGATCTGGTGTGAGTGCACGCCCCTCCTTAGACAAAAGGTGACCCAAGTAAGTCACCTTTGGTCTACAAAATTGCAATTTCTTCTTCGACACTTTGTGATTGTGAGATGCCAAAAAGGAAAGCAAGGATAACGTGCACTTCTCACACAGCTCAGGAGTGTCGGCCGCCAACAAGATGTCGTCGACATATTGTATAAGGGCTACACCATCAGGCAGAGCAAAGGAATCCAATTGTCTTTTCAATGCTTGACTGTAAATGCTAGGACTCGCTGTATAACCCTGAGGGACTCTACAAAATCTGTAGGACCGATTATTCAAAGTGAAGCCGAAAAGGTACCGGCTATCAGGATGAATAGGAATCGAAAAGAAAGCATTTTTCAAATCGATAACCGGAAATGTGGTGGCCGTTGGCGGGACCAGAGTAAGCAACGTCGTGATATCAGAAACCACTGGATACTGAGGTATCACTATCTTATTCACCTCCCTTAAGTCAATAATAAAACGATAAACCCTAGTATCGGTATCTTTCTTCAAAATGGGTAAAATAGGACTGTTGCAGACATTGTAGGGAACTTCCTCCACTACTCCCACCTTGATCAAATCCTGCACAGTCTGTATGAGTGCCTCCTTCCCCTCCTGGGAAATACGATATTGAGGGAGGCGTGGTAACACAGCACCCTCCTGGACACTAATGTGGACAGGCGGAATCACCATCTGTCCCACATCAGTATCTGAAGTGGCCCATAAAGTACGAGGGAGAGAAGCTAATACAGTATCCTCTGCAACCACACACATCCATTCTGTCATAGGGTGATTATCGTTGAAGATCACACGTACTCCAGTAGGGGAGCAGCGGATCGTAGCTCTAAAGTGCTTAAGCATATCAAGACCCATAATGTTGTCAGGCGTGTTCGGGGCAAGCAAAAACGGACAGGGTGCAGAAAGTTGGTCAACATGAAATGCAAGGGGCTGGGATAGAGGGCTTCGAGAGAGTGTACCATCAAACCCTACCGATGTAACCATTAAGCCAGATGGGGGAGCCCTCGGAACCAATTGTTTGGACAGCGCACTGCGAGTAGCTCCTGTATCAACTGGGAACCGATCAGTAGAACCCAGAACATTTGCTGTAACATAAGGACCCCTCTGATCAACTGGCACTTCAACTGATTCCAACCCCCACCCAACGCAATCCTATACATGCTGCGAATCATGGTACCCAGGGCGGTCATTCCCAGACATTTGATACTGATGTTGCCGATCAAACACATTAGGTCTATCTCGTTGCTGCACGTTAGGCTCAAATCGAGCACGATCATTGGAATTCCCTCTGAAATTCGAAAGCCCCCTCTACCTCTCGGCGGTCCCTGACCATGTCCCTGACGGGGTGTATATAGTACCGGACAATCCCTGGCCCAATGACCCAACTGTTTGCAATACGCACATTGATTTCTATTAACATCCGTCCGACCCGAAGGGGGACCATAAAATCCTCCTCTACCTCTCTTAACACCCCAACGAGGCGGACCATACACTTGTGCTAACATCACCTTAGTTTTCAAATCTTTCGATTTCTTCTCCTCATGCCCCTTCGCTTCTTGTTCCTGACACTCATAATACTGAGCCATAGTCAGGAGGGATGCCGGAGACGAGGTGGACCAAGAACTTTCACTCGCTTTTAATCGAGCTGCTATTCCCGGTAATAAATTCGCCACATATTTATCAACAAAAAGATGTCGACCCGTATCATCCGTAAGTGACTGACCACTGAAATCATGAAATGTTTCCTCAAAACGCGTAAAGAAGCCTGAAACTGATTCATCAACCTTCTGTTTACACGAGGCTAACATATTCCAGTCAATCTTTTTAGGGGGGATAATCGTTTTCAACTTAGTCAAGATAGCAGCAGGGAGATCTAAAATAAGCTGGGGCGGTTTTTGCGCGGGCTTTCTCTCCCTATCCTCATCCTCAATCTCAGACCATTTGGCCTTAAAAGCGGCTTGATCATCCACCTTCCGCACAGATCGCCACATATCCGGTGGTAAATTGAGCCCAAAGAACAAATCTATATCTGCTAAAGTCATAGTACAAGAATTCAAGGCCCCTTCGACCTCTTCATAAAAGGCCGCTGGATTCTTGCGGGTGTCAGGCAATGCATTCTTCAATGCCATAACATCAGTCCTATGCCAGGGAGTATAAACCCAATTATACACAAAATATCCCCTAGCATCGGGGGAAGACGTGTCTGAACTAGTTCCCGCTCCTTTAGGAGGAACATACAAAGGTGCCGCCTCTCGCATCGGTTTAGCATGCACTAGTTCACTCTTATCTGAATGGGAGGTAGACGACTGTTTCCCGCCGACATGTGGATTCGATTGCTCCTCCTCCCCTGTCTTTTGGCGCACTCTCTCTTTAAGTTCAAACATCGCGTCCCGCAATGCAAACAGCCGTCGGACCGCATCGGGTACCTTAGAGGGAGAAAATACACCGTTACGTAATGCTTTAGAATCTAATACTATATCATCAGGCTCAAAAACATCAGAATATTTCCGAAAGGCAGTAACCACTTCATCAGAAAAAGTTTCAACAAACTATAACTTTTCCCTATTCTGCCAACTGTCCAAAGATGCCAATAATTCAGTAAGAGATAGCTTGCCCTTAAGCGCACGAAAATAAATTTTCCTAAGCTCACCCATACGATCAGTTGATAACATGGACCGCGTGTCTACCTTATCCGAAACCGATCCAGAATCCTGTGACCCCGGGGCAGACGTGCCAACATAAGGGGGCGGAGAGCAATCTAATAAATGAAAATCATCTTCAAGATTAGTAAGGACAGGATAAAGTGGCTGGCGGACAGCATATTGACCCGAGACTTGCAACCTACGCTCTTTCTCTTGTCTCTCCGCCAGTTCTCTTTCCTCCCGACGCTTCGCTTCCTGCGCTCTCGCATGATCATTTTTCCGTTGCTCTTTATCAATCAGCGCTTTCTCACGTTTCTCCCGCTCACGCACTTCCTTCACCCATAACCGTACACATTCAAACATGTCTTGCTGAGCACGCCGTTTACACATACACTGTTCCACATACTCAATCTTACGCATACCAAACGATCCATACAAAGGCCATCGTAACTCAGGATCCTTTTTGGTGTATTTCCTCCACACTGTGCTGTACATTATAGAGGAAAGACCATGCTTCACATACATATCCCTATTAGGAGTCCCCTCTGGGGGGGCTGGAGCAGATTCCTCAAGATTTATCCGGTTTCCAAAACAGCAGCACCACTTACGAAGTGCGCTAAAAGCAGGCATGCTCAAAAATAATGCAAAATATGCAGTATTATCAAAATTGGCACTTAAACGTTGCGCCGTTCAAATTTAAACAACTCCGGAGAAATATCTCCACATTACCTGCCTATATGTTTTGCAACGCATATATTCCACAGTAATCAATACAAAATATGACCGGTCATCACAAATCAAACTCAAATAGCCAACCCAGGCTTCAAAAACTCGGAGCAAGTACCGTACAACAGTTCTTACCAATCAAGAGCGTCCAGATTCCAACTGCCAAGTTCCAAAATTCGCCCAAACGGCTATCACACGGCAAACCGACAGAAGAGGTCTCAGTCGAGGACCGGAGCCACCCAGATGGTCAGCTCGGAAGGGAAGGAAGAAACCTCGGGATGCCAGGACTAAAAGACGCCGCTGGCAGTGATCACATCCCCGGCAAAATTCCTCACCTTCGTCACGACCAGTCCTTCGAGCATCCGAGTCGCAGATGAGCCCCACTTGACGGGCGCCAATTGATGAATACAGGCCCCAGCTAGGCCTGCAAAATACAAGGGTTCGCCCTCCTGTAACGAAAGCTAGAAGGAAGTTGGCACGGAAACTGCAAATACAAAGACAGAGTTTATTAACCCTTAAGGGTGGTCCTACAACCTATACAACACTCTTCAGTATTGCATAGAGTAGCACACAGAACTTGCGTACGTGGTCCCCTTTTATACACAACAGAGGGGCTCATAAGTGGGTGGATACAACATAGAGCAAAATTCATTACCATTTATGGCCATTTTCAATACAGGATCAATATATGGGCGGAGTTAACAATTTCCTGAGCCCGCGAAAACATGGTCAAACAAGCACTAACTGATAACAGATGTGGTCAAGTCTGGGCATGCGCCAGACGGACAAAGGAGCTATTTATAGACTGTTACTAGGCAGATTTACAAGAGCAACTAGCGGAAAGGTAGGACTCTTCTCGTGCAAAGCACGTGGAGACATGACAATACAAAATGGAGTCCGGACATTAGTCAACATAAGACAAGAAACACGTTTTGACTAAAGAGAATTCATGTCTTCAGTGAATGCTTAATCATATCGCAGTTTTAGTTGCAACACCCCCCTACATGAACAGCCCCCCCAAGCGATGACTGGTTGGTGACGGGGGGGGGGGCACAATGACTCGCCACAAGCTCCCAGGCCCGGGCATCAGGATGAGAAAGATTGCATCCTGAGAGGCAAAAGACGCGAGGGAAGGGGGGGAGGGAGACCCACACCCCTCCAAAACGGCCATGCATGTAAACAGGCCCCCAAATTGCCACAACGCCGGCCATTAATTACGGGGACACGGGACCAGGTGATTGCAACGGCCCCAGCACATGCTTGCACACCCAAGGCATCTCAAACGCCTTCCCACACGGGCTCGAGAAACTGGCTGCCCTACCAGGTGGGGCATTGCTCTGTCCCCAAACATCGCACTCATGTCACACACTAACCTCACCAACCGCTGGTAACCCAGACCACGCCGCCCGGCGACCAAGGAAACCCGCCTCCCGATGCGGCTAAGTCAAGCCCCACGACACAAGACAACCATCGAGACAGCGTGTCCAGCAATGCAGTGACCATGCATGTCCGGCACGCAAAAGAGGATGTCCAGATGGTGGGGAGGCCTATATAGACCTCCCCCAGTCCTCGCGCTCCGAAAGTGACGCACACGTTGCGCGCCGCACAAGGCTGGGGGGGGGGACTCCTCCCAGGGTCCCCGACCATAAGGGGGGTGTGGGCTGCCCTCTTTAGTGGCCCCCTGCGGGGGCCTCGGGCAGCCACATTTCATATTGGGAACCAGCCCTTGGCGCCCCGAAGCCCAACTGACGTGGGAGGGGGCTATGTGCTGTTTTATGACGTGGCTCTTTTTTGGTGACTTTGGTTTTGGGACTATTTCTGTGATTATCAGCCAACTGCCGAAACCCACTGGGTTACCCTGACTTACACTAGAGTCAGCAAGGGAAGAGGTGTGGCGCAGCGGCCAGGGTGACTGACTCCGCAACCTGGGGGTTCACGGTTGGATCCCCGGAGCAGGTGGCAGATTAGTGCAGCACCATGTGACTCTGGGCAATAGATTGCTTAATCTTCCAGACGGCCCCCAGCGCCTAGAGACCCTTACGGGTGATTGTTCGCGCTTTACAAATGTGGATTATTATTATTATAGGGCCCAATGTTGCATGCTGCCTGACATATATGCCCCATTGGCTGAAAACTGTATCCAATCGGGACCACCTTCACCCTCGTCCAATGGGAGATTACGCTTCAAGTCAACGAGTCAGAGGGGTGGAGCTTCGCCTGGGCTGTGGATGCACTCTGATGTGGTGGTCTTTAAAGAGGTGGGTCTTCAACTCTTTCCTCAACTGGAGCAGTGTTGGGGCGCTCTTTGCTCCAGAGATACCCCAGCACTGCCAGAGAGGGATCCCCGAAGTCTAAGAACGATGCCCCGATGTAAAGTACTCACTTACTCTCACCTAGGTTTGCATTGCATGAGTACCTGTATTAAGATAAACACACGTGCAGTACTCACTTGCTCTCAGCTAACTTTGCTCTCTATGAGTATCTGCATTAAGCTATACTCATGTACAGAAATCACTAGCTCTGCATTAGGGTTGCCCTCGATAACTACCTACATAAAGGCATTAAGATACAAACACGTGCAGTACTCCTTTACCCTCAGCTAGATCTGCTCTCTATGACTACCTGCATTAAGGTATTTGCATGTACATCACTCTCTTGCTCTCAGCGAAATCTGCTCTCTATGAGTACCTGCATTAAGGTACACACACGTGCAGTGATTACTTGCTCTCGGCTAAGTTTGTTCTCTATGAGTATCTGCATTAAGGTATACTCATGTACAGAAATCACTTACTCCCATTAGGTTTGCCCTCTATACGTGCCTCCATAAAGGTACACACACGTCCACTTCTCCTTTTCTCTCAGCTAGATCTGCTCTCTATGAGTACCTGACTTAAGGTAAATGCATGTACATTACTCACTTGCTGTCACCTAGGCTTGCATTCCAGGAGTACCTGCATTAAGGTACACACACGAGCAGTATTCACTTGCTCTTTGCTAGGTTTGAGTTCTAGGAGTACCTGCATTATTATACACACACGTGAATTACTCACTCGTTCTCAGCAAGGTTTGCTCTCTATGAGTATCTGCACATGGCACACTCCTCTAGCTGCTCAGGAGGACAGTGTGGACTCAAGGGACTTTTCGCATAGATGAACTTCTAACCTTACAATGGTGTCCAAGTCCTGGACTTGGGGTCAATTCACCATTCATGATCCGTGCCCCCCCCCCCCTCCCCTGACCCTAAACATCGCCCAGCAGGTTCTTGACACATGTAAAAGCCCTCAAAAGTTTGAGAAGAATTGCAAACTGTAACGCTGCCACATCTGAAAGAGGGAATTGTGGACAACGCTAGTTGGCCACAAGAAGCGCGTATCGATGAATCCGCTCTTATTGGTAATAGAGATCGACTTCTGAATGTGATTGTTGAAGTACGTGCTGCTAAACAGATTTATAGCTGCACATTAAACAAGGGGGAAACCTCTGCGGACTATCTTTTCACTCATATTCTGATATAACGCTATAGAAACTACTCAAGAGGCGTTAATTCAAGGACTATTTCCCAATTTACAAGAAAAAAATTAAAACATTACATATTGGTTGGCAAACTAAAAGACTTTCAGAACTTATTTAAGTTGCAAATGATTATATTATAAATCAAATAAAAAAAATTGAAAAAATACACAGGGTTCAATTACGATGCCGTTCGGAAACTCTTCCAACTGAATTGGTTTCAGAATCGTTTCTGACCAAATCGCGCTCTGCGAGTTTTTGTTTTTTTTAAATATATTTTTATTAGTTTCAAAAATTCTGATAATCACACACATTTGTATTCATACATTTCAGCCTTGTTACATCAGGTACATGAATACATAGCGATTAATAGTGATCCAGTCACTCGCGTCAAGAGTACACCCACCGTGCTTTGTCATCTCCATCTCTTTAGTAGGAGAGAGACCAAAGTTCCCCCGATGTGCGTTCCATTTGCTCCATTTTCTATCCCACTTCTTAGGGCATCCTCTAGATTTGAACACCTCCTTTTCTGCAATCATACTTTTGTCTAGTCCCTTTGCCCAGTTCCTTGTCAATGGTCCCTCTGCCACCCCCCACTTCATTGCTATTGCACGTTTCACTAATGTATAACCTGGAGTAGCCATATGTTGCTCCATTTCTGTAAGGTCAGTCTCCTCCTATATATTAAGGAGCCCCAGTGGTGGTGTGAGGTTAATCTTTTTACCCAGTGCTTCCTATGTGTGCTTTGTTGCCTTTTCCCATATAAGTCGTACAAGTGGACATTGCCATATAGTGTGATAAAAGGTTGTCTCTTGGTGACATCCGCTGAAACATACTGCATCCTGTCTACTCATTTTTGCCAGTGTGACCCCAGTGAGATAAGATCTATGTAAGATTTTTAGTTGAATGAGACGAAGACGAAGAGGGATGGCTGCCTCCCTTGGGGACATCAGTGCTGTTTGCCAATCGTCATCTTCAGTGTGCCCTATATCAGCTTGCCATCTTTCTCGAAGAGCATCAAATGGATCCGGCAAGTCGTTCCATAGTTTCTGATAAAGTTAGTGATATGGCTTTGTTTAGGGTAGGTTCAGAAAGCAACCGATTCTCCAAGGGGGACAATTCCGGTAGGTTGCCTATGTCTGGGAGTGCTGCTTTGAGGGCATGGCGGATCTGCAAGTAGCGGAAGGTCTCCCCTTGAGCTAGTTCATACTTCTCCCTTAACTCCTTAAATGTGAGGATTTTGCCCTTTTTCACTAGATGGCCTATTGTGGAGATTCCAATAGTGTCCCATTTATCAAAATGGCTTACATAAAATTGGTTACATAAAAGTCGAAGTTTTTGAGTGGAGCATAATGGTGTGGCCTGGGTCAGTACGTCCGACCAGTCAAGACGTCTAGTAGCTTGGCGCCCTATTTCCAGGCCCAGGTACTGCCCTTTCCAGACTTTTGTATAGAGAACTCCTAGGCACCCCTTCCTTCCCGTCTGATATCTGTCTGAAAAGTATGCAGGGTCTACCGGGGAGCGATATATCCAGTGATTCACTACTACTAACTGTGAGGCCCAATAGTAGAGTCGTATATCTTGGAGTGCAATCCCTCCATCATACCACCCCTTAGTCAATTTATGTAGCGCTATACGAGACGCTCCCCCATCCCACAGTAACGTTCTAACCTCACTTTCTACGTTCTTGAAGTAGGAGTCGGGGAACTTGTAAGAACAGTTTTGGAGGATGTATAGAAAGCGAGGGAGAACCAGCATCTTTAATAGGGCAGCCCAACCCAGCAAAGAAAGGGGCAGGGATCTCCAGTGCCTAATGTCATTGCGCAGTCTCTCCAGGGGGACGGCTAAATTTTTGTCGTAGAAGAGCTGAGGATCTGGGGTTATAAAGATTCCTATGTAGCAGAATCCATCGAGAGCTCTCTCCACCTCGCAGCCTGGAGGGAGTTTGGGAACTGGTCCCTGAATAGCAAAAATGAACGACTTGGACCTGTTAATTGAATAGCCGGAGTATTTGCCAAAATTCGTGAAGATATTTAAGATTCTGTGCACAGATTTATGAGGGGACGCTAGATATAACAGGATATCATCAGCGTATAGAGATATCCTGTCTTCTTGTCCCTCCGCCTGTGAGAAGTTGACCTGGTATATGCTGTCCACTAGTTATAGTGGGGACCTTGTATCAGTCCAAACAACCCCTTATTGATGATAGGTTAAAGACAACCTTATTTGAAAGCTATCCTAGTGGTAGCTATGGAGAGCAGCCTTCAGGCTAAGTCTTGAAGGAATGTAAAGCAGCTTGTTTTACCAGTCTATAATCTCTTGAGGGGCTAAATGAAAGGAGACCACACCGGGTATTTATATAAAATATATGTATTTATTTATAAACACACCCTAGTAGTCTCTTTATGAGGCTAGAGGTAAAAGCACATATGTTACACTAGGGGCGAACAAAACCATATATTAAGAAAGTGATATAAGAACCACAACTTGACTAGACACAAGCCTTAGAGCCTGTAGAATCACTGGGACCCCAAGGAACCACCCAAGGTAGTGACACAAGGGACCCACGGGGGACGTGTGCAGTGTGAGAACACAGCCACGTGCTCCTGTTAGCTTCTACGGGGAAAGTCACGGTTAGAATTTTAAAGTTTAAGAACATTTAGGAGTGGACTAGGAACAAACCCTTTTGGACTTAGATGGTTCTAGGGCCAACAACCATGGGAGCACTGGAGTACTCTTGTTACCACACCCAGGGAAGCCGGGTGCATAAGTGTCAAATGGTGAGGGGTCGCTTCGTCGTTTTCAATAGCAGCTTGCTGAAAAGTGCTGCTGCCTGGAAGATGAGAAGTGTGCGAAGAGATCCAAGCCTGGATCAAAGATGTGAAGAACCTGAAAGCAGAGGGGACAGAGTCTAGGTCACTTGCCACTGACCAGGGGCACGATAGACGAACGCCCACCGATGTCAGGAGCTTCAGGTACAAAAAGGGGAAGCTTGACTCTTCAGCCACGAGGACCAGGAGGCGTCGAGGACAACCAGAAGCTGGATTCGAGCTGTACCACAAGGGATGTCGAGTGCTGCAGCGTCGGTGCCCAGATTGGACACAACAAGCCTTGGCAACAGCAACCCACGCAGGAAGAGAAAAGATGCTTCGGTGTGGACCAGCAAGGTCCTGGGGACTGCCCAAGCAATGGAGAGTCAGGGCACATCTGGAGCAACCAGGGAAGCCCAATTAAAGTAAGAGTTGCCTTCACAGGAACCCACCAGTCAATGGACCAGGGATCGCGAAGGTACCTCGAGCGAAAACACAAAGAGCGGGCTCACGGAACACTCGTGGAGTGTAGACCAGCAGTCTTCAGTGTAATAGGTGCTCGGGATCTGGGCTACAAGTAACCCAAGGAACAGCCTCAAGGGACGTCGAGAAGCTATTGCACTTGCAAATGTGCACAGTGTCCAGGGGTTCTGGTTCCACGATACCCACAAGGGCTACGGGTCTCAGCTTTGCTGGGAACTCAGGTTAGCCTCTGGGAAGTCTGGAAACCCACCTCCTGTGTTGCAAATTCTTCGGCGTCTGGCGGGAGCTTTGGAGATGCAGACCAGACAGATGTGTCCTTGGTGCCTGCCAAGCAAGGAAGTAACTCCTTTACTCCAAGGGAGATTCTTCAGTCATCTAGTCGTGTAGATTATCAAAGTTCCAGGATTTCTGTATCAGAGTTTCGTCGAGGTGTAATCTAAAGTCCTGTAGCCAGGGGTTCCATTCTTATACCCAGGGAAGGGGTTGGACATACTCTGGGGACCCACCTATGGGAGGGTCAGGAAAGAGGGGTGCCTACACCCATTTCCTTTGTCCAGTTTCGCGCCAGAGCAGGGTCTGGTAGCCCCTGCAACCGGTTTGAGCTGGACTATGCACAGGGACACCAAATGTGCCCCCAGTGCAGACTTTAAAACACTCCTGGAGTGCACCCACCCAGCCCTAATCCACTAAGACCTGTCTGGGAGGTGGTAAAATCTCCCTGTGACAGGAAACCTATTGTCCATGCCTCCCCTGCCGGAGTTTCGGTCAGCAGCAGGAGGTCAGACCCGTGTCTGTGGCTGGCAGCATCCATTTTGTGATGCCAGGGCTCTGTTAGCTGGTACCGGGTATACCGGTGCTGTCATGTCTCTCCCTCTAGAAGGGTGGGATCATACTCCCACACCAGTTGCTGGTGTGGGGGTATGATTCCAAGGTGTTTGACACCAAACACCACATGTTTCCGTGAAGCCAGTGCAAAGTTAGCATTTACCGTTTGATTATAAGGCACTTAAGAGTATATGGTCAGGCTGCATCACAGACAACCCCGGAGAAGAGATTCTGAAGGCTGCAGAGGGGCTCTGCTCATGCATGGGCACCCTCTCACACAAAACCAAGCACCCTGCCCTCAGGATTGATAAGGCCTGCCATAGGGGTGACTAATAGGTTTATATGTGCAGTGATAGGGTGAAATATAGTGAACCTATATCTCAGTAAGGGGTGCATGCACCACCTTACCCATGCTGCAGTAGCAGTCCTGTGGTGTCATTTTGGAAGGCTTCCCAGGGGTGGCATAATACATGCTGCAGACCCTTGTAGGCCTCTGGGGTACCAATGCCCTGGGTACATAGTATACCATATACTTGGGACTTATAAGGGTACCCCAGAATACAATCTGTGGTGTACCTTGGGAACATGGAATCGATTTAGAGAGGAAGCAGATAGACTGGGGACCTGAATAGCAGGTTCCCAGACAAACTAAGTCAAAAACCATCAAAACACCAGGAAAAAAGTGGGGGTGGGGGCAACCATGTAGTCAGATTCCACCTTCCTACACCGCCCATTTCAGCCCTCTGAGCAGTAGGTTGTCCCTCACCCATGACGCCAACGGTTCCAACATTAGGGGAAAATCAAGGGGGACAGGGGGGCAACCCTGTCTGGTACCACTTCCTAGTGTAAATGTCCGGGACACGCGGTTGTTAACCCTGACCTGGCCCTGTAAATCCTTGTACAGCAGCTTTATCCAGCCCATACATTATGGGCCTAACCCCCGGCACCAAAGCACTTCAAAGAGATATGGCCATTCTATAGAGTCAAATGTCACTGTGGCTTCTAGGGATAACACCACTGCATCTTCCTTTATGAATTGGTACGACCCAGGACGTTATGAAGGCTGCGGATGCTCAGTGCTGTGTTCCTACTTGGCACAAAGCCAGATTGGTCTGGATGGACCAATGATGGGATTATGGAGACCAGGCGAGAGGCCAGGAGTTTTGCAAGGATTTTTGCTTCCACATTGATTAAAAGAATCGGTCGAAAAGAGCCGCAACAATCAGCGGATTTCTCCGGCTTACGAATAACTACAATAGAAGCCAAACGTTGGTCTTCCAGCAGGACTCCCTTTTCATAGCTTTCATTATACATTTCTCTTAAATGGGGTGCGACATGTGAGGCCATTGTTTTGAGAAATTCAATAGGGACCCCATTGGGTGGGCGTAGTTGGCGGAGTACCACTACACAGAATTCTGTGGAATTGAACAAAAACTCAGTGAATTCCGCTCTGTAACTCCGTCCCGTCTCATCCCCATTAACAAAACGGAAACTTCACATACCCTTGATAAAACAACAAGTAACTCTATCTTTACATGCAAAAATGCATATTGTCATCTAACAAAAGTGAAAATGAAAATACAGCAAGCAGTGACAGAGGTGATGATTTTGGTGTCCTCGCTAACCTGGGGAGAGAACAAAGCAGATGCACAAAGAGCACATCATGCTGAACGATTCGGTGGTGGTCCCATCCTGCTAGGACCACCCCAAGCACAGTTATGGGCAAACATACAATCCCAACCAAAGGCCCTGCAAAGCATTATGGGACGAGATTCTAGAGTGCAGTGAATATTATAGTATCCAATATCAAAACATTCCTCAAGGGGCAGGCTCTCCGGCTCAGCTAAGAGCTAATACTATAATATTCACTGCAGTCTAGAATCTCCCCCATAATGCTTTGCTGGGCATAATGCTTTGTTGGCATTGTATTTTTGCTTGCCCTCCCCCTAGGTTAGGGGTGACCCCAAAATCATCACCTCTCTCATTGCCGGGTATTTTTCAGAGTTCACTTTTGTGAATTGGTTTTTTAGCATGTAAAGGTAAAGTTGTTCTATCAAAGGGTTGTGGGCGCCGTTGCTAACTCTGCTATGTGGCGGAGTTGGAATTATTGCATGAATTCCGTGTTTTCAATGTAATGCGTAGTTAACAAATCTCTGCAGCCTCCGCTAGCGGAGCGGAGTTCATTGCCCACGGTTACCCTTTGGGTCCCATCACCTTCCCTGATTGTATACTATTTATTGCTCTTCAGATTTCATCGTCCGTGAGATCATCCTCCAGTATATCCCTGTCTGCATCAGACAGGGTAGGCATATGCATGTCCGCTGGCAATTGGCGGGAGTTCTCCGCCGTATATTCAACCAAGGAGGTGTAGACCTTCTCCAGGTGATCTGCAAATGCCTCTGCAATCTCTTGCAGATCTGAGATCTGCTGTGTATCGCTAAGGGTCATTCTGGGTACCCAGCGCTCTCCTTGTTCCAACCATGCCAGCATTTTCCCCGCTCTATAACCCACTTCATAGTGCTTGTGCTGTGTGTGAAGCAATTGGGCCCGCATCCGGTCTCCAGCCAGGGTTCCATATTCTAGTTGTTTAATGGTTAGTTGGTGTGTGTTGGCTTCGCTAGGCGACCGGGTATGCTTCGCCTCAAGCTGCTGGAGTTCACTTTCAAGCTGTAGTAATTTCTATTGTTGTTTTTTAATGTACCCTACTTTAAGCGCCAGTGCCTACCCCTTCAACACCGCCTTGAAGTCTTCCCATATTATCTGTGCTGAGTCTACTGAGCCGACGCTTTTGTTAAAATTAGTGAGTAAGCTCTCTTTTATATCCGGAATTTTAGGCAGCCAGGGGTTAAGGACTATTGGGTTACGCTGTCGCTTGTTGTACTATGTGAGCTCTACCCACACCGGAGAATGGTCCGATATGCCCCGTGGTAGGCAACATGGGTTTCGAAAGTTGCCAATGTCTGCAAGGTGTGTCAGAAAGTAGTCTATACGGGACATGCTTTTATGTGCTTTTGAATAATAGCAATAATGGGTCAGGTCTGGCTGTAAAGAGCGCCACACATTTGTTAGTCCCATGGCCTTCGTGAACTCCGACATATTTGTATATTTGCTTCTGGGGGCGTAGTGGTTGCCTATCTATCTGGTCGTCCATGGTCATATTAAAATCCCCACCCACAATAAGGGTTCCTATGGGGATATCTACTATGATTTTCCCTAGGTCAATAAGTGCCTCTTTACCTAACGCTGGTGGAAGGTATACCGAGATTACATTGAGCACGTTCCCTTCCCAGCTGGCCTCCAGACCTGCAAACCCTCCTTGGGGTTCTGCCCATGTATGTGTTGGAGTGAGTGCAAGGCTTTTTTTGACTAGAATACCTGTACCCCTAGATCCTGAGGTATCCTCCAGGTTGGACGACGTTCAGTTCAGTTTTCGACCTGGCCATGGAACTGAGACTGCTTTAGTGACCGTGTTAGAAGACCTCCGATTGCGGGCAGACAGGGGACAATCGTGCATTCTTATTCTGCTCGACCAGTCTGCCGCTTTCGATATGGTCGACCACTGTATTCTGCTGACCAGGCTGGAAGAAGTCGGGGTGTCAGGGACGGCCCTAGAGTGGAAACCGCTCTTATCTATCTGACAGATGTCAGGCGGTCTCCCTTCCGCCGTATCAGTCTAAGTTTTCCAACATCCACCATGGCGTTCCTCAGGGCTCAGCGATAAGCCCTATTCTTTTTAATATCTATATGAGACCCTTGATTGGAATAATGAAGGCGAATGGTGTGTAAGTGGTAAATTATGCCAATGACACCCAACTCTTCTTCTCCTTAAAGGGAAATCAGTTAATTTCTTTGGCAACTTTTCATGACTGCATGCAGGATACTGCCCACTGGTTAAGAACTATCTCACTTCAATTTAATTCAGATAAGACTGAAGTCTTATACTGCACCGTGGGGAAGGTCCCTCCCCTTTTTCCGGACAATTTCTGGCCTTCTCCAACCACGTCCGCTCTGGCTCCGGCTAAAGCAGTACGTAATCTGGTAGTGATGCTTGATGCGAACTTAACCATGGAAATGCATGTAAATAAGGTGGTGGGGAATTGTTTCACCCTGATTAAAGCACTAAGGAAGATCCTCCCATTGCTGCCAAAGACAGCCAGAGCGTTGGTTGTTGGTAGCATCATCCTCAGTAGACTTGACTACTGTAACGCTCTAATGTTAGAGGCCCCTAAATTCTTGATTGAGCGCCTCCAAAGTGTCCAAACTGTGGCGGCCAAATTGGCACTGATGAAACCACGACGCTTGTCAGGTTCACTGGCCCTTGTACAGCTTCATTGGCCCTTGCAGAGCTTCATTGGCCCTTGCAGAGCTTCATTGGCCCTTGCAGAGCTTCACTTGCCCTTGCAGAGCTTCATTGGCCCTTGCAGAGCTTCATGGGCCTTTGCAGAGCTTCACTGGCCCTTGCAGAGCTTCATTGGCCCTTGCAGAGCTTCATTGGCCCTTGCAGAGCTTCACTGGCCCTTGCAGAGCTTCATTGGCCCTTGCAGAGCTTCATGGGCCTTTGCAGAGCTTCACTGGCCCTTGCAGAGCTTCATTGGCACTTGCAGAGCTTCATTGGCTGTCTATAATGCAGAGGGTCCAGTTTAAGTCTTTGTGTTTGGTCTTTAAGGCTCTCCATGGCCTGGGACCCATACCTCTTCAAGAGACCTTCACATGGTACACTCCAACAAGGTGTCTCTGCTCTGCCACTGCTTGTTTGGTGAAAGTCCCGAAAATTCGAAGAGCTAAGCAGGAGAAAGAGCGTTCAGCTCGGCCGCCGCCAAGCTTTGGAACAGCCTCCCTCTGGAAATTAGACAGCTACATGATCTTCTACAGTTTAGGAAGAAGATCAAAACATGGCTGTGGAGCTGCCCTGTTAGTTTACGCCCGTTTCTTCCCTCCACTGCCTGATGAGGATTCATGTACTACAGCGCCAAGATACCCGTTGGGTGATAGCTGCGCTCTACAAATACCGTATACAATACACTACAATACAGGCGAGTAATGGGGAAGTGACAGCGGGCCTCCTCCCACTTGCCAACCGCTGGAGATGTCCCAACTCTCGCTGCGACATAACACACATCATCTGTGAGCGCACCTCAGTGCAGGCCTTTGGAGAGTACTGGGTTGGACCCTGAGTGCCTCCAGGCCACTCCGCCTACCGTTCTCACCCCGAGGTTCTTCTGCATGACTTTCAGGGGTCCCCAGACCTATCAAGACTGCAAGGCCACCTCTTTCATACAGCTCTGGCCACGGCCGAGCTCTACACGGTGCGTAATTGGAGGGCTCCGCCCCCACTCCCTCCCGACACAAGAATCATGGCTGGCAGCTATGATCCAAACAGCTTCCCATGAGAGGACCATAGAGAACTTACAGGATCAACTAGACATCTTCCTAGAGACATGGACACCCTTTTACAAACAGAGGCACCGGACACAGATACAGACACTCCGGCAATAGGCATTGGGTGCCTGAGTGCATGACACGCACCCCGTCCCATCCCCCTCAATCTCACTCTTTTACTCATCCTTCTTTAATTGAATCTCAGCATTCCTATTACTATTTTTATCATTATTATTATGAGTACTAGGTGTTGTTCCCCCCCATCTAGCACACCCACATTGTCACACACCCACATTGTCACACACCCACATGGTCACTTTGTCACACACCCACATTGTCACACACCCACATGGTCACTTTGTCACACACCCACATTGTCACACACCCACATGGCCACTTTGTTATAGACCTTGCATATTGTCGCTGTACCCTCTCCAGGGCTCCCAGACTCTTGCTTCCCCCCACGCACACACAATCCCTATTCTTGTTCTCAAGCTCACTTCTCTCACAGGAAGCGTGGAACTAAAGAAAGAAATATCCCATACTCGCCCCAAGCACTCTGGGGTGAC
This sequence comes from Triturus cristatus, assembly GCF_964204655.1. Taxonomy (NCBI): domain Eukaryota; kingdom Metazoa; phylum Chordata; class Amphibia; order Caudata; family Salamandridae; genus Triturus; species Triturus cristatus. Next base: position 27,899,451 of record NC_140583.1, on the reverse strand, counting down.
GGCAGGGAACAGAGCGCAAGCCAGGGAGGGGTGGTAGCTTCACGCAGCACGGAAAGGGAGGAGGTAAAAGGGGGAGATATACATTTAATACCGATACAATTGAGCCAGATAGCAACAGGATTACATACTGTGACAATCAAACCAGACAACAACAGTATTTCATACCGAGACAATCAAACCAGACAACAACAGTATTTCATACCGAGACAATCAAACCAGACAACAACAGTATTTCATACTGAGACAACCGAACCAGACAACAACAGTATTTCATACTGAGACAATCGAACCAGACAACAACAGTATTTCATATGGAGACAATCAAACCAGACAACAACAGTATTTCATACTGAGACAATCGAACCAGACAACAACAGTATTTCATACCGAGACAATCAAACCAGACAACAACAGTATTTCATACTGAGACAACCGAACCAGACAACAACAGTATTTCATACCGAGACAATCAAACCAGACAACAACAGTATTTCATACTGAGACAACCGAACCAGACAACAACAGTATTTCATACTGAGACAACCGAACCAGACAACAACAGTATTTCATATGGAGACAATCGAACCAGACAACAACAGTATTTCATATGGAGACAATCAAACCAGACAACAACAGTATTTCATATGGAGACAATCAAACCAGACAACAACAGTATTTCATACCGAGACAATCAAACCAGACAACAACAGTATTTCATACTGAGACAACCGAACCAGACAACAACAGTATTTCATATGGAGACAATCAAACCAGACAACAACAGTATTTCATACTGAGACAATCGAACCAGACAACAACAGTATTTCATACCGAGACAATCAAACCAGACAACAACAGTATTTCATACTGAGACAATCGAACCAGACAACAACAGTATTTCATACCGAGACAATCAAACCAGACAACAACAGTATTTCATACTGAGACAACCGAACCAGACAACAACAGTATTTCATATGGAGACAATCGAACCAGACAACAACAGTATTTCATATGGAGACAATCAAACCAGACAACAACAGTATTTCATATGGAGACAATCAAACCAGACAACAACAGTATTTCATACCGAGACAATCAAACCAGACAACAACAGTATTTCATACTGAGACAATCAAACCAGACAACAACAGTATTTCATACCGAGACAATCGAGCCAGACAACAGCAGTATTTCATACTGAGACAACCGAACCAGACAACAACAGTATTTCATATGGAGACAATCAAACCAGACAACAACAGTATTTCATACTGAGACAACCGAACCAGACAACAACAGTATTTCATACTGAGACAATCAAACCAGACAACAACAGTATTTCATACTGAGACAACCGAACCAGACAACAACAGTATTTCATATGGAGACAATCAAACCAGACAACAACAGTATTTCATACTGAGACAATCAAACCAGACAACAACAGTATTTCATACCGAGACAATCGAGCCAGACAACAGCAGTATTTCATACCAAGATGATCGAGTCAGACAGCAACAGTATTTCATATTGAGACAATCGAGCCAAACAGCAAAAGTATTTCACACCGAGACAATCGAGCCAGACAATAAAAGTATTTAATGCAGAGACTATCGAGTCAGACAGCAACAGTAATTCATACTGAGACAATCGAGCCAGACAACAGCAGTATTTCATACCGAGACAATCGAGCCAGACAACAGCAGTATTTCATACCAAGATGATCGAGCCAGACAGCAACAGTATTTCATATTGAGACAATTGAGCCAAACAGCAACAGTATTTCATACCGAGACAATTGAGTCAGACAATAACAGTATTTCATACCGAGACAATCGAGCCAGACAACAGCAGTATTTCATATTGAAACTATCGAGCCAGACTGCACCAGTATTTCATACTGAGGCAATTGAGCCAGACAACAACAGTATTTCATACCGAGACAATCAAGCCTAACAACAGTATTTCATGCAGAGACAATCGAGCCAAACAGCAACAGTATTTCATACCGAGACAATTGAGCAAAACAGCTAAAGTATTTCAGACCGAGACAATCGAGCCAGACAATAAAAGTATTTAATGGAGAGACAATCGAGCCAGACAATAACAGTATTTCATACCCAGACAATCGAGCCAGACAACCACAGTATTTCATGCAGAGACTACAGAGCCAGACTGCAACAGTATTTCATACTGAGACAATCGTACCTGTCAAAAACAGTATTTCATACTCAGGCAATCAAGCCAGACAACAGCAGTATTTCATACCGAGACAATCGAGCCAGACAGCAACAATATTTCATACCAAGATGATCGAGCTTGACAGCAACAGTATTTCATATTGAGACAATCGAGCAAACAGCAACAGTATTTTATACCGAGACAATCGAGTCAGACAATAACAGTATTTCATACTGAGGCAAATTGAGCCAGACAACAACAGTATTTCATACCGAGACATTAAAGTCTGACAACAGTATTTCATGCAGAGACTATCGAGCCAGACAGCAACAGTATTTCATACCGAGACAATTGAGCCAGACAGCAACTATATTTCATACCGAGACAATCGAGCCAGACAGCAACTATATTTCATACCGAGACAATCGAGCCAGACAGCAACAGTATTTCATACCATGACAATCGAGCCAGACAGCAACAGTATTTCATACTGAGACAATCGAGCCAGACAGCAACAGTATTTCATACCATGACAATCGAGCCAGACAGCAACAGTATTTCATACCATGACAATCGAGCCAGACAGCAACAGTATTTCATACTGAGACAATCGAACCAGACAACAACAGTATTTCATACCGAGACGATCAAGCCTGACAACAGTATTTCATGCAGAGACTATGGAGCCAAACAGCAGCAGTATTTTATATTGAGACAATCGCGCCAGACAATAGTAGGATTTCATATTAAGGCAATTGAGCCATAGAGAAGATGTTGAATTTTAGTAGTGAGCGCAACCACAGAGAAGGGTACTGCAACAGTTAATGGAGAACTCAACGCAATATTTTCAGATGCATTGATAAGATATGCGGCAGCAGCTACAGACCACAAACAAGGTGAGGGCCCAACCCTGACTAGGTCTAAAACTGAAGAGAAAAAGGCCATGGTTCTTTTCTGATCCCTCTGGCTTTGTACCCAGAGTGTAAATCTGTTTTTTTTCATGACAACACAGGGAAAAGGTTTGGCCCAATCAGGGAGCCCGAAGATGAAGGCAGAAGTCAGCGCTTGCTTGATTTTCATACATCACTGGACCACTGCAAGGGTTCATAGGTATCTTTCGAACAAAGTCTTGCAAAGGTTTGACCCTCTTAGAATCCGCCATCTGTGGTATCCAGCCATTCCCAAAAAGGTACCTACGTGGGAAATGGTTACAGGGTGGGGCAACTTACAAATGGCTCCAACTTTTTTAGAGAACAGGTAGGGCTTGCCAGCAGAGATTTTATGGCCAAAATATTGCATTTGGGGAAGAGAAAAACTGCAATGTTATCCTTTGAAACCTTCTTCTCCTTTTAGCCCATTTGGTGAGGAGCTAGAGTTCTCCTTGCACTGATCTAGAGTAATAGTTGGAAACAATAAATCTTCAACAGATTGTATCAGAATAGGTGGTCAGACAAAATATCGGAATAAAATATCGTGTCCAAAATACAGTGATATGGAAATATTGTCAGCAAGAATATCGTCAAGAATATTGATTTAAGGTAAGTAATATACATTTTTTAAATATCATAGTCATTAATATAGTTTGCAAAAATTCAGTTTTAAAACAAATAGTTTTTTAATTATTGTTATGTATTTTAGTATATATTTTGAATGAAAATGATGTAACTTTTTGCATAATTATTGTCTATGTATTTGAATATATTTGTTAAATTTGGAGTAGTTATTAAAGTTAATCTAATTAGATTTTGTGATTTTTTTAGTGCCGTAATGGGTTGTGCGTTCATAGGAGTATAGAGTAAGAAGTAATTTAATTATAATACAATAATGATTATTTTGTATTTAATATTATTTATTTAATTGATATTTAATTATGTATATTGTGCTATTCATTGTTTATGTAACTTTTATGGTGGATTGTTTGGTTTGCTGGGGTAAAGGGTGGGAAGTAATTTATTTTCAATTAATTAATAATTAGTTGTTAATAACTTAATTAATTAATTGATAATTAATTATTTTAATTGTATTTTGTTCTTTAGGTGTGGGTTGTGGGGTTTATAGGAGGAAAGGGTGAGAAATTAATTATTTTTAATTAATTAATAATTATTTGGTAATTTATATTAATTAATTGATAATTAATTGTGTTAATTGTGTAATTACTTTTTTAAGGTGTAGTTTGTCGAGTTTATAGGGGTAAAGTGTGGAAAGTTTATCAATTTTAATGAATTAATATTTCGTTTTTTAATTAATTATGTTAATTGTACATTTATATTTTTCTTTCAAGATTTAAGATGTGGGTTGTGGGTTTTGTAGCGGTCTGGGATGAGGAGTAAATTAATTTAAAGTAATTATTATTAATTCTTAAATTGATAATTATTGATGTTAATTGTGTAAATAATTATCTGTTAACTGTTATGAGTGTTTTATGTGTTTTGCTGAAGTATATTGTTGGAAGTAAATTAATTATAATTAATTAATAATTAATATTTAATTAATGATAATTAGTTGGTTGATAAATATTTGTATTAATAGTATACATCTTTTGCTTTTTAAAGTTAGGTTTTAGGTGCAGGTTGTGGGTTTTGTGGGTTTATAGGGTGGGAAGTAAAAACATTTATTTTATGCAATATTTATTTTTTATTAATAAATAAGTTCTAAAAAAAAATATTTGTATGAAACTTATTTTAGTATTTAATTTATTATAATATTTGTATTTATTCTTGATACGTATTTAACACTGTAAAATGTTTTTTGTTTTATTTTTTATATTAAATATATTTTTAATTTTTTTCACATATTTATATTTTTTATTTACTTTGTTTTTTAAAACATTTTATTTTGTTCAAGATATTTTGTTTGTTTTTAATTCTGCACTGACTTGAGTGGGAATAGTAAATGTTATCCCTTCGCTATCCACCACTTTCCCTACTGTTGTACTGACTGAAGTGGGAAAAGTAAATTGTACCCCTCTGCAAGCCAACACTTTCCCTACTGTTGCATTTATTATAATGGCAATAGTAAATTTTAGCCCTCCACAATCCAACACTTTGCCTACTGTTGTAGTGTCTGAAGTGGGAATAGAACATTTTACCCCTTGCAATCCTACACTTTCCCTACTGTTGCATTTATTAGAATGGTAATATTAACTGTTACCCCTGCGCAATCCAACACTTTCCCTACTGTTGTACTGACTGGCGTCGGAATAGTAAATTGTACCCCTATTAATCCAACACTTTCCCTACTGTTGCACTCATTGGAGTGGGACTAGTAAATTTTACTCCTATTAATCCAACACTTTCCCTACTTTTGCACTCATTGGAGCAGAAATAGTAACTTTTACCCCTCCGCAATTCAACACTTTCCTTACTGTTGTACTGACTGGAATAGAAATAGTACATTTTACCCCTCTCCAATCCAACACTGTCCCTACTGTTGTACTGACTAGAGTGGGAATAGTAAATTTTCCCCTCCTCAATCAAACACTTCCCCTACTGTTGCACTTATTGGAGTGGGAACACTAACTTTTACCCCTCCGCAATCCAACACTTTCCTTACTGTTGTACTGACCATAGTGGAAATAGTAACTTTTACCCCTCCGCAATCCAACACTTTCCTTACTGTTGTACTGACCATAGTGGGAATAGTAACTTTTACCCCTCCTCAATCCAACACTTCCCCTACTGTTGCACTTATTGGAGTGGGAACACTAACTTTTACCCCTCCGCAATCCAACAGTTTCCTTACTGTTGTACTGACCATAGTGGGAATAGTAACTTTTACCCCTCCGCTATCCAACACTTTCCCTACTGTTTGCACTTATTGGAGTGGGAACACTAACTTTTACCCCTCCGCAATCCAACACTTTCCCTACTGTTGTACTGACCATAGTGGGAACACTAAGTTTTTCCCCTCCGCAATCCAACACTTTCCTTACTGTTGTACTGACCATAGTGGGAATAGTAACTTTTACCCCTCCTCAATCCAACACTTCCTCTACTGTTGCACTTATTGGAGTGGGAACACTAACTTTTACCCCTCCGCAATCCAACACTTTCCTTACTGTTGTACTGACCATAGTGGGAATAGTTACTTTTACTCCTCCGCTATCCAACACTTTCCCTACTGTTTGCACTTATTGGAGAAGGGAACACTAACTTTGACCCCTCCGCAATCCAACACTTTCCTTACTGTTGCACTGACCATAGTGGGAATAGTAACTTTTACCCCTCCGCAATCCAACACTTTCCTTACTGTTGTACTGACCCCATAGCGGGAATAGTAACTTTTACCCCTCCACTATTCAACACTTTCCCTGCTGTTGTACTGACTGGAGTGGGGAAAACGTAAAATTTACTTCTCTGCAATTCAATACTTTCCCAGCTGTTGTACTGATTGTAGTGAGATTAGTAAATTTTACCCCACTGCACTACAACAGTTTCCCTACTGTTGTAGTGGCTGGAGTGGGAATAGTAAATATTACCTATCCCCAATCCAATACTTTCACTACTGTTGCATTTACTGGAAGGAGATTTGCACATTTGACCCAGGTTTATTACTTTTGTGTTACGTGAACTGGGAGTAGTACATTTTTTATATATTTACTGTAAACTTTGCGTAATTTTGTATAAATTGTAGTGGGAATATGCATAACATTTTATATTTGATAATTTATTGAATATTGTTATCATTTATATTATTATGTTTCTGTTTATTTAAAATTATAATATTTAAAATGATTAATGTCTTTAATATGTAAAATACTTTTACTAACTTTGAAGTTGTTTACTTTTGTGATGTAATTAGAATGGTTTATTTTTAAAAGATTTTATGTTATTGGTATATATCTATATCTATATCTCTATATATGTGGCATTCTTTTTTTCACTCGCATTGATTCTGCACTGACACAAGGCTGCTCTTTTTAATCTGCTAATATTGTGCTGCTGGGAACGTTTTAAAAAAGTTGTTTTGTTTTAAATAAAGGGGGGAATTTCTCATTTACTGTATTGAGTGTTAGGGATATTATTTTTGGCATCTTCGCTAAGGGGAACCTCCGTTGCTGTCCCCCTGAGGTTAGCACTCCAGCTTTTTTGCACACGGATGCATTCTTCCGCATCCTCGGCTTCAAATTGAGCCAATGACGCGGCTGCGCCGCTGGCGCGCCGAAGGCTCGCCGGAGGCTCGCCCGTCTGCGCCCGTCCGTGCCGGGACGGGGCCAGGGGCTAGAACCCATGAGCAATCCCGCTCAGAATCTTACTGCTACAATAGGGAGCAGCTCCTTAGGTTTAAGGGGGAGATGAGGAAGAAATGTGCCCATATTATGTCTTTGGAAGAGGGGAACGTTCACTGCTTCTCTTGCAATTTTGCATTTGAATCCTCCTCTACCACTCTCCCCCTGGTAATGGAAGAGGGTAGAGGCGAAGCTATATCAATGCTGCTTCTTAATTGTCGCTCCCTTCCTAAACATTCTAGTGAAATTTATCTACTCTTGGAAGAGAGGAGCCAGATGCCCTCTTTTTGACGGAAACGTGGACCAGCAAGGACTCTGATGCTGATGTGGTTCAGGCTCTTCCCTCTAACTACACCATTCTTAAGCAAGAGCGTGCCGGTGGCCGTGGTGGGGGGATTGCTATTATATACAAAAGTATCTATAGATGTAGATCTACCATGAGCCCTTTAGTTGATTGTGAGAGTCTATCATTTGATATAAGTTATTCTCCTACTTGTACTTTCTCAGGAATTCTGATATACCGTCCGCCAGGAGCTTGCGGCAACGTTTGCAATAATCTTCTTGACATAGTTACCGCGGGGGCGAGTATGTCCTCTAACTTTTCCCTTCTGGGTGACTTGAACTTACATTTTGATGACCCTCATTCCTCTCCTTCGCAGGGCCTTATGGAAGTCTTGGAAACGTTTCAATTCAAGCAAATTGTGACTGGCCCTACCCATGAATTAGGCCACCTGCTTGATCCTTTATTTACTAATCTTACAAATATTACCTTGGTTGAAGCTATGGCGGTACCGTGGTCCGATCATCTTTTACTTTCATTTCTCTGGACGCATCAAGGTCTGGCACAACCCTTTGTAAGGGCTAAAAAGTTTGGCCGTACATGGTCTAAACTTTCTGTTGAAAGCTGGGCAGCTAATCTTACGAAATCTACCCCTTTGCCTCACGCAAATCCTACAATGGCTAATGCCTGTTTTAATAGCTGGCTGGAGTCCTCTCTGGACTCTGCTCTCCCTAAGAAAGAGTTATGCCATCGAGTCGGGCCCAATAAGAAAGCGTGGTATTCCCATAAACTTCGACAGCTTAAACAATCTTGCAAACGATCTGAAAGAATATGGAGGAAGGATTTCTCAGAGATTAACAAGAGCAACTATAGAGAAGCACTTAAGCTCTATAAAAAAGAAATAAAAGCTGCTCAAGCCTCTTACTATCAGGGAAAAATTGCTTCGGCTTCCAATTCTCCTAGGGAAATTTGTAAAATTATGAAATCCTTGCTTCTCCCCCCAGTCCTCCTATTGTTTTTGAGGATGCTCAAAAGCGGTGTGACGAAATAGCAAATTTTTTCTCCATAAAAATTCATAATATTTATTCAACGTTTTCGCGAGTTACCCCGGATACAAACCCTTGGCCTAGTCATCGAGTGATGTTGGAGGAATTTGCTTCACTGACCTTACCGGCTCTGCAGAGACTTTTGAGGGAGCTTAAGTCTGGATCCCCGGCAGATCCTGCTCCACCGACCATTCTTAATCTTGTCTCTGAGATTGTTACCCCAGTTATCCTGGAGATAATAAACTCCTCCCTTTCAACGGGGCAGGTTCCGCTTCTGTGGAGTCAAAGCCCTTCTAAAAAAAAGCAGCTTAGACCCTGAGGACTGGGCTAATTACCGCCCCATCTCTTTGCTGCCAGGAATTAGTAAATTGGCGGAAAAATATGCTAATTCCATATTGTCGGCTTTTTTGGAGGATAATAATTGTCTTCATCCTACCCAGACCGGCTTTAGGCACCATCAGGTTACGGAGACCGCTCTCCTCGCCGTAGTTGAAGAGTCTAGAAAATCTTGGATAACGGAGGCTGCGCTGCAATCATTCTATTAGACCTCAGCGCAGCCTTTGATACGGTGAATCATCAAATCATGATCCAAAGACTTAGGGAGGCGGGAGTAGGAGGGACCGCCCTTAAATGGCTGCATTCCTTCCTTTCGGATAGATCATTTGCGGTATTTGAAGGGGAGATTCTTTCGAATCAGATCCTTTTGCAGTGTGGAGTTCCCCAGGGATCCTCTCTTAGCCCTACCATGTTTAATATCTATATGAGGCCCCTTGCGGAGGTGGTAGCCCCCTGGGGTATCCACACTGTTAAGTCCGCCGCGACACCCAGTTGATGGTGTCCCTTAGTCGGCAAGACACAGATGGATCTAGTCTAACCCCTTGCCTGGAGAAGGTTTCGGGATGGATGAATTTGTCTTTTCTTAAATTGAATGGTGCCAAGACAGAAATCCTGATACTGGGCCATGCGTCTCTGGTTAATTTAGACCCTATGTGGCCCAGCTGTCTTGGCCCCCCTCCTGTCCCTAAGAAACAAATCAAGAGTTTGGGCGTATGGTTTGACCATAATCTTACTTTCACAGTGCAAGCACGTAAAGTTGCTGCTAGCTGCTATGGCCCTCTCAGAATGATAAGGAAGATTCTTCCTCTTCTTCCGTTTGAAGCCAGGCGGATGCTGGTCCAAGCTCTTATTCTATCTCGGCTGGATTATGCGAATGCAGTTTACCTGGAGGCGCCACAAGGAACTACAAAGATCTTACAGACTGTCCAGAACTGTGCGGCTCGTCTTTTAATGCATGTCCCGAAATGTTGTTCTGCTAAAACAGCTCTCTCCCGGTTGCATTGGCTTCCGGTTCAGGAAAGAATCAGGTTTAAGGCAATGTGTATTATTCACAGGTCTTTGCTGGGAATGGCCCTTCTATTATCCAGCCTATGGTGCAATTATACCGCACCAATAGAACCCTGAGATCCAATAATAAACAACTTCTCGTAGTTCCTAGGATTACACGGGCACGGACGGGAGGCCGGCGGTTCCCATACAACGCAGCTAAGGTCTGGAGCCAGCTTCCAGACCCTGTTCGTCTTGAACCTGACTTTCTCATGTTCAGGAAGCAGTTGAAGACCTTTCTCTTTCCATGATCAGTGGTGAATGATTAGATGCCACAGAAAGCGCTGGGATGCCCTCGGGTAGCCATGCGCTATATAAGTGTGTATTCATTCATTCATTCATTCATATATCTATATCTCTATATTTCTATCTATATATATATATATTAATATGGAGATATATATATTTTAATATATTACCTACTGCCGGTGGCCAGTAGGTAGTTATAGGTAGGACCTAGTTTCCATAGGAAAAGCATTTAAGCATTTTTTACTTGCTAATTATTTTGGCGTTGTGTGACCAATCTCCATGGATTTTCGAAAACAAAGTGTGTCAAAGTAGGTTCTGTGTGTCATGGGAGGTTTAGGTGTGATTCGTGTGGTGGGGAATGAGAAATATGGGTGCAAAATAAGGATGCATATGTAATGTTAATTTCCATGGGAAGGCATTGTCGAACCTACAGCCCGAACCGCTGGGCGGAATTACACCAAGGTGCCGATTACGATTCGGTAAAAAAATTCCCCGTACGACTCGTATCCGGTCTTTTTACCGTACGAATCGTACAAGTGCCGTACAAACTGCCAATTACGATTCGCATGGGAAAAAGACCATACGAATCGCATTGGGAATCATTCCCCACACCTCCTCGGGTCGGCAAATGTGTCCGACACGTCCCCGGACGATTTACCGTACAAATGTGAAAAGTGAAGTCCGACCGCGGAATCACGATCCATCCCGTGCGTCCGATGTTACAACCGTATGGAAAAAACACCGTCCGCACCGAACACCCATAGCAAACATGGAGACATGTGCCCGCATACGCGCCGAACACCCCCCCAGCCCCCGTACGTTCGAGTCGTACCCCCGTGTATGTACACCCCCACCCGTGTATGTACACCCGTGTACGTGTCGTACCCCCGTGTATGTACACCCGTGTACGTTCACGTCGTACCCCCCCGTGTATGTACACCCGTGTACGTTCCAGTCGTACCCCCCCGTGTATGTACACCCGTGTACGTGTCGTACCCCCGTGTATGTACACCCATGTACGTTCGAGTCGTACCCCACTTGTATGTACACCCGTGTACGTGTCGTACCCCCATGTATGTACACCCATGTACGTTCGAGTTGTACCCCCCGTGTATGTACACCCGTGTACGTGTCGTACCCCCCTGTATGTACACCCGTGTACATGTCGTACCCCCCGTGCATGTACACCCGTGTACGTGTCGTACCCGCCGTGAATGTACACCCGTGTACGTGTCGTACCCCAACCCGTGTATGTACACCCGTGTACGTTAGAGTCGTACCCCCAACCGCGTATGCATGGAGCGTACCCCCACCCCAACATTCTAAGTACGGAGCGCACCCCAGGCCCCAACATCACCACCTTCACACAACATCGCGCATGTACGAGTCGTACCAAGCCACACACAAGGACAGCACTGTACAACAAAATGGCCCATGTACACACCATACACACGCTAAAGCCGCACGTACACAACCAGGACAAACCAAAACAACACAAGAATACACCATTCGAATGGCATAAAGCCACAAAACATGTCCAACAACCACTAAAACAACACATTCACTGACCTGCAACTGCCAAATACCAAAACAGAGGCCCAAAACACAACCACTCCTTATAACACACCCACCCAAACTTCAAACACAGCCACACCCACCAATGGACCAATAAAAAGGGCCCACACACACAAACCATGAGCCTTTGCAACAGACTCACTGCTGCCAGACCCCACAGACAACCTACAGCACCAAACTAGAACCTTTACTACACCTTACACTTGCACACCTTCACACACACACCTTCACAAACACCTCCTCATCACATTCACACACACACCTGCACAACCACACCCACACACCCACAACCATCCACACACCCCCCCCACCATCCACACCCACACCCCTCACCATGCCCACTAACAAGAATCCAAAGTTCACTAGCCGAGACTTGGAGGTCCTTGTCGATGAAATCCTCAGAGTCGAGCCACAGCTCTTTGGAACATTGGTCAGACAGACCAGCATTTCAGCAAAAACAGCCATGTGGCAGACGATCGTCGATGCTGTGAATGCTGTTGCGGACACCAGAAGGACCAAGCATGAATGCCAAGCCAGGTGGTACGATCTGCGGTGGAGGGTTCGAGCCAAAATGACCGATGAACACAACCAGGCCAACGTCACTGGAGGAGGGCCGCCCCGCAGACACGTAGAATACCATCCCTGGGAGGAGAGGGCGATGGCCATACTGCCGGTGGTGGTAGTGGACGGAGTAGATGGACTCCGAGAGCCGGGTGAGTACACAAACAACTCACCTCACATGGGGGGAACGCCATCCACAACCAAACTCACAAACAGGCACGCAACCACCCAAAGCTATCGCATGACTCAACCACACTCCATGAACACGCACATGCCACTGGCGCCACCATGCCCCATGCACCCAGCTGGACAATGTCAAGTCACAGGCCACAGAAAACACCAACACATGACACGGTAAGCCGGATGGCGGGAGGGTGGGCCCAAAAAATCACATAGTGCAACTCAGAAGCAGACAACAATGCCCCCTGCCCATATGGCCTAGGTCACAGCCAGACAAACAGTGTGTCCCAACACAGGAATGACTTGCCAGAAAATGGCAGACGCCTTGCATCAACACATGGGGGTGACGGCACGTTCTTGCACATAACAGCAGATAATGAACAGCCAACACTGTGAAAGAGTGGCAGCACACACCACCACAGCAGCAGCGCAGACACAGACACTACACCCAATGGGTGCCTGGAGATCAGAAACAAACTCACATCAATAATCCAAGGGCCATTCAAAGATCTGCTAACAGTGTGTGCCCAGGAAGCTGGGCTGAGGTGACAGAGGGTGACACACAGAGGGAGGGAGAGGGGGACAGAGAGGGAGGGAGACACAGGGAGACGGACAGAGGGAGGAGGCTGACACACAGAGGGAGGGAGAGGGGGACAGAGAGGGATCGAGAAAGGGACACACAGGGAGAGCAAATCAGCCTTGTGGTGTGTGGGAATGTCTGCTCGTCAGCAGGTGGACTGCGTGCATGTAGACAAGGGTGGCCAGTGCCTGAATCCCCCTCTCTTCTCCATGGCAAAACACAGGGCCATGTCACAACCTGTGCACGAGCACAACGACAGCTACCTGCATTATCTAAGTGTGTGGAACCACTCCATGTGCCCACGTACAGTGCAACACGGAAGGCGCCAATGCATGGTTCGCCACACCTGCCCACTCCACTGCTGACTGCAGTCACAATTGACGCAGCTAGTAAGACTGTGCCACACATAGGTAAAGTCGCAAAAGCTGTGCCCAAGGGACATACCCATGCACAAGTGCACTGTGAGTGGAATGCAAGACATATCCAAATTCCCAGAGGAAATGTGCCAACTTAGAAACCAATGAAACATGGATGTTGCATGGAACAAAATTAACATTGTCTCTCTCACACACAGGTCAACGTCGTGGATCACCCCCCAACACTGGGGGGGAAGACTCACAGGACCCGGCTCGGCGGGATGACGGAGCCACCGGCAGCGACGACTCTCACCACTCTGTGGACGAACCCGACCCCGACCAACCTGGCCCCTCTGGTGTCCAACGACCTGCAGCACCTGCGTCAGGTACAACTGGGCCAACCACCCCCCCCACTCCTGCCACATCCCAGGAGACACCCATGATCCCTGCCCCACCACCACAATGCAGCCAGGCTGGCCAGGAGGGACACGGTGTCCCGGGCACCCAGGAGGAGGCAGGCGACAATGCCAATGCCACCCCTCAGGGGTCCCGAAGACCCGATGGGCCCACAAGGGCAGGCCAGGTGCAAGTGGACAGGGGTGGTGGGAGTGGAGGACGGCGGAGGCGCGAGCCTGACCAGTTGGCTGGGGTACCGGTATATTCCCATGTCCATAACATCCTGGACACATACCGGCAGGACACCACGGGCATGGCCCAGGTTGTGTCCATCCTCGAGGAGATCAAGACCCAGCAGGCCCAGCAACATGCGGAGCAACATGCCTGTCTACTGCAACACCAACGGCGGATGGAGGACAGACAGGCTGAGCTCGTGTCGGTGTTCACGGGAATTCACAGTACACTCCGTCGGATGGCCGACATCATGGGCAATCCTCCCTGTGCCAGCAGGCGTAGAACATCACCACCCACAGGGAGGGATCAGGAGGAGGAGGAGGAAACATCAGATGGAGCATCCCAAACATCGTCACGGCCTGCTTCTGAGGGTCCCCGCAGGAGGGCGGGTCGTCCACGGAAAAGACCGTGAGGGTCGGCGCAACAGCACCATCTCCCAGGACACCTGGCCTGGCACCTGGCCCACTGGAGCAACAGCAGCACAGCATCACAAGACATTCTCTGCCACATGGACTTGCTGGTCACTGTCTGACCAATGTTGACAAAGACTGTGGCATGGACTCTGAGGATTTCAAATGGCAAGGACACCAACTCCCCTAGTGAACTTTGGATTCCACACACCCGGAAAGCCCCTCATGTCAACCACCCCCCCCCCCAACCAAAATAAAAAGTCACACCATGATCAGAAGATGCCTACTGGTTGCATTATTACCTTACATGTGTCTTGTAAAGTCTAACCATGCCTGAGTTCTCATTTGACTTCAACCATCCACAGCCTGGGGCCTGAGTCTGGCACCGGACACACATGGGTCACATTGTATTAGGCAAGACAGACATGGAGCACCATACACACCCGTGATGGGCCCAACCAGCTGAGGGGGTGGCCGCACAACCGTGCCGACAGACATATTGAGTACAGCGACAGCCATGCGCAGAGGTCAGGGATCATGTGGAGTGTCCTGGGGGGCACCCAGGTATGTGTGGACAGGTGGCAGAACCATGTCCTGCAAGCTTGAGTCAGGTGGATGCAGAGAATGGTGGCCTGGCCAACATTGGATGCATGGGGATGGCACATGTCACAATACCCACACAGTCATGGACATCATGCACAATACACAGTCTACTCCCACACAAACAGCTTGCATCTTGCTACTCTACACATAGACACATAGCCACTATCACGGAAAACCATGCCAGACATGCCGTATGCCCCATGGCAACACACCAGCATTGACTGAGAAGAGGCACCTTGGAGGCATAGGGACACCTTTATTAGTCATGCATTTGGGATTGCAGAGGCAACTCGGAGTACACATGAACAGGTCATGTGGAGTAACATGTGGGTCCAACACTGGCACCCCCCTTCTGCAGCACAAATGCGTGATAGCCATGGAACTGGCACACAAGTGTCGGCTAACAGCTAAACACCCCCTGCTGCTCACGGAGAGCCTGCCATACACCATTGATCCGCTGATGTGGAAGTCCCACACCATGTCAAGCCAATGCAAACCATATGTGTCCGAGGGCAGTGTAACACACATTGATGCCATCATCACATTCCACAATCCCATCACTGATGACTGTCAACAAGTCTGACCATCTATTCAGGTGTACCCAGCTGCATGTCATGTGTACCATGGTGATGCGACATGTCTGCAGAGGAACCAAACATCGACAGGGGCAGTGTGCATACATCGTAAACAACTGCCACACCCAATACACCCCTGATGCATCCCTTACCCTAAGGAGACTTCCAAACTTGTCCGTGCGTGTAACGCTGAGTCAGCACACGATGACGTGTCCATGAGGAATAGCAGTGCCACAACAATGCAACCAGCAGACGGCATGCGCAAGTACCTGGGGAAGAGAGACACACAAGAAGTCAGCCACAAAAAGCACTGCCACTTGCATGTGCATTTACTCGACACATGTAAGGATGACAACATGCTAGGTCACAATTATGACTGGGGAAATACACATCACTGGCACCATCACTCCAGTGACACATCCACACACACCTCTGACTCACGTGGCATACATGCAGATGGACACACACATCGCAACACATGCCACACGGGGACCAATGCGTGCACACACAGACACTGGTACTCACCACTAAGCAAAGAAGTCGCGTATGAGCCGAGTCCGGATGTCCTCTTGCAGCTCCACATCCTCCACATCACTAGCCCCATTGCCAAGCCCTTCGTCCTCCACGGGTGGATGGTACTGATCATCTTGATCCAGGATGAGTGGCACAGTTTTCTCAACTGCCATGTTGTGCAGCATGCAGCAGACCATGAAGATTTTGCAGACCTTCGCCGGGGCATATGGGAGGGCGCCGCCGGTCTTGTGGAGGCATCGGAATCTGCTCTTCAGGAGGCCAAATGTCCTCTCTATCACACGCCTTGTCCGTCCATGGGCGGTTTTGTAGCGGAGCTGGGCCGGCGTGATGGGGTTGCGGAGAGGTGTGATCAGCCATGGCATGTTGGGATAGCCAGCGTCCCCTACATGGAAAGCACATGGACATAAGTAGGACAGGAGAAGCGGTCGTGCTGGAAGTCTACGTAAAATACAGGACTGCCAGAGTGTACCCACCAACAACACATGCTCGTTCGTTGCGCAGCTGCGTCATCATTTCAGGCACCCTGCTACGCCTCATGATGTAGGCATCGTGTGCTGATCCTGGAAAACGAGCACAGACATGTGAAATCACCATGTTGGACAGACACACCACAAGGGCATTGATGGAGTGGTAGTGCTTGCGATTCCTGTACGCTACCTCCTGTGCCTGTGGTGGTACCAAAGCCACATGTGTCCCATCTATGGACCCAATGACATGGGGCATCCCTCCCAGGGCATAGAATCCACGCTTGACCACAGTCAACATTTCAGGGGTTGGGAAATGGACGAACTCTTCCAGGTGAAGCAACATGGCCTCTAAGAAATCATGCAGCACACGGCAGAACATGCTCTGGGACATGCCACCAACATGAGCTATGGTATTTTGAAAGGTACCCGTGGCAAGAAAATGTAGGGCTGCCATTACCTTCAGCTTGGGTGTCAGTGCCGTAGGATACCTGTGCAGCGGTTGCAGGTGTGGTGCCAGTCTCGCCGTCAACTCCAGAATCAACGGTTGGGGGAAGCGGTAGCACCGGATACAGTCATTCTCCCGCATGGCAGCCAAGTCCGGAATTGGTCGGGGAAGAGGCGGCGCTCTGCAGTAATTTGGAAGTGACAAGGAAGAGTGAGTGCACTACAACAACTATTTATATGTACTGAGCACATGTTAATCTGTCAATACACATATGCAACATACGGAGTCAGGTATGTGCCACATGCCCTGGACACGTATGGCTGGCAGGTGACACTCCTACCAAGACCCAGCTACACACGAAGATTGTGAACCTCCACATGCCATGGCATGGGATTAGCTGTGTCCCAGTGTAAGTGAACAGCCAGACGCAACACAGGAGTGACATACATCCACACATCAGCAGAAGTAGGATGTCGATTGCAGAGACTGGTAGTGGAACACTAGAGCCACAGGTCACATGACATTACACTAGGACAGCCCATACACCTTGCCATTAAGGTGTACATGTCATGACTCACCACACATTCATAGAGAGGATGCAGACATGTCCTTGTTACGCTACTTCGTGTCCCATGCATACATACACACCTCACATCCGATACCACATGTGGCCTGGTGTGCGTAACTGTGTGCCATGTCCATCTACACACAGACACATGTTGGTTGCTGCAACAGCTGATGCTTTTGAGGGAGCTCCAACATCAACCTAATGGGAACCCCCCACACATACATGACATAGACACATCGTGCACCGTGGGTAGTGACATGTCTGGTGTGGTAACCCCTGTACCGGGCATCAGGGGACACTTGCGTGTGTTGTGGACCGTGCCATGCCAGTGACGCTCATCCCAAGTGTGCAGTACGACATGCACACATGTCAAAGGAGTTAAGGGCATGCCTGGCACACATTGCACCATCACACATAACATCTGTACACATCTCATCATACATCTGGTGCCTTCTCCACTCAGGAGTAATGTGCCACATCACAGCCTTTCACACCTGTGCCCCACACATGTAGTACTGGCCAGACAATGCCTTGATGTCCATCCATGGACAAGTATGTCAGCCCTATTCCTTCCTGTGTGCTGCCTGTCACCACTGTGATGTGTGAAAGGCACCGTACTTTCGCTAAGAGGGCCTGTGTCCGTTCCCTATCACTATGGGAGTGCTGCCGTATGTGTACCCATAGTGATAGTGAGCGTACGCACGCGTGTACGGTCCATACCACTATGGGTACGCATACGCGAGCACACCCATAGGGAGACGGACCGTACACGCGTGCGTACGCTCACTTTCAGTATGGGTGTCCTCGCGTATGCGAACTCATAGTGGTACGGACCGTACACGCGTGCGTACGCTCACTTTCAGTATGGGTACGCATACGCGAGTACACCCATACTGAAAGTGAGTGTACAGGCGTGTGTACGGTCCGTACCACTATGAGTACGCATACGCGAGTACACCCATAGTGAAAGTGAGCGTACGCACGCGTGTACGGTCCGTACCACCATGAGTACGCATACGCGAGAACACCCATAGTGAAAGTGAGCGTACAGGCGTGTGTACGGTCCGTACCACCATGAGTATGCATACGCGAGCACACCCATGGTGGTACGGACCGTACACGCGCGTGTACGCTCACTATCACTATGGGTGTTCTCGCGTATGCGTACTCATGGTGGTACGGAACGTACACGCATGCGTACGCTCACTATCACTATGGGTACGCATACGCGAGCACACCCATAGTGGTACGGACCGTACACACGCCTGTACGGGCCGTTGACATGCATTTGGGGTGCCCTAGGGCCCCGGGACGCACCGTACCTTTGTGTGGAGCTCCAAATTACATAGGGGACACATGAGGGACAAGTATTAAGGCCTACATGCATGCTGGTTGTCATGGAGACCCAGTTTAAAGTTTGAATTCATTTAAACAGGTGCACAGCAGTAGGCAGTTTGAATGAATCTACTTTGTTGCAATGTGGTTCTGGAGTTGACATCATGCTCAAGAAAAAAAACAATGAAAACCCAGTGACTGTGCTAGGTTTGAAGGGATTGGAGGAAACATAGGATGCAAATGTGAGTGACCAATCACTCTGTACTCCTGTGCATGGAACAGGCCAGCAAGGCAGATATAAGGCAGCCAGGTCCCATGAGGGAGCACTTGCCTGGACATCTTTGTATTCGACGACCCAGCTGCTGCTACTGATTCCCTGGAACCATGTCAAGGTCTGTGGAGAGGTCACAGCCTTTCACCCTGGAGGAGAACCTGGCTTTGCTGGATGTGATCCTCCCACAGTACCCCCTGCTGTATGGCCGACCAGGGTATCAGGTGTGTGCAGACTCAGAGTCTACTAGCACAGACTGTGTCCCTTTTTTGTGACTGTGACTTCTGCCATTGTGTCTAGGCGTGACACACATGCTATGTACTGTAGGGGGGGTCCCAGGGGGGGGGGGGAATGCCTGATGTCTCCCAGCCAGAGCATGCAGTGGTGCATGTCTGCCGTCCTCACTTGCATTGGGTTTACTGTGACAATCACTGCATGGTGCATGCCACAATCTGCCTGTCTTGTCCTCCTGGGAATGTAGCCTCTACAGTCCTCATGTGATGTTGTGGTCAGCTCAGTGTGACAGGTGACTGTACCCACAGATGTGTGTTAGTTCTGTGTACCTGTGCTGAGAGTGTCCACATGATGTGTTCGTACCCTGGACATGGGTGTGTGTGTAAGTCCCCTATCATGTGGGTGGGTGCATATGTGGAGTGTAGCACCCGGGCTGCATGAGGGATGGAGATACCCTGCCCATGTGTTGTGAGCAGGGAGCAGTGCTGTGTGTCTGACATGCAGAGCCAGCCCCACACCTGTGAGCCCCCCCCGTCTAGTGGCACATGTGCAGAGTGAGGTTTGTCGCTGCATTTGGCAATGGCAGGTGAATGTCCTGTGCCTGTGTGTGTCTATGTACTCTGCTGCGGTAGCATCAGTGGCCTGTGGCATGTGACTGCTTTGAGGTGCTGCACATTATCCTGGTGTAGCTTGGGATGCACAGTGTGAGCATGGATCATTGATTGTGTGGTTGCCCTTATTCCACCTGTGTACTTTCAATGGCACGTACTGCTTTAGCCCTTCCCCAGAGGATCATGTCCCTATGACAAAGGTGCAATGCGTTGGATGCATACTATGCCTTGTTGTAAACAGCAAATTTGTTCTAATATGTCTCTCTGTGACATGTGCCTGGTGTATTGATGTAGTGTCACTTGTTCATCCTCACAGGTAGGCGCCTCTGCCAAGAAGCAGATATGGCTGACCGCCGTCAGTGCCGTGAGGAGAGCGGATGGGCGCAAGCGGCGCCTGCCCCAGGTGAGGAAACGCTGGCAGGATATCCGGTGCTGGACGCGGAGGATCGCACGGGTCCTGCTGGGGGACTCACCTGAGACCCATAAGAACCGCGGGCGCCGCCGTCTGACCCACATCCACAAGCGTGTGCTGGCGGTGGTCTTTCCAGACTTGGACAGGCGCATACAGGAGAAGCAGCAGCAGGAAGGGGGTAGGTACATGTGTGTTTGTTGTGTGTCACCAGCATTTGTAAGTGCACAGTTGCATGGATACACTGGCAGGGTTTAAAGGTGCTGTGCAGATCCAGTTACCCACAGAATAGCTGTGCTCTCCTGCCTCCCTTCCCCTCCTTGCAATGTGTTCCCTGGTCTGTGTGTAGTCACTCCTTCACAAGGTAATGTCGGCTTGCGCTTTCTCCACGTGAACAATGCCTGTAGCATCATGTGTGGGGGTGGTGTGTAACAGGTTTTGGGACCTTGCCTGTGCCCTGTCCAGTTCAGTACATGTGGGTTCCATGTCAGTTGGCACTGATGCTGAGTCCAGACATGGGAGTTAGTCTCTCAAGTGTAATGCCTTACAGTGCGCATGTCCTATGTTGTGGCCTGTGACATGATGTGCATGAGTGTGCGATACGCATGGTGCAGGGATGGTGGCGTGTGTTGCAGTCATTCCCATTCAGGACCATGGAGTTGTGTGGCCACTACTGTCCCCTGGGGCATATTTTCCTAGGTGTCATGTGTGTCATCACAAAACGTGGACACTCTCAGTGTCTACAGCATAGGTTGTGCTCTGTGCCATTGTCCCCTGGCGCCATGTATAATGACGTAAAATGTAGTACAAGTGTCCACTGTACAGCCTGACCTGATTTTCCTTGTTCATACTCACGGTGGCCAGTGCCTGTGTGTCTTGTTACAATCATCTGATGGTGGCCGTTTGTACATGATTATTTGGACAGGCCCCCCTTGGGTATTTGGCGTCCAATCTTGCATTTATGCAGCCCCTGTGTATTTCACCCAGACTAAGAGATGTAAGTGCCACCTGTGTCTCAACAAATTGTCTCATGTAGGGGGTGGTTGGTGCGGGCAAAGCCTACATGTCAAAACCAGTATTCTCCTTGCTAGGTCTGGCCAGTGTAAGATGTTTGTCTGGACATACACTCAAGGTGCAGTGAGCCAGTCATGGTGGGCATGTTTTCAGTATTACCTATGCAGCATGTGCCTCAAGTTCATGGATATGGTCCCTCCTCATCCCTATTTTCGGCAACGCTGTGTGGTGCAGATGCAGTGCAGGATTGTCCCCAGGGCCTGGCTCCTATGTCAAACTCCATTTCATGTCATTTGCTATTGTGTCATGCTCTCCATGGATTTTCATTGGCATGGTGGGTCAACCAACTGTGTGTTGCATGCCCTACATCTGTACCTTGTTTTGTAGGTGTTACTGATCTTACTTTGCAGGCTATACACTGTAACCTATGTAGATTGGACTCATGTAAAAAAAAAAAATGGGAACAACAAGAGAGCGAGGAAAAGAAAAACTTGTCCTCTTCCCCAAACAATATGACCAAACAAAATGGACAAGTTTTATGACTCAGAGCAAACTTTTTTCGCTATCATTATTGAAAAAACGTGAAAGGAGAGAGAAGCACAACTGCTGTGAATGAAACCCCTCACCCACCTACCTAGTAGGTGGCATGCTTCATCATCGGGGCCCAACTGGATTGTCTAGCACAATCCAGTTGTGCTACAACGCCTGAGATACAGCGGAGCAGGGTTTTGAGCAGTAAGTGGCGTGCTATGTGTGAGGTGTTTAAGAGTTAAAAAAGTCTCTGGGAGATGCCCTATGGAGAAACTTTAATTATAAGGGTCCCAGGACTAATGTAAAAAAGGTATTGCGGGATAAGTAATTAGGAATGTTATTTTCCTTATATCCCTTATAACTAAGGTCAACTAGTTTCAGCCTTCTCGATGGTTCTAGAGGCTTTCGTCAGGACCAGCAAAAAATTGTTGTGAATGGCCGTAAAAACAAAGTATAGGCCACGTGTGAATATCAGCACACACCCTAAAGTGTGCTGTGAGTGTAGTGATAAGGTACTCACAGTAACTCCGTTTGAGATTACCTGAAAATGAAGAATTAATTTAGATATGGAGAACAGTTGTGAATCATGCATATACACTAAATGCATGCTCCTTTCAACTAAAAGGCTAGTGATCACGAGCCAAAATGACTTTGTGAATGTGCATGAACACTATAGAGGCTTGCGTGGCTACAATGTGCCCCACGGGAATCGTGAGTGAGTAAATATCGTAATATTGGGGCACATGGTGCGCATACTCTTTATCCATTATGTGCGTGCCTATAACGCGGTCATACACATATTATCCATATTAGGTTTTGACTATGCAAGTTATAAAGACACTGGTAGCCGATATGCATAAGTGGCCCAGTACGCGTGCAGTATTGTGATAGTTTGTTGACATGGTGGCATATATTAACTTAACAGGGTGTCCACTGTGTGTGGCGTTCAACAAACAGACACAAATAATTAAAATTGAAAGACAAACAACAGCTAAATGACAGACAACATGAAATACAGTCTCACTTGAGTAGAGAGGTTGTTATGCCTCTGGGATTAGAACGCCGTATGATTCTCCGCTTGACCTTAATGGAGAGGAAATGGCGGGGAGAATAGATTGTAAACGCATAGCGTTA
This sequence comes from Triturus cristatus, assembly GCF_964204655.1. Lineage (NCBI taxonomy): Eukaryota > Metazoa > Chordata > Amphibia > Caudata > Salamandridae > Triturus > Triturus cristatus. Next base: position 27,876,059 of record NC_140583.1, on the reverse strand, counting down.
TTGAGCATTACCGTAATGGATTAGCGCGGCGTAACAATATAGGTCTAGCCGGGACCAAGGTAAACCCGTCCTTGTCTAGTACTCACAGTTTGTAAGGGAGGACAGGTCCGAAGTACCTAGGGCGGCGATCGGGTCCGCTTGTTCAGCGCCGATACACAAATGGGGAGTGGTTAAAGAAGCCGGCAAACAGGAAGTTGCACGGTGCGGCTGGGAAGACTAGAACGTTGTGTCTGCGAATGGTGCAGACGTAGCTAATGTGTGGTAGAAATAGAAGAAATATGTGGATGAATGGATCTCGATGTCCCTTGTTCAGAGTACTAAGTAAAAATACCACGAAATTCAAATAAAGAAATTTAGGTTTAAGTTTGGTGCAATTGAACAGTTTTAAAAGAATTATTTCATGGCTACATGCGGGACCTGGTGGGACAGAGTTTAGAGCCCCTCAATATTTAAATAAGAGGCCTGTGTCTGTGTGGTTACCTACGAGGCGATCTATGCCTGTGTGTTAAAGAAAGGATTCGAGCTACCTCTTAGGGCTGCGTTATGAGTTCTAAGTGTAGCGGTACTGTGTGCAGATACGATGGTAGCTACGGTGAAAAGCGTAGGAGTCTGCACAGTTTCAACAAGTGGTTGCACAAGACTGAGCAAGTCATATATTGCAGACTAGAGAGTGATAAGAAGCAGTAATTGTTTACACTAGCTGTCATCAATAACGATGTATACTGTTCCAGGGTACATTATCGTTAAGTCCTGAGATGTGGGTTGAAAGTCTATACACCCAGCGTTGTTCTTTTTCGAATAGGCGTTCCTGGATGTCGGTTGGATTGGGATCTAGTTGTTCGATTATGACCCACGACATGTCATTGGTGGTATGCCCCTTGGCTAGATAGTGTTCTGTAAGTTTTGTCGTGCTGCGTTTGCAGCGGATGTTACTGCGATGCTCGCAGATTCTGGTTTTGACCTTTCTGGTGGTCATCCCGACGTATCGCAATTTACATGGGCATGTGATGAGGTAGATGACGTTTGCCGAATTACAGTTGGTATGTTTCATAATTGTCCAGATTTTGTCCTGTTCAAGCTGTAGTGTTTTCGTGGATTGGGTAAGATGGCAGATGCTGCAGTTGCCACATGGTTAGTGGCCTGTCACTTCTGGTAGTCCCCATGCATTCAAAACTGTACTAGGAATGCTCAGAGTCTTTTTTGGCCTGGTCGGCACTAGACTGTCTCTGAGATTATGGGACCTTTTGTAGGAAAATAGAGGTTTTTCCCATTGCAGTTTGCCTGAAGTTACAATTTTCCAGTTGTTTTGTATCAATTTGGCTACTTGATTAGAGATGGAATTAAAGGTGGTTACACACGTAAGTGGTATGGTGGTTGACAAGTTCACCTTGGGTTCCAGTAAACCTTCACGATTTTGGTTTCGGGCTCTTTTTTGCGCTTTGTGGATAACTTTGTTTGGGTATCCACGGTGTTGGAGTTTTGTAGTAAGTTCTTCTGATTGTTTTTTGAAATCTTTAAGTTCACTACAGTTTCGGCGCAATCTGAGGTATTGACCGAATGGCAAATTGTCCCTTAAAGGCCTAGGGTGGAAACTCTGGAAATGCAGAAGAGAGTTTTTCGCTGTTGGTTTAAAGTGAGTTTTAGTCATCAGTATTCCATCTTGTGCTTCAATTTCCAGGTCTAGAAAGGTGATTTTGGTATTGCTTATGGTGTGAGTAAATCGTAGGTTTGGGTCAAGTGTGTTAATCCAATTCAGGAATTCATTAAGTCTTTGGTTGTTACTTGTCCATATTAAGAATACATCATCGATGTATCTTTTATAGAAGGTGATGTCCTGATTGTAAGTTGATTGAGGGTTGAGGATATACAAATCTTCGAAATTGGACACGTATAGCCCCGCTACACTAGGAGCGAAGGTGCTCATGGACTCATGTGACATATGTATACAGGTGTGTGATTAATTGCTGTCTCTTCACCTTGCCCACAGCATCGTCGGGGGACACGGAGGGAGACATGAGCACATGACGGAGCGGAGGGACCGAGCACCAGTGCCAGCGTTGACATCGTGCCTGGCACATTGAGTGGTACAGAGGCGGAGGAGAGTGAGGCCGAGGACCTGTCCACTGGCACAACTGAATATGAAGCTGACGGGTCCGAGGATGATCTCGCCGAGTGGGCGGAGGCTGCACCAGCAGCTGACAGCGGCACTACATCGCACCCCGCCCCCTCCATTGCCATCAGCCGCCTCCCACTTGCTCGTGTCCCTTCCCAGCGTGCCCGGTCACCACATGTCTCCTTCCTGCCAGGCACCGCACCCCCTGCCCCTGTCTCCACTGCTGCCGCCAATGCCGAGTCTGTGGACATCCAGCGGCAGTTGCAGGTTGGTCAGGCTGCGATCCTTAATGTCCTCCATGGCCACAGCCAAGTGCTGCACAACATGGAGGCATACTTGGAGGGCATTTTTTCATCGCAGGCTGACCAACACCAGTTGCTGAGGTCCATAGACTCAACACTGACTGCAGCAGTGGGTCTCCTGCAGCGCTAGGTCCCACCCCCTTCCCCTGCCCCATCCACACTTCCCACTCCCATGCCTGTCCCACGTACACCCAGACGTCAGCATGCACCCACCACAACAGACACAGGCACCACACCAGCAGGGAAGGTCATACGCACACCTCCTGGCACGCACACACAGGGTGAAGTAGGCACACCCACTGGGTCGGAGGGCAAACGCAAGTCATGCAGCCAGAGTGGGAGTCCGCATTCCACCCAATCCACTCCCTCCAAATCCCCTCCCCTCAGCTCTCCTGGCCACATATCCGGCAAGGACTCCTTCATGGCCACTCTGTCCCTGAGCCCCACTGTGACACCACCCCGCAAGCGGTCCAGGGAGTCCCCGGTCAGGGTGGTTGAGTCCTCCCCCCTGTCCACACCCTCCCCCAGTGGCGCTGCGACCCATCCCTCCGCCCCCCCCCTCCTTGGGGTCTGTGGTTCCTTCGGGTGCAGGGGAGACGCTGGAGGACCTTGCTAAGGTGTGCAGCGAGATCCTGGCCTCCGCCTTTGGCCCTGCCCCACCCCCTGTGGTGGAGTCCTCCATCCCTACACCCACGACGCCTACCCTTCGCCCTCATGTCCCTGCGGTGCCTGGTCCTTCCCCCCACATGATGCCCTCCCCGCTGTGGAAGACGAAGGAGTCTGACTGTGCAGGCAAGCTATGGGACACGCGTCCCACTGTGTCCCCCATCCAGCTGTGACTCATGGACTGCCCTATGGGCTTTGTAAATATTGAACTTTATCCACACAAACATTTTTTGGTAATGCTGAATAAAGCCAATTTGTTTTTCCTTAGATCACTACTGCTTTTGTGGTATTGCTGTTGGTGGGGCTGCTACATGATTTTGGGTGGTGGTAATGTGTTGGGTGTGTGGGGAATGTAGTAGTGCGCTGGTTATAGGGGGGACCCTGGTATCTGTGTGCCATCACAAGGTGTTAGCTAAGTGTCTTTGTTCATGTAAGCAGTTACTGCATGGTGAAATTGTCCCAAGGTGTGTTCCTTCCTCTGTGTACCCTGACATCTTCCCTGCAGGGTGTTTCCACTATGTGGTGCTGAGCTGTGTCTACATCAGCTGGGGGTGTGAGGGACTCCTTCAACTTTGCACATGCATGCGGAGCGATGTCTCCACCTGCATCATTCGTGGCATCCTTGGTGGTCACTGTACTTGTGTATGTAGACTGTTGCCATGACTTCATGTGGACATGTTTTCTTTTTGGCGCTATGCATGTGTATACTCCCAGCCTCGCACACATGTGGTACATGTACTGCAGGATCTTTGTGCACCTGACTGACATTTTTGGGCATTGGATCTGTGGGTACTCCACCCTTTTCTTTGCAGGGGCACTGCTGTGAGTGTTAGGCACCCACCCCTCCTGTGTCTGGGCACTGCTGGGAGGACTCTGCACCTACCCCTCCTGTCTCTGGGCACTGCTGGGAGGACTCTGCACCCACCCCTCCTGTGTCTGGGCACTGCTGGGAGGACTCTGCACCCACCCCTCCTGTGTCTGGGCACTGCTGGGAGGGCTCTGCACCCACCCCTTTTTTCTCTGGGCACTGCTGGGAGGACTCTGCACACACCCCTCCTGTCTCTGGGCACTGCTGGGAGGACTCTGCACACACCCCTCCTGTCTCTGGGCACTGCTCGGAGGACTCTGCACCCACCCCTCCTGTGTCTGGGCACTGCTGGGAGGACTCTGCACCCACCCCTCCTGTGTCTGGGCACTGCTGGGAGGACTCTGCACACACCCCTCCTGTCTCTGGGCACTGCTGGGAGGACTCCGCACACACCCCTCCTGTGTCTGGGCACTGCTGGGAGGACTCTGCACACACCCCTCCTGTGTCTGGGCACTGCTGGGAGTGTTAGGCACCCACCCCTCCTGTGTCTGGGCACTGCTGGGAGTGTTAGGCACCCACCCCTCCTGTGTCTGGGCACTGCTGGGAGGACTCTGCACCCACCCCTCCTGTCTCTGGGCACTGCTGGGAGGACTCTGCACACATCCCTCCTGTGTCTGGGCACTGTTGGGAGGACTCTGCACACACCCCTCCTGTCTCTGGGCACTGCTGGGAGTGTTAGGCACCCACCCCTCCTATGTCTGGGCACTGCTGGGAGGACTCTGCACCCACCCCTCCTGTCTCTGGGCACTGCTGGGAGGACTCTGCACACACCCCTCCTGTCCCTGGGCACTGCTGGGAGTGTTAGGCACCCACCCCTCCTGTGTCTGGGCACTGCTGGGAGGACTCTGCACCCACCCCTCCTGTCTCTGGGCACTGCTGGGAGGACTCTGCACCCACCCCTCCTGTGTCTGGGCACTGCTGGGAGGACTCTGCACCCACCCCTTTTTTCTCTGGGCACTGCTGAGAGGACTCTGCACACACCCCTCCTGTCTCTGGGCACTGCTGGGAGGACTCTGCACACACCCCTACTGTCTCTGGGCACTGCTCGGAGGACTCTGCACCCACCCCTCCTGTGTCTGGGCACTGCTGGGAGGACTCTGCACCCACCCCTCCTGTGTCTGGGCACTGCTGGGAGTGTTAGGCACCCACCCCTCCTATGTCTGGGCACTGCTGGGAGGACTCTGCACCCACCCCTCCTGTCTCTGGGCACTGCTGGGAGGACTCTGCACACACCCCTCCTGTCTCTGGGCACTGCTGGGAGGACTCTTCACACACCCCTCCTGTCCCTGGGCACTGCTGGGAGTGTTAGGCACCCACCCCTCCTGTGTCTGGGCACTGCTGGGAGTGTTAGGCACCCACCCCTCCTGTGTCTGGGCACTGCTGGGAGGACTCTGCACCCACCCCTCTTGTCTCTGGGCACTGCTGGGAGGACTCTGCACACACCCCTCCTGTGTCTGGGCACTGTTGGGAGGACTCTGCACACACCCCTCCTGTCTCTGGGCACTGCTGGGAGTGTTAGGCACCCACCCCTCCTATGTCTGGGCACTGCTGGGAGGACTCTGCACCCACCCCTCCTGTCTCTGGGCACTGCTGGGAGGACTCTGCACACACCCCTCCTGTCTCTGGGCACTGCTGGGAGGACTCTTCACACACCCCTCCTGTCCCTGGGCACTGCTGGGAGTGTTAGGCACCCACCCCTCCTGTGTCTGGGCACTGCTGGGAGTGTTAGGCACCCACCCCTCCTGTGTCTGGGCACTGCTGGGAGGACTCTGCACACACCCCTCTTATTTCACGATATGTACGCTTAGAACATACACGGGTGTGGGTTAGCTCCATGCATACGAGGGGGGGGGGTACGTGTCGTACATACACGGTTGGGGTGGGGGTACACTCCATACATACGCGGGTGAGGGTACGGGTCGTACATACACGGTTGGGGTGGGGGTACGCTCCATACATACGCGGGTGGGGGTACGCGTCGTACATACAAGGTTGGGGTGGGGGTACGGTCCGTATATACACGGTTGGGGTGGGGCTACGCTCCATACATATGCGGGTGAGGGTACGGGTCATACATACACGGTTGGGGTGGGGGTACGCTCCATGCATACGCGGGTGAGGGTACGGGTCGTACATACACGGTTGGGGTGGGGGTACGCTCCATGCATACGCGGGTGAGGGTACGGGTCGTACTTACACTGTTGGGGTGGGGGGTACGCTCCATACGTACGCGTGTGAGGGTATGGGTCGTACTTACACTGTTGGGGTGGGGGGTACGCTCCATACGTACACGTGTGAGGGTACGGGTTGTACTTACACTGTTGGGGTGGGGGGTACGCTCCATACGTACGCGTGTGAGGGTACGGGTCGTACTTACACTGTTGGGGTGGGGGTATGCTCCATACGTATGCGGGTGAGGGTACGGTCGTACTTACACGGTTGGGGTGGGAGGTACGCTCCATATGTACGCGGGTGAGGGTACGGGTCGTACATACACGGTTGGGGTGGGGGTACACTCCATGCCTACGTGGGTGAGGGTACGGGTCGTACATACACGGTTGGGGTGGGGGTACGCTCCATGCATACGCGGGTGAGGGTACGGGTCGTACATACACGGTTGGGGTGGGGTTACGCTCCATGCAGACGCGGGTGAGGGTACGGGATGTACTTACACTGTTGGGGTTGGGGGTACGTTCCATACGTCCGTGGGTGAGGGTACGGGTCGTACTTACACTGTTGGGGTGGGTGGTACGCTCCATACGTACGCGTGTGAGGGTACGGGTCGTACTTACACTGTTGGGGTGGGGGGTACGCTCCATACGTACGTGTGTGAAGGTACGGGTCGTACTTACACTATTGGGGTGGGGGGTACGCTCCATACGTACGCGTGTGAGGGTACGGGTCGTACTTACACTGTTGGGGTGGGGGGTACGCTCCATACGTACGCGTGTGAGGGTACGGGTTGTACTTACACTGTTGGGGTGGGGGGTACGCTCCATACGTACGCGTGTGAGGGTACGCGTCATACTTACACTGTTGGGGTGGGGGGTATGCTCCATACGTACGCGGGTGAGGGTACGGGTCGTACTTACACGGTTGGGGTGGGGGGTATGCTCCATACGTACGCGGGTGAGGGTACGGGTCGTACATACATGGTTGGGGTGGGGGTACGCTCCATGCATACGCGGGTGAGGGTACGGGTCGTACTTACACTGTTGGGGTTGGGGGTACGCCCCATACGTCCGTGGGTGAGGGTACGGGTCGTACTTACACTGTTTGGGTGGGGGGTACGCTCCATACGTACGCGTGTGTGGGTAAGGGTTGGATTTACACTGTTGGGGTGGGGGGTACGCTCCATACGTCCGTGGGTGAGGGTACGGGTCGTACTTACACTGTTGGGGTGGGGGGTATGCTCCATACGTACGCGTGTGAGGGTACGGGTCGTACTTACACTGTTGGGGTGGGGGTACGCTCCATACGTACGCGTGTGAGGGTACGGGTCGTACTTACACTGTTGGGGTGGGGGTACGCTCCATACGTACGCGTGTGAGGGTACGGTCCGTACATATGCGTCCCCACGCTATGTGGTGCTTGTGCGGGCCGTACCCAGGCCTTTGCCACGTGGGTACAGCCATCCTGCCATTGTTGGGATGACGTAGGTGTGGGCATGGTACGACTCGTACCCACGCTCTTAAGGCGTGGGTACGGGACGTACCTGTATTGTTGTGTTGCCAGTTCGCGTCGTCAAGCACTTCCGCAGTGGCGGACGCTGGCTTTGCTGGACACGCCCCCACCCCCTCGTAGTGACCAGGGCCTGGATGTCAGGTATGTCCAGGGCATGTGTGCTGTGTGACTTTGGTGGGGGTTTTGTGGCCTGCCCCTGCTCCTGCCCCCCCCCCCTTTCCCTCCTCCCTTTGTTGTTCTGACCTTCTGCGGCGTCTGCGTCCGAACCTGTAGAGGAGGTCGACTGCTATGAGGGCCGGGATGACACGTAGGTTCGGGTCCATGTCTGTCCGTCGCGTACAGGTACTCCTTGTTCGCGTCGTCCTGCTTTCCCGGCAGTTTTTGGCTGCCGGAAAATATTCGCCGTGCGGGATGACGTCGGTGCGAATAGTGATTCCTGGTTCGTGTATGGCAGGCTGCGTGCGTCCCGACGTCACGTCGGCGCTTTCCCGGATCACATTTGTATGTTTATTTTAGTCGGTCGGGGTTTTGTACGATTCGTACGGAAATGGTGTTTCCGTGCGAATCGTAATATCCATGTTTGTATATTTTTACGACCGGGTACGCGTCGGACGGAGAATATGCTCCGTCCGACGGTTCGTACCCGGTTTTTACAGGATCGTGATCGGCACCCAAATGTGGCAGAAAGTTAGATGTTGATACGCTGATTGTGGTTTTTGTTATTTAGTGCAAATTAGTTTAGTCATTTTTGAGAAATTAAAGCTGAAAGTTATAGAGATATCTCTGACCATGAATATTTTGACGCGATTCCCCGAAGGTTGCGGATATTTCGCGGCAATTTCAGGTCAATCATAAATGCGCACGCTAGCGGGAATGCTCTGATTGGCTGGACGCAACCTGAACAGACAGTTGTGGCCGCCATTTTATTGACCGGGAACAGTTCCCAGGGATGAAAATGTCTGTGAAAGTTAACATGAGGGGTCAGGGTGGAGGTACTCTGACCCCATGTTTGAGAAATGGGGGTTTTAGTGACACAAGTAATGTGTCCAAAATTGATTTTTTAAATCGCATGCGATATTTACGATGATGATGCAATTGTCAGTGAATTTTGGTGAAAATATAAAATATATATATATATTTGCACACACTCACTGTCACAGAGTCATGTACGCACTCACAAACTCACTCAGGCACTTATACACCCATTCACATACCCACCTACACACTTATACATTCAGTCACATACCCACTCAGATACCCATGCACCCACTCACATACCCATCCAGGTACTCATGCATCCACTTACAAATCACTTGGAGAGTGACGCACCCATGTACAGACCCACTAAGAGACTCATGCACTTACTTAGACACACACTCATACATTCATACGCACAGTCTCATACCGACTTAGACACTCTTACACCCACTTACAGACCCACCTGGGCACTCATGCCCGCACTCACAGACACAGTGAGATATTCATGCACCCACTTACAGACTCACTCGGAGAGTCACATACCCATTTACAGACCCCCTCAGAGACTCACATATGTACTCACTGAGACTCTCACAAACCCACTGACGGACCCTCTGAGACATGCATATATCCACTCACAGATCCATTCAGACATGCATATACCCACTTACACATTGTAAGTCAATCACAGTCACTGACCCTCTCAGAGACTTATGCACTCAGTCACTCACTCATACACTCACGGACTTACACACCCACTCGCAGACTCCCTTTAGATACAAACAAATGCAATCCTCAGCACACGTCTGCAAGGTAACAACAGTGGTAATGCATAACAGTGTTCACAAATTGGAAACACAGTGTTTGTGATCCTTTATTCTTTCTTAATTCTTTTTATCGTTAATTCATTGAATTCTTAGACAGCCAACACATGTTTAGTCGCCACATTGGGAATTTGTATCGCAAATGTTTCAAGGCAGAGTGAACAAATAAAAAATGCACATTATGACACCATACAGAAACTGGTGTACAAAAAACAACTTTAAAGGTTCCCGTGACTTAATATGGCTCCAATCACAGATTGGGGACACATATACAAACATGCACAGTATGGAACCCTGAAGCCTTATTCCTGAGAGTTTACAATTAGTTAGTAAGAGAAAGTCTCATAAACAGGATGTAAAAGGAGACCCTATACTCCCAGGATCTTGGTAATGGTGAAAACAAGTATAAGTGAATACAACCCCATTGAAGCAGAAAAAAAACACATATCTCTCTGATATGCGTGAAAGCAGAAAAGAAATGATGATAAAGTGCAGAAAAATAACAATGAAATTCAAACCAGCTGAACGATGTAGGGAAGCCCGCATATCTCTAATACGTGTCCAAAATACCAAAGAGAAGACGGAAAAGTGAAATGAGCACCAACCAATTCCAAACCTCATGCATAAATAAAAATTCCTCTAGTACCTCAAATGTCTCCGGTAGAAATCTATGCAATGAAGAACACAGCAGTTTAATCAGAACGACCATGTCATACAAAAGTAGATTTGTATAAATTCATAAGATGATTGAAGATTTAAAAGCATTTTCAATTAATGAATTCAGATAATAAAGACATGCAACAATGCCATGGGGTATATGCTTCTAGTGAACTTTCCATTCAGGATGTGATAGACACAAAGTTACTACTATCATTAACAGACTGTGAGTATGCGTTGATCACTTCCGATATGGCCTTGAGAGATCTGAGTGTAGTCAGTGACTTTTCAATCACTAGTGGTTTAAAGGAAAGGTCGAAATGGACACCCACACTGCATACAGGGAACAACATAGACATTTTTCCATAAACTTGTACTTTCTGACTTGGACAAACATATGGATAAGAAGAAGAAACCTTAGGTTACAGGGATGTTATAGTTAGGCTGACATTTCACTTGTACAAAGCCAGAGAAATTCAGCAGTTATAGTTACCTAAGCTAACTATAACTCAAGCCTCTACAATGCATAGCTTATGACCTCACATATTACATTACTCATCACATGGTCAGTGACATCACTGATGACATCTGAAATGACGTCACTGATGATATCCAGTGATTGTGAGTATCTTCTAAAAGTTACTAACTGTTAAACACATATACTAAGGTAAATCACTGTGTAAGTGCCTGTATGGGTAAGTGAGTGGATGTGTGAGAGGTGTATACAAGAGTGACTGAGTATATAAGAGACTGTATACATGAGATAGTGGGTGTGTGAGTTTTTGTATAGGTAAGCAAGTGGGTGTTTCTGTGAATGTATGGGCAAGTGAGTGGCTGTGTGATTATCTGTATGGTTGACTGGGTTGGTGCATCAGTGGTTGTAAATAATGAATCAGAGGGTGCATACGTGGCTGAATGGGTGTTTGAGCAGATACATAAGTGTCTGTATGGGTGAGTGACAGGGTACATGAGTGGCTGTCTCAATGGGTGAGTAAGTGGGTGTATGGGTGAGTGAGTGGCTGTATGAGTGGCTGTATGTGTGAGCAAATGGGATGCTTGAGTGGTGTTGTGGGTGAGTAAGTGAGTGTGAGAGAGGTTTATGGAAAAGTATGTGGTTGTCTCAGTCATTGCATAGGTGAGTAAGTATATATGTTAGTATATGTCTAAGTAACTGAGTGGCTGTGTGAGTAATTGTATGGGCGAGTTAGTGGTTGTGTGAGTGGCTGTATGGGTTAGTGAGTAGGTGTGTGAGTAACGGTATGGTTAACTGATTTACTGTGTCAGCAGGTGTATAGGTGTATGAGTGGGTGTGTAAGTGTGCATATATGTCACAATAACTGTGACTGGCTGTATGGGAAGTGAGTAGGTGCATGAGTGGCTGTATATGTGAGATAGTGGTACCATTAGTGGGCCTATGGGTGAGCTGATGTGTTACTGGCTGTATGCATGAGTGACGAGATGTGTGAGTGTTTGTAGGGGTTCTGTGAATGAGTTTGTTATCAGTGATGTCATTGAGATGTCATCAGTGATGTCATCAGTGATGTCCCTGACCATGTCATGAGTGATGTAATATGTGAGTTCATTAGCAGTGCGTTGGGTGGTGTGAGTTATAGTTAGCTCAGCTAACTAAAACTGCTGACTTTCTCTGGTTTTGTACGAGTGTAATGTCAGCCTAACTATAATGTCCCGGAATTCAAATATATATAAATATATATTTATTTGTTATTTTTTTATATTAGTTAAAAATGATGAAATTCTAAAATAAATGACAATGATTAGTTTAATAATTGTTTTTTAAGTAGATATACGTAAATATATTTGCTAAGTCAACCGGACAGGAGGGCAGACGTGTGGGAAGAAAGATTCATATCCCTTATCGTGACGAACGAACACTCACAGACCTGACCAGATTAGGCCCATGCTGTAATTTGACAGTAGGATAGTTTTGACAGAGGCAACTGCTTGCAATCTTTTGTGGAGATGATCTGAAGGTGTAGACCACACACAAGAGAATGATCTAGTGAAGAAGGGTTGAAAAATCACTCCTGTAATTGAAGGGAAATATATCACATTGACAGACATATCTGCACAGAAGACGTGATAAACATATCAAGGATTTAATACCAGACAAGACCATATCACAGCTTTTAAGCCCTGAAAAAGTGCGATTGTGAGCGAATCACGTATATATACTGTATAAAACGACTTCGAATTAGCAAAATAAAGAATGATTAAAGAAATCATGGCAAGAATGTTTAATGTTTTTTTCTGTTGTTACTCACCATTATAAGTATAGGATGACGATATTTTTGACATCGATATTTGATCACGAAATTTTGGTATGGGGATATTTTGAGGGTTGATATTTTGTCAGTAAACCATCTGAATAGACCCCGGAGGGAAAACCAACATGTGCAAATCCTTGTTACAGGCTTGCGAAAATAGGGAGGAATTTTTTGTAAATGCTGGAGCAAGTCGGGTTCACGAATGCTGGAGCCATCAGAATGTGAACGAGAAGCTGTACTGACTTTCCTCATGTATGGAGATGTAAAAGAATGCGGCAAAGGGATCAACCATGATGAACAAATCAGAAATGTGCAGAGCTGTAAGAGAGAATGGTAGCTAGGTTGGGGACCATAAGAAAAGTTGGGGTCACTACATTATTAATAGCCCTAGAAGGCACGAACCTTTATACATTGGCTCACCCTACCTTGCATATCAGGAAAATTGGTGTGTGAGGACAATAGTTACTAAAACCTCTCCCGTAATTAAACTGGCTTTTACAGGTTTCAATTCCTTCCTCCTTGTCTTTGAAGTATATTAAAAAACAGCCCTCCAGCGGTACAGAACACACTGCAGTTTAACTTGCATGGTATATATCTGAATCGCAAGTTTGTCGAAGAAGTGGGACGAAGCAAAAGCAGGTGTTTATCACTAATGGGTCCCACAAAGATCAACAACGGGTCAGTAATTTTGCGGGGAACACTTTGATTGGAAATTCCAACTGCATCTAAGGACATGCCTAGAGAGGAAAAAAGGGTATTTTGAAGTTTTAAGAGCCCAGAGGCTTTTGCCTGTGTCACTAAAGCAAGTGATGTATTTACTCTCAAGAACATAATCCACGTAACGCACCTTTTGATTAGGGGACGAGGAACTCACAGAAGTTACATCAAAACTCGATAAGATTCCATGGAGTTCTGTCAATGGCAGAAATATGCACATCGCGCTGCTTGTGCTTGGGGTTAGCACCAGTCGCATGCTCCACACTGAAAAATCGGCATGAACGGCAACATGTGGTGCACAAGGACATGCGGCTATTCAAGTTGATTTTGCTGCCGCTCGAGTAGAAATCTCATCAAGAAGCAGCTCTCTGACCACAACGGCCCGCATTAGAAAATCTCACCGGATGTCTACCTATCGACCAGAAATCGCACTAGTGAACACCAAATCTCACTCACATTTCTGGAGCCTCGCGGGAGGTAAAATTCCACCACTCGATGAAACTTGCCACATGCACAGCTAGAAGCTCCTAGTGCTGGGGTCTCTCCTTCACCCCTATAATTTCCCCTTCCAATGTCTCCACTTCCCTGGCCACCTCAGCCCTCTCCCTTTTGTTGAGCCCGTTGCCACACCCTTTGGTCACTCTCTGCATGTTGTGCATTTTTTGTGACTTCAGATCCCAGACCTGAGGCGGAAGCCGGGCTCTGGCGGTACACGCTAATTTTAAAATTGTAATACTTTGTTTTTACTGTGTTGATTAAATAACCTGCCAAACAGCTGATTGAAACTTGCATCCTACCTTTTTGCCACGCAGCCGATTGAGCGCTGTCGCGGTAATTGTTTGCTTCATTTCCAGCGGCCGCCATCGCAGGCGTGCTCGCTAGCCACGCCCCCTTGAGGCCACACCCCTTCCTTCTCCTTTATTATGTGCCAGGGCAGGAAGCGCAGCGGACGAGCGCAGCGGGAGCGCCGTTTACGCGCCAAAGGCGCGCCTAAGGCAAGCCCGTCTGCGCCCGTCCGCGCCTGGACGGGCCCAGGGACCAGGCAGAATGGTGAAATCATCAGATACTCCTCCTCAGAGTTACACTCTCTGCAAGATCCCGCTCCTCAACCACTCGACCCGTCCACGCACGCTCGCCTAAAGGCTAGTAGCATCCTCGCTCCTCATCACTCACAAGACCCGACTCACACTCTCCCCCTAAATTCAAAAAATCTCATTCCCCCTATACCCAATCTCAGGACTCTTCGCTGCCTCTACCTCAACACCAGATCCCTGGTCAAACACCAACTTGACATATTCCTGCTTTTGAAAACGGAGAGCCCCGACATACTCTTTGTCACTGAGACATGGCTCACCACAGACTCCCTGCCAGATATACTCTCGGCCCTGCCATCAGACTATTACATCTTGTCTGCAAACAGAAAACCAGGTAAAACTGGGGGAGGCGTGGCCGCTATTATTCATAAAGACCACACTTTTTCCCCCTTCACCCTCTAGACCTACCAGACTCGGATAACCTAGTTATCAAATCTGACACCGAGACAGGCACTATGGTGCTAGTATTGCTATACCGTCCTCCCACATCCATGCCTTCCTTCCCTGCCTCCTTGTCTGAACAAATAGCAGGCCTAGTCGTCGACCACGACAAAGTTATGGTCTTAGGAGATTTCAACTATTGGTATAATAACGCTGATGCTGGACCTCACGCCACAGAACTGTTTGAACTCCTCTCCAACTTAAACCTCCACCAACATGTCGCGACCCCCACCCATGAAAAGGGACATACCCTAGACCATATTTGGTCTCACAACATCTCCACCTCCTGTCCCACGGCCTCACCATGCATATGGTCCGACCACCACTTACTGCAATTCTCTATCACCACTCAGGGTTATCAAAAAAACCATGCACCCCCTGGAGGCTCAGTCAGGAAATGGAGAGCTTTAAACCTCCAAGATTTTCTCTCCTCTCTGTCCAACTCCATCCCCACCCAGCTACCAGATATCAATCTGATGGACAAAATGCATTCCGAGTGGCTCCTCTCCGCATGTAATGAACATGCCCCCCTGACCAAGTTCTCTCGCGCCCGCCGCATGGACGCCCACAAATGGTTCTCTGCTGAATTAAAAGAACAGAAACTAGAACTCCGCCAACTCGAACGGAAGTGGAGACATAGCTACCTAGCCTCGGACTGAGCACTGTATAAGACAGCTCGCAAAAAATACAAGGACTCAATCTTAGTGGCGAAATCTACCTTCTTTTCAGAAAAAATTTCCAACGCCAAAAACAAATCACGGGAAATCTTCAGAGTCGTCAACGACCTCTGCAATGACACCAGAACTGCCCCCTCCCAACCCGCATCTCAAACACTGTGTAACCAACTCAACAACTTCTTCAAGGAGAAGATTGACAACATAAAAAACAGCATCCATACCAATCACCCTGCAGACAAGTCAGACATCTGCAGAAATCCCAACACCCTACAAGACTTCCCCCCCATTGACCCACCCAAACTATTGGAACTTATGAACCGAGTAAAATCGGGCTCACCCAACGATTCCTGCCCTCCGCACATCCTGAAAGAGGTCTACACCATACTCCCTCAGAGTATACTCCCCATCCTGAACACCTCCCTATCACAAGGTACGATACCCGACTCCTTCAAAAACGCCACCCTGGTCCCTCTCATAAAAAAACCAGGGGCCGACCCCTCCAACCTCGCTAACTATCGCCCCATCTCCCTCCTCCCCTACTGCGCAAAACTACTGGAAGCTTATGTAACCAGCCATTTATCCAACTTCATCGAGATATCTGACTATTTCGAACCCAACCAAGCTGGATTCCACCAGGCACATTCCACCGAGGCGGTGATCCTTGCCGTGCAGAACACCCTAAGGACCAATGCCGACAACGGTATCCACCAGGCCCTCGTACTACTCAACCTATCGGCCGCGTTCGACACGGTGGACCACACCATTCTATTACACCGTGTCGAACAAGCTGGCCTCAGTGGCACGGCCCTCTCTTGGGTTAAATCCTTTCTGACGGACAGATATCAGGCGGTAAAGCTGGAGAACTTCACAGCCCCCACTCTACCAACCACTTGCGGTGTCCCACAGGGCTCCTCACTGTCCCCCCTACTTTTTAATCTTTATCTTAAACCCCTCCTGCACTCCTTGAAAAACAGAAAAGTAATCATTTTTAACTACGCTGACGATTTGCAGCTGATATTCCCCCTCAACTCCCTGGATTCCGTCGAGGAATTCCAAAAGACCATGCTGCATATCCAGAGTTGGATGGATCGGAACCACCTTAAGCTAAACCCAGGAAAGACTGAGTTAGTACTCCCCTGTGACAGCGCACTCAGCTGGGGACCCCACTTCTGGCCACCTTCCATGGGCACTCCCCCTTCACCATCCCAGACAGCGAAAAGCCTTGGGGTCACTCTCAGCGCCGATCTCTCTCTGAAAACCCAGATCGGAACAGTGATCTCCTCCTGCTTCTTTCAACTGAGAAAAATTGGAAAAATCGCTTATCTGTTGTCTCACTCCGCCCTCATCCAGGCAGTACTCGCGCTAGTCCTCTCGCGATTAGATTTCTCTAACTCGACCTACCTCGGCCTCCCCCTCACCATCTCTAAACGCCTGCAGATTGTGCAAAATCAAGCGGCCAGATTAATCTTCAGGAGCAACCGCAGGCAGTCAGCCAAACCTCTGTTAGCCTCCCTCCACTGGCTCCCCATCACCCATCGGATCATCTTTAAGACAGGCTGCATAATTTTCAAGGCTCTTCACGGAAAAAGCCCTAGATTCATCAACCAACTTATTATCAAACATATCCCGACCCGTGAGCTTCGGTCCGCCCACCTATTCCTTCTCAAGGCGCCGACCTTTAAAAGGAAAGGACTCGGCGGATCCAACTTCGCACACCTCGCCCCAAAGACTTGGAACTCTCTGCCCTTGTCCATCAGGAGCTGCTCCAAGCTGATTGAGTTCAGACGTGCATTAAAGACCTGGCTATTTCAACAAGCGTACTGCTAGAACTCTACATCCTCCGAATCCTCTTCTCTGTTTCTCTAGCGCCATGAAACCCCTGGGTGTCCGCGCGCTTAACAAATTCCGCATAGAAATAGAAATAGAATTCCGATTCTACATTCTCTTTCTTTTTCTCCAGTGGCGCTACGCAGTGCGTCGCGGCGGGCACTACCTCTGCTTGGTAGTTTGCCACCCATCTCATATAGTAGTCAATTGATTCTTATCATTTCATAGCATTTCCTGCACAAAGGCAGCACCCACAGCTTCCTGAGCCATCCCGCAGCAGACAGGCTATACCCAAATACCTTTCAAACATGTCCTTGTGTCCTGGTGCTTTGTCCGTCAGTCTCCCCAGTTCACTTGGAACTATCAATCGCAGTAACTGATTCATATCTGCCCCCAGCTGGGTCTGTGCACTTTAAACACACTCAAAATTGCGTGGGATTTTCCAGAATGTTGGGGAATTATTTCTTTATTCTCATTAATTCAGAGGGGTCCAAGGGATGTGCGCCATCACTCTGCTCTGGTTGCTGGGTAGTGTCTCAGGAAAGAAGGGTAGGAGGGGACGGACCCTCATCATCAGCATCACTCAAGTGGGTAAGGAAGGAGAGGCCGTCCCTGCGGTTTGTCTCAGACCTTTAAGACCGGTTATAGGACTGCGTTCTTGCTGGGCCTTACTCCCCGGGGAACAAAGTGCGCATGCTCTAAACTGATCTACAGTAGTAGTGAGTCCCACCCACTCTCTTAGGTATTTGCCCGCGCGTTTACCATATTGTAAGTACACAATCTGGGCAGGAGTCCCCTTTGGTGGAACTTCGCTACGTTTAGACTGTCCATTCCCCATCGTAGTTCCTTATAATTCACAAACTCTTAGGAAAAAGGGACAGGTTCTGCAGGCATTGTGCTCACACCCCAGAAGGAGGTAGGAAAAGTTGACAGAAAGAAGGATGGGGTTTTCCTTCACCTAGTTTTTAATTCTAACTGATCTCATGGAAGAGGGGAAGATATTGTGCACTCACACCCAAAGACCCCCTTTCACTTGAGAAACCTTCAGTCAACACCCAGAGGAGCTTGTGAAGGGGTCGGTCGCTTTATCAGACGGTCTTTTTTTCTCACATGTTCATCCGTCAAGGGTCTGCGCTTCGGGTCCTGGTTCTGCTTCCTTTTGCCACCGCCGGGCACCATTTCTGGAGCCCACTCGCTGTATATCAAGGGTTCACACATGTACTCATTCTCTAGACTCCTCACAGTCCTATCTACTGAAGTTGTTTCCTTTTTAGGTCTCGGGACCATCCGGTCGGCAGACCGGAAGTCCGGAGATTTAATGACTTGGAGAAGAGGGGCTTGCACCCGCCCCTCTTCTCCCCTGTTCTCCATTGGCTGGCCTCTTGAATGCTGGCCAGCCACTGGAGAACAGGTCAGTCACTCCGTTGAAGGCCCGTCTTTTTCGGATCGGGGGGCGTGTTTTTTAAAGAAAGTCTCATTCTCTCCTCCAGCCAATGGCTGGAGGAGAGAAAAGACAAACACGCCCCCGAATCCGCCACTGCCTTTCTCCGAGGCATTTCTTCTTGACCTCGGAGAAAGGCAGTGGTGTGCTTGTCCTCTCCCCCTGTGTTTAAAATAAAATTAAAAAATCAGCATATTGTTTATAAATAAAATTTTTGAAAGTATGCTTTTGTCGTTGTCCTGTCCTCGGAGCTGATTTTGGCTGTGAGTGGTTAGGAGGGCCTGGCAGTGGCCCCCTCCTCTTTGTGTCAGCACAGTATGTGCTGGGTTTTGGGGCACTGTAGCGTTCCAGCGGTGTGTCCCGCAGCTCCGGGGGCGAGGGGGGCAATTTGGGTATTTCCCACTCGGTCGAGAGTTGGCTCCATCGTCGCTGTTTGGGGGAGTTCCGCGGTTATAGCTAGTGCCGTACAGTGAAGGGAGATGCAATCTGGGGTTTGTTCTTCTTGTTTGAGATTCGATGTGTTGGTATGTCGGCTCCCGGGTCACGGCCGGTGCACTATCAGCAGTGTCTCTTTTGGCCTCCGGGCATGTGTTCGTCGTACACGTGTCCTGCGGGGGGGGGGGTCTTCTCCACCTCGGCTGGTGTTTTGTACGCGCCTGAGGCCGGTGGCGGTGGTGCTTGTCCACAGGGGCCGAGTTTCTGGGCATCGCGGCCATGCGGTCGTGCAGGCAGAGCTCTCTGGTGGGCCCACTTACTTTCTTTACGTCTCTTCCCCGCATTTGCACACCCGCAGCCCGGTTCAGGGGCGCGCTTTCGTCTCCCCGTGCCCGAATATGTAGATTACTTAGTGCCCTTGCACAGCGCTCCGACTTCCCTGGGTCAGGTTAGTGCAGCGTATCATCGCTCCCTGACCTCCGATCAGGTACCTTCCGGTGCTCACTTTCTCACCCCGTGGCAGATATCTTTGTAAGGCGGTGCCTTCCTCGTGCCCGAGTATGCAAGGTGCTCATATTCAGCGCTCCCATACCTTCGGGTCGCATTCACGCTGGGTCTCTGCTTTTCGCTCGTTCTTTGTGAATCAAGCCCAAGACAAACAATGAATCATACATTTCTGTCCAAATACTAACAATGGGAACCATTAGTCCTTTCCCGAGTGAAGACGGCTGAAGGAAGGAAGGAGAATGAGGATGGTGGGTGGTAATGGGAGGCATGAGCTGAAGGCCATAAGCATCTCGTTAAGAAATGACGGAGGTGTTGTAAATGTGACTGGGACAACATTCGCATAGCAGTGAACAGTCAGCTTTACAAAGTGAACAGACCTGCGAGAAGCACTATTTTAACGCTTCAATTAGGGCCATAAATTCGATGCTTAATTGCCTTTAATTTCAGCTAATTTTGATTTTGTGCAGAACAACAAACAATGCCACCGATGTCCTCTGGGGTCATTGTTTTCTCTGTCTGCCTCCAAAGGAATCACTGAAATAGCTTTGAGTATTTGGCTGCATTACTTATTCAGAAACAAAGGGTTTCAGCAGCTGGAGCAATGCCTCGCTGGAGCAGCTGAAGAGAGAAAAGGCAATCTCTGATTTGGGTGCTAATGCAAACAAGCATTTACAATGCAATGGTCTCGGCATTGGTAAAGTTAGAGCTATTGGCATTGCTCATGACATTATTTTTGTTTATGTTTTTAAAACATTTAAAGAAACGGCATTGTCATGAGCAATGCCAATAGCTCTAACTTTAACAATGCCGAGACCGTTGCATTGTAAATGCTTGTTATTCTCGCCATCGAATCCTACACAGACAACAACTGTATGCACCCTTGTTGACAATACATTAACCACAAACATTAACCACAAGACATTCGCAAGATAATATACTTTGTAATGAGTGTATGTTGATCCCACTGTAGAGATAGTCCTATTGGATACATTTGTAACAACACAACTTTGAGATGAGCGAAATATTAACAGTGGTTACATACATGAAGTTTTACTCAAAGAAAAGTCCTTGGGTTTGGTGTTGTTCAAAATAAAGAGTACATTTATTCTACATAATATAGTGCCTTAGAGATGTCTTCTATAATTGTCCAAAGGTATCACAGATAAATATTCACAGGTATGAGCAGAACAATTACATCATTGGGATATATCACGTCACAGAATCCCAAGAGTGATCTGTGATTGATCTGGATCAGGGGTCTCCAACTTTTTGTGTAGTGAGAGCTACTTCTGGTCAGTGAAAATCGTCGTGAGCTGCTAAACCCCAAGCAACTCGCACATTTTTCCGAGAGACCCCTCCACGCCCAATTTAATTGATTTTAAGCCTAAATTCTTCAGAGCCCATACTGTGGTTTGAATAAAATACTAAAGAGTTCCCATCTAGATTGGTCCAGTGGGGCCTTCTAAGGTCTAGCACGGGAATGTGCTCCCTCAGTAAAGTGGTCTGGGGGCCTGGTCATGAAGGCTGAACCCGGTTCCCCAGTTCCAAATTCAACAGCTCTGGCCATAGTGCCACATCCTCTCCCCCACTGAACACCATACTTCCCCACTGAGAGAAACTCGCACTGCCTTCAGCTATAACCTAATTGTGCCAGCTATAAACACTTGGATGTGGCTCAATTCAAATTATGCACTTGATAAGAGTAATATGCTGCCTAAAAAAAAAAGTTAAAGCAACCACTCATAGGGAATACAAGATTATGTAAACAAAGCATGTGAGATGTAAGCAGAAACAACATGGTTACCTTAACGATCCCTCACTCACTATTCAGAAATCAGCGAGTGGTTTTACCTGAGAAGTTAAGGACATGACTACAGGGCCCTGAAGGGAACCATTTCAATGTCCATTGCTTATATCCTTACAAAATGTAAGCAGTATGGTTTAAAGACCACATCCATAAACACAGAGCCATGGTACACATTGGTGTCAATTACGATCCTGTAAAAACCGGGCACGAACCGTCGGACGAAGCATATTCTCCGTCCGACGTGTACCCGGTCACAACAAGATACAAACATGGAAGTACGATTCGCACGGAAATACTATTTCCGTACGAATCGTACAAAACACCGTCCGACGAAAATAAACATACAAATGTGATCCGGGAAAGCTCCGACGTGACGTCGGGACGCACGCAGCCTGCCTTTCACGAACCAGGAAGTACGATTCGCACCGACGTCATCCCGCACGGAGAATATTTTCCGGCAGCCAAAAACTGCCGGGAAATCAGGACGACGCGAACAAGGAGTACCTGCACGTGATGGACAGACATGGACTCGAACCTACGTGTCATCCCCGCCCTCATAGCAGTCGACCTCCTCTACAGGTTATGACGCAGACGCCGCAGAAGGTCAGAACAACAAAGGGAGGGGAGAAAGGGGGGGGCAGGAGCAGGGGCAGGCCACAAAACCCCCACCCAAGTCACACAGCACACATGCCCTGGACATACCTGACCCCCAGGCCCTGGTCACTACGAGGGGGTGGGGGCGTGTCCAGCAAAGCCAGCGCCCGCCACAACGGCAGTGGTTGACGACGCGAACCGGTAACACAACAATACAGGTACGTCCCGTACCCACGCCCTAAGAGCGTGGGTACGAGTCGTACCACGCCCACACCTACGTCACCCCAACAATGGCAGGACGGCTCGTACCCACGTGGCAAAGGCCTGGGTACGGCCCGCACAAGCATTCCACAGCGTGGGTACGGATATGTACGGACCGTACCCCCACCCGCGTATGCATGGAGCGTACCCCCCACCCCAACAGTGTACGTACGGACCGTAACACCACCCCCGTATGCATGGAGCATACCCCCCACCCCAACAGTGTACGTACGGACCGTACCCCCACCCGCGTATGCGTGGAGCGTACCCCCCACCACAACAGCGTATGTACGGACCGTAACACCACCCCCGTATGCATGGAGCGTACCCCCCACCCCAACAGTGTACGTACGGACCGTACCCCCACCCGCATATGCATGGAGCGTACCCCCACCACAACAGCGTATGTACGGACCGTACCCCCACCCGCGTATGCATGAAGCGTACCCCCCACCCCAACAGTGTACGTACGGACCGTACCCCCACCCGCGTATGCATGGAGCGTACCCACCACCCCAACAGTGTACGTACAGACCGTAACACCACCCCCGTATGCATGGAGCGTACCCCCCACCCCAACAGTGTACGTACGGACCGTACCCCCACCCGCGTATGCATGGAGCGAACCCACACCCGTGTATGTTCTAAGCGTACAGATCCTGAAATAATAGGGTTGGGTGCAGAGTCCTCCCAGCAGTGCCAAGACACAGGAGGGGTGTGTGCAGAGTCCTCCCAGCAGTGCCCAGACACAGGAGGGGTGGGTGCCTAACACTCCCAGCAGTGCCCAGACATAAGAGGGGTGTGTGCAGAGTCCTCCCAGCAGTGCCCAGACACAGGAGGGGTGTGTGCAGAGTCCTCCCAGCAGTGCCCAGACATAAGAGGGGTGTGCGCAGAGTCCTCCCAGCAGTGCCCAGACACAGGAGGGGTGGGTGCAGAGTCCTCCCAGCAGTGCCCAGACACAGGAGGGGTGTGTGCAGAGTCCTCCCAGCAGTGCCCAGACACAGGAGGGGTGGGTGCCTAACACTCCCAGCAGTGCCCAGACATAAGAGGGGTGTGTGCAGAGTCCTCCCAGCAGTGCCCAGACACAGGAGGGGTGTGTGCAGAGTCCTCCCAGCAGTGCCCAGACACAGGAGGGGTGTGTGCAGAGTCCTCCCAGCAGTGCCCAGACACAGGAGGGGTGTGTGCAGATTACTCCCAGCAGTGCCCAGACACAGGAGGGGTGTGTGCAGAGTCCTCCCAGCAGTGCCCAGACACAGGAGGGGTGGGTGCCTAACACTCCCAGCAGTGCCCAGACATAAGAGGGGTGTGTGCAGAGTCCTCCCAGCAGTGCCCAGACACAGGAGGGGTGTGTGCAGAGTCCTCCCAGCAGTGCCCAGACATAAGAGGGGTGTGTGCAGAGTCCTCCCAGCAGTGCCCAGACACAGGAGGGGTGTGTGCAGAGTCCTCCCAGCAGTGCCCAGACACAGGAGGGGTGGGTGCCTAACACTCCCAGCAGTGCCCAGACATAAGAGGGGTGTGTGCAGAGTTGTTAGACTTGGGGGTCTCTGGTTGGCGCAAGGTTGTCCTTGTGTCAAGCAGGAACCCTCTCCTCTATGTCAGGGCGCAGGATAACCCCTCGTAAATGACCCTTGCTCACCCTCTAGGTGCGTGGCGTGAGCAGCCAAGGCGATTCCTCAGGCGTTGTTGGTTAAGCACTTACAATCACACACAGTAAATACATCAATCCCCCCAGAAACGGACACCAGCCTTGGATATGTAGAAAAATACGCTTCTTTATGTAAAAATAGGTATATATATCTCAGCAGACTTATCACAAGACCAATAACGTTTTCGCTATGCCACCAGGTTGTAAAGCAGGCAAATGTTCTTTGTTCGTAGTTTCAAATGGATACTTTGTAGTCTCTTGCAAATGTTCCTTGTGGTTCCAGTACTTACAGAGATCGGCTCCTGCGAACGGGGAAATAAGGCGTTGCGGGCCCCGAGCCCGATACTGGAATTCTTAAGAACGTGTAGTTGCTTTTGGGAGTCGGCACGGGAGGGTGCGACTCAGCAGTGATGGGGGCACCTTTGGATCCTCTTGAGCAGGTGCGTGTAGTCAGGCAGGCGCGGCCCACGACCCTCAGCACGGCGGTGCGGGGGTCTCCTCAGCGGGGGCGGCGCGGCCTGATCTCAGGGCGAGATCGCGAAGCGGGGTCACAGGGCACGGTCTGTGCAGCTGGGGACCCGGCGGGGATCACGATCGTCGGACAAGAATTCCGGCGGGAGGGGTGATAGCGCTTCAGCGCGCTCCAATAACAGGTGGTGGCAGAGGTGCCGGCGGCCTAGCCCGGGTTTAGAGAGCGACTCCGGTCGGAGCGAGGCTCTCAAGGGGGGCAAAGGCAGGCAGGCTCCCGAGTGTCACAGCCCTAGGAGGGGCGATGAGGGGCGCAGTCTTCCTCAAGCGGGATACACACACGACTCGAGTTTCAGGACGAGCAAAGGCACAAAGAACCCACTGGTCCTGGGGTTCTGTTCAGGGGGCAAGCTCAGATCAAGCCCTTGGAGAATGTTTAAAGCACAAAGCAGCAAAGTCTTTTCAGCAAGTCTCTTCCTCTCCTTTCTCAGCAAGGCAAGCAGCAGGCCAGCTCCTCCAGCGTCTTCTTCTCCTTCTAGTCGGGCAGAGGTTCTTTGTGGTAAAACAGGATTCTGATTTCTTAGGAGCCAGGCTCCTACTTTTATACAGTGATTCTTTTGTTCTTTAGCGCCAGGGGGCCTGGGCCTGGCCCAGTCCAGTTCTGGAGCACTTTGTTATGGTGACTCTGCTCTTTCCTTTCAGCAGCAGGGCAGAGACATCAGCCGCTCCACAGGGGGCGGCGCCGGCTTTGTGGTGGCAGAGCACAGGTCTATCCAAGAGTCAAGGTGTACTCCTCCCACCCATCCTGGTGTCATCTCTCTACCCACCACCTGGCAGCCAACCTGTCTCTGGGGATTCCCCAACCCTGCTCCTTACTGTTGCTAGGCAGAACACACACACACACAGCAGAGGCGGACTGAAATGGCCAGGTCAGTAAATACTAACTTACTAAAAGTAGCATTTACAAACCCAGGATATTAAAATAAACTTGACTACAAGAAGTATTTTATTATTCTGAGTTCAGGCATACTAAACTTGACATTCTACCATGCTCTCTGAGTCCACTGGGGTCACAGCGTGTAGTGACTCCAGCAGCCCATTCTGGCCTATGGAGAGCAGGTAGCCTTCAATAGTGAAAAACGAAAAGGGCTGTAATTCACTACTAGGACATGCCACACACATCAGGGCATGTCCTACCTTATGCCTACAATGCACCCTGCCCTTGGGCCTACCAGAGGGGTGGCTAATATGTGGGTAAGGGAAGGTTGAGGGACTGGCAAGTGGGGGCACTTGCGTAGTCCGCGCGACAGTCCCAGACTGCACGCAGGGTCTGCAGTGGCAGACCCTAGACACATTTTACAAGGCCGCTTTCTGTGGGTGGCGCAACCAGCCCTGCAAGCCCACCAGCAGCATTGGCATTCACAAGCCCTGGCACCCCTGGTGCACTTTACTGGGGACTGACAGTAAATCCAACAAACCAATCATGAGCATCAATTACAGGTACACTTTACCTAGGGAGCACTTGCACTGCGGCACGGATTAGCCGTGACGCAGTCCCCTGAGCGGACAACACCAGTAAAACATCGAGGCACACCATCAAAAAAGTGGAAGGGAAACTCACGCCAAGGTGCCAGGTCTAACAAGAGTCCTCCCAGCAGTGCCCAGACACAGGAGGGGTGTGTGCAGAGTCCTCCCAGCAGTGCCCAGACACAGGAGGGGTGGGTGCAGAGTCCTCCCAGCAGTGCCCAGACACAGGAGGGGTGTGTGCAGAGTCCTCCCAGCAGTGCCCAGACATAAGAGGAGTGTGTGCAGAGTCCTCCCAGCAGTGCCCAGACACAGGAGGGGTGTGTGCAGAGTCCTCCCAGCAGTGCCCAGACACAGGAGGGGTGGGTGCCTAACACTCCCAGCAGTGCTCAGACATAAGAGGGGTGTGTGCAGAGTCCTCCCAGCAGTGCCCAGACACAGGAGGGGTGTGTGCAGAGTCCTCCCAGCAGTGCCCAGACATAAGAGGGGTGTGTGCAGAGTCCTCCCAGCAGTGCCCAGACACAGGAGGGGTGGGTGCAGAGTCCTCCCAGCAGTGCCCAGACGCAGGAGGGGTGGGTGCAGAGTCCTCCCAGCAGTGCCCAGACACAGGAGGGGTGTGTGCAGAGTCCGCCCAGCAGTGCCCAGACACAGGAGGGGTGGGTGCAGAGTCCTCCCAGCAGTGCCCAGACGCAGGAGGGGTGGGTGCAGAGTCCTCCCAGTAGTGCCCAGACACAGGAGGGGTGGGTGCCAAACACTCACAGCAGTGCCCCTGGAAAGAAAAGGGTGGAGTACCCACAGATCCAAGGGCCACAAATGTCAGTCAGGTGCACATGGATCCTGCAGTACATGTACCACATGTGTGCGAGGCTGGGAGTATACACATGCATAGCGCCAAAAAGAAAACATGTCCACATGAAGTCATGTCAACAGTCTACATACACAAGTACAGTGACCACCAAGAACGCCACGAATGATGCAGGTGGAGACATCGCTCAGAATGCATGGCCAAAGTCTAACGAGTCCGTCACACACCCAGCCAATGTAGACACAGCTCAGCACCACATATTGGAATGACCCTGCAGGGAAGATGTCAGGTTACACAGAGGAAGGAACACACCTTGTGACGATGTCACCATGCAGTAACTGCTTACATCAACAAAGTTATGTAGCCAACAGCCTGTGATGGCACACAGATACCAGGGTCCACCCTATGACTAGCACAAGACTACAATTCCCACACACCCAACACATTATCACCACCCAAAATTATGGGGCAGGTCCACAAACAGCAATACCAGATAAACAGTAGTGTACTAAGGAAAAATAAATTGCTTTATTCAGCATCCAAAAATCTGTTTGTCCCTTGAAAGTCCAAAATGTACAATGCCCATAGGGCATTCCAAAGTTCAAATCCAGGTGGGGGACACAGTGGGACGCGTGTCCCATAGGTTGCCTGCACAGTCAGATTCCTCAGTCCTCCAGAGGGGGGGGCATCATGTGGGGGGGAAGGACCAGGCACCGCAGGGACATGAGTGCGAAGGGTAGGCGTCGTGGGTGCAGGGACGGAGGACTCCACCACAGGGGGTGGGGCAGCGCCAAAGGCGGAGGTCAGGATGGCGCTGCACACCTTAGCAAGGTCCTCCAGCGACTCCCCTGCACCCGAAGGAACCACAGGCCCCAAGGAGGGGGGGGGGGCGGAGGGATGGGTCGCAGCGCCACTGGGGGAGGGTGTGGACGGGGGGGGACTCAACTCCCCTGCCGATGTCCTGCCTCCACCGCTTGCGGGGTGGTGCCACACTGGGGCTGATGGACAGACTGGGCAGGACTGACCCTGTATCCGACCTTTGGCCAAGAGAGCTGAGGGGAGGGGATTTGGAGGGAGTGGATTTTGTGGAATGCGGACTCCCACTCTGGCTGCGTGGCTTACGTTTGCCCTCCGACCCAGTGGGTGTGCCTACTTCACCCTGTGTCTGCGTGCCAGGAGGTGTGCGTTTGACCTTCCCTGCTGGTGTGGTGCCTGTGTCTGTTGTGGTGGGTGCATGCTGACATCTGGGGGTACGTGGGACAGGCATGGGAGTGGGAAGTGTGGAGGGGTCAGGGGTAGGGGGTTGGACGAAGCGCTGCAGGAGACCCACTGCTGCAGTCAGTGTCGAGTCAATGGACCTCAGCAAGTTGCGTTGGTCAGCCTGCGATGAGAAAATGCCCTCCAAGTATGCCTCCATGTTGTTCAGCACTTGGCTGTGGCCATGGAGGACATTAAGCATCGCAGCCGGACCAACCTGCAACTGCCGCTGGATGTCCACAGACTCGGCATTGGCGGCAGCAGTGGAGACAGGGGCAGGGGGTGCGGTGCCTGGCAGGAAGGAGACATGTGGTGACCGGGCACGCTGGGAAGGGACACGAGCAAGTGGGAGGTGGCTGATGGCAATGGAGGGGGCGGGGAGAGATGTTGTTCCGCTGTCAGCTGGTGGTGCAGCCTCCGCCCACTCGGAGAGCTCAGCCTCGGACCCGTCAGCTTCATATTCTGTGGTGGCAGTGGACAGGTCCTCCGCCTCACTCCCCTCCGCCTCAGTTCCACTCAATGTGCCAGCCAAGATGTCACCGCTGGCACTGGTGCTCGGTCCCTCCGCTCGGTCTGTGCTGATGTCTCCATCCGTATCCCCCGACGATGCTGTGGGCAAGGTGAAGAGACAGGAATTAATCATACACCTGTATACATATGTCACATGAGTCCAATCTACATAGGTCACAGTGCATAGCCTGAAAAGAAAGATGAGTAACATCTACAATACAAGGTACATATGTAGGCCCTGCAACACACAGTTGGTTGACCCACCATGCCACTGAAAAACTATGGAGAGCATGACACAATTGCAAATGACATGAAATGGATTTGGACAGAGGAGCCAGGCTCTGGGGACAATCCAGCACTGCATCTGCACCACACAGCGTTGCAGAAAATAGGGATGAGCAGGGACCATATCCATGAACTTGAGGCACATGCTGCATAGGTAATACTGAAAACATGCCCACCATGACTGGCTCACTGCACCTTGGGTGTATGTCCAGACAAACATCACACACTGGCCAGACCTAGCAAGGAGATTTCAGTTTTTGACATGTAGGCCTTGCCCGCACCAACCACCCACTACATGAGTCAATTTGTTGAGACACAGGAAGCACTTACATCTCTTAGTCTGGGTGAAATACACATGGGCTTGAAAAAATCTAGATTGGACACAAAATACCCAATGTGCGCCTGGCCAAATAAGCATGTACAAATGGCCATCATCAGATGAGTGTAACAAGACACACGGGCACTGGCCACCGTGATTATGAACAAGGAAAATCAGGTCAGGCTGTACAGTGGACACTTGTACTACATTTTACGTCAATATACATGGTGCCAGGGGACAATGGCACAGAGCACATCCTATGCTGTAGACACTGAGAGTGTCCACCTTTTGTGATGACACACATGACACCTAGGAAAATATGCCCCAGGGGACAGTAGTGGGCACACATCTCCATGGTCCGGAATGGGAATGACTGCAACACACGCCACCATCCCTGCACTATGCGTATCGCACACTCATGCACATCATGTCACAGGCCACAACATAGGACATGCATGCTGTAAGGCATTACACTTGAGAGACTAACTCCCATGTCTGGACTCAGCATCAGTGCCAACTGACATGGAACCCACAAGTACTGAACTGGACAGGGCACAGGCAAGGTCCCAAAACCTGTTACACACCACCCCCACACATGATGCTGCAGGCATTGGTCACGTGGATAAACTGCCAGCCTAGATAACCTTGTGAAGGAGTGACTACACACAGACCAGGGAACACATTGCAAGGAGGGGAAGGGAGTCAGGAGAGCACCGCTATACTGTGGGTAACAGGATCTGCAGAGCACATTTAAACCCTGGCAGTGTATCCATGCAACTGCGCACTTACAAATGCTGGTGACACACAACAAACACACATGTACCTACCCCCTTCCTGCTGCTGCTTCTCCCGTAAGCGCCTATCCAAGTCTGGAAAGACCACCGCCAGCACACGCTTGTGGATGTGGGTCAGATGGCGGCGCCCACTGTTCTTATGGGTCTCAGGTGAGTCCCCCAGCAGGACCCGTGCGATCCTCCGCGTCCAGCACCGGATATCCTGCCAGCGTTTTCTCACCTGGGCCAGGCGCCGCTTGCGACCATCCGTCCTCCTCACGGCACTGACGGCGTTCATCCAGATCTGCTTCTTGGCAGAGGCGCCTACCTCTGAGGATGAACAAGTGACACTACATCAATACACCTCACACATGTCACAGAGACACATATTAGAACAAATTTGCTGGTTACAACAAGGCATAGTATGCAGCCAACGCATTGCACCTTTGTCATAGGGACATTATCCTCTGGGGAAGGGCAAAAGCAGTACGTGCCATTGAAAGTACACAGGTGGAATGAGGGCAACGACACAATCAATGATCCAGGCTCACACTGTGCATCACAAGCTACACCAGGATTATGTGCAGCACCTCAAAGCAGTCACATGCCACAGGCCACTGACGCTACCTCAGCAGAGTACACAGACACACACAGGCACAGGACATTCACCTGCCATTGGCAACTGCCGCTACAAACCTCACTCTGCACATGTGCCACTAGACTGGGTGGGGTAACAGGTGTGGGGATGGCTCATCACGGCAGACACACATCACTGTTCCCTGCACACAGCAGATGGCCAGGGTATACCCATCCCTCATGCAGCTGGGGTGCTACCCTCCACATATGCACCCACCCACATGACAGGGGACTTACACACACACCGATGTCCAGGGTACAAACACATCATGTGGACACTCTCAGCACAGCTGCATGACACAAACACACATCTGTGGGTACAGTCACCTGTCACACTGGGGTGAACACAGAATCACATGAGGACTGTAGAAACAACATTCCAAGGAGGATTAGAGAGGCAGAATGTGGCATGCACCATGCAGTGATTGTCACTGTGAACACAATGCAAGTGAGGACAGCAGACATGCACCACAGCATGTTCTGGCTGGGAGACATCAGGCATTCCCCCCCCGGGATCCCCCCTACAGTACAATGCATGTGTGTCACACCTGGACACAATGCCAGAAGTGACAGTCACAAAAAAGGGCCACAGTCTGTGCTAGTGCACTCAGCACTCACCTGATACCCTGGTCGGCCATACAGCAAGGGTTACTGTGGGAGGATCACATCCAGCAATGCCATGTTCTCCTCCAGGGTGAAAGGCTGGGCCCTCTCCACAGACCTTGACATGGTGCCAGAGGAATCACGAGCAGCAGCAGTGTGGTAGAATCGAAATATGTGCAGGCAAGTGCTCTCTCATGGGACCTGGGTGCCTTTTATCAGCCTTGCTGGCCTGTTCCATGCACAGGAGTACAGAGTGATTGGTCACTCACATTTGCATCCTATGTTTCCTCCAATCCCTTTAAACCTAGCACAGTCAGTGTTTTTTTGTTTCTTCTTGAGCATGATGTCAACTCCACAACCACTTTGCAACAAAGTAGATTCATTCAAACCGACTTTTGCTGTGCACCTGTTGTAAAAAAAATCAGACTTTAAACTTGGTCCCCATGACAACCAGCATGCATGAAGAACATTATACTTGTCCCTCATGTGTCCCTATGTAATTTGGAGATTCACACACAGGTACGGTGCGTTCCAGGGGCCCTAGGGCACCCCAAATGCATAGCAACGGCCCTTACAGGCGTGTGTACGCTCCGTATCACTATGGGTACACATACGCGAGCACACCCATGGTGATAGTGAGCGTACGCGTGTGTGTACGCTCCATATCACTATGGGTACGCATACGCGAGCACACCCATAGTGATAGTGAGCGTACAGGCGTGTGTACGCTCCGTATCACTATGGGTACGCATACGCGAGCACACCCATAGTGATAGTGAGCGTACAGGCGTGTGTACGGTCCGTATCACTATGGGTACGCATACGCGAGCACACCCATAGTGATAGTGAGCGTACAGGCGTGTGTACGGTCCACATCACTATGGGTGTGCTCGCGTATGCGTACCCATAGTGATACGGAGCGTACACACGCGCGTACGCTCACTATCACCATGGGTGTGCTCGCGTATGCGTACCCATAGTGATACGGAGTGTACACACGCCTGTACGCTCACTATCACTATGGGTGTGCTCGCGTATGCGTACCCATAGTGATACGGAGCGAACACACGCGCGTACGCTCACTATCACCATGGGTGTGCTCGCGTATGCGTACCCATAGTGATACGGAGCGTACACACGC
This sequence comes from Triturus cristatus, assembly GCF_964204655.1. Lineage (NCBI taxonomy): Eukaryota > Metazoa > Chordata > Amphibia > Caudata > Salamandridae > Triturus > Triturus cristatus. The sequence continues at coordinate 27,843,915 of NC_140583.1, read as the reverse complement.
GCGTACGCTCACTATCACCATGGGTGTGCTCGTGTATGCGTACCCATACTGATACGGAGCGTACACACGCCTGTACGCTCACTATCACTATGGGTGTGCTCGCATATGCGTACCCATAGTGATACGGACCGTACACACGCGCGTACGCTCACTATCACTATGGGTAGGCCTACGGCTGCACTCCCATAGTGATGGGGAACGTACACACGCCCTCAGGGCGAATGTACGGTGCCTTACACACATAACAGTGGTGACAGGCAGCACACAGAAAGGAATAGAGCTGACATACTTGTCCATGGATGGACATCAAGGCATTGATTGGCCAGTACTACATGTGTGGGGCACAGGTGTGAAAGGCTGTGAGGTGGCACATTACTCCTGAGTTGTGGAGGCAATAGATGTATGATGAGGAGTGTACAGATGTTATGTGTGACGGTGCTATATGTGCCAGACATGCCCTTCACTCCTTTGACATGTGTGCATGTCGTACAGCACACTTGAGATGGGCGTCACTGGCGTGGCACAGTCAGCAACACACGCAAGTGTCCCCTGATGGCCCGCTACAGGGGTTACCACACCAGACATGTGACTACCCATGGTGCACGATGTGACTATGTCATGTATGTGTGTTGTGTTCACATTAGCTTGATGTTGGTGTTCCCACAAAAGCATCTGCTGTTGCTGCAACCAACATGTGTCTGTGTGTAGATGGACATGGCACACTGTAACGCACACCAGGCCACATGTGGTATCGGATGTTAGGTGTGTATGTATGCATGGGACACGGAGTAGCGTAACAATGACCTGTCTGCATCCTCTCAATGTATGTGTGGTCAGTGATGACATGTACACCTTCATGGCAAGGTGTGTGGGCTGTCCTAGTGTAATGTCATGTGACCTGTGGCTCAAGTGTTCCGCTACCTGTCTCTGCAATCAACATCCTACTTCTGCTGATATGTTGATGTATGTCACTCCTGTATTGCGTCTGGCTGTTCACTTACACTGGGACACAGCTAGTCCCATGCCATGGGATGTGGAGGTTCGCAATATCCGTGTGTAGCTGGGTCTTGGTAGGAGTGTCACCTGGCAGCCATACGTGTCCAGGGCATGTAGCACATACCTGACTCCCTATGTAGCATATGTGTATTGACAGATTAACATGTGCTCAGTACATACAAATTGTTGTTGTAGTGCACTCACTCTTCCTTGTCACTTCCAAATTACTGCAGAGCGCCGCCTCTTCCCCGACCTATTCCGGACTTGGCTGACATGCGGGAGAATGACTGTATACGCTGCTACCGCTTCCCCCAACCGTTGATTGAGGAGTTGACGGCAAGGCTGGCACCACACCTGCTACCGCAGCACAGGTATCCTACGGCACTGACACCCAAGCTGAAGATAATGGCAGCCCTGCATTTTCTTGCCACGGGTACCTTTCAATATACCATAGCTCATGTTGGGGGCATGTCCCAGAGCATGTTCAGCCGTGTGCTGCATGATTTTTTAGAGGCCATGTTGCTTCACCTGGATGAGTTCATCCATTTCCCAACTCCTGAAGTGTTGACTGGTGTCAAGCGTGGATTCTATGCCCTGGGAGGGATGCCCCATGTCATTGGGTCCATAGATGGGACACATGTGGCTTTGGTACCACCACAGGCACAGGAGGTAGTGTACAGGAATCGCAAGCACTACCACTCCATCAATGCCCTTGTGGTGTGTCTGTCCAACATGGTGATTTCACATGTCTGTGCTCGTTTTCCAGGATCAGCACACGATGCCTACATCATGAGGCGTAGCAGGGTGCCTGAAATGATGACGCAGCTGCGCAACGAACGAGCATGTGTTGTTGGTGGGTACACTCTGTCTGTCCTGTATTTTGCGTAGACTTCCAGCCCGACCGCTTCCCCTGTCCTACTTATGTCCATGTGGTTTCCATGTAGGGGACGCTGGCTATCCCAACATGCCATGGCTGATCACACCTCTCCGCAACCCCAGCACGCCGGCCCAGCTCCGCTACAACACCGCCCATGGCCGGAAAAGGCGAGTGATAGAGAGGACATTTGGCCTCCTGAAGAGCCGATTCAGGTGCCTCCACAAGACCGGCGGCGCCCTCCCATATGCCCCGGCGAAGGTCTGCAAAATCTTCATGGTCTGCTGCATGCTGCACAACATGGCAGTTGAGAAAGCTGTGCCACTCATCCTGGATCAAGATGATCAGGACCATCCACCTGTGGAGGACGAAGGTCTTGGCAATGGGGCTAGTGATGTGGAGGATGTGGTTCCGCAAGAGGACATCCGGACTCGGCTCATACGCGACTTCTTTGCTTAGTGGTGAGTACCAGTGTCTGAGTGTGCACGCATTGGTCCCCGTGTGGCATGTGTTGCGATGTGTGTGTCCATCTGCATGTATGCCACGTGAGTCAGAGGTGTGTGTGGATGTGTCACTCGAGTGATGGTGCCAGTGATGAGTGTATTTCCACAGTCATAATTGTGACCTAGCATGTTGTCATCCTTACATGTGTTGAGTACATGCACATGCAAGTGGCTGTGCTTTTCGTGGCTGACTTCTTGTGTGTCTCTCTTCCCCAGGTACTTGCGCATGCTGTCTGCTGCTTGCATTGTTGTGGCACTGCTATTCCTCATGGACACGTCATCGTGTGCTGACTCAGTGTTACACGCACGGACAAGTTTGGAAGTCTCCTTAGGGTAAGGGATGCATCAGGGGTGTATTGGGTGTGGCAGTTGTTCACGATGTGTGCACAATGCCCCTGTCGATGTTTGGTTCCTCTGCAGACATGTTGCATCACCATGGGACACATTACATGTAGCTGGATACACCTGAATAGATGGTCACACTTGTTGACAGTCAACTGTAATGGGATAGTGGATTGTGATGATGGCATCAATGTGTGTCTGCCCTCGGACACATACGGTTTGCATTGGCTTGACGTGGTGTGGGACTTCCACATCAGAGGATCAATGGTGTATGGCAGCCTCTCTGTGAGCAGCAGGGGGTGTTTAGCTGTTACCCGGCACTTGTGTGCCCGTTCCATGGATATCACGCATTTGTGGTGCAGAAGGGGGGTGCCAGTGTTGGACCCACATGTTAATCCACATGACCTGTGTATGTGTACTCCGAGTTGCCTCTGCATTCAGGAATACATGACTAATAAAGGTGTCCCTATGCCTCCAAGGTGCCTCTTCTCAGTCAATGCTGGTGTGTTGCCATGGTGCATATGGCATGTCTGGTATGGTTTTCAGTCATAGTGGCTATGTGTCTATGTGTAGAGTAGCAAGATGCAAGCTGTTTGTGTGGGATTGGACTCTGTATTGTGCATGATGTCCATGACTGTGTGGGTATTGTGACATGTGCCATCCCCATGCATCCAACGTTGGCCAGGCCACCATTCTCTGCATCCACCTGACTCAAGCTTTCAGGACATGGTTCTGCCACCTGTCTACACTTACCTGGGTGCCCCCCAGGACACTCCACATGATCCCTGGCCTCTGCGCATGACTGTTGCTGTACTCAATATGTCTGTCGGCACGGTTGTTCGGCCACCCCCTCAGCTGGTTGGGCCCATCACGGGTGTGTATGGTGCTCCATGTCTGTCTTGCCTAATACATTGTGACCCATGTGTGTCCTGTGCTAGACTCAGGCCCCAGGGTGTGGATGGTTGAAGTCATATGAAAACTCAGGCATGCTTAGACTTTACAAGACACATGTAATGTAATAATGCAAAATTTAGGCATCATCTCTTGATCGTGTACGTTTTTATTTGTGTTGGGGTACGTGTTGGGGGGGGGGGGGTATGACAAGAGGGGCTTTCCGGGTGTGTGGAATCCAAAGTTCACTGGGGGAGTTGGTGTCCTTGCCATTGAAAATCGTCAGAGTCCATGCCACAGTCTTTGTCCACATTGGTCAGACAGTGACCAGCAAGTCCATGTGGCAGAGAATGTCATTTGCTGATGTGCTGCTGTTGGTCCAGTGGGCCAGGTGCCAGGCCAGGTGTCCTGGGAGATGGTGCTGTTGCTCCGACCCTCACGGTCTTTTCCGTGGACGACCCGCCCTCCTGCGGGAACCCTCAGAAGCAGGCCGTGATGATGTTTGGGATGCTCCGTCGGATGTATCCTCCTCCTCCTGATCCCTCCCTGTGGGTGGTGATGTTCTTCGCCTGGTGGCACAGGGAGGGTTGCCCATGTTGTCGGCTATCCGACGGAGTGAACGGTCAATTCCCGTGAACAGCGTTGTAGGAGAGTAGGGTCTGCTATCCTATGGTCACCCCAAATTTTTGCTTTTTGCTTCACTGGTTTTTGACATATTGAGGCTGTGGGCCTGCTAATCAGACCCCCAGCCTGCTGTTCTCTCTACTAAATTTACACTATGCGCCCTAGGTGCATAACCAATTGGAAGTGGATCACCCTGTGAGCCCCTGTACCAGTGTACACTAGGTACCCAGGGCATTGGTGTATCTAAGGCCTACCAGGGGCTGAAGCATGTATTGTGCCACCCCTGGCCTGGCCTAACAATTTGACACAACTGGCTGTTCACTCAGCTGGGGTAAGTTAGTGTAACCACCTCTTACTTAGGTGTAGTATACCTATACCTAACCTTAAATGGGACACATGTTAACCTATAAGTCACTCCTATGGCAGGCCTTGACAATCCTGAAGGCAGAGTGCTTGGTTCCATGTGAGATGGTGCTCTGGCATGAGCTGAGCCTGTCTGCAGTGGTCGGAACCACTTCCTTCTACTGTTTCCAGATATCGTCATACCATATACTCTTGAGTGCATTATGAACCTCGCGGTAAAATGCTATCTTTGGTTTGGCTTTATCAAAACATGTCGGGTAAGGTGTCATATGAATTGGAATACTAACCCCTCGCCAATTCTGGCGACGGGGTTAGCATTCCACCCTTCTAGAGGGACACGACATGTACAGTACCTGAAACCCGGGTAAAATCAGACATAGCCTCTGCTCCACAAAATGGATGCTGCCACCACAGACACAAGTCTGCCCTCCTGCTGCTGGGAGTCCTTCCAGCTTGGGAGGTGTGGACAAAGGGTTTCCTGCCAGGGGAGGTGCCTGCACCACCCCAGACAGGATTTTGTGTATTGGTCAGGTAGGGCTTGAAAGAAACCAGACATGCCTGAGGCTCACAAGGAGCCTCGGTGCATATGCCAGTTCAAACCGGTCCTGGGGCACACCAGCCCCGGACCTGGGGCGAGCTGGACAAAGGATTGGGGGTGTAACCACCCCCCTTCCTGGTCCCACCCTTAGGGAGGGACCTAGCAGGTAGTCCGGCCCCTAGAATCCGCGTAAAGGTAGGAGCTGTGTCCTAAGACTTCAGACATCCTGGAATCAACTTAACCACAAGAAGAAGACGGGAACTTCGACGCTCTGCTGCACAGAGGACTGAAGGAAATCTCCCCTATGGTCAGGGAGTGACCAACCAGCTATTGAACGTCTGCTTTGCCGCCGCTTCCTGCCGGAGCCCGAGCCCAGAGCCCGACAATACCTGGACCTCCAGACCTCTCACCGCCCGATCCACAGTCCCTGAAAAGAAGGAACCCGTGGAGGCACCGAGACACGTGGAGCCAGCCATCTTGAAAGACCGACGACAAGCTGCAAGCGCCGCGACAGAGGCTCCCTCCAAGTTGTGCTTTGGGTCCTGAGAAGCCCAACCATCGAGCAGCATCTGCACCAAAGGTGAGCCCTCCAGCATCTCCACGATCTGCGTGGGGCCCCTCTGCACTTTGCATCTCGACGCACCTGCCCGGTCCCTGGCCCGTTGGCTAGTGGCCATTTTGGCGATGAAACCTAAAATCAACGATGCTGGTCTCGTTGCTCCAGACTGGCCCTAGCTGCTCTCCAAAAGAGCAGCCCCTCTGACCTTGCTGGTCAGAACAATCAGCTTTCCTCTCTTTCCACGACTCCTGCCTTTGCCAAGGCTTGTTTGCTTCTTTTGAGTTGCCGACACCACCGACAGCGAGAGCATGCGTGGAGCAGCTTGTGAACCGATTTCTGGACGTCGTCGACCTTCAGGGACCACGTGGCTGCGGAGACAATCTACCCTTCACCACCTGTTTGCACCCGACATCGCCTGGTACCTACCTGGTGCTACGCCGGTCACTGGCTAGTGACTGTGAACACTGTCCCCTCTGCTTTCAGGTCTTCTACAACTCCGATCCACTCTTGGATCCACCGCATCTCTTCTGGACCGACCGCCTGCAGCATCTTTGTCATCAGGCTCCATTGTATCGATAGAAGAAACCCGACGCACTTCGAGACCTATGCACCCGCTTCCTGTGGGTGAGGTAAAGCTGGCACTCCGGTGCCCAAGTGTAGAGAATCATCTCTAGTGTCTGTGTTTCAAATCTTAAGATCGTAGTCCACCCAGAAGACCCTTTCTGCAGTAACTTTGTAACTTTTACGCACCCATTGAAAACCTATGGGAGCCCGCGTGTAACTTTCCTCACTGCACACGCGACCCGTGGACCTCCTGGTCACTAACTGAAGTTAGCTCCTTGTAGGCCCAGCGATTCTAGAGGCCCTAGGCCTTTTCACTTTCCTGTTCGTGGTACTTATACCACTATTTTAGTATATGGTTTGAGTGGCCACCAGGGCCCACCCATATAAAGTGCAACTTCTGTATATTATCACATTGTCTTGTTTAACGATTTGTGCTCCCGTGCTCATAGAGAGTCTAGGGGATACTTTGAGAAATAAATACATATATATTTTCAATATATATCTGTGTGGTGTCCTTTCATTGGTATAAAGGGGGATTGCATTTGGTAAAACAGCCTGCTTAACACGCTTCAACGAGTTTAGCCTCAAAGACTGCTTAGCCTACGCTACCACTAGGGCAGCTAGTCCGAAAAGGTTGACTTACAACCACACCATAAGGGTTGCTTGGCATGGTACAAGGTGGTCACTTTAACTAGTGAACATCATATACCAGGCCAACTTCTCACATTGGTGAGCAGCGGTTGGATTTGAGCTTGCTGTGTTTTACCATTGTAATCTCTTGGTTACCAATTGAAAGATCACATAGGTACCTGTAGGTACATATAAAACAAGATAGATATACTTAAGTTCTACTGAACTTAGTTGTTGTAGAGTAAAGGGAGTAGCACACCCTGACTACAACTACTAGATAGGTTTAGTAGGTAAACCCAAGTGTAGGTAGATTGCAACACATCCACCCACACTTAAGAGCAATGGAGGGGGCAGAGGGGTCCAAGGTACCCATCTCTGTCGAGAGTGACCCCCAGAGGGCACCAGCTCTCTTTGCTACCCTAAATCAAAATGAGCTCAGGCAGTTGGCAAATATCAGGGGCCTTAAACAGCCCAAGAACCCTACTTCTGCTGAACTCAGAGAGCTTTTACAAGCTGATGAAGATCAGAAAGCTCTCAATAAAGCCTCCCAGTTAGGCCCCTTAGGGACTGGAACAGGAGGCCCCCCTTCTGAAGATGCTACTGAGGTACCCCTTTCCAATAGTCACCCCTTAGATGAGATTCATACTACAGAGGATGAAAGTGATAGGGATACAGATGTTAGTGGGGATGAAGGGAGAACTAGCCCAGTGCCAAGTGTTATACGTGGCCCAGCTAACCTAAGGCTATTGGGGACTGACAATGGGATCATCCCATTGGATCTCCCCAGTGGACTTAACACGGGGCTTGGGAGGCAAAGGAATCACTCAGGTGAATCTAATGCTTCTCATGCCTCTAGAGGCTCTCAAGGTCACTCCAGGAGAAGGATGACCACCCCTCAGAGGAGGGAGCATGAGGCCAGAATGCAGGAAGCCCAGCTGAGGATCAGGAAGCAGGAGCTAGAGGTAGCCCTGATGGAAGAGAAACTGAACAAGGCTAGGCAACCTAAAGAGAGTGGGTCTATACCCACTAGTGGCAGCATTGTCCCTAAGGACAAAGATAGGGTCTTTGACAATAGGAACCTGTCCAAGGTTGTGCCCCCCCTACAAAAGTGGGGATGACATCCACAAATGGATGACTGCTCTTGAGAGAGCCTGCAAAGTGCAGCAGGTTCCTGAAGACCAGTGGGCAGCAATCTTATGGCTCTCCTTTGAAGGAAGAGGCAGAGATAGACTCCTCACTGTTAGGGAGGAGGATGTCAGAAATTACAGAGCCCTGAAGAGTGTCCTAGTTGATGGGTTAGGCTTAACCACTGAACAGTACAGGTTAATGTTCAGAGACACCCAGAAGACACAGACTCAGGACTGGTCTGAATACATTGAATGTGCCACTAAGGCTTTGGAGGGTTGGTTGCTGAGAAGTAAGGTATCTGATTATACAGGATTGTACAATTTGATGATGAGAGAACAGATTTTAAATAACTGTCAGAACCAGCAACTGCATCAACACGTGGTTGACTCAGATCTGACCTCTCCCCAAGAATTGGGAAAGAAGGCAGACAAATGGGTCAGAACCAGGGTTAAGCAAAAGAACCAGAACCAGGGCCAAGGGGGTGATCAGAAGAAAACAGACCAAAAGGGTGGAGATCAGAAATCTAAAGACCAGAAGTCTTCAACAGGGCACCAAACTAGTACTAACGAAGGTGGGTCCCAGCCTAAAGGGAAGAAGAAAGAAGGTCCAAAGAAACCCTGGTGCAAATCTTGCAAGAATACAACTCACTGGACTAGTGATTGTACGAAGGGTGGAGCCCCCAACACTGTTGCCCCTAAGGCACCTGCTCCCAGTACTACTGTTAGCAGTGTTGGTCCCCAAACAAAGGGTGTAGTGGGAATCACTATGGGAACTGAAGGAGATTCTGACTTAGACAGAACCCTGACACAGGCAGTCTTGATCTGTGATGGGGACATGGATTTGTCGCTGACTGTGAGCCCCAGTAACCTGGGCAAGTACAGACAGACTCCTTTAATTAATGAAAAAGTGGCTCAAGCCTACAGGGACACATGTGCCAGTGTCACTATGGTGACACCAGGCTTTGTGGACCCTGGACAGTACATACCAGGTGAGAACTACCTGGTGACCAATGTCAGCAATGCCACTACTTCACATAGTGTGGCAGTTGTTAACTTCTCATGGAGAGTGGTAACTGGCCTCAAAAGGGTTGTGGTTAGTGCAGACCTCCCAGTAGAATGTTTGTTGGGCAATGACCTAGAGAGATCTCTATGGTCAGAAGTGGAGTACAGGACACATGCAGAGATGTTAGGTATATCACCACATGTCCTTGCTGTGACCAGGTCACAGGCCAAAAAGTGCCTTACTGAACCACAGGTCTTGGATCCTGGAACAATGGACCAAGCACCTACCAAGAAGAAGAACAGGAGGGTTAAGGCTGTGCCTTCCCCCCTGCCTCAAGGTGATGATCAGCCTTCCCAGGAAGATGATCTAGAGAACCCTGAAGGAACTGTCCCTGAAGAGCTTGAACCTGATCAGGTTCAGTTTCTGGGGACAGGGGGACCTTCCAGGGCTGACTTGGGGCAGGCTCAGTTATCCTGTCCCTCTCTCGAACCCCTCAGACAGCTGGCTGCTGCTGAGGCTGCTGGGAATGCTCAAGGTACCCATAAAGTGTATTGGGATGATGGGCTCCTTTATTCAGAGGCTAGAGACCCAAAACCTGGTGCAACCAGGAGGTTGGTTATACCTCTGCAATTTAGGGGCTTCCTTCGTACCTTGGCCCATGATATTCCTCTAGCAGGACACTTAGGCCAGAACAAGACTTGGGACAGACTTGTCCCTCACTTTCACTGGCCTCACATGAATGAAGATACCAAGGAGTTTTGTCGCTCCTGTGTGACCTGCCAAGCCAGTGGCAAATCAGGTGGCACAACAAAGGCCCCCCTAATACCACTACCTGTGGTGGGGGTCCCCTTTGAAAGAGTGGGAATAGACATAGTGGGTCCCATGGATCCTCCCACTGCATCTGGGCACAGATTTATACTGGTGGTAGTGGATCATGCCACCAGGTATCCAGAGGCAATTCCCCTTAGGACCACTACAGCACCTGTTGTGGCCAGGGCCCTGCTGGGAGTATTCTCCAGAGTGGGGTTTCCTAAGGAGGTGGTTTCTGACAGAGGTACCAACTTCATGTCAGGATACTTGACAGCTATGTGGAAGGAATGTGGTGTCAACTACAAGTTCACCACTCCTTATCACCCACAATGCAACGGGCTTGTTGAGAGATTCAACAAGACCCTAAAGGGTATGATCAAAGGATTACCTGAAAAGCTCAGGCGAAGATGGGACATCCTTCTACCCTGCCTTCTGTTTGCTTACAGAGAGGTCCCACAAAAGGGGTTGGCTACAGCCCCTTTGAATTGTTGTTTGGGCACCCTGTAAGAGGCCCACTGTGTTTAGTGAAGGAAGGATGGGAGTTACCTCTCAAAAAGCCTAAACAAGACATAGTGGACTATGTACTTGGTCTCCGCTCCAGGATGGCTGAGTATATGGAGAAGGCATCCAAAAACCTTGAGGCAAGCCAGGCCTTACAGAAAGCTTGGCATGACCAAAAGGCTGTCTTGGTTGAGTTTCAGCCAGGACAGAAGGTATGGGTGATGGAGCCAGTGGCCCCAGCAGCACTCCAAGACAAATGGTCTGGACCCCATACAATCCTGGAAAAGAAGGGAGAGGTCACCTACTTGGTGGACCTAGGAACTCCCAGGAGTCCCCACAGGGTACTCCATGTTAACAGGTTAAAAGCATATGTTGACAGGGCAGACATGGGCTTGCTCATGGCTACAGATGAGGGACAGGAGAAAGAGAGTGACCCTCTCCCAGACCTGTTGTCTCAGAACCCTGAAGATGGTTCAGTTGAAGGAGTGACCCTTGGAGGCAACCTCACTGATCATCAGCAGATTGAATGTAGACAGGTTCTACAATCATTTCAACACATGTTTTCCTTGATACCTAGTCAAACTGACTGGTGTACCCATGTGGTGGACACTGGTGACAGTCAGCCTGTAAAGAACAAGCTTTACAGACAACCTGACCACGTCAGGGACTGTATAAAGGCTGAGGTACACAAAATGCTGGAATTAGGTGTCATTGAACCCTCAGAGAGCCCCTGGGCTAGCCCAGTGGTTCTGGTCCCCAAACCTCACACCAAAGATGGCAAGAGAGAGATGAGGTTCTGTGTGGATTACAGAGGACTCAATGCTGTCACCAGGACAGATGCACATCCTATTCCAAGGGCAGATGAGCTCATAGACAAACTAGCTTCTGCTAAGTTTTTGAGCACATTTGACTTGACAGCTGGCTTTTGGCAAATCAGATTAGCTGAGGAGTCTAAGGCCAAAACAGCATTCTCAACCCCAGGTGGGCATTATCAATTTTTGGTGATGCCCTTTGGTCTGAAGAATGCACCTGCCACCTTCCAAAGGTTAGTGAATCAAGTCCTTACTGGGTTGGATGACTTTTGTGCAGCATATCTTGATGACATTGCTGTCTTTAGCTCCACCTGCGAGGATCACCTGATCCACCTGAAGAAGGTACTTGAGGCTCTGCAAAGGGCAGGCCTCACTATCAAGGCTACTAAGTGCCAGATAGGGCAGAGTAAGGTTGTGTATTTGGGCCACCTTGTAGGTGGAGGCCAAGTTCAACCACTGGAGAGTAAGATACAATCCATCAAGGACTGGTCTCCTCCAACCACCCAGACTCAAGTTCGAGCTTTCTTGGGCTTGACTGGGTACTACAGGAAGTTTGTTAAGAACTATGGGTCCATTGTGACTCCTCTTAATGATCTGACATCCAAGAAGATGCCCAAAAAGGTTCAGTGGACAGTAAGCTGTCAAAAGGCATTTGACGACCTGAAGAAGGCCATGTGCTCTGCACCTATCCTGAAAAGTCCTGACTACTCCAAAGAGTTTATTGTCCAAACAGATGCTTCTGAGTTGGGTGTGGGAGCTGTGCTGTCACAAATTAATGTAGATGGTCAAGACCAACCCATTGCTTTTATTAGCAGAAGGTTGACCCCCAGAGAGAAGAATTGGTCAGCTATTGAGAGGGAGGCCTTTGCTGTGGTGTGGGCCCTGAAGAAGCTGAGGCCATACTTGTTTGGCACTCACTTCAAGATTCAGACCGACCATAAGCCCCTCTTGTGGCTAAATCAGATGAAGGGTGAAAACCCCAAACTGCTTAGGTGGTCCATTTCCCTACAGGGGATGGACTTTACAGTGGAGCACAGGCCAGGTACAGACCATGGGAATCCAGATGGTCTCTCCAGGTACTTCCACTTAGGACATGAAGACGAGACTGGACAAGGCTAGTTTAATGTCCCTGCGTTTGGGGGGGGGGGGGTTGTGTAGGAGAGTAGGGTCTGCTATCCTATGGTCACCCCAAATTTTTGCTTTTTGCTTCACTGGTTTTTGACATATTGAGGCTGTGGGCCTGCTAATCAGACCCCCAGCCTGCTGTTCTCTCTACTAAATTTACACTATGCACCCTAGGTGCATAACCAATTGGAAGTGGATCACCCTGTGAGCCCCTGTACCAGTGTACACTAGGTACCCAGGGCATTGGTGTATCTAAGGCCTACCAGGGGCTGAAGCATGTATTGTGCCACCCCTGGCCTGGCCTAACAATTTGACACAACTGGCTGTTCACTCAGCTGGGGTAAGTTGGTGTAACCACCTCTTACTTAGGTGTAGTATACCTATACCTAACCTTAAATGGGATACATGTTAACCTATAAGTCACTCCTATGGCAGGCCTTGACAATCCTGAAGGCAGAGTGCTTGGTTCCATGTGAGATGGTGCTCTGGCATGAGCTGAGCCTGTCTGCAGTGGTCGGAACCACTTCCTTCTACTGTTTCCAGATATCGTCATACCATATACTCTTGAGTGCATTATGAACCTCGCGGTTAAATGCTATCTTTGGTTTGGCTTTATCAAAACATGTCGAGTAAGGTGTCATACGAATTGGAATACTAACCCCTCGCCAATTCTGGCGACGGGGTTAGCATTCCACCCTTCTAGAGGGACACGACATGTACAGTACCTGAAACCCGGGTAAAATCAGACATAGCCTCTGCTCCACAAAATGGATGCTGCCACCACAGACACAAGTCTGCCCTCCTGCTGCTGGGAGTCCTTCCAGCTTGGGAGGTGTGGACAAAGGGTTTCCTGCCAGGGGAGGTGCCTGCACCACCCCAGACAGGATTTTGTGTATTGGTCAGGTAGGGCTTGAAAGAAACCAGACATGCCTGAGGCTCACAAGGAGCCTCGGTGCATATGCCAGTTCAAACCGGTCCTGGGGCACACCAGCCCCGGACCTGGGGCGAGCTGGACAAAGGATTGGGGGTGTAACCACCCCCCTTCCTGGTCCCACCCTTAGGGAGGGACCTAGCAGATAGTCCGGCCCCTAGAATCCGCTTAAAGGTAGGAGCTGTGTCCTAAGACTTCAGACATCCTGGAATCAACTTAACCACAAGAAGAAGACGGGAACTTCGACGCTCTGCTGCACAGAGGACTGAAGGAAATCTCCCCCATGGTCAGGGAGTGACCATCTTGCTAACGCAAGCACCAACCAGCTATTGAACGTCTGCTTTGCCGCCGCCTCCTGCCGGAGCCCGAGCCCAGAGCCCGACAAGACCTGGACCTCCAGACCTCTCACCGCCCGCAGCATCTTTGTCATCAAGCTCCATTGTATCGATAGAAGAAACCCGACGCACTTCGAGACCTATGCACCCGCTTCCTGTGGGTGAGGTAAAGCTAGCACTCCGGTGCCCAAGTGCAGAGAATCATCTCTAGTGTCTGTGTTTCAAATCTTAAGATCGTAGTCCACCCAGAAGACCCTTTCTGCAGTAACTTTGTAACTTTTACGCACCCATTGAAAACCTATGGGAGCCCGCGTGTTACTTTCCTCACTGCACCTCCTGGTCACTAACTGAAGTTAGCTCCTTGTAGGCCCAGCGATTCTAGAGGCCCTAGGCCTTTTCACTTTCCTGTTCGTGGTACTTATACCACTATTTTAGTATATGGTTTGGGTGACCACCAGGGCCCATCCATATAAAGTGCAGCTTCTGTATATTATCACATTGTCTTGTTTAACAATTTGTGCTCCCGTGCTCATAAAGAGTCTAGGGGATACTTTGAGAAATAAATACATATATATTTTCAATATATATCTGTGTGGTGTCCTTTCATTGGTATAAAGGGGGATTGCATTTGGTAAAACAGCCTGCTTAACACGCTTTAACGAGTTTAGCCTCAAAGACTGCTTAGCCTACGCTACCACTAGGGCAGCTAGTCCGAAAAGGTTGACTTACAACCACACCATAAGGGTTGCTTGGCATGGTACAAGGTGGTCACTTTAACTAGTGAACATCATATACCAGGCCAACTTCTCACAAGCGTCACAAGCTCAGCCTGTCTGTCCTCCATCCGCCCTTGGTGTCGCAGTAGACAGGCATGTTGCTCCGCATGTTGCTGGGCCTGCTGGGTCTTGATCTCCTCGAGGGTCCCCTTCATCTCATTGAGGGTGGACACAACCTGGCTCATGCCCGTGGTGTCCTGCCGGTATGTGTCCAGGATGTCTCGTACATGGGAATATTCCGGCTCCGCAGCCAACTGGTCAGGCTCGCGCCTCCGCCGTCCTCCACTCCCACCACCCCTGCCCACTTGCATCTGGCCTGCCCTTGTGGGCACATCGGGTCTCCGGGACCCCTGAGGGGTGGCATTTGCGTTGTCGCCTGCCTTCTCCTGGGTGCCCGGTACACCGTGTCCCTCCTGGTCAGCCTGGCTGCGTTGTGGTGGTGGGGCAGGGATCCTTGGTGTCTCCTGGGATGTGGCAGGAGTGGGGGTGGTGGTTGGCCCAGTTGTATCTGACACAGGTGCTGCAGGTGGTTGGACACCAGAGGGGCCAGGTTGGTCGGGGTCGTCCACAGAGTGGTGAGAGTCGTTACTGCCGGTGGGATCGTCATCCCGCAGAGCCGGGTCCTGTGAGTGATCCACGACGTTGACCTGTGTGTGTGTGAGACAATGTTATTATTGTTCCATGCAACATCCATGTTTCATTAGTTTCAAAGTTTGCACATTTCCTCTGGGTATTTGGATATGCCTTGCCTTCCACTCACAGTGCACTTGTGCATGAGTATGTCCCTTGTCCACAGCTTTTGAGACTTTACCTATGTGTGACACAGTCTTACTTGCTGCGTCAATTGTGACTGCAGTCAGCAGTGGAGTGAGCAGGTGTGGCGAGCCATGCATTGGCGCCTTCCGTGTTGCACTGTACGTGGGCACATGGAGTTGTTCCACACACTTATATAATGCAGGTAGCTGTCGTTGTGCTCGTGCACTGGTTCAGACATGGCCCAGTGTTTTGCCATGGAGAAGAGAGGGGGATTCATGCACTGGCCACCCTTGTCTACATGCACGCAGTCCACCTGCTGACGAGCAGACATTCCCACACCACCCAAGGCTGGATTAGTCTCCCTGTGTATCCCTTTCTCACTCCCTCTCTGTCCCCCTCTCCCTCCCTCCCTGTGTCAGCCTCCTCCCTCTGTCCGTCTCCCTGTGTCTTCCTCCCTCTCTCTCCCCCTCTCCCTCCCTCTGTGTGTCACCCTCTGTCACCTCAGCCCAGCTTCCTAGGCACACACTTTTTTCAGATCTTTGAATGGCCCTTGGCTTGTTCATGTGAGTGTGTTTGTGATCTCCAGGCACCCATTGGGTGTAGTGTCTGTGTCTGCGCTGCTGCTGTGGTGGTGTGTGCTGCCACTCTTTCACAGTGTTGGCTGTTCATTGGCTGCTGTCATGTGCAAAAAGGTGCCTTCAACCCCATGTCTTAATGCAAGGCATCCGCCATTTGCAGGCAAGTCTTTCCTGTGTGGGGACACACTGTTTGTCTGGGTGTGACCTAGGCCATATGGGCAGAGGGCATTGTTGTCTGTTTCTGAGTTGCACTATGTGATTTTTGAGGCCCACACTCCCGCCATCCGGGTTACCGTGTCTTGTGTTGGCGTTTTCTGTGGCCTGTGACTTGGGATTGTCCAGCTGGGTGCATGGGGCATGGTGGCGCTAGTGGCATGTGCGTGTTTATGGAGTGTGGGTGAGTCATGCAAAAGCTTTGGGGTGGTTGGGTGCATGATTGTGAGTTTGGTTGTGGATGACCTTCCCCCCATGTGAGGTGAGTTGTTTGTGTACTCACCAGGCTCTCGGAGTCCTTCTACTCCGTCCACTGACACCACCGGCAGTATGGCCATCACTAACCCTGGGCGTAGTTCGCGTAGTCGCGCTTCGCGAAGCTTCGCGAACATGTCATTGCACTACGCGACCTTCGCGAAGCTTCGCGAGCTTGCATAGTTGCTTGTGGCAACCTGTTCGCGATGGCTTTTTCTTGTTCGCGAGCGCGGTAAGCATGTTCGGGGAACTGTTTGCATGCTCGGGGGATATATCTCGCGATCTTACCCATGCGGTCGCCAATGGGCGCGGCCATCTTGTTTTTCTATAGTCCCGCCCGCTCGCGATGCCTTATTTCCTGTTCCGGGTCGCGCATAGCGTGTTCGCGATGTGCATTGACGTGTTCGGGAACGCATTTTACTTGTTCGCGATAAATTGTACATGTTCGCGAGAAATATCGCGCGAACTTACCCACGCGGTCGCGAATGGGCGCGGCCATCTTGATTTTCACTCTATGCCATGTTTCTGGGCCTACTTTTGTATCCTCCCTTTATCACAGCAATCCTTTGTCTTTAAAGCCTTTTTCCTGACTTTTTTTAGTTATTATCTATCTCTCTGTTTGCCTCAGTTTATATTTTGCATTTCATTTCTACTTTTACTGTGTTTTTGTTACTTTTATAAAGTTCTTTCTATCTTCTTCCCCCTAACTTTTTTTCCCCTTCGGACTTTTCTTTTCCGCCTCCCACCCACCCCAGAACCATGGCCAAGGGCACACCAAGTCCCAAGGGCAAGGGACCTGCAGGCGCAGAGAAGCGCCGCCTGCCTTGCGGCAGAATGCGTCCTGCAGGGGTGCAGGCCCGGCAACTGTTTGGGGAGGAGGAGGTGGCGGCTCTTGTTTTTTTCATCCAGCGCCTCCTCCCCTTGACCTTGGCAGCAGGCGGCAGGCCCGGCTCCGGGTACGCTACCCAGGAGCGGCACCGTCGGTGGGCGAAGGTGCGCCGGGCCGTGTTCCGGTGCACTGGGATCCGGCGCACCCACAACCAGCTAGCTCACCGGTGGTCCGACATCCTGGACCGGGAGCAGGACCTGTTGGACCTGCTAGGTGTCGAGGTCATCGGGCTTGGTGAGTAACTGATTGTGTATATTAAATTAGATGAACAACAAGATTACTGCTGCGTGCCAAGCGTTGCTGGTATTACGTTCCAAAAAGCAAAATGTTCTTTGATTTAAGGACCCAGGTGCACGGTGGTACTCTTACTTGTTTGCAACGTAGTTTGCGCTAGCTTGTGCTGATGCTGATTATGTAAGAGTTTACTTTACAGAACTGAAGTTAGGTAATGCGATTTGCTAGAGAGACTCTAGTCCTTCCATTGTCCTACTGTGAAATAGTGGTGGATGGATATTGGATACTAGGTTTAGTTTGTTAGTAGTAGTTACTAATTGTTTTATGCGGTCTGCGTGACGCATCCTCTGTCACTGAGTGCTGCTTACCCCAGTCCTCCGTCGAACCTTTTGTACTTTGTTTAGTGAGTGGTAGGCTTAGCATGGTCAGTCAGTAGCAGAACTAGATCAGCATTATGCAACCAACCCACAATGTGTTGTATGTATACACTAATGTATGCAACTATGCATGTGTCCTCCATCTCATCATCTATGCATTTGATGGCTGAAAAAAATTGAAGTGCAGACTTAGTGAACAATTGGCCCGTCTGGAATAGGTGGTGTAGGTCAGGTGGTACTTACTAGGCTTTGTTAGTATTTGGAATCAGAATGATCAAGGAACACTGGAGTGTTCATAAATAAGTAGACGATCCGTAAATGCACTAGGAAGCAGCCAGTAGTCGATCCATCTGATTAGATAGGTCAATTTTATTGCACTTGTTGTTTCCTAAAATGTTCTTTGACTTATTGTTTTTCCAAATGATTTATTATTTTTCTCACAGCACTCCTTAATGTTGGTCTCTTTCTTTATTATATTTTACATGATCATCAGCACCACCCAGGGGCAAGAAGACGGGGTCGGAGTCGGCGGGGGAACCCCAGGACCTCTCCTCTACTGAGGCTCCTGCAGCTGGCCCCAGTAAGTCCTCCATTGGTTAGATTGACATTTATATTTCCCTAAATGTTATGTTACTGCATCTTTTTTTTCCCAAACTCTAAATTATGGTTCCACTTTCTGAATCTCTTTTTTACAAAAGCTTACTTCTTTGACCTTGACTATCTGTTTACTAATTCTGTTTATC
Organism: Triturus cristatus; assembly: GCF_964204655.1. Classification (NCBI taxonomy): domain Eukaryota; kingdom Metazoa; phylum Chordata; class Amphibia; order Caudata; family Salamandridae; genus Triturus; species Triturus cristatus. The sequence continues at coordinate 27,825,566 of NC_140583.1, read as the reverse complement.
CCTGCCTCGAAGTTGCTTCTAACTCCCTCTGCTATGACTCTCTGTGCTACTAATACTACTACTACTATTACTATTATTACTCTGTGTGTAGCGAAGCTTGCACAGTTGCCCACTCTTTAATAGATGGTTTTCTTTGCAACAATAAAACTCTGATTGACCAATAGCTCTAGCCACTGGGTCCTGTCCTTTGGGTTGTCCTCTTCAAGTCTTCTCAATGTTGAGGCTTTGACAATTACCACAAACAAAATGCCCAACCAGATATTTGACTAGTATTTTTGATCGGATAGTACATGATACTACTATTGTCTAGGATTCTGCAGAGCCACATACAGAACTATGCACAACAAAATAGGATGGTGCTGATGGGAGGTTGGATCTTACTGATCACACCTCAGTCCAAAGAACCCAGGATCCCCTAACAGACTAGCTATAGTGTCTCACATTAGGGTCCCACTCCCGACCCCCCCACGAAGACGATACACAATGTTGATGATGACGGAGACAGAGACAATCCAGAACATAATAACAAACACCATTTTGCTCACACACTTGTGTAAGTCCACTCCACCACACCAAATACCACAGAGTCTATGTGTAAGTTCAAAAGGTGTATTTGAAACAAGTATCAAACTCTGTACATCGTTAATATGAAATTTAATTTACGACAGCCATAGTCAATAAGCCAGCAAAAAGCCTAACATTAAAACAGTAAATATTTACAAGTGCATGATTGACAACAAGAACAAGAGCCAAGATCTTTATAATTCTGGAAGATCCCTCACCGTAGAACGTAGAAATACTGGTTACATCATCTTGCATCCACTATGCTCTGTAAATCTCTGGTTTGTAGAAGGGAATCTTCCGCCTATGATATATGAGAAAAACGCTGCGAGTTAGCCGTTAGATAGTATACTGGTGAATGATGCTAGCATTTTGCAGTCATGCCAAAAAGTGTAACATGTATGTGTGATGGCTAAGCAATATAAACTAAACAAAGTCAATATGTTGGTTTTTTTTCGACCTCTTCACTTGTACGCAACAGTCAAGCGGCCTTAAAGGCATCTACTGCACATGTCAATACGCTGGCAGGTATAATATGCACCAAAAGAGTAGTAGTCGACATGATGAATCTAAAAGGGTTACTCATGGCTCAGGCTAACTTTCAAAAGAGTAGAGTAGGACTAGATGACCCTAGGAAGTGGAACCATATCCTACTAGTGTCTGTCTACTGACTGTACTTACTGTCTAGTGCTGATGTATGTTGCATCACATTAACTTATTGTTCAATGTTCCAAGTGAACACTTAAAATAGGGGGAGGTTTACAGGCATCTAAAAAAATTTTGATGCTTTTTTCTAGGCACACTACCATCCACCAGTGCCGTCGGGGCCAGCGATGCGGCCATTCCGGAGGGGGCAGGCGAACTGGCGGCACCTGCAGGAGACACAGGGCCCAGGGGGGATCCAGCAGCAGTGGCCGGCGTCGGTAAGTTATATTCATTACTTCTTGACATTACAGCTAGATGGAACTGTGTTCACTATTTCACTGTACTGTGCGACATTATACAACGGTTGAAGAAGACACCCTTTACGTAGCATTACCAGCGTGAGTAGAGTAACCAATGGCCTCTTCTATTTGACTCCAAAATCAGCTGTGAATGTTTTATGGAGAAGACAAACTCAGATCAGATGACCTTCATGGATGTGTTGAACATAGAGGGAAAGCACTAAGGGTGGAAGGACGGGCGAGATAAACAATATGACTGACCGGCAGAGAAGGATATGTTGTTGGAAGCATGTATAGGAGTCTGATAGTAATAAGATCAGATGCATGGGTTGTTGAAGGATGGGTGGAAGGTGAAAGAATGCCTGCCTGGGTGGGCGACACAGTATGGGTGGATAGTACTAGATAGCAAGAATCAGCGGTGTTTTTGGTTCAAACTCAAAGCCAAGGCAAGGAAGGAAGGAGCAGAAGCATGGGTGTTTGTTGGTGAAACCAACTAAGGTTTGTTAAGAGATATATACAAAAGGATAGACGTTTACTTTAATGGATGTATGCCTGGATGTACTATCACCAAGAGACAGTATAGGTGGAAAGTGTCACTGGAGATTCTTACTTTGAAGAAAATATAATAGAAACTGCGCGACAGTAGCAAAGCCTAGAGGAATCAAGGTAGTATTATGAGCATACAGTACACTTGCAGTAGTTTGCAAGCACGTCATATATTATCAAGCGGAAACCCCTTCCTCCCACTCTGGGGACCACTCCCTACCTATTATTATTAATGTATTTTCGATTGGGGCAGCCAGCCTGCAAAGGGTGGCCTATCTGTTGTTTAATGTTTATGTATATTGGTTACACAAGCAATGAAAGCAAAGTACCCTCTGTAGTAGCGGTTGGTAGTGGGATTGTTGGCGGGCGGCGACATGGGGAGGGGACGGGTGGGTGGCACTGGCGAGTAAACTGTGTATTACTGTTACGGCCAAATACAGGTAATCAACATAAAAATAAATCAAACTATTTTCAAGGTGCGCACTGCACCGCCGAATGCGATGCAGTGTGTGCTACTGTGTGCAGCAATGTTTTTTTTTTAATGTATTCTTTAATTACCTGTGAATGTCCTTAATCCATCGTTTACTATCCCCACCCTGCACCTTCCCACGTCACCGACCGGCAGCACTCCCACCACCGACCGCTACCGACCTGATGTAGTATATCGTATTAGCACTAGCAGCATCTATAATATGAATATAAGCAATGATCGTTGGATCCGATAAATAAATAATCAGCCTTTTTGTAGTACCCATGGCAGGGTGTAAGTGAAATTGTGCATGCCATTTGCCCTCATGTAACAGAGTATGACCAGTGCCAACAGCCGTAAGGCGTCAGACAAAAAGATGAGCTTCCCCACCTGCAGACAGTAGTAGTAAATAAAAGTAACGTGAGTCTGCATCATCATGTGGCTCATATCTGTTTCTCTTGGGTGCCAGCTTAGCTGATGGACCTGGCATGCCGCCTACAACAAGGTTATGTAATTGGGCTAAACTACAGATAAGAACAGCACGACTGGTGTACCGCAGTACATACATAGTACGATTATATTTATAAATAATGTCTGAAACGGTCACAAATGTTAGAGTCCAAGGAAGTAGGATTAGAGATACTTACCCCAGCACCAAATCCCAAATGTTATGAACTGTGCTTGCTAGTGATACTGTGACACTATGTGTTGAATGATTTTAGTGTTCCTGTTTTGCTAAGAGTATTGGCTCCAACATGTTCTTTTTCTTTTTTGATATAGATGATACTCCTTCCAATAAACCATCAAGGAAGGAGTTGGCCGCTAGGGCCCGGCGCCGGAAACTGGAGGCCATCTGCGAGCATTATCGCCGGCTGGTGGCTCAGGAGGAGGAGGAGGAGGAGGCGGCTGAAGCTGCAGCCTCCTCCAATGCCCCGGGCCCCAGTCAGGCCCGGCCTCCACTTTCACGGCGCCGTGGTCCGGCATTCGCCCGCCGCCGCGCCTCGATTTCCAGCACTGCTGCCCCCCACCCTGGAAGCAACTTTAGGGCATTTCGCCGCCAGCTGCTCCGCCGGATGGCCCGCTGGGAGGAGAACATGGAGGAGCGGGTCAAGATCCTGGTGGACAAACACCTTAAGGCCCGCCGACAATAGAGGACCTCGTCGTTTGCCCCTTTTTTAATTCCTTTTGTTGGTGGGTGGGTTTGTGGGCGTTGGGGATTTCAACGGACATTGGGACTTTGGACTTCCGTTTCGTTGGGGTTAGGGAGGGGGGTGGGTTAGGTCAGAGCGGGATAGTTTATTTTTGTTAGGGGATATTAAAAATATACTTACTATTTATTTATATGATGTTAATGTTTTTTGTGGTGGGTTACAGTTTTCCGAATTCAATGTAAGTTACATGGTTGTTTACTTTGTTTCCGTGCTGCTGCATGCCCACAGCCAGTGTTTGATTTAAAAGATCTGCCGATTTTGTAACACACAAACCGATAGATGCAGTACCCCTCACTGAGTTATTTTTAATTGTCATAGTACTGTCAGTCTCTCCTCCTAGTCCATACCTCCCACCAAACTTATCTTACCTGTGATTGATGATGAAGTTCGGCACACTGATGGCTGCATGGTTGGTTTCCCAAATTGACGGAGTAGATGCCATTATAGTGGTGGTAGTAGTAGACACTGGCAATAGCGTTTGAAAAAAGAAAGAGAAAGTCACTTGACTGAGACTCAGGGAGGAGGAGTGGAACAGAACACAAAGTAAACTACAGCATGGGTGGTCAAGCAGAAGAAGATCCTTGCCCTGCCTTAGTTGAAATTCAATTAGTGTTGCTTTCACCACATCTGCCCCAGCAAGCGTGTGATCAATTGGTGTACATAGTCATCACATCACACCTCAATATAAATCACACAGCCCGGGGGAAGAGGGTTAGGGATTGATGATTGGATGGGAAGTGGGGTTTTGGGAAAGGTTTGAGAAAGAAAAACAGACAATATGCATGGACACAACAAAAGTAAAACACAATCTTGTAAGACGACCATGATCCATTATCAAAGAAATCAAAGTATGAAGTGAGAGAAAGCAAATGCATGCATGCTGAGGAGGATAACTTGATGGTTAATGAGATAATGAGTTGTACTATAACTACTATGACCCAATGAGACAGTACAGTCAGGGACGAAATTGAAATTTGCCTTGCCTGTCTGACGCCCTCAGAGCTCAGACCGAACCCAATTACATGCTCTACCGGGCTTACTTTCATTTTTCAAGCTAGCTAAGGAAACTAAAAAAAAGTTGGATCAATTAACAAACAAACCACAACACACAGTCGTAATGATGAAAGAGAAAAAAGCAAGCAAATAAATGTAAAGACGAATGATGATACTAAAGTTACTGTATTATCCTGGTCCAAATGAGGAGTTGCATCATTCTCGTCATTCTTCTTGGTCCTCCCTTCCATGGACACTCCGCACATCAATCTTGGGTATCACTGCCTGCCTGATGCGTATTGGTAAGGTACGTGTGAGTCGTTTCTCCCACTGTAGCACAGGGTAAAGGGCCGGCCGGCCTGTAAGTGTAGATGGAAAAACAAACGGGGTATTGAAAAATTACAGCCTTTACAACAATAAACTCAATTACAGTGGAGTGCAAGACAACACTCTGGAGAGAACACTTTCAGACTGAGGCAGCTTGGATAGGCTACATAGTGTGTCTACTCTACAGCAAGCATTAAGGTACAACAACAACGGGACAGGATTCAGGAGCCAGCACAGCCACAGAACAGGAGAACCGCGGCACAGGCCAGGCACCCTACCCCTTACTTACATTTTGACCGAGCCAGAGAAATGTCAAATGCACTGCAGCAACCTAGAATTTTCCCAATGAAGTGACTAAATCAATGCGCCACTGTCCGTCATACCACTACACTCTACTCCAGTCCACACCACTACAAGGACATCTAGCCTAGGTCTGCTGTGGTTCTTGTTCAAACTTTTTACCTTTTATGTCAGCCCATGAAACGCCGTTATTCCATAAATTTTCTCCAATCCAACTGACTGTGTGCAAAGATAGTATGCTCAGCATCCTCAATGATGGTGACCGTGTGGTACGTATTCTCCAACACCAACTCAGTCTGTAGTGACTAAGTTTATAATATATTCCATATTACCAAATTGCAACGGATATTGGCCGGCACCTGCAGTGGTAGGAGTACAATGTGGTCATTATTAAACAGCAAGGAAACATTAACTGTCACCACACCTGAGTCACTTGTACTTTGTCGATAAACTAGTATAGTTCTACTTCATGGCATGCACAATTCTTCGTAGTCAGCCAGCATCCAATGCAATGCATGCCACCATCATTCACAATAATCACTCATTACCTGTCTTGGTGTTCTCTTTGGCTGTCTGATCTGATGCCTGCCTAGCCTTCTGCCAGTCAGTGATGAGTTTCTTTCGGATTGGAAACAAAATGGAATATAGGTGGAGTCACGTTTCACTTCTTATGGAGGGACTGTTAGAGGCAACATGTATTGTACTATTCTCCATCTCCATCCAATGTCTGACTTGCTTGAAATGTACTTAGGGAGAGTAAGGAACATGGAGCAGGACCCTGAGGAGTGGAGTGGACAGTTATGCACAGACGTGCAACTCCAATAGGGAAATAAAAAAAGGAGACTGTTGATGGCTTTGTTGTGAATGTAGATTTTGAACCAGAAAAACAGATACACACAGTCACACACAAATAAAGGAAGGGAGAACAATTTGAAAGCCTAGTTGTCAGGGAAGAGGAGCTCGTCCTCAAACTCTGGTGGTTCGGACAGCAGTACGTCTAACAATCCACTACTTATGTCATCAAAATCACTCTCCTCTTCCTCCTGTGATTCACGTATTTTGTACTCCGGTGGTATAAAGTGTTGATTCATTTTGATCATGGTTAACCTCTCAACACTTTTGGGCGAGAGACTGGTCCTTTTGACAGTAACAATGGCACCAGCAGCACTGAAAACACGCTCTGAAGAGACACTTGCAACAGGGCAAGCCACATACTTTATCGCCAGCCTGCTGAGCACTGGCCATTGGCTTCTTTTCCCATACCAATACACCAATGGGCTTTGCTCCATGTAGACCTCTGTTGTGTCATCTAGATAGGCCTGAACCATCCGCTCAATGTTCAGGGGTGCTCCGATTTCCTGGGCCTCTTTTGCCTTTGCATCAGTCATTGATGTGCAATACCCTTTCCGTAGAAACCAATCACCTGCCGTTTTTGGAAATGTGCCTGATGATCCTGTTGGTGCTGTTGATGTTATTGCTGCTGGCAGTGTTGACTGCTGGGAGGCAAACGCACTGCTCTTGGCTTCTGAAGTAGAACTTCGTTCTGGGTGCCCTGCAGTACTTTTTCTGCCCTGGAGGGGCGGGCCTTTAATGAAGATCCTTTCGTTTTCAAACTCAGTGGCTTCCTCAGCTATCAAAGTTTTGTACTGGGCAACATTCACTTCTGAAAAAGGAATGACTTCATTACTGCGCAGCAATAATTTGTAACGTGGATCCAAAATTGAGGCAGTAATGTAATGTGGATCTGACAGAATGTTATTTTGAATCCTTGTATTGTGAGATAAGCGAGCGGATAAGGTGTCTGCCAAAGAATGTGCTTCTACTTTGTCATCCACATCTGCGTACATTTCTGCCACATCCTTCAGCTGTTGCTCTAGCATGTACAACAATGGGATAGCTTGGCCCATAGTACAGTCCTCCCGGCTCACTTCACGGGTGAAGACCTCAAAAGGAAGTAGCATCTCTGTCAGGCTTTTGACAAGGTCCCATTGGGTCATCTCAACTCTCATGCCTTTCACTGTAGGATCCCCTGACCTTTTCATGACATAAGCATTAAGTGGTATGTACTGCTCAAACAGACGCTCAAGCATGTAATACGTTGAGTTCCAACGTGTTGGCACCTCCTGGATGAGTGCTTTGACTGGCATTTTATGCTCACGTTGAATCACCCTCAGCTCCTTCCGGGCTTTAAAAGAATGGTTGAAATGTGTGCATATTCTTCTGCAGGTGGTCAGTAAGCTGCTGACTTTGCTTTCATTTTTCAGAAAGTCTTGCACAACAATGTTAATGCAGTGTGCCAAACATGGCACCCTGAAATACCCACCATCTTTCATGGCCCGAACTACATTACTGCCATTGTCCGTGGCAACAAAACCAATGGTAAGACCTCTTGGTCGCAGCCACTCCAACACCTTGCTGTTAAACTCATCCAAAATGTTAGCAGCAGTATGAGATTTCTCCATTGCAAACATGGCTACAGTTGCATGTTTGCGAGTGTCTTTAAAAATCTCAGCGGTGTCAACAACGCCGTCAGATATCTTATCTTTAACACCCGAAAAAGAGACCCAGTGTGCAGTGATGCACATGTAATCAGTGGCTTGGCAACTGGTCCACATGTCTGTTGTCAGGTGTATACTCTGAACAGCACTCTCTTTTAAGGCTTTTCCAAGCAATTCCAGCACGTCGTGATGTAGTGCTGGAACAGCAACTCTTGCAAAATAGTAGCGGCTGGGAACTTTCCATTTTGGGCAGATGGTGGTCACAAACTCAAGAAAACCCACCCCTTCAACAAAAGAAAAAGGGAGAAGGTCCAGTGCTAACATTTTTGCCAGCTTAGCATTGTACAAACGTGCTATTGGGTGATTGCGTTCGTACTGCCCCTCCGGCCTACTAAACATGCTAAGAATGGTAGGCTGCATGGTATTCCTTCCTGTGGTCGACTTCGCACTTTTTGGCCCAGCAGTACTCCTTGGTGTCTCAGGCTGGCTCTTACTCTTGTGCCAATGAGATGTGGCTGAGGATGTGGGCGTTACCACTGCAGTGCTGGGGACAGGGCTACTTTGTCTACCACTAGCACAGAGAATGTCTCCCTCTTCTTCCTGTTCCACCGTGAGCGGACTTTCTACTCGTTTATGCCCAACAGCAATGGTTCCAGTTTTGATGAGCCTAAGGTGCTCCTCCCACTGGATTGCGTGGTATTTTTTCAGATGGGTCATTTGGCCTCCGGTACCATAGTTTGTACCAAGCTTTCCACGGCTAACAGAGGAATGACAAACGGAGCATACAGCAATGTTCTCCTCCTTTGGGCTAACCGTAAAGTAGTCCCACACTGGGGAGCTTAACTTTTGTCTCCTGCTGGAGGTGCCACTCCCACTTCCAATGCCGGATGAACTGGAGGGTGTGTGTTGAATTTGACTCTGTGCAGGACCACTACCTACTTCTGCTGAGGTGGTGCTTGTTGTGCTGGATGTAGGACGCTGCCGGCCCTTTGCTAATGTAAATATGGAAGCTGGAGGTCGTGTTGGTGTTACCTGTGTTGGAGGTATGCGTGCTACATCCCTCGCATCCATTTTGGATAATGTAAAAATGTTGCTCTCCATCTCCTCAGGCCCGGGAGTGATGTTTGTGATGACTGGCTCATCATCATCATCATCATCAACCTGCTCTTCTACATCAACATCCATAAGTGTAAGGCTTTCTGGAACCTTCCTTTTGCCATGCCTGCTCTTGTGATGTGTTTCCCTCTCAGACTCAGTTTGTGGCTTCCAAGTGACATCTAGATCATCAGAAGGGGGGCTTGGTGAAGAACTTGATGTACTAACCCTCCTTTTCCTTGCTGGGGATTTAAAAGCCAATGCAACTTCTAAAGGAGTGGCTTCCTCTTCTTCCTCTGCATGAGGCTCAATTTCCTGAACTGCCCCTACTTCAGGAGGAACAGCTACTATTGCGGGCGGTAGCTGCGGCTGTTGACCACTTATCTGCTGTGTTGATGATGTTCCCTCCTGCGTTGATTGTGTACTACTTTGAGATAGCGATAAGTTTAGTTCAGGCTCAGCATCACTGCTTTCTACCATAAGGCTGGCTACCTCTTCCACACTCATCTGCTTGGGCATGGGTTGGTGGGTTGGGCCCACTGATGTGGAGGTGCTGCCCCCAGCTTGCCCCCCCGACACCGCTGCTGCAGGCCTCATTTTTGGTGAACCAAAAAAGGTTTTGGGAGGCACACCAGACTTAAGTGACACTTCCTTCTTCTTCTGTTCCTTCTTCTCCATGGCAACTTTCTTGGTACCGGAGGACCTGCTACCTGCTTTCTTTGGGGGCATCTTCAACAGATGTCAAAACAGCACTCAGTTGCACAAGTTGCAGAGATGCCTGGTCAGGTCACTGACACGTCACGTTGTGTACACTACAGCAGCAGGACGTCGGTCTGGCACCACAACAGTGGATGATGATGACACACCTCTGTCTTTTGTGCACCTAAAAGCAAAAAGCCAGAAGAACATCAGTCAAAAGATCCATAATATAATATATAATTTATTAGTGTCTCGTGGGTGGTCATCACAATTATTAAATTTCATGCAGTCAGTGAACAACATCAACAGTATAGCCAGCCATTAAGAGACTGACAAGGCCAGGGATCCTTTTGTATTTGTACTGTGTAGTGTACACTTAGGAAGAAGAATAGCAAGGGAAAAAAACCCGCCGTGATGATTGCTGAGTTGTACCCCTGGGCCTACTGTACGACTAGGCCACAAGTTTGGACGCCTATGGCAAAGGCACAATGCATGCCTTCCTAAAATGGCCGCCACACACATGCCCAGCCCACCCACCACAATAACACACAAAAAGTGATTGCAAAGGACAGGAAGAGGAAGTTGTAGTGTCTGCGGAACTTAATCCCTCTCATAAAAATGTTTTCCAGACAAATAACAGCTTCTCCCTGCTCCAAACCTACAGCTCAATGACAGCCTGAGGAGTTTTTTGTGCAGAAATGCACAAAAAAGCGTTTTCGAGAAGGGTCTATGTTGCTCGCGAGATATTGTTTGCCAGATTGCAAAAGCTGCGTGTTCGGGATCGCGAACTGTACAAAAAGGCTTTCTCGCGTGCCCGAACACGCATATTGCGAGCGCAAAAATGACGAAAACTGTAAGTCCGCGTTGTCGCGCTGTGCAGAGTTACTGAAAGTTCGCGAGCTGAATCCCTTGCCTTACATGCAGGCTAAAATAGCCCAATTTGTTTAGAACACACCCAAAAAATGCTATTGCACCCCAAACACACCTTTTGCAACAAAATCCAAAGCCATCCATGGAGTAAAGGAAAATCACCAGACAACACCAACTGTACATTTAAAATCACGCACCACAGCTTGGAGGCTGACTACCTCTGGGCCTAGTGGAAGACTACTAGGCCACAAGCTTGGAACCGGATGGCAAAAGCGAGCACACTGCTTGGATGGCTTCACAAAATGGCCGCCACACACCCACAACAACCACAAGAAATGGGAGACAGTCAATGGACGCCTATGGCAAAGGCACAATGCATGCCTTCCTAAAATGGCCGTTCGCGAGCTGAATCCCTTGCCTTACATGCAGGCCAAAATAGCCCAATTTGTTTAGCACACACCCAAAAAATGCTATTGCACCCCAAACACACCTTTTGCAACAAAATCCAAAGCCATCCATGGAGTAAAGGAAAATCACCAGACAACACCAACTGTACATGTAAAATCACGCACCACAGCTTGGAGGCTGACTACCTCTGGGCCTAGTGGAAGACTACTAGGCCACAAGCTTGGAACCGGATGGCAAAAGCAAGCACACTGCTTGGATGGCTTCACAAAATGGCCGCCACACACCCACAACAACCACAAGAAATGGGAGACAGTCAATGGACGCCTATGGCAAAGGCACAATGCATGCCTTCCTAAAATGGCCGCCACACACATGCTCAGCCCCCCCACCACAATAACACACAAAAAGTGATTGGAAAGGACAGGAAGAGGAAGTTGTAGTGTCTGTGGAACTTAATCCCTCTCATAAAAATGTTTTCCAGACAAATAACAGCTTCTCCCTGCTCCAAACCTACAGCTCAATGACAGCCTGAGGAGTTTTTTGTGCAGAAATGCACAAAAAAGCGTTTTCGAGAAGGGTCTATGTTGCTCGCGAGATATTGTTTGCCAGATTGCAAAAGCTGCGTGTTCGGGATCGCGAACTGTACAAAAAGGCTTTCTCGCGTGCCCGAACACGCATATTGCGAGCGCAAAAATGACGAAAACTGTAAGTCCGCGTTGTCGCGCTGTGCAGAGTTACCGAAAGTTCGCGAGCTGAATCCCTTGCCTTACATGCAGGCTAAAATAGCCCAATTTGTTTAGAACACACCCAAAAAATGCTATTGCACCCCAAACACACCTTTTGCAACAAAATCCAAAGCAATCCATGGAGTAAAGGAAAATCACCAGACAACACCAACTGTACATTTAAAATCACGCACCACAGCTTGGAGGCTGACTACCTCTGGGCCTAGTGGAAGACTACTAGGCCACAAGCTTGGAACCGGATGGCAAAAGCAAGCACACTGCTTGGATGGCTTCACAAAATGGCCGCCACACACCCACAACAACCACAAGAAATGGGAGACAGTCAATGGACGCCTATGGCAAAGGCACAATGCATGCCTTCCTAAAATGGCCGTTCGCGAGCTGAATCCCTTGCCTTACATGCAGGCCAAAATAGCCCAATTTGTTTAGCACACACCCAAAAAATGCTATTGCACCCCAAACACACCTTTTGCAACAAAATCCAAAGCCATCCATGGAGTAAAGGAAAATCACCAGACAACACCAACTGTACATGTAAAATCACGCACCACAGCTTGGAGGCTGACTACCTCTGGGCCTAGTGGAAGACTACTAGGCCACAAGCTTGGAACCGGATGGCAAAAGCAAGCACACTGCTTGGATGGCTTCACAAAATGGCCGCCACACACCCACAACAACCACAAGAAATGGGAGACAGTCAATGGACGCCTATGGCAAAGGCACAATGCATGCCTTCCTAAAATGGCCGCCACACACATGCTCAGCCCCCCCACCACAATAACACACAAAAAGTGATTGGAAAGGACAGGAAGAGGAAGTTGTAGTGTCTGTGGAACTTAATCCCTCTCATAAAAATGTTTTCCAGACAAATAACAGCTTCTCCCTGCTCCAAACCTACAGCTCAATGACAGCCTGAGGAGTTTTTTGTGCAGAAATGCACAAAAAAGCGTTTTCGAGAAGGGTCTATGTTGCTCGCGAGATATTGTTTGCCAGATTGCAAAAGCTGCGTGTTCGGGATCGCGAACTGTACAAAAAGGCTTTCTCGCGTGCCCGAACACGCATATTGCGAGCGCAAAAATGACGAAAACTGTAAGTCCGCGTTGTCGCGCTGTGCAGAGTTACCGAAAGTTCGCGAGCTGAATCCCTTGCCTTACATGCAGGCTAAAATAGCCCAATTTGTTTAGAACACACCCAAAAAATGCTATTGCACCCCAAACACACCTTTTGCAACAAAATCCAAAGCCATCCATGGAGTAAAGGAAAATCACCAGACAACACCAACTGTACATTTAAAATCACGCACCACAGCTTGGAGGCTGACTACCTCTGGGCCTAGTGGAAGACTACTAGGCCACAAGCACACACATCCAACAAAGGTAAATCACACACACACACCAACAGTGAAATACACCACAGCCACGTTTAGCATTTCAATCCTATGCCATCCATGCCCTACATGATGTAGAAATTCTACAGACACCACAAAACATGGACCCATGGGTACCCTACTGGCTGAAATTGCAGAGAAAAACAACTAGGCCCATATTGAAAGTAGTACAGGCCACCCACCACAACAATAATTTTTAAAAACAATAAAAATCCCAGAAAAATGTAGGTACAAACAAGCCCCAATGAAACAAACACACCAATTCTCCAACTTACTTGTCGTAAATTAAATCTCAAATCAAAAATTCCTCAAATAAATCCAAAAAAATGGTATGATGCAGCAGACAGACACAAAAAGTGATCCTTCCAGCTCCAAATCCAAATGAAAGTGAACAACACATGCACAAAGCACGTGGGAGGAGCCTGCTGGACAGGAACAGGAAGTTGTAGTGTCAGGGGCACTTCCTTCCTCTTGAAAAAAAAGTGTTAAAAAAATTAAAGGACTCTTTCTTACACAAAGACTACAGCAAGATCACAATCTGAGGAGTTTTCTGAGCAAAATGATCATTTTAGAGAAGGTTTTATGAAGCTCGCGAGATATTCTTTGCCAGATTGCAGTTTTTCCATGTTCGGGATCGCGATCTTACCAAAACAGCTGCCGGAAGTCAGTTCGCGCGCACCAATGACGTGTTCGGGGTCGCACACTCTCGCGGGCTTGGGCAGCCATAGTACAAATCTCGTGGCGCTCGCAAACAGACAGAAAAGCAAGTTGGCGATCGCAGAATCAAGGTAAGACATTACCGCGCGCGCGAGAATGAATATTGAGCGCGCGAGGAAGCAAATTTACTACGCTACGCGCTAGATTGCGTAGCAATCTGCAACTTCGCGCTCTGCGCGAAGCGCGAAGTTACCAAAACTTCGCAAGCTCCGCGAACGGAGCGTAGTTCAACGCCCAGGCTTAGCCATCACCCTCTCCTCCCAGGGATGGTATTGTACGCGTCTGCGGGGCGGCCCTCCTCCAGTGATGTTGGCCTGGGTGTGGTCCTCGGTCATTTTGGCTCGGACCCTCCTCCGCAGATCGTACCACCTGGCTTGGCATTCATGCCTGGTCCTTCTGGTGGCCGCAACAGCATTCACAGCATCGACGATCCTCTGCCACATGGCTGTTTTTTCGGAAATGCTGGTCTGTCTGACCAATGTTCCAAAGAGGTGTGGCTTGACTCTGAGGATTTCATCGACAAGGACCTCCAACTCTTTGCTAGTGAACTTTGGATTCTTGTTAGTGGGCATGGTGAGGGGTGTGGGTGTGGATGGTTGTGGGGGGTGTGGGTGTTGGATGGTTGTGGGCGGTGTGGGTGTGGATGGTTGTGGGTGTGTGGGTGTGGTTGTTTGGGTGTGTGTGTGAATGTGATGAGGGGGTGTTTGTGAAGGTGGTTGTGTGAAGGTGTGCAGGTGTAAGGTGTAGTGGAGGTTCGAGTATGGTGCAGTAGTTTCTCAGTGTGGTCTGGCAGCAGTGGGTCTGTTGCAAAGGATCATGGTTTGTGTGTGTTGGGCCTTTTTATTGGTCCATTGGTGGGTGTGGCTGTGTTTGAACTTTGGGTGGGTGGGTTATAAGGTGTGGTTGTGTTTTGGGCCTCTGTTTGGGAGTTTGGCAGTTGCAGGTCAGTGAATGTGTTGTATTTGTTGTACATGTTTTGTGGCTTTGTGCGATTCGAATGGAGTCTTCTTGTGTATTTTTGCTTTGTCCTGGTTGTGTACGTGTGTTTTTAGCGTGTGTACGGTGTGTACATCGGCCATTTTATTGTACGGTGCTGTCCTTGCCTCTGGCTTGGTACGACTCGTACATGCGCGATGTTGGGTGTAGGTGCTGGTGTTGGGGCCTGGGGTGCGCTCCGTACTTTGACTGTTGGGGTCGGGGTACGCTCAATCCATGCGTGGGTGAGGGTACGGTCCGTACGTACACTGTTGTGGTGGGGGTACGCTCCATGCATACGCGGGTGGGGGTACGGTCCGTACGTACACTGTTGGCGTGGGGGGTACGCTCTGTACATTGGGGGGGGTGGTACGGTCCGTACATACGCTGTTGTGGTGGGGGTACGGTCCGTACGTACACTGTTGGGGTGGGGGTACGCTCCATACATGCGCGGGTGGGGGTTCGACTCGTACGTACACTGTTGGGGTGGGGGGTACGCTCCATACATAGGGGGGTTGGTACGCACCATACATAGGGGGGGTGGTACGATCCGTACATACGCTGTTGTGGTGGGGGTTCGCTCCATGCATACGCGGGTGGGGGTACAGTCCGTACGTACACTGTTGGCATGGGGGGTACGCTCCGTACATGGGGGGTGGTACGGTCCGTACATACGCTGTTGTGGTGGGGGTACGCTCCATGCATACGCGGGTGGGGGTACGGTCCGTACGTACACTGTTGGGGTGGAGGTACGCTCCATACATGCACGGGCGGGGGTTCGACTCGTACGTACACTGTTGGTGTGGGGGGTACACTCCATACATAGGGGGGTTGGTACGCCCCATACATAGGGGGGGTGGTACGATCCGTACATACGCTGTTGTGGTGGGGGTACGCTCCATGCATACGCGGGTGGGGGTACGGTCCGTACGTACACTGTTGGCGTGGGGGGTACGCTCCGTACATGGGGGGGTGGTACGGTCCGTACATACGCTGTTGTGGTGGGGGTATGCTCCATGCATACGTGGGTGGGGGGTACGGTCCGTACGTACACTGTTGGGGTGGGGGTACGCTCCATACATGCGCGGGTGGGGGTTCGACTCGTACGTACACTGTTGGGGTGGGGGGTACGCTCCATACATAGGGGGGGTGGTACGCACCATACATAGGGGGGTGGTACGATCCGTACATACGCTGTTGTGGTGGGGGTACGCTCCATGCATACGCGGGTGGGGGTACGGTCCGTACGTACACTGTTGGGGTGGGGGGTACGCTCCATACATAGGGGGGGTGGTACGGTCCGTACATACGCTGTTGTGGTGGGGGTACACTACATACATACGGGGGGTGGTATGGTCCGTACATACACTGTTGGGGTGGGGGTACGCTCCATGCATACGCGGGTGGGGGTGCGGTCCTTACGTACACTGTTGGGGTGGGGGGTACGCTCCATACATACGGGGGGTGGTACAGTCCGTACATACACTGTTAGGGTGGGGGTACGCTCCATGCATGCGCAGGTGGGGGTTCGACTCGTACATACACGGGTGTACATACACGGGTGGGGGTTCGACTCATACATACACGGGTGTTCATACACGGGTGGGGGTTCGACTCGTATATACGATGGCTGTGGGGGTGGTTGGGCGCGTACATACGGGGGCTGGGGGGGGTGTTGGGCGCGTATGCGGGAACATGTCTCCATGGTTGCTATAGGAGTTCGGTGCGGACGGTGTTTTTTCCGTCCGGTTGTAACATCGGACGCACGGGATGGATCGTACTTCCGTGGTCGGACTTCACGTTTCACATTTGTACGGTAAATCGTCCGGGGACGTGTCGGGCACAATTACCGACCCGAGGACGTGTGGGGAATTATTCCCAATGCGATTCGTATGGACTTTTTCCCATGCGAATCGTACTTGGCAGTTTGTACGGCACTTGTACGATTCGTACGGTAAAAAGACCGGATACGAGTCGTACAGGGAAATTTTTTCCAGGATCGTAATTGGCACCCTAGTGTTTTCCAATCCACCCATCAACCAGGTATTGCAGTACCTCCAGGAATGATACACATTCCCACCTGGGGACAACAATGCTGTTCAAAGAAAGACGAGAAAACAAAAGTAGCGCTTCACTGGCAAACTCTGTAAAGTGATGCTGATGTATTTGGATCTAAATAAAACCAATCTGGCCACTTTGCAACCCCTCTGTCTTGCTTTATTTAGTTATGTATTTATTTTCCATATTTAAAACCTTCTATTTCTCTCCATCCCGCTGCACTTTGGAATAGAAAAATGTCAGAAAAAGGGCATTTCTCGCAAGAGTGTTTTTCTTTTTTGGATCCATTTCACAGGGAAGCATCTAAATGAAAGAAGGAAAGAGGTTGTGAACCGTTTCTTCAAGTCACGGTTTCCAGTAAGTGAGGAGTAAGACAGAAAGAGAGGGAATAATAGGAAGATGGGGGGACAGCTGCCAGCACAAAAAAGAAGAGGACATTGCCCGAGTCCTATTCCTTTTCTGCCCGTCCCCGAATGTCCACAAAATCAAGCCGAACCTTATCTGAATGCCTTTGTCCGCCCCCAAAATAGTGCTGCCTGGGCGGACCGCCCCCACCGCCCCACCCTAGCTACGCCACTGAATATCGGCCCAGCCCCAGTCAGTGCCTGAAAGGACTTTTTAATTTTAAACATTGTCTGCCACTGCGCTTTTTTACTGAAGGCAGATCTAAAGTGCAGTGGCAGACAACGCTAAAATCAAAAGGCCTTGCAAGCACTGAGTGCTTTTACCCGGCGACTCGGCTCATGCAGGGTCAGGGGCCCCTCTTACCTCAGAGGTGCTCCGGGAAGCCCAAGTGAAGTCAGTGGAGTGGAAGATGATGGGAAGCGCGGTGCCAGCCTGGAAAAGGCAGGTGGCGCGTTAGTAGGAGGAAAAACATCACGGTGTTCAGCCCGCACCGGCCCCAGCTAAGCTCACTACAGCCAATCAGAGCAGCTGGTTTGTGTGAGGGCGGGCAAGGGCTGTTTAGTTGTGGAAAAGGGCTGAAAGTTGTGAAAGAAAATGACAGTATACAAAATAAAATTGTAAAGGACGTCTCAAAAATTAAATAGCAGCTCGAGCTACTCTCAGAGGGTCGGCGAGCTACCGGTAGCTTGCGATCGACCTGTTGGAGACCCCTGATCTGGATGCATCCGGCCAAGGGCAACAGAGGCCATCGCCCCCCCCCCCACCCCCCCTTTGGAACAGCACGACAGAGAGGAGTTGTTGGCCCACCCTTGCATGAGTGTAAAATGTCCCCATAAGTGAGCATTGATGAGACATAATAACTGTATTATACAGCAGGTATGAGCGTGTTGCGCCTCTAAAAAGGATTTGGAATCAAGACAAGATGTGCCATGTAAAGCAAGCAACAGACAAATGGTGAACACTGTTAGACGTGACCTAAAACAGTTTGTTTAACTTGTGATCACATTTTAGCCAATTACTGTGAAAGACGTGTTCTGCTTTTTTCTATTCCCATACTGCATGATAGCCAATGTCTTATCACATTTTCATTTACAGTGGCCAACTCATATGGTCTTGATTGCCTCAGGGGAATATAAAGTCACCTTCTATCTTCTCACAGTCCCTCAAGATCGGGGCACCCTCAGCTTCCCAAATGGATCTACAGTGGTTTGTGATAGGCTGGTTGCTTCTTGCTCATTGGGTTGCTTCTCTGGATCTGCTGACTGACCTAACCTGAAATGGGATATAAAGCATCCACAGAGAAATTGCAAGTTGTTAGCCACTTGTTCGCTATTTGGGTCACAATGTCTCAGCAGTGGAGAGACACCTGTCTGCTGAATATATTGGAGCTATCCGTAAGCTATCCTGACTCGTTATTGTCTCCCAGGTGCGCACTCTCTTGAGGATGGGGGGGGGGGGATTGTGGTCAGTGGGGATTGGGGTATGCTAGCATTGACAATTCATTGCAGGATTTCATTATGCAAGACAGCCCATAATCCCCTGCCCTGGTCCAAAGAGACAGAACAAGCATTTGTACCTGATGACACCAAACCTTTCCTGCTTTATTGCAATGAGAGGTATGGCTTTACCTTGTAAGAGTTACTACAAGACCCTGGTGACAAAAAGAAACTGATTGCTTACCACTCCCTTGCTCTCAATGCCGTTGTGATGAGGCTGGCTTCGAGCATGCAGTGGCCCTGGCTGCCCATCTCGTTGAAGCATCTGAGAACATTCTCTTATGCTCACCTCTCAGTGTCGCTGTACCTCTCACTGTCGCTGTGTGCTGTACCTCTCACTGTAGTTGTACCTCTCATTGTGGTTGTACCTCTCACTGTCACTGTACCTCTCACTGTCACTGTACCTCTCACTGTCGCTGCACCTCTTGCTGTCGCTGCATTTCTCACTGTTGCTGTACCTCTCACTGTAGTTGTACCTCTCATTGTGGTTGTACCTCTCACTGTCACTGTACCTCTCACTGTCGCTGCACCTCTTGCTATCGCTGCATTTCTCACTGTTGCTGTACCTCTCACTGTGGATGTACCTGTCACTGTCAGTGTACCTCTCATTGTCACTGTACCTCATATCGTCCCGGTACCTCATATCGTCTCTGAACGTCTCACTGTCACTGCATCTCTCACTGATGCTATACCTTTCACTGTCACTGTACCTATCACTGTTGATGTACCACTCACTGTTATTGTACCTCTCACTGTCACTGACCCTCTAGCTGTCACTTTGCTTCTCACTGTCGCTGTACCTCATGTCATCGCTGTACCTCTCACTGTCACTGCACCTCTGGCTGTCGCTGCACCTCTCACTGTCATTGTACCTCTCACTGTCACTGTTCCTTTGATGTACCTCTCACTGTCAGTGTACCTCTCACTGCCACTATACCTCTCACCGTCCCTGTACCTCTTACTGTTGATACACCCTCACTGTCGCTGTACCTCATATCATCACTGTACCTCGGCTCCCACTGTCGCTGTACCTCTCACTGTAGCTATCCCTCTCACTGTCGCTGTACCTCTCATTGTCACAGTGCCTCATATCTTTCGCTGTACCTCTCACTGGACCCGATTCACAAAGGGAAACTTAGATGTTTGGTCTAAACTTAGACCAGACGTCTATGTTTACGGCTTTGGGAATTTCCAAAGGGCATTAACGAGTGCTATCTTTATGTCGGCACTCAGGCCGGAGATCCGGCCCGAGAGTGCGGACACAAAGAGAGCACTCCTAAATATCCTTTGTGATTTCCCAAAGTCATAAACGTAGCCGTCTGGTCTAAGTTTAGGCCAAACGTCTATGTTTATCTTTTTGAATTGAGCCCACTGTCGCTGCATCTCTCACTGGACCTCGACTGTCACTGCACCTCTCACTGTCGCTGCACCTCTCACTGTCGTTGTACCTCTCACTGTCACTGAACCTCTCACTGTCGCTGTACCTCTCATTGTCGTTGTACCTCTCACAGTCACTGCACCTCTCATTGTCGTTGTACCCCTCACAGTCACTGCACCTCTCACTGTCGCTGCACCTCTCACTGTCGCTGCACCTCTCACTGTCGCTGCACCTCTCACTGTCGCTGCACCTCTCACTGTCGCTGCACCTATCACTGGACCTCTGACTGTCGCTGCACCTCTGACTGTTGCTGCACCTCTCACTGTTGCTGCACCTTTCACTGTCATTGTACCTCCCACTGTCCCTGTACCTCTCACTGTCATTGTGCCTCTGACTGTTGCTGTACCTCTCACTGTCACTGTACCTGTCACTGTCCCTGTACCTCTCACTGTAATTGTAGCTCTGACTGTTGCTGCACTTCTCACTGTCGCTGCACCTCTCACTGTTGCTGTATCTCTTACTGTTGCTGTTACTGTTGCGACCCTTGACCCTGCTGGTAGGTCGCTCCCCCACCACACAGCTCCGCCTGTGTGCCCCGACGCTGCCGCTGCTGTAGAAGTTGAGGCCCTCCTGGACCCGCAGGCTACCACCTGCACCTCATCCCTGGTGGCCAGTGGTAGGCCTTAGGTTTGTATCTCTGTCGCTGTCTGTCTTCCCTGTACTGCCTGCATTCTTATCTGTGCCCGTTTTGCTTGCCTTCTGTTTCCCCCTTGCTGCCCCTGATTTGTGCCCTGATTGTGCCGTTTTGCCTTCTGTTTCCCCCTCGCTGCCCCTGATTGTGCTAGTTTTTGCCTTCTGTTTCCCCCTCGCTGCCCCTGATTGTGCTAGTTTTTGCCTTCTGTTTCCCCCTCGCTGCCCCTGATTGTGCTAGTTTTTGCCTTCTGTTTCCCCCTCGCTGCCCCTGATTGTGCTAGTTTTTGCCTTCTGTTTCCCCCTCGCTGCCCCTGATTTGTGCACTGATTTGTGCCCTGATTGTGCTCGTTTTTGCCTTCTGTTTCCCCCTCGCTGCCCCTGATTGTGCTCATTTTTGCCTTCTGTTTCCCCCTCGCTGCCCCTTATTGTGCCCGTTTTTGCCTTCTGTTTCCCCCTCGCTGCCCCTTTATTCTGTGCCCTCTTACCTTCTGTTTCCCCCTCGCTGCCCCTGATTGTGCCCGTTTTTGCCTTCTGTTTCCCTCTCGCTGCCCCTTCATTCTGTGCCCTCTTACCTTCTGTTTCCCCCTCGCTGCCCCTGATTGTGCCCATTTTTTCCTTTTGTTTCCCCCTCGCTGCCCCTGATTGTGCCCGTTTTTGGCTTCTTTTTCCCCCTCGCTGTCTCTTCATTCTGTGCCCTCTTACCTTCTGTTTCCCTCTTGCTGCCCCTGATTGTGCCCGGTTGCCTTCAGGTGCCCTCGCCGCTCCCGTTCCCACCGCTGCATCCCCTGCAGCCCGACCACTCACTGCCCATTTGCTGCCCCTGCCTCCTGCCTCCCACCTCCCAGCTGCTTCTCCCTCCCACATCCCCATATATGGCGGCCGCCTAAGGCAAGTCCGTCTGCGCCCTTCTGCGCCTGGACCGCGCCCAGCACCAGAACCCCTGGTCCCTACACCCGCCACGACGACCACCACAGCTACGATGCCAGCACACTCCACACTCTCAACCCTGGACGGACCCACACCTGCTTCAAGGCTGCCCTGAAACTCACACACGGTCCCTTCACCTGCCGGAACTGCAGCTAAACCAGCCTCAGAGCCGCCGAACAACCCGCCAAGAAAGACCTCAACCACCTCTGATGCATCCTACTGAACACCCGCTCCGCACGCAAACACGCCGTCGAGCTCTGGGACCTGCTCGACACATCATCCCCGGACGTCGCCTTCCTGACAGAGACCTGGATGAACGACTCCTCTGCACCTGACATTGCCATAGCCATCCCAGATGGCTACAAGATCACCCGCAGAGACCGCACCAATGGGGTCGGTTGAGGAATCACCATCGTCCACAAGAACAGCATCAGGGTCTCGACCAGCACCGACGACACCCTCAGCACCGCCGAACACATGCATTTCCAGATCCACACAGACCCCAACTGCACCCTCAGAGGCACCCTCATCTACAGACCCCCCGGACCCCGACCCCAGTTCAGCGACTCCATCGCCGACTTCATCAGCATGCACGCCCTGACCTCCACTGACTACATCCTCCTCGGAGCCCTGAACTTTCACCTGGAGAACAACAACGACAGCAACTCGACAACCCTGATCGATAACCTCGCCAACCTCGGACTGAGGCAACTCATCACAACGCCTACCCACTCCGCCAGCCACACGCTTGACCCCATCTTCTCCGCAAGCCCCCATGTCGCCTTCTGCCACACCACCGAACTCCTCTGGACCGACCACCCCTGCATCCACTTTTCCTTCCAGAAACCCACCACACACCACCACACCCAACAGATCCCTCGCCGCTGCTGGAGAAAAATCACCAAAGACAAACTACACGCAAAACTCGCTATCAGCCCACCCACCGATCCCTCCAACACCGACGACGCTGCCCACAGCCTCAGACGCTGGATCGACGACTGCGCCAACACGATCGCCCCGCTGAAGAAACCCCCCCACAGAGACACCAGCAAGAGGGCCAGCTGGTTCACCCCAGACTCCTAGCCTCCAAGCGGGCCTGCCGGAAACTAGAGAAGAAATAGCACAGTGAAGAAACTCCGGACAGCCACGCAGCCCACAAGGACGCCACCCGCAACCACCATTACCTCATCAGGACTGCCAAGAGGACCTCCTTCAAAGACCGCCTCGACAACAACGCACACAATAGCAAGGAGCTCTTCAACATCGTAAAGGTACTCTCCAACCCCAGCTCCAACACCAACCACATCCCACCGTCGCAAGCCCTGTGCGACTCCCTCGCCACTTTCTTCCACTGCAAGATAGCAGACATCCACGACAGCTCCAACAGCCAGACAGCCCCTACAGACAGCAACACAACAGACTCTCCGCACACCATCGACCACGACCCACTGCTAGCCTGGACCAGTGTCCTACGCCGACGACACTCAACTGATACTCTCCCTCACCAAGGACCCCATCACCGCCAAAGCCAACCTCCACGAAGGAATGAAGGTTGTCGCCGACTGGATGAAGACCAGCCGACTGAAGCTGAACACGGACAAAACGGAGGTCCTTATCCTCGGCTCCAACCCTTCAGCCAGGGACGACTCCTGGTGGCCGACAGCACTGGGGGCAGCTCCGACACCCACCGACCACGCACGCAACCTGGGAATCATCCTCGACTCAATGCTCTCCATGACCAAGCAAGTCAACGCCATCTCCTCCTCCTGCTTCAACACCCTCCGCATGCTCCGCAAGGACAGATACAAGAAGAACAGTCACCCAGGCCCTCGTCAGCAGCAGACTCGACTACGGAAATGCCCTCTACTCGGGAGACCCGACCAAGCTCATCAAATGACTGCAACGCATCCAAAACACCTCGGCACGACTGATCCTCAACGTACCACACCACAGCCACATCACCCCCCACCTGAGAAACCTGCACTGGCTGCCCGTCAACAAGAGGATATCCTTCAAGCTCCTCATCCACGCACACAAGGCACTCCACAAGACCGGCCCAGCCTACTTCAACAAACGGCTTTCCTTCTACATCCCCAACCGCCAGCTCCGCTCCGCCGACCTCGCACTCGCCACCGTCCTGCGCATCCGAAGAACAACCACCAGCGGTAGATCCTTCTCCCACCTCGCCGCCAAGACCTGGAACACCCTCCCACTGAGCCTACGACAGACCCAAGACCTGCTGACCTGGCTGTTCAATCAGTAGCGCCCCCCCCCCCCAAGCGCCTTGAGACCCTCACAGGTATGTAGTGTGCTCTACAAATGTTTGATTGATTGATTGACTGTCATTGCACCTCTGACTGTGGCTTGCCTCTCACTGAACCTCATATCGTGGCTGTACCTCTCACTGTCGCTGCATCGCTCACTGTCGCTACACCTCTCACTGTTGCTGTATCTCTGACTGTCACTGTGCCTCATATCATCACTGTACCTCTCTCTGTCACTGCATTTCCCACTGTCGCTATACCTCTCACTGTCATTGTACCTCTCACTGTCACTGTACCTCTCACTGTCGCAGTACCTCTCATTGTTGCTGTACCTCTCACTGTCGCTGTACCTTTTATCATCACTGTATCTCCCACTGCCGCTGTACCTCTCACTGTCGCTGTACCTCTCATTGTCGCAGTGCCTCATACCTCTTGCTGTACCTCTCACTGGACCCAATTCACTAAGGGAAACTTAGATGTTTGGTCTAAACTTAGACCAGACGCCTATGTTTACGGCTTTGGGAATTCCCAAAGGGCATTAACGAGTACTATCTTTATAGCCCGTTCTTGTACCTGCTGTGTACCTGCTGTGACATTTCCCTACTTGCTGCCAACATTGGCGATAAGGAGACCGCTGTTGGGGGTCCCGCTAAAGCACTGCCAAACATCGCTTGCTGCCACCGCAAGGGGACTACAAATCCCATCACCCCCCAAGATGCGCACATTGCGCATCATCGTTTGAGCGCCAGGAGGTGCTCAAAAGGAGGCCAGGGCTCCCGCAGCACGAGACGCGTGTGGGCGTGCCCGGGCCGTGCCCGGGCAAAGCCCAGGCCAAAGGCGGGCCCGTCCGAGCCCGTCAGAGACCAAAAGAGGCTGGGCGGGGCCACATCATTAAGCCTTTAATCTACAGCACTTCATAAGGTTAGTTTCATTACTCCGCTACCTATTAACCACACTAACTCCCTGCCAAGAGCGCAGCTGTATTAGACGCTACTAACTTTAACCACTAACATGAACAAGCGAGATCCTAAGGGTAAGAGTGCTCAAACAGGAGGAAGCATTGTGGGGACTCTTGACCAATTCATTACCAGAGCTACCTCTGTCCTTGAGTACGAAATAGAAAAGTCAGAGCGACGATTATCATTAGATCCATTACCACATAAAAGATCTTCTCTGGGTTCTATAGTCCCTCAAAACAACAACTCTGATCATGGGGTAATTATGGAGAAGGTGGCCGATTCCACCCTGGTCACTGATAAAACCGATAAAATAGATTTAACTCAAGGAAGTTTGCTATCTGGGGAAATTGTGACTAAACCTGTTACAGCATGCGCTAGACTGCAACCCGTCATTAATGCTATGGGTTCAAAAAAACACCTAAGCCTAGGTCCAACTGCGGATCCTGTAGTTAAAAGAAAGAGAGGAGGGGGGCCGCAGAGGCCGAAAAACTCTAAAATATCGATGCTGAATAATAACGGAGGGGAGGGCCAAACAGAGTTAATTAATGAAGAAGAAGGTGTTCCATCACAAGTCACTATTACGCATTCCAACTCATCACATAATCAGCCCCCACCTATATATGAGGAAATGTGGGCTAAACTAGAACACCTTGTGCTCACACTTGTAAACCCAATCACAGAAAGACTGAGCCGAATTGAAGAAAGGTTAAACAGTCTCGACTCTAAGGCCAAGTCCAACTTCCGTGCGCTTGAGGGTCTTCTAGTCAAAACAAAGCAAACGCTAATGCCTTTAACCAATGAGAACCCTGTGATCAATCCTGAGACAAGTAAACCTGCCTCCACAGGCGGAGCTAATAAATTACCAAGTAAGCCACCCGTAAAGCAAATAAAATCGGCTTGTAAAATCAATACCCAAACGGAGACTCCAAATGTAGAGGGAAGTTCAGCTGCAATAAGAGGAATGGAGATTTCGGATGTACTAGATACATTTGGTGAATTTGCTCAATTAAATGGAAGTTTAACGGACGATAGAGCTACAAATAAAGCTGGAGATATTAATAGCTTAACCAAAATTAGCAATATCACGAACAAAATCCCTATAGATCCCACTTGTCCGCTGCTGAGGAATAGCGCCTCAGGAATCCATTGGAGTCATGGAAGAACAGCCAATGGATCCTCTACTCTAGGACTACGGACACTAGATCTTCCACCAGCGGCAGCCCCGTTGGTGGCGGTTCTAGGGAATGTACCATCTTTACAGGAGGACCAGGTTGAATCGACAGCGCAGCTCGTGCCAAAGGTTATGCACTGGCTGGATCAATGCTTGCAGGGCACTGGGGTTATGAACAGAGACATACAAAACCAGATGATCATGGCTAGAAGACTGTCTTGGATTGGCCAAACAAGAAAAGCTTTGGGGGGTGACTGTATAGTAGTAAATTTTAATAATGGTGCAATAGTTCGTTTTTCTCTTGGACTACTTGGGAAATAATTTAGAGACCTGCGCCCATAAGATCATTATTCTTTCGCTAGGTTTCTTTTATAGACCTCACTGTAATATCTTAGGGAAGAGCACCCCCCTAAAGGCAGGTAGGCAGTTATTCTCAAACCCAAGAATTCTGCCTACATGTACTGACTTAAGATTGGCCAACAGGTTTGCCCCATTATCGTATTTTGAAGAATGTGATTGACTACAACTAAGCAATTCACAATTTATTGAGAACAGCCCCAGCACAGCTACACTAAATCATGATCTAAATCCAGGTTCACAGATAACTAAAATTAAAGTCTCACAACTGGAAGGTAGCATGACACAGATAATTCCCCAATCCACTGAGAGATTGGTGAGCCCCTCTATACGTATTCTTCCATGGAACATCGCCGGTCTACCCTCTAAGATAATGTCATCAGATTGGTCCGCTTATATAGAGGATCAAGATATCTGTGTGTTCCGGGAAACCTGGTCGAGGGACTGTACCTTTCACCCGGGCTACCTAGCTTTTTCCAAACTGGCTAATACTGGACAAAGGGGGAGACCCTCAGGGGGACTTACCATCTGGGTTAGACATCACTCCGAATACCAGGCTGAGGAGGTAAACATAGACTGCCCAGACATCTTAGCTGTTAGGATCCGCTTTAAACATTATCATGGTGTTGTAGCGGTTAATGTGTATGCAAGAGGGTTGGTGGGCGGGAAATCATCCCCTACTGTCTCACAACTAGATGACTTTATTGACCTAATCGGGATCAAAAAACCACCTAGTAATTGGAGGGGATTTTATCTGTACGTTTGAGCCCCTTGGACACGAAGTTCGTGATCTTGGTGGGGAAGAGGATTCTAATTGGGGTATCCCCCAGCTTACGCTACCATATATACAACCCTTATTGCTAACTCTGGATATTAAGGGACTAAAAACACAAACGATAGTAAATGAAATAATGACTGCAGATAGAGCGATCACAAATGACATGAGAAGAATAAAATGGGGATCACTATCAGAAAATGCTAATATCCTGGAAAGGATAACGCTAGCTGTGGGGGATACTTTAACCTCAATATTAATCCCACAGACCCAGGGAGAAATCCCCATTTATATAACAAAGGCTCATGAGGAGCTGTTTGTAAAGTTAAAGGCCTACTTTATCAGGGAAAACAGATTGAGTAGAGGGATACCACAGAAATCAGCAAAATGGTATGACTCGGACTGCAGAGCTGCGTATAAATCCCTATCGCAAGCAATTAGGTCTAAAACAGCCTATGAGGTTAGAGCTGCCCGATTAGTATACAAAAAAGCTCAATATAAGGCACAAAAGGATTTTGATGAGCAGCGATGGCTAAATCTCCTAGAAGCAAGTAAAATGAAGGACATGCAAAAATGTTGGCACACAGTAAAATGGGGGAGCGGTTGAAGGACTGGGCAATTTCTAAGACCCAGCGGTGCCAGGGGACAACACCCGAAACCTTCGAGGTTCACCTGTTTTCGCGTACTAAACAAACAGAGACACGAGACTCTTCCTCTGGCGTCAAAAGATCGTCTTTAATGACTGCAGTCAGGAACAGAAGTCACAGAAGTATCATACGAGATGGATTCTAAGGAGACTGCTCGATTTGTACAAAGCAGGTCGCTCCTTAAATACTGAATATTCTGCTTTGGGCAAACATTCCTGCAAATTTACAATAATTCCCGTTTCTGTATTCCAGACAATAAGATCTCACAATATCACATTCCCATCTCCAGGTGTCCGGCCTTCAATCACATATTTCTGACATCCCTCTATTGAAAGGCCGGACCGCCCCATAATAAAATTGGTCACCTCCTCATCATAAAAGGCTAAAGGGAAATGCAGGAACAGATGCAGAAAATAGAAGAGTCAGATAAGACATATTTGTAGGCAAATAAAAGAAGCGTGGTCTATTGTATCAGGGGCAGTAATCTTGCTCAGGCAGGACAAGACAGAAAACCAGTGCGGCAGGGTCCACCTCAGGCAACAGGGTCAGCTGTCGCCAAGTCATGCAGAATTCGGCAGAACGCGCACTAGGGACTACGTGCCCTCGAGGTTACCTAATCAGGGTCATTGTTCGGACATCGCCCATTCACTGACTATGTGAGGGCAATGATACAAAATGGACGTCGTGCATGAAATGGAACCCGTAGGTTCGAACACAAGAACCAGCAATACATAACGAATCCTTCAGTGCAGCGTTGCGAAAATGCTCGCTCATATTAAACTCATCCTTTGCGATTCGCTAATACCAGAATCGTCACGGTACCATTAGCTCCGAAACATGGGTTCAGTTTTCACGGAACCTCAGACCCTCCTTTTGCCCTTACATAGGCAAGCACTAATCGATATCTGAGTCGATACCTATTTTCATCAAATCACTGAGATGTTGCTGAAGCATCATCCTTTCCATCAATACCTCTCTAGTAACAGGTGGCCTTCTTATACACGTCGTAGCACAAAGGCCACATAAGGCAGGACCACACTGGACACAGAGACAGCACGAAAACAGGAGAACTAAAGCAACCCCAATGACCATCAGAATCTTCCATCCCCACGCAGATAATAGGTTCCAAAACCATCCAGTTAGCGACCACTCCCCTTCATCCACATGCATAGAATCAGAGATCTTATACAACTTGGAAATGGCCTCATAAACTGTCGGAGCATTATCCGGAATGAAAACACAGCAACTCGATCGGATCACTTTACACACTCCACCTCGATCTGCAAGTACCACATCTAGAACCATACGGTTCTGCAACGTCATAAGGCGATCCGCTTGAAGCTCAGCTGTCAAGTTACCAAGGGCACCAGCCGTTACATTAACAGTGGATTCAACTACACGGGTCAGTTGTCTCAGGTTCCTACTATTGACCATAGGTCCCCAAAACGGCAGGAAACCCTTGAGGAAGTCTCCCACTTCCTGACCAGCAGTGTCCTCCTGACTAACAACACCCCTCACAACTCTGGTCTTGTGATAATCAGAGGCAGCCGTAAATGTCGGCGGCAGTAAGTTAGCAACATAACATGTTCCCGAAAAATCAGGGGGCAACCACGTGTATGCTCGATCATAACAGACAAAGTATGTACCCTTGGCAGCCAAAAGCGCAGGGGAAGACTGTGATGGAAAAACGTACGTTTCAGTACAGTCACTCTTCCCTAGCTGAGCTCTCGGATTCTGACCATTGCCTTGCAAACAAAAACGACCTAAGTGTGGTACAACCCAAATCGGAGATGAGCTCTTGCGCTGTTTCTCACCCAGACTAATGCTATACCCAGTCGCATTCCAACCCACATAAGCTCGCAACTCATCCTTGAGAATGGATGAATATGCATCGATATCTCTACTCATATCGGCAACTCCTCTTACCAAGGCTTTATTGCTAGAGCTATATCTTGTGGAGCGCGGTGGTCGCGGGGGATAGGTCTCAAGCGCAAAGAGGAACATAGTCTGGAATGCCCACGATGACCCATTATAGCTAAAAGGCAGAACTAGATACGGGATACCCTTATCGACGGTATGCGGCATCAAACCACACACCCAGCAATTAGTCATATTCATCACTAGTTGGTGTTGGTGCAGGAGTTGAATAAATGAATTGTTCACGAACTCAGAACGTCTAGCTTGTTCGTGTTCAGTCAAAGGGTGGAAAGAATGCGAAGAAGCAGTGGTAACAGAAATGGAAACGTGAGGAGGCACCGTAGACATAGCAGGTACAAAAATTAACTGGGCACCAAAAACAATTCCACCCATCAGAGTTACCAAGACAATCAAAAACATTAGGGCACACTGGATCAGAAAACATTTGTTGTGCAATATTTCATGCAATTTCACTTTGCGCTCAATCACAGTATTAACACCTCGCAGCGCAGGAAGCTCCATCCTCTACTCGAGCCGTCCGTGGCGGTTGGTTTGTACCTGTTCGGAAATGCATCCGTTAGCCTTGGGAGTTCCCAAAGACCAACCGGGGAAACCGACCTAGTGTCTGGTAACCTGCAAATCAAAACTAAGCACACGTCACGGCCCGACGGCGAACCCGGATGGCCGGTTCAAAAACACCACACAGCAAACTTCCTGGCTGAGGAGAATACAATTGTCCAAAGACGAGTTGTCAGGGCAGAGGGGGCAAAGGAAAACAAGAAAGGGTATTCACTTTATTAGTCCTTGGAATGGGAGCGTAAAGAGTAACGATGTCTTCCAGGTTGTGTCTGCTCTTCGAACAAGGGACCAGATGGCGAAACAGTGTTCAATTGTTCAGGTGAATGTTTGAACGGAGTAATGTTCGAATCCAGGGGCAAAGGCACAGTTCCAGGTGAAGCAGCAGTGTTCTTCAGTTTAGCAGACTCAAGACCTTTAAATTGTGCATCGCTGAACGGGACAAGCCTAGGAACACACTCTGTCTCAGAATTGCCAATTCCCTGTCTAATCCATTTGTCATACGGTAAAGGAAGCGGTACACGTTTCGTATGGGCAGCGTGCACCCAATGCTGTCTTTCAGCCAATCGAACAGCAGTTTGTGTTGACAACAGGGCCTGGAACGGTCCGATATATCTTGGCTCCAAGTTTCTTGATTTCCCAAAGTTCTTTACGACCACGAAATCGCCAGGCTGTAACTTGTGTCCTGGTCCTTTTGTTGGTTTTGGCAGAGCCTCAAAAACCTGTTGATGAATGGCACTTAGTTTAGCAGTCAAGTCATAAAGGTAATCGATCAACATGGGATATTCGAGCTGGGTAAATTCCTTAGGTCTAGGGACTCCCCAAACGTTCGCAGGACGACCAAACACAATTTCATACGGGCTAAGCCCTATTCGAGAGTGAACAGTCGCCCTAGTGGATAGAAGAGCCAAAGGCAATGCATCTGGCCATGACAATCCAGTAGTCGTTTGGATCTTGGCTAACTTCAATTTCAGAGTCCCGTTATAACCCTCAACAAGACCTGCAGACTGTGGGTGATTTGCACTGTGGAACTTCTGTCTAATCCCCAAACCCACACACACACTCTTCATAACCTTTCCCACAAACTCACTTCCATTATCCGACCATACAATCCGTGGCATGCCAAACCTAGGGAAAAACTCTTTGAGAATGACTTTGGCTGTGGACAGGGCTGTATTATCCTTCAAGGGGTAGGCTTCAATCCATCGTGAAAATGCACAAACTACAACAAGGACATACTTAAGGTTGTTACACCTTTCCATATGAATGCAGTCTAATTGGATAATCTCAAAGGGACAAGTCGGGGGAGCAAAATGACCAGCTGGAGTTGGAGTTCCCTTGCCAGGATTATGCATCAGGCACACCATGCAATTCTTAACCACCCTCTCCGCACACTTAGAAATTCCATCATTCTTCCATACTGGGGCCAACAACTTGCAAATTCCTTTTGCACTAATGTGTGCCATTCCATGTGCCATTGTAACTACTGCAAGCACATACGCATCAGGTAACATCCATCTTTGATGTTCTGACAGATCGATCCAACAACCAGTCGAATCCAATTTACCCGTACTGTCTTTCCACACATTCTTCTCACTCTCAGTAGCCTCATTCTGAATTGACTTCACACTCTCAATCGTGTCTTCACACATTCCAGCATCCGTAACCCATCTTGCAGAACTTGCAACATACATTCGACTCATCATGTTCTTTGCCGTCTCTTTCGCAATCTCATCTGCAAATGCATTACCACGACCAACATCATCCGCAACCTTCCGATGAGCACTACACTTCACAATCGCAACTTGCTTTGGCAAAGTAAGTGATTCCAGATGCTCATTCACCAATTGTCCATGCTGTATTTTTGTCCCGTGGGACGTCAAAAATCCTCTCTCTCTCCATAATCGTCCAAAACTGTGTGCAACACCAAACGCATACTGACTATCGGTAAACACGTTCACTCTCTTTCCCTCAGCCAAAACACACGCTCTCGTCAACGCAATTAACTCTGCAGCTTGTGCAGAATTCTGACTTACTCTCGCAGTCTCAACAATCGTAGTCAATGTCGTCACAGCATACGCGGCAGTCACATCACCATTCGGCAACTTAAAGCACGAACCATCCACATACAAAGTACCATCCGAATCTGACAAAGGGGTATCTTTCAAATCGATCCGACCCTTCGTTTCTTCTTCAGTTCGCAAACAACAATCATGTGGTTCTGAATCACTCGACTCTACAGTAGTCGGCAACAATGTGGCTGGATTCAACACACTACATCTCTTAATCTGAATATGACTTGCCAAGAGTGTCAGCTCATAGCCTGACAACCTAGCACTCGTGAGATGTTGAGTTTTCGTTCTGTTCAATAGAGTATCTACTGCATGTGGAAACATTACCACTAACATATTATTCATGACCAGACCAGCAGACTGTCGAATAGACACAGCAGCTGCCGCTGTCGCTCTAAGACAACTCAGCAATGCTCTTGCTACTGGATCTAAGGTTGAAGAAAAATACGCACAAGGATGCTGTTTATCACCAAATTGTTGCGTCAACATGCTCAACGCGCAACCCTCTCGTTCATGAACGTATAGTGTAAACGGTTTACTGTAGTCGGGGGTACCCAACACAGGAGCTGAACACAACGCATCGCGTAGCTCAGAAAAACTCTTCTGGCAGTCATCAGACCATGGCAGAGGATTCGAAAACATCTTTGCACGTGAGAGCTAACAAAGGCTTTGCTAACAAAGAAAAATTTGGGATCCATTGTCTACAGTATGATGTGATACCCAAAAAGGCACGTACTTCTCTTTGAGTGTTTGGCACAGTCATTTGAGCAATTGCTCTAATTCGTTCTGGGGTCAACCTTCTTCCCTCCTTTAACAAGAGATGACCTAAGTAGGTTACTTCTTGGCAACAATATTGCAGCTTAGAAGGTGACACCTTGTGATGTAAATCGGACAAATGCTGTAGCAAAGAAATCGTAGCTGCTTTGCAAGTTGTTTTGTCATCAGCAGCCACTAAAAGATCATCTACATACTGGATCAAAGCAGCCCCGACAGGCAATACAAAGGTATCAAGCTGGCTTTTCAGAGCCTGACTATATATCGAAGGACTCTTACAATAACCTTGAGGTGCGCGCTTGAATCTGAAGCTACGACCACCCAAGGAGAAACCAAAAATGTCCCTACTTTCTTCTGCTATCCGGATGCTAAAGAAGGCATTCTTCAAGTCAATCACCGAGAACCAGGTAGCTGAAGCAGGAATCAATGTCAATAAAGCTGTGATATCGGGAACCACAGAAAACTGCGGAACCACAATCTTGTTCACTTCTCTAAGATCAATTACGAAACGATACACAAGAGGTTGGGAAGAATCGGTACGTTTCAAAATCGTCAAAACAGGACTATTACACACGTTACCTCGTGTTTCTTCGATCACACCCTTCTGGATCAAATCGTGGATGATCGCTAAGAGTGCTCGTTCACCATCGCTCGAAATTCTATATTGCGGAATTCGCGGTAACCTAACATTCGGTCTGAGCTGAACAACATATGGAGGAATTTCCAGAAGACCCACATCATTAGGACCCGTAGCCCAAAGACATTCGGGGAGCGAACGCAATTCTGGTGGAAGCCTATCTGTCGACACATACATAGGAGAGATCACTTTCCTGCCCAATGTAAGTTGTACTCCCGATGGGGAACAATGCAATGTCGCATACAATCATTTCAACAGGTCCAACCCCAGCAAGTTCTCACCACAACCAGTAGTCAAAATCAACGGTGCTTCTAACTTACATGGTCCAATTGAAAGGGACAAAGGATTAGAGACTGGATTAAGAACAGGGGCGCCAGAGAATCCTACTGAAACATTAGTTAAGCCAGACAAGGGTGCGCCAGGGAGTTTAGAATGTATGATTGAACTTTTTGCCGCACCAGTATCCAACAGAAAAGGCTCAACCACACTTGATAAAGCTACTGAAACGTAAGGCCCACTCTGATCAACTGGAACTGACACTACTCCCTCTCTTTGTCCATGGCTATCCTAGCAATCATTATACGCAGCACTCTCGCCCTCGACATAGTAATCATCTACATGGTACTGCGGAGATCTACCAGATTGCACCTTCGATTGGTCAAAACAATTAAGAGAACTCTGTGACGGAAGAGAACGCTCATTCTGAGAAAACGTGACACCACGTCCTCTACCTCTAGAGACTTGTTGAAAACCACGACCTCTCTGAACTGGCACACCATCCATACGCTGTCGCAAAGCAGGGCACTCGTTCTTATAATGACCCTCTTCCTTGCAGTATGCACATTGATTCAATCCTAACAAGGGCCTGGAAGCGAAATACTCCGGTCTCAGTTGTACTTTCGGAAACGGTGTCTGTTGCTGAAATTGCGTACGTGGCTGCGAATCGTTCTGATTCGAGCGAGGCGGATACGCCTGCTGCAACAACACCTTAGTCTTCAAGTCCTTTGTTTTCTTCTCTACACGTTCTTTTTCTTCCTTATCTCTGTTCTCGTAATATTGGGCTGTGGCTAGAATCTGAGCCGTCGAAGAAACAGTCCAAGCACTTTCTGAGTCTTTCAATTTGTTGCACAAGTCAGGCAGCAAGTTAAACACGAACTTATCAACAAATAGTCTCTGGCCTCCCTCTGAACTCATATCTTGACCGCTGTGGTCCACAAAAGTCTCCTCAAATCGCGTGAAAAAGTCGGACACACTTTCATCCTTCTTCTGCTTACAAGCCGACAATTTATCCCAGTTTACTCTCAACGCTGGCATCAACGTCTTCATTAAATTAACTATCCTATTTTGTAACTCCGCTACTAGGGGTTTAGGCTTTGCACCTCCTACTTGGAGAGCATCCGCAGCTAAAATAGCAGTCCAGGTACCACCTAACTCGTTCGGATGATCCTCATGGCGGATCTTTGCCCATATCGGTTGTGGCACTACATTGCCAAACAACATCTCAATATCTGCAATGTTCATAATACAGGCGTCCACTGTCTGGGACAATTCCTTATAGTAAGCAGCAGGATTCTTACGTGGGTCTGGCAAAGTCTGTTTTAATGCTAATACTTCAGACCTTTTCCATGGGACATGTATCCAAACTCTCAGGAAATGTGCCGGAGCGGCCGCAATACCTCTCCCTGCATCAGCCTGTACTGCATCACACCATACTGGCGGAACCTCTCTCATAGGATACTGTCCTAACGTCTTCGTTGCCGAGGAATCATTCGCAAACAAAACTCTAGACGGTAATACAGACCTATAGGCAAGAAGCCATTCTAACGCATGTCTAGCATCAGAAGCCCACAATCATACCTTTCGCAAATTGACTCTGGAGTTCGAGCGTTTCAGCAGGGGCTGAGTCTAGTTCGTCATTGTCCCATTCATCTCGCAACAACTTACACATCTCTTCAAACACATATCTCTGAGTCGGTTCATTCCATTGAGAAAATGTATCGTAAACTATACGAGAACTATACCTATCGGGTTTCAAAATCCACCTATGAGCCATCTAATCTAATAATGCTCGTTCCCCAGACTCAGGGAGCTGGCTACGTCTCTGCATAGAATCAGAAACGACGGGCGCAATTAGCGACCCAAAAAGAGGAGTCAGAAAACTAGGGACGGTGTCGGTTACTCGCCGACGAGCGGAAGGTGAGGTAGACATAAGAGCAGGAGAGACAGCATTCAGTGAAAGCAAAGGAGCAAAAGGGGTAACAGAAACAGGAGTAACAGACGTAGTAAGGTGAGGTGTAGCAGTTAAAGACGAAAAAGGCACCCCAGGAAGAGGGGGTGCCGGAGGAACATAACCCTGCTGAGGAACAGGTGGTGGGGGAGGAACTACCACGGGCTGACCAGCAGCCGGTTTTACAGCAGGGGGAACCAAAAGGGCTGTAGCACTTTGTACATAAGGAGGTGGCGACTTCAATAAATAAGACATCAGAGGATCCTTTTCGGGGTCCTCTTTCAGCTTATCGGGACATGATGGCAAAACAGGGTAGCACTTATCAATTGCCATGCTATGTTGTCTAGTGAAAATCTCGGTCGCTTTCTCTTCTTCATCTTCCTTAAACTGCCTAGCAGCTTGCATAATCGAGACACCTTTTTCTCGTTTATCCTTTTTAGCCTGTTTGATTTCTTTCTGCTTGGCTTCTTTTCGCCACAGACGAAAGGAGTCAAACATCGCCGGCCGGGCTTTCTTCTTAAATAACTTCGCCTCCAAATTATCCAAAATTGCAGTTTCAAAACTACCATGTAGTGGCCATCTGAGAACACCATCTTTCCTCGTATAGCGGTCCCATATCTCGTTATACGTGATAGGGCCCACATCATGCTTCGAATAGAGCTCATAAGTCGGAGTTCCAACCGGAGGTATCGGACAAGAGTCCTCCAATCGGGAATCCTTGTTGCAACATCCAGGACAAGACAAGAAACCAAGACTACGGTTAGCCATTTTCGCTCACTAACCGAGTTTCAAACTTCAAGGGGCTATCTCTACCGATACACTCGTAAATGTACGAGACCCTCAGTTTTTGGGAACTGCAGCTACCAAATAATCCTAAGGACCAAACTAAACCAAATGCAATGGAACCATGCAAACCAAAACTAAGGACCAAAGAACTCGAGTTACCAAACAAAAGAACAAACCTAAGGACTGGGAGCGACCCACTTATACTTAACTGAAAGATCAATGACGTCACCAGGAAGACCCGTCTATCATCTCGCTGTACTAAGGACTACGCCAGGCTCCAAAACAGGTCGACAGTCAGGGCGCCAGTCCTTTGCAGCCGTCTGGAAGCTGGAACCTTCGCGAGGAAAGACCTTCGGACCACTTATGCGACATACATGGATCGATGAAGTGGGGTGCACCTCCCTCAAAAATTTCACACAAAGCTCCTCACAATCTTCAGGCTAGGACCGGAACCGCTCGATGTCGCACCACGCTAGGGTGCCAACTGAAGGACTGGGCAATTTCTAAGACCCAGCGGTGCCAGGGGACAACACCCGAAACCTTCGAGGTTCACCTGTTTTGGCGCACTAAACAAACAGAGACACGGGACTCTTCCTCTGGCGTCAAAAGATCGTCTTTAATGACTGCAGTCAGGAACAGAAGTCACAGAAGTATCATACGAGATAGATTCTAAGGAGACTGCTCGATTTGTACAAAGCAGGTCGCTCCTTAAATACTGAATATTCTGCTTCGGGCAAACATTTCTGCAAATTTACAATAATTCCCGTTTCTGTATTCCAGACAATAAGATCTCACAATATCACATTCCCATCTACAGGTGTCTGGCCTTCAATCACATGTTTCTGACATCCCTCTATTGAAAGGCCGGACCGCCCCATAATAAAATTGGTCACCTCCTCATCATAAAAGGCTAAAGGGAAATGCAGGAACAGATGCAGAAAATAGAAGAGTCAGATAAGACATATTTGTAGGCAAATAAAAGAAGCGTGGTCTATTGTATCAGGGGCAGTAGCTTTTGCTCAGGCAGGACAAGACAGAAAACCAGTGCGGCAGGGTCCGCCTCAGGCGACAGGGTCAGCTTTCGCCAAGTCATGCAGAATTCGGCAGAACGCGCACTAGGGACTACGTGCCCTCGAGGTTACCTAATCAGGGTCATTGTTCGGACATCGCCCATTCACTGACTATGTGAGGGCAATGATACAAAATGGACGTCGTGCACGAAATGGAACCCGTAGGTTCGAACACAAGAACCAGCAATACATAACGAATCCTTCAGTGCAGCGTTGCGAAAATGCTCGCTCATATTAAACTCATCCTTTGCGATTCGCTAATACCAGAATCGTCACGGTACCATTAGCTCCGAAACATGGGTTCAGTTTTCACGGAACCTCACGGTGATAATATGCCAGTCCCAGTTAATAACGTAGCCCCTGATCAATGGGTTGCATACTTCGGGGCACAATTCGCTGCCACTCCTGAAGCTCAGAAAAAGCACCCGAGTTAATTATTAATACTTATGTATCTTTCGAGATGTGGGAAATAGAAACAGCTCTGGATGCAATTCCATCGGGAAGGGCCCCCGTCCCGGATTGTATCACTGCCGATATATTCAAATTTGACAAACCAAACTGGCTAAAATATATCTATGTATTATCTAATGCTATAGCCAGAGGGGCACCTGTTCCCGAATCTTGGCGGGGAGCTGAAATTGTCCCTATTTATAAAAAAAAGGCGACCATGCAATCCCCAGCAACTATAGGCCTATTAGCCTAATAGATACCATCCTAAAAAATGTTGCCAGGTTGCTCCTTGGCAAAATAAACACGTGGATAGATGATCGCGATATACTTTCTAACTTACAGGCAGGTTTTCGACCCCATTTAAGTACCATAGACCAAGTTTTTAGGTTTATGATGGTCTACTGGAACACTGTAATTTTAGCTGCAGGGACCTTATACGCAGCATTTGTAGACCTAAAATCTGCATTTGACTTAGTCCCCCGGAAAAAATTATGGGACATATTAAAGGATTCAGGGCTACCATTGGAACTAATACTTATTCTTGTCAAACTTCACGAGGCAAATTATGCTCAGGTTCGCTGGGGTAAACAAGGTGACTTAACGGAACGCTTTCCAGTTAATAAGGGGGTTCGATAAGGATGTGTCATGGCCCCCACTCTCTTTACTTTGTTTATCAACAGGGCAGTTAAGTATTATACAAACTACCCTACTGACGCTCCGTCACTCGCTGGCTCGAAGGTACCCCTATTGATGTTTGCAGACGACACTTTAATTCTGTCTAAGACACAATCAGGGTTACAACGAGCTCTAGACAGATTTAAAGTCTTCTGCAAAGACCACGATCTAGCGATTACTGTTGAGAAAACAAAGTTTATGATATGACACAAGTACAAAATAGTGAAAGGGAGAGTGATTGTGAATGGGGTTTCACTGGAACAAACTAACACCTTCACTTATTTGGGGGTAACCTTGAGTAAGAGATTAGACAGTAAATCCCAGCTAGACCTATTGACAATTAAGCACAACCAACTGGGGGGTGCACAACTAAAAGAGCATAATCTCTCCTACTCAAAACCAGTAAGCCCAGTGCCATTGATTTATAATGGGAAAGTTAGGGTGTCAATATTATATGGCGCAGAGCTATGGGGCTTCGAAAACTTATCTTCCTTAGTCGAAGCTCAAAATAAATTCCTGAGATCCCTAACTGGTTTACCCCAATCGACCCCTCTAAAACCACTATTTTTAGATCTGGGATGTAAAACAATTGAGGAGATGGCTCGCTTCAGACCCCTAGCATGTTGGAAAAGGCTCTGGACTACTCCGGAACTTCTCCCATATGAAAATGCTCTAAAACATATAAAAGAAGTAGACACATCAGGCAAAATAAAATGGCTACAAAAAATTAAGTGTTCACTTACTACCTTGGGGCTCAGTCACGTGTGGGAGGACCCAGTAGGAAACTCTTTTCCTTCACAATTACAGTATAAGACAATTTACTGGAACAAGGTCACTTTTAATAATATGTCAACGATAAACAACTCTTTGTTGACATGTAGTTTCTTGGAATAGAAGCTTGAAACAAGATTTGAAACATA
This sequence comes from Triturus cristatus, assembly GCF_964204655.1. Classification (NCBI taxonomy): domain Eukaryota; kingdom Metazoa; phylum Chordata; class Amphibia; order Caudata; family Salamandridae; genus Triturus; species Triturus cristatus. The sequence continues at coordinate 27,785,586 of NC_140583.1, read as the reverse complement.
CTGGGATCCCATCACTAGGCCTTGCGACAGGAAATTATACCATCAATTTAGAGTCGGGTCTCTCCCTATAAAGATGTTTACATCAAATTGGCGTAATGCTACTGGGACTAAGTGCCCCTCGTGTCCACTTACAGATGAGTCAATTTTGCACATAATGTTTGCGTGCCCCGCATATAATCGAGCAAGAAAGAAATGGCTCAAACCGATCTCTTCCAATCTTGGACCAAGATCTTGCAATACAGCACTCCGCATATTGAAAACTGATACTCGTGAAGATATAGCGATAGCTATGGCGACGTTTCTAAGCTGGATGTGGGACATTCGAAGGAAAAATCTCTAGGTTACAGTTAGATTTTTGTAAAATATCTTTTTAAAAACTGGTATAAAATGATCAGATGATTTTAATGTTTTAAAATTGTAAAATATTTTCATCATTTATTAAATTTTTAATCGTTGGACTGTTGATGAAATTTTATGAATTGTTTTTTCATGTTATTGTGTCCTTTATGATTGACAAAAATCGAAATAAAGACGAATTGAACTGAACTGTACTATCTTTATGTCGGCACTCAGGCCGGAGATCCGGCCCGAGAGTGCGGACACAAAGATAGCACTCGTAAATATACTTTGTGAATTCCCAAAGTCATAAACGTAGGCGTCTGGTCTAAGTTTAGGCCAAACGTCTATGTTTATCTTTTTGAATTGAGCCCACTGACGCTGCATCTCTCACTGGACCTCGACTGTCTCTGCACCTCTCACTGGACCTCTGACTGTCGCTGCACCTCTGACTGTCACTGCACCTCTCACTGTCGCTGCACCTCTCACTGTCGCTGCACATCTCACTGTCGCTGCACCTCTCACTGGACCTCGACTGTCACTGCATCTCTCACTGTCACTGCACCTCTCACTGTCGCTGCACCTCTCACTGTCGCTGCACCTCTCACTGGACCTCGACTGTCACTGCATCTCTCACTGTCACTGCACCTCTCACTGTCGTTGCACCTCTCACTGTCGCCGCACCTCTCACTGGACCTCGACTGTCACTGCATCTCTCACTGTCACTGCACCTCTCACTGTCGCTGCACCTCTCACTGGACCTCGACTGTCACTGCATCTCTCACTGTCACTGCACCTCTCACTGTCGCTGCACCTCTCACTCTCGCTGCACCTCTTACTGTCGCTGCACCTCACACTGTCACTGTGTCTCTTACTGTCACTGTACCTCTCACTGTCTCTACACCTCTCACTGTCTCTCACTGCCGCCGTTCCTCATATCTTCGCTGTACCTCTCTGAGTCACTGCATCTCTCACTGTCGCTATACCTCTCACTTTCGTTGTACCTCTCACTGTCACTGTACCTCTCACTGTCGCTGTATCTCTCAATGTCACTGCACTTCTCATTGTCGTTGTACCTCTCACTGTCACTGTACCTCTCACTGTCGTTGTACCTCTCATTCTCGTTGTACCACTGACTGTCGCTGTACCTCTCACTGTCGTTGTACCTCTCATTGTGGTTGTACCTTTCACTGTCGCTGCACCTCTCACTGTCGTTGTACCTCTCATTCTCGTTGTACCACTGACTGTCGTTGTACCTCTCACTGTCACTGTACCTCTCACTGTCGTTGTACCTCTCATTCTCGTTGTACCACTGACTGTCGCTGTACCTCTCACTGTCGTTGTACCTCTCATTGTCGTTGTACCTCTCACTGTCACTGTACCTCTCACTGTCGCTGTACCTCTCACTGTCGCTGCACCTCTCACTGTCGCTGTACCTCTCACTGTCGCTGTACCACTGACTGTCGCTGTACCTCTCACTGTCGTTGTACCTCTCATTGTCGTTGTACCTCTCACTGTCACTGTACCTCTCACTGTCGCTGTACCTCTCACTGTCGCTGCACCTCTCACTGTCGCTGTACCTCTCACTGTCGCTGTACCACTGACTGTCGCTGTACATCTCGCTGTCGCTGCACTTTTAGTGACCGCTATCACCCAGCGCCTCTCCATGCTTAGATTGCCAGGATTCAGAATGCTGTTACCTGCCTCCCATCTCACGCTGGGATGACGCCCCGTGGTGCCCCCGCTTCTCTTTCTCCAGGGCTCTCAAAGGGGACCACATTATTGCCTCAACCAACCCTCCCCTCACATTTATCTCACTGATGCACCGTCACCAAATCGTGCCCATGAATATTATTTTGATGTTTCATACCTCATGAATGGCAAAGGAGCTTTGGCAGCAGGGGATCCGGTTTGCTCTATATATGAAGCTGCTGAGGGTCTATGTTTACCTCATGCACCTCCTGTAAAGTAGCCAGGCTCACAGCCCTCGCCGTGCGGGTATCTCAGCTGCACAGGAGACCGTACCCCTTCCCCCTGAGTCCACGCACACTTCTGGAGTAACTCATCATTCCAGGCTTCTGATGAATGGAGTGTAAGGGTTGATGGATTGTGAAAACGTGGATGGATGGATTGATTGATGAATGAATTGATCAATGGAAGATTGAAAGGATGGCTGGATGAATAGATGGATGAGTGCATGGGAGGATGGATGGTTGAATGGGGATCAGGGCTGGACTGGGAACCAAAACCGGCCATGGCAAACTGCTCGGCCGCCTCTCCTGGGGGGAAGAGGGGTGAGGCCGAGCTGTTTGCAAGGGCCGGTCTCGGACGATTTTGTTACAGGGGGCCGATATTGCTGACCTTCGGTAACGAAAACGGCCCCCCAGGGGCCCAAAACTGGCCTCACCCTGGCAGCCCACTGGGAAAACGCACGGTGCCCGCTACAGCTAGTCCGGCCCTGATGGGGATAGATAAGTGAAAGGATGGATGACAGAGTGGATGAATGATTGGATGGATAGGTATGAAGATGGAGAGATAGGTTCAGAGATGGATGGATGGATGGATGGATGGATGGATGGATGGATGGATGGATGGATGGATGAACGGACGGACGGATGGACAAACAAATTGTGACAGACTAAATGATGGATGAAAGATTGAATTTTTGGCAGAATGTAAAGTTGAAATGGATGATATCAGTGGGTGGATGGTAGGATGAAAGGATGAATGGATGAATGGATAGATGTTTGAATGGAAGAGACAAGCAAGCTATTCTGGGGAGGGACACGATGACTTACTTCACTTGCTTAGTGCCATAATAGCTTTGGTTCAAAGAGGGGTGAGGGGGTGTATTTTACTTTTCTCGCATCTCCCTTGGTTCAAATGGAATGTTTTTGTTGATCAAACTACAAAAAAGGCTGCTTTGTCTCTCAAGTCTGAAGTTGCCATATATTCGTGCCAGGTCGCTGAGCCCCTCAAGCCCACCCTAAAGGATCTTTCTGAAATACAATGTGTCCCATAGAATGAATAAATGTATGGTTAAACTATGAATGCAAAAGAAACCCCAATGCCATTGGCGGCAGGCCTTCAGGGTGTTGCCCCCAAATTTGGCACCACTGCGTGGCACGTTAGCAGATTCATGTATCTTTCCAGTGGCCAAATGTATTTTCACGCGTCTGCCACTTGCCAAACCTTCAACACCAATAAAAGTGTGAAGACCAATAGAGACTTCTCGGTCGCCCTTTGCTACTTCTTGCCACTCCTTCAGTGTCTGCAGCTTTACTAGATTTACACTTGCATTCTGATGTCTACTCTTCCTTAACATTAACAACGGACTCGTTTCCATTCTCGGGTCAACACCGCCCTTCCTTCGAGCCCGAAAAAGCCTGCCTTAATCGGCAGCCAGCTGCCACGATTCACATGCAAACCCAAGAAGAAACGTCTGCACTCCGGCCCCAGCGGCAATGCCCGTAGCAGATCCTTTTCACCATGCCACTGCTGTGCAGGGACGCAGGCTGCCTGCCTGGATTCACACACCGCGCTGCTAGCGCACGATCGAACTGACACACTCTGGACCTGCCAAGTGTGGACAGAAGTTGACCATTGACCTGCATTTACGTCCCATAGTCCCTTCGCTCCTAACATCATCAGGATGCAGTCTCTCCTCCTTCCTATGATTATGGCCTGCAAGCTTCCGTAGTGGGAAGTGTCCCCACTACCTCATCCCTCAGTGGACCTGGTGAGCCCTCTCTGCTGCAAACCCACTTGGTCGGCGTCTCTCTCTGGAGAGGGCGGGAGGAGAGCACGGAGCAATCACCCACACTAAGCCCGTTGCCCACCGCCAGGACAAGCGCTCCCTCTATAAACTCCAAACTTACATAGACTGTAGTCTGGAGTAGAACAAACAGGAGTGGATTGTTTGCGTGCCTGGTGTGAGTGTGGACAGTTGAGCATGGGCTGAGCAGCAGGCAGGCTGCTCCTGGTGGGGCTGGTTCACATGAACTTATCAACTTGTAACCAAGACTTAATACATCAGCTGACCCTACATCTCGGCTACTGGACTTCACTCTTACATAGTGCCTTCATGCAGCTTTGTGAACATAACTTGATCATGTCAAAAGCTCCAAGCAAATCCAGTCTCCTGTTTTTACCCAATGTTGGACTTGGCCCTTCTGGCAAGTTCACCCCTAGAACTTTTTGCATTTATCCTAGCCTTTTTCCTATGTTGTATTAGTGTCAGTCAGTCAATTGCTTTATTCGATCAATTTAAAGATCAAAAAAGAGACAATACAAACAGATAGTCACATTGTATAAAATACAGGGTAAGAATTCATCAATTACCAATACAATTATAAATAACCTTATCAGAATTTAAAAAATTTGAATAGAACATATTTCCTAGGTTCAATTCTAATTTAAAAAGAATAAATAAGATATAGAAGTAAAATTTCCATTTTAAAAAATCTAGCAGGAGTAGAGTACTCGACGACTACAAACCACCCTCCGTCGCAACCACATCAATTATGTTAAGACTAGGCCGTACATTGACACGCTTCTTGCTAATGCGGACGGCTGCCACTAAAAAGTTCGCTACATGAAAAGCAATGGTAATATTGGGCAGGAGTTGCAAGAACAGAAGCGCTGGCCGAACCTGGACAAAACCAGCCCCTTTCAGTAAAGGTAACAAGTATTTTGACCTAATCTGTGCATAGTGTTCACAAAACATAATAAAATGTAGTGTGTCTTGACAGGAAAAATTGTCACAATCACATGGGGTAGCATTATCAGGGGTGGCCCATGTGGGATAAAATCCTAGCACAAAATGTATCAAGTTTAAACGGAATTTAATTAGGAGGGACCTGTGAAGTGGGCTGGTTACAAATGCCAGGTAAGGTTCAAGACCGGGAACAGTTATTAGCCTGTAGTTCCTTCTCACTAATGGCTTATTTAATTCTGTGTCCTCCCTTTCGGCCATGAATCGTGACAGTAGTGCGGTCTTAATCCCTGTGATATCCTTTTTATTAATACAGTCAGGGGAGTTAAATAGCTCTGGTCTACCTACTGTTGCCAACATCTTTTTAACATATACTAGCCATGGAATTCTATGCGCTCTATCCAGGGCAAGGCAATCCTTAAGTATCAAATGGGTTAGAAAAATCTCCTGGTTAAGCCAGGATTTTAACCAACATATGACAGGGGCCACTTTGATTAAGTCTGCAACAAACCCCATGCCTAGTTCTGAGTGTATTGTAAAGATGGGTGTGGACTGGGGAACAGACATCAAAGATCTTAAAAACTTGTTTTCCACCCTCTGTATGGTGTCAGTGTTAGAATAGCCCCATATGGCAGAGCCATAGGTGGCTATTGCCAACGATTTTGCTTTATAGACCTTAAGAATGGCCTCCAGAGGGCAGGCTCCCAACCTTTTGGCGAAACCAAGGATCGCTGCAGCCGATCTTGCCAAAGAATTGCCTTTTAATTTATGTTGCGGGCCCCAAGTGCCTTTCTCATCAAAGATGACCCCCAGGTAAGTAAAAATTGGGACCCTTTTGACCTCGTGGCCTAGGCAAAAAAAGGATTTAGATTTCTTTTTCCTACTGGCCTGGCCAGTGATCATGACCTGTGATTTTTGAGTAATAATTTTCAGGTCTAATGATGTCATAAAATCACCGAAAGAGGCCAGTAGTCTGTCAAGAGCCACCCCTGAACGCGCCAAGAGCACGGCGTCATCCGCGTATAGGAGAACTGTGATCTTAGTGTCTCCTACACGGGGTACATCCATCACTGCGTTGGCCAGAACTGGATCCAGAGCATTTATATATAGTGTGAAGAGGAGAGGTGCCAATATGCACCCCTGCCTAACACCCCTCTCAGATTTAAAATAGCTAGTACACCTTCCCCCCTGGGTGACTCTCACCGATGCTAGTAGGCCATGATGGAGATCTGCCAGAAATCCAACCAGAGGAGGGTCAACCCCTATATCCAAGAGAATACTCCACAGTTTTGACCTGTTGACCAGGTCAAAGGCTGAAGAGAGGTCCATGAAGGCCATATACAGAGACCCCTCCTTTGCAATAGTGTATTTGGAGATAAGTAGATGAAGATTTAAGCATTGATCCTGCATGCTCCTATTAGCCCTAAAGCCGTATTGGGCATCTGATAATATGCCGCTACCCTCGAGCCAAGTGTTTAATCTATCCAGAATGACTCTGCCTAAGATTTTTACGGCAGAGTCAATTAGGGAGATAGGCCTATAACAGGCCGGATCATCCCTCTGGCCTTTTTTAAAAATTGGGATGATTGTGGATTTTGCCCAAGACTCGGGGATATTCTTATATCTGGCGGCATTGAAAACATTTGTAAGAATTTTAGCCCACAATTTAGGAGCAGACCTATATAGATCTGCAGGAACACCGTCAGGGCCTGGCGCCTTGCTCTTAGATGTCTCTAAGATGGCTTTTTCTACATCCTCCTCCTTGAAGGCCGCAACTGGACCAACCTGTTTCAAGGATAACAGCCCCTCTGAATACCCAGACGAGACTGAACTATAGATTTTTTCAAAATGGGCTAACCACTGCTCGTCAGGAATGCAACATTCCATAGCCTGGTTCTCGCAACCGGAAAAAAAGGGATGGTTTATCACTCCCCAAAATTTGGAGCTATCCCGCAAAGTGTCCGGTGACAACAAATTATTCCAGGCTTCTTCCTGAATCTCTTTTTTACAAGCTTTAATTGCCTGTTTGTATTGTTTCCTCAAAAATGTAATCAGGCGTCTATTTCTTGGTTTACCTTTGATTGCCTTCAAAAGAGCAGAATGGGCCTTAGAACAGTTGGTATCAAACCATTTTTTGCCTATATGGCCACCTGACTTGGATTTAACCAAAAGGGCCGCATTTATATGAAGGCAAATGGTAGTAAAGGCCACGACTATACTGGAATTGGTATTAGCATGGTCTAAGCATATACCCATCTCCGGTTCAGCCTTAGACAGAACTTCTTGTAGGAAAGTGATCGGGGACACCTGGGCCCATTTTAACCTCCTGCCCTGGTCTTTTGCTATAAGGGCTCTGGTTCCCGAATTTCTTGAGTCTTTAAAGGCCAAGAACCCTTCCGTGGCGACCTCAACTATCACGGGATTATGGTCACTAAATGCGGAGTCCTCCACCCTATAGTTTAAAATCAGGGAAAAAATCAAAGAGGAAACAAAAATGTAATCGATGACTGACCCTGAATCAGGACCTTTAAAAGTACACGTTCTCTGACCTTCCGCGCAGCAACCAGGTTCAGAGAGGTCTGAGGAAGCCAATAGGCTCTCCAAAGCCTTGCCTTGTTTGGTGTGTTCAAAGTGTGTGAATGATGAATAGGAAAATCCATCCTCATCATTCAAGATACACCCTAGGCTGCAAGGATGGATATTAAGATCGCCCATTAAGATGACCTCAAAACTATTATGTGACGCTCTGTATTTATCCAGAACCTCCCCTAGAGATTCTAGATGCTGATTTAAGCTGACACAATCTTTAGAATTATAAAAATTAACTTGAAGCAAAGAAGGGGAATTTGCCACCACTAGTTCTACAGCTAGGCAATGTTGGGAGCCAGAATCTACCTCTTTAGCTGATCCTTTCAGGCTCAATGAGACCAACAATGCAAGGCCCCCCTTTGCCCTCCCCACCAAGCTAGGTGTGGCTGGAATATAAAAATGAACATAACCGTCCAAAAAAAGGCTATTCGCTGTATCCCAGGTTTCCTGCAATGCAATAATATCATGGGACGCAACATAACCCACCCATAACTCGTCCTTAATTTTAGATCTAATGCCGGCAATATTCCAGCTTAGAATTTTGCAGGTATTTTTTTGGGTGAACTCATGCGACTCTATCACTACTGCTCCCTTTCCCTCAGGTCTGGTTATCAGGTTTTTAGTGCGGGAGACTTACAAGAAGGAGGCCCCTCCTGGGCCGGTCAGGCTAAGGCATCCGGGTGATGTATATTATCAGTAATCTCGAAGGGGAGTGTAGCAAAGTTTGGGCTAATTCCCCTACCTTCCTGGATTTGACCAAGGCTTCCCGAGGTGTTAGGATAAGGATTATAAAAGTACCTTAAATCGTGAACCCTTATTTCCGACCTATCCCAACTAAGTGGTTGATCACAGATAAAACGCACAACTCGGTTGTCCTTAAAATTAATAATAATACAATCCCCTGTGACATTTTTTGGTCTGAGGCCCACCCAACTGACTCTTCTGGCAAAGAGAATCTTCCCGTCCAAAAAGTTCGGGATGGGTCTCTTTTGATTAAGCCAGAAAATAACTTTATTTTTGAGTTGTTGATAGGATTCCTCTGTGCCGGTTTTCAATTCCGGAACACCAGTCAAAACAACAACATAAGGAATAGATTCAGGGGGTAGGTGGATATGGATATTAGGGGATTTAGTTGTTCTCTCCCCATGATCTGTATTTAATCCTTTATGTGTATCCCTACTAACTGATTTAATTCCTGATGAATCCCTTAAGCCAGCCCTGACCTGACTACCACCTTGGGCGGTGGTATTGTCTGTTGTCAGAGTTCTAGGGGAAATTACCCTAGAATTAGGTATAGATGGTATATCAATGGTGGGAGGAGAAAGTGACGGGGCAGAAAGACTAGGATTCACCTTGATAAGGTTGACACTATCCTTGTTGGCTAGTTTGATAACATTTTTTAATGAGCAAAAATTGTCTAAAATAGTTTGCTCAAGTCGGTCAACTTTGTCAGAAACCACCTTTACCCTTTCTAGAAGTGGCAATAATAAGGAACGAACTATTTGTTTGATCTGAGGCATCCAGTCACTATGTTGAGACTGGTCCAGAAGCCTATTGGGAGTTTCAACCAAAGGGGAATTATCGATAACCTGAGCCTCACCGGTCTCCAGTGGTGGGTATGTTGCAGTATTAGAGTGCTTAGCCTGTCTCCCATCCTGTGTCAGCCCATCTCTCTTCCTCTTAGAAGCTGCACTTTTAGCCCCCTTTTTATTTGCTCTTGTCTGTGGGTGAGCAGAGACAGGGTTAGAATGGATTATAGCGTTAGTAACTAAGGGGACAACCTCTCTCAAGGCATTATTTGGATTGTTACGGTCGGGTGATATAATGGTACTGGGCCCTATATCCTGCTGCTGCACGACGTCACCCACGGCCTTCAATACTAAGTCCTTAGGGGATTTTGCTAAAGCAAGTAATCCCAAGGAAGAACGCCTGGCTTGAATTAGCTCGGAAGAAAGCCTGCGCTCAGTAATTGCCAGTTCATGTTCTAAAACAGAAACTGCTCTAGTGATAAAATGATCAAGTGTTCCAGACACAGACCCCCCTCCTCCCATGCGCTTCCCCTTGCCTGCCATCCTATACTATATGCACCCCTATAAGGACACAATCTCAGAACAGTATTAGCGATGTAGTGTAACAATGATCCAAATGTTGAGTCACAGTACTGCCTTCCAATAATCCAGGTCAGGAGGTCACAGGCCTCAATCAACATATGCGTTGCACACAACTTATGTAAACAAAGCCAACTAGACATACATAACTACCTTTCCTGATGCAACACTTGTAGGAATGTTAGGGGGGTGGCCCAGGCCAGGCAGGTCCGGGCAGTGACGGGCAAGGACGGGCCCGCCCTTGGCCCGGGCTTCGCCAGGGCGCGGCCCGCGTGCGTCCCGCGCTGCGGAACACCAGACGCGGCTTTATGCTCCCCCGGCGCTGCCTGCTGATGTCAATGGCACGCGCCTGGGGTGAGCACTGGCCGCTGGGTAGGGTAGTTCGTGCTGGCCGTTCCCCTCGCGGCGGGATGGAAAGTGCAGATAAGCGCTGCAAGAACACTCGTGGCCGTTCCCCTCACGGCGAAAGCAAACAGGCCAGTGAGCTGGCAAGGGTCAAGGCTGTTGGCGCGTCCCGCGCTGCGGAACACCAGACACGGCTTTATGCTCCCCCGGCGCTGCCTGCTGATGTCAATGGCACGCGCCTGGGGTGAGCACTGGCCGCTGGGTAGGGTAGTTCGTGCTGGCCGTTCCCCTCACGGCGGGATGGAAAGTGCAGATAAGCGCTGCAAGAACACTCATGGCCGTTCCCCTCACGGCGAAAGCAAACAGGTCAGTGAGCTGGCAAGGGTCAAGGCTGTTGGCGCGTCCCGCGCTGCGGAACACCAGACACGGCTTTATGCTCCCCCAGCGCTGCCTGCTGATGTCAATGGCACGCGCCTGGGGTGAGCACTGGCCGCTGGGTAGGGTAGTTCGTGCTGGCCGTTCCCCTCACGGCGGGATGGAAAGTGCAGAAAAGTGCTGCAAGAACACTCGTGGTCGTTCCCCTCACGGCGAAAGCAAACAGGTCAGTGAGCTGGCAAGGGTCAAGGCTGTTGGCGCGTCCCGCGCTGCGGAACACCAGACACGGCTTTAAGCTCCCCCGGCGCTGCCTGCTGATGTCAATGGCACGCGCCTGGGGTGAGCACTGGCCGCTGGGTAGGGTAGTTCGTGCTGGCCGCTCCCCTCACGGCGGGATGGAAAGTGCAGATAAGCGCTGCAAGAACACTCGTGGCCGTTCCCCTCACGGCGAAAGCAAACAGGTCAGTGAGCTGGCAAGGGTCAAGGCTGTTGGCGCGTCCCGCGCTGCGGAACACCAGACACGGCTTTATGCTCCCCCGGCGCTGCCTGCTGATGTCAATGGCACGCGCCTGGGGTGAGCACTGGCCGCTGGGTAGGGTAGTTCGTGCTGGCCGTTCCCCTCACGGCGGGATGGAAAGTGCAGATAAGCGCTGCAAGAACACTCGTGGCCGTTCCCCTCACGGCGAAAGCAAACAGGTCAGTGAGCTGGCAAGGGTCAAGGCTGTTGGCGCGTGTTGTATTAGTGGTTTTAGGCCTCTAGGCGGTTTTACACTGTGTCCCAGTGGAAAGTGTGTGCGCTCTGTGTATGTTTTAGGGAGACTGACCTGCCCTCCCATAGGAATGCATGGGAGATCTGAGTGACCGTGTTAAGTCCTGATGTGAGAGGAGTGCAGGGTCGAGTTTGGTATGTGCGAACTCATGAGATTGAATGCTGCGCGATGATATGTGCGGCGTTACTGTGTCTAGTGTAGAAGTGCAACTTCTAGAAGCTGGCATGTCTGTGTAATAAATGTGCAGTGACTGTCTGGTTTGTGATTGGCTGGTGTGTCTGGCTCCAGGAGTCAGGATGGGTCTGCCCCGGTGGTGAATGGGGAGATCTGCATGTTGATGGCAGGGAGGAGTACACCTGGGACCTGAATAGGGCTGGGCTTTCCCTCCACAATGCTGGCTCCACCCCCTGTGGTGCGTCTGATGTCCCTGGCCTGTCCTGTGAATACGGAGAGGGGCTGAGCAAAACAAAGTGCTCAGGAACCAGTTGCATCTGGTTCGCCCCTTCCCTGCACCTTTGGAGACAAAGGATTGTGTGTATAAAAGAGGGACTGTGACCCCATGAAAATGTTCTTTTTCTTGGACTCAAATCTGCCAGGGGCGTGCTGCTGCTGGGGCCCAGGGGAAGGCTTGCCTCTCTGGGCCCTGCCCAGCCCCTGGATGCCCTGGATTCTGGAGGACTTCTGGGACCTTTTTGGATTTATTTTCTTTTCCCCAGGACATTTGCATTCTTCTAGCGCCTGGGAGCGCTGGATTTCAAATTGCCAGCTGGAGTTTTGCAGCGCTGTGCTGCGATGTGGGACTGCCCCGCATTTTGTGGTTGCTCGCGGGTGCCCACCCTGCTTGGTATTGTGCCTCAGAGGGAGCCTACCCCTCATTGTCTGCTTATTCTTAGCTTTTAGCGCGCAGGTGCCCACCCTGCATCTTCGTTTTTACTTCATAAATTAATGCGGGTGCCCACCCTGCTTCTGGGAGCCCTAGCGGGTGCCCACCTCGTATGTCAACTTTATTTCCACACCGAGGGAGCCTACCCCTCTCACCACCAAAAAGAAATCACCGCTGCGGCCCGTTCGGTCAAACCGGAAGTCAGGCACTCCTACCCGTGACGGGGGCGGAGCCTGCAGCCGGCCGGAAGCGGTGCCAGAGTGGTGAATTTGCACGGGGCTCCCGTGAGCGGTTGGGAGCCCCGGCGACATAGGGAAGGAAGAGCGGCGTCCGACGACCCAAGCGGGAGCCCACCCCGCACTGGGACGCGCTGCGGGGGAAGTCTGGAGCCTTGCCGGCTCGATATCCAAGTCCCGGGTCCCAGGAGGGTGCCCGGATGAAGGGAGGCAGGTGACCGAGGCTCACAATGGCAGCGCGGGTCTCCCAGGAGTGCAGGGAAGCCCCGCGCCACGAGAAGAGTGCTGCTGCTCCCGCCTGCTGGGTCCGGAGAAGTCCCGGTCCCAGAAGAGGGACCGGGTGTGAAGAAGAGAGCCCGGTAAGTGGGGGCTCCGTGTTATTGGTGCACCTCGAGGCACAGTGCCCTTTCCATAGTCCCCGAGCGGCCCCATCTTGCAGCGGGCCGCTCCAATATGAGCCAGTGCGCTCCAACGAGGGGGCCAGTAGTTACAGTGGCGCCGCCGTAGCGGGCCACTGTACCGCTTGGGTGCAATGTTATTTTAAAGAGCCCCCAACAGGGCCCAGAGGGCACCGTTGTGCCAGGGCCCATTTCGTCCTTCCCCCCACAGTCCATTAGGGGACATCATGATTGTTCTAGAGCCTAGAGGGCTCCAATGATTGGCGCATATTGATTTCAGGAGCCCGTGCGCTCCATGGGGACATGTTTGTTTTCTGAGCCAGATGGCTCCAACGTGGGGCACATTGGTTTCAAGGGCCATTGAGAGCCCATGCCTCATATTTAACTTCCCCAGCTGCGCAGCACTCAGTACCAGCTGCAGCGTTTAGGCCCTGATCTTGTCCCCAGCTGCCCAAGTAGTGGGCAGCTGCTACGTTTAGGTTCTGGCGCAACCTGGACCCTAATGTGATTGAGGTGCTATTGTGATTTATATACTAATGCTTTGGGTGTTAGGGAATGTACCGTGTGTAGTATGTTTTGTGCACCCTGTGTTTTATACCTCTAGATAAGATTTCTGCATAGGAGGTTGTTTTACCTGTTTAGGTTTATGTTAGGGAGATTATACTTCCCTGTGTGATGTACGCCCCTAGTGTAATTATACTTAGGAGGTAGGGTCTGATGCGTTAGACTTGTGAGAGATTGCATAATGTGTTTATGCCCCTGTGATGTATACAGGATAGGTTTTATACCTGGTTCTATTGTGATAATGCTGAGGTCATTATTGCGCCAGTAGATACTGGTTGTGCTCTACAGTTATAATTTGTGTTACAGTTGGTATATGTCCTACATTTACAATTGGTGATTTGTGCTAATCCTGACAGTAGTCCATGTGGCCCTGTCTTGTGTAAATATTCCCCTGTAAAATTCTGCCCAGTGCCAGTTGGCACAGTGTAAATTATGTGATTATCATCTAATGCGTTTATTATAATACAAAGGCTATTTTTTATATATGACCTTGTGTGGAGTTTCCTTTGTGGTGGGCCTAGGGTGTTGTTGCTGTGTGCGTGCGCAAACGCTTTACACATTGCCTCCGGGATAAGCCTGACTGCTCGTGCCAAGCTACCAAGGGGGTGAGCAGGGGTTATCTTTGGCGTGTAACTCCCCAGCCCTGACTTAGAGTGGTGGTCTCTGCCTGGCTTTGGCGCAAGCCTTAGCCAACCAGAGATCCCATTTCTAACACCCAAGTACCTCTTAACAGAACAGTCTCCCATCCTGGAGCCTTCCTGGCACATAGTAGGCCGCTAGAAAGCCTGGTCGGGGAACAGAGCATATTTGTGGCCTGGATCAGCTATCCTGCTTACATTCCACCCGCAATTACAGGTTCCTCAACACCACCTCCAGTTCTCCCGACGAGACAGCCCAGAGATATTCCATAGGCTGCAGGAGGTTTTTTTGCCATGCTACAGATAGAGCAGTACTGCCAAGCTGTGAGATATGTCAAGTTACCAAAGTAATACAGGAAGTAACCAACTTGGCTGCAATTGCCTTAGGTTTGATCTCTGGCCAATGAGTGGCCCAAGAAAGTGCTCTTTCACAAATCACAATGGCTCCTGAGTTTGTCTTGGCTGCCAAAGGTGGGGTTTGTGCTGTTATAGGTACAGAATGCTGTACTTCCATTACAAAGGTTTCTTTAGGCATTCATGAAGAACCAGATCAAATACCTTAAAGTACAATAGAGGGTGGGTCTGCATTTGATGGGGTTTGCTTGTGGTTAAAAAGCATTTTTGGTGGTTTGGGAATTAAAGTTTTAGGGGCTGGGTTGGTCACCTCTGTTGCACTCCATCTGCATCCTTGTCTGAGTCTGTGTTGCCCTGGTGACCAGCTCAGCCAGGGGCAACGCAACGTCCCATCTTATCAACAGGAAACCTGAATAAAGAGATTTGGGTTGGAAATTTGATTATGAATCTTTGGAATGTTATGAACCTCTAATGGAACAGGATGTGAATGATTTGATGTTCATTAAAATGTTAAGAAATGTATCGATAAAACAGAGTGAGAGGGAGGGAATATAACTTTAATTAGCTTAACTTTATCTCAATTTAGCCATGTGTTTTCTGCGCATGCTACACACGCCCATACGAAGTGCCCGTCTTTGACGTTCCAGCCTCTTCCTCAGACTTATCTCCAGAGATGAGCAAGTGTTGAACAGCTCGCTCAGCAGGAATGTTTACTTATTTTATGGCACTCTGGAGGTCCTCTTGTCCCTCTCTCATAATCTTAGCCCCATGGAATGGACCCCATGCCTCCATTGAAGATCCATGTGTGACCTTGGCCTTAGCTTGTCATCTGTGATCCATGGCCTATCATCGCTTCTTTTGTTCATAAATCCTTTCAGACTGCTGTTAGGGGGGTAAACAGGCCTTTTGTCACAAGGGCAGCTGTGATATTATCTGTGTATGAGATGCTGCCCTGAACATTAAGAGACCTTTAACAACACACGACCTTACTTTCAACACTGGGACCTTTAAATGTCCAGCTTTGAATGTATAGCAGCTAACACTGCTGCGTAGCCTGCTTCTAAGCACTCACTGTTTTAACGGTAAAGGCAACGGGGCACAAGGAGTGAAAGGCAGTAGTCAAGAAGCACATGGTGTCCACGAAATGTAGAAACAAGACAAGAATGCAGATTCCGCTGTTCCACCTGCGCTGCTCAAGGTAAACACACAGGCTGCACCATAACTAGAAATGCTCTACAAGCTGAAATAAACTCAAAACTATATTTTGTAATTTATAAGCTGAGACGGGCACCTCCTGTACTGCCGATTAGAAGATTAATTCTATGCTGTTTGAAGCCCTTTCCTAAATTGAGAAATTTTAAGTAAGATCATGAACACGATTGTAGAATGCAAGCGATTTTTCCATGCATATAATATCAGAAATTTAGAATTTAGATCCCATTCGGTAGGGTGACTATAACATGGGAAATAAAGGTCACGCTGACTGCGGCCCTTGCCTTGCAGATGGGAATAGGCGGCGTCCAAGAAAAGATTGTTGCACCTCAGATGCGCCTTCTGGTGACTGAGATCCCTTTCCAGCACTCATTCGTGTGCCCCTGGCATGACGACGAGCTGCTGGGGGCTCTTCAAGGGTATGGAAGGAGTGAGTGTCCTTGGGGCAGCCTTCACCTGCTCCTCTGCATCTGTCACCAACTCTCACCTTCACAGCCTGTTTCATCGCCATATCGGACGGGTAACTTAGATTTCACACCAGCTTTTCCTGTCAATCTTCCTGCAGTCCCCAGGGCCCCAACTGGTGTTCCAAGAAAGTGAAGCTCTTCCTGCCGAGAACCAGCTGTGCGGCATAGAACCTGCCTCAGATGTCCATGTGCCATAAATCCAGAGTGGGGACTCCTGCCCCAGCTGTGGAGAGCTCGCTGCCTCCCACTCCCACCGCTGGCCCATCAGTTCAGACCCATGAACGTCCAAGAAGGAGCTGACAGAAAGGTCGCCCAAGGGTCAGGACTCAGGAGGGGTTCTGTCCCAGACAGAAATGTGCATGTCATTTGGAATGAGCTTCCACAGATCTCAGGCATGATATATGTCAAACCTCATAACTGCTGCAAAGACAGATAATGCATGAAAAGAAGGCATGGAACTCCAGCACAGGACTTGCAGCCCATGTTGCCTGCACAATGCTAATTTATAGTGGATAGATTTTCCAATCAAATTTGCCAATTTAATTAATTAATTAATTAAAATCGTCTATAAAGTGAACTGATAATGTGTGAAGGGTGTTCGAGCGCTGGAACAAAAAACAGCCGTTAGTTGTTTGAGAAGAACCAGGTGTTTGTTTTTTAAACCGAGGGTGGTCTGAGGGCTGTGACTCGCGGGGGCGAGTCTGGGTGACTGAGAAGGAGGTGGGACCTGGCCTGGCCCTCCCGAACCTGTACGAGACGGTGCCAGGGCTATCATTCACCCCATGACAATGGCAGAGGCTGTGAATATTCAATGCCCTGGTACAGGCCGTCAATGCAACAGGCCGGCCTGCCTGAGGTGGGGGCTGCGGAGAGAACCCAAGAATGAGGGGGCAGCAGCTTCCGGTGCCGGCTGGAGCTGAGGAGTCAGGTGAGATAGAAGAACCAAGCAGAGGGACGCGCCGCGGCCGCACCTTGCCGCGGTGATGGGGCGGATGAAGAGGGAGCCGAAGTCTGTCAGCTAAAGAGGAAGGATGGAGAGATGAAAGAAATAGGTAACATGGAACACAGATGAAATGTGACCTGAGAGAGAGAAGGAGTAACCAAAAGTAATCCAAGATAACGAACAAACAGAGGGGAAGACGCCTCACTCGAGGCACCGAGCAGACGAGGATGACGTTTAGGGGAGTGACTGGCATCCAGGTGGCCTGCTGGCACGCAGGACTGGGCATCTACAGGGACATGTGCCTGACTATCTTCAGAAGAGGCTCCATTCTCATCGGCCTGTGAGATAATAGATGAATGGGAGTATTGGACCCAAGCACTTTGAAGACTGATATGAAGGTGGAACAGAGAGGTGAGTCCTGGAGCCTTGAGGGGTCCATGGTAAGAGCTTTGAAAGAGGAACGTAAAGGAGGGCGGCGCACTGATTGCCCTCACCTGACCGGAAGGACTGAAGCCATGAGGGCGCTCCATCTATGAGGCATAGGTTGGGTCCCAAGGCCATGTGCGGCGCAGACTTCTCATACAGTGAGGACAGCTCTGGTCCCACAGCAGACACTGCGAGAACAGCTGCTGCACAACAAGAGAGATGAAATGCGGAGCCAACAGGGTCCAGCTATGGGCGACATTCAATGCGCTTAAATGGATGGACATTCATCAGCGTTTCCAAACTTTGAATGACAAACAGAAGCAGATATTAAGGTCAACAATAGCTAAAGACGTAGGAATCAGCGGATGGCTTCCTGAGAAGAGGAACAAAGAGACTCTGTTTCCACTCAAAGGGAACCACCTCCATTCAAAGCGAAGTGTTACAAAAATCAGAGATTGGGGGTGCTTATTTTTGATTTCAAAAGAATTTATTTTTTAAAAGATTAGATACAAACATAATATACAGGCAAGAATGATACAATTGATAACAGCTAAAATATATAAAATGTTAGGTTGATAATAACCAATAAAAATATATCTAAACATTCATTATTCTGAAAGTATCAGAGACATACGTCAATTGAGGAGGAAGCAATGAAAAACCGGGAGAAGTAATTATCAAAAGTATCATCATTAGATATTAAACTGGGGATAAGAGGAAAGAAAGGAAAAATGCAAAGATAGAGAAGAGACAGGATAGAGAAGAGGAGAGACAAGACAAAGGGAGAGAAAAGAGAGGGATTTCCAAAGGATTCACCGAACATTCAAGACAACATTAAATAGACAAATCAAAGGGACATTGATCCACCAACCCCTCTGAGGCCAATTGCATGTACGTATCTAGCGCCAACCACACACCAGAAGATATAGACGGAGAAAGATGAGCATGCTCAACTGAAGTATGAGCACTACGTAGGAAAGAAACCCATGCCCACCAAGTATGAAAAGAGACTGAAGAAAAAGATTTCCACTCCATGAGAATTACTTTGACTGCAACGGTTAGTAAAAGATCCAACAGTTGTACCTCCATGGAGTCTAGAGGCAATGGGACCGAGGCCGCCAGCGGGCCTAAAAGGACTAACGGAAATGAAAGTTGAAACTTAATATTAAAGATAAGCATGAGGTGTTTATGAATTAAACCCCAAAAGGGTTGGAGAAGAGAACAATCAAAGAACATATGCTGAAAATCGCCTGGTGCAAGACCACAACTCCAACATAAATTATCTTCCTTAAGATTTAACGAATACAAACGAGTGGGAGTCCAGTGAAGAAGATTAATAGAGAAAAACTTAGACTGCATTAAAGAAGGGGCAATTTTATTACGAAGAGAAAGCCTACCAATATCCTGCCAAGTGTCTGAAGAGATATGATCGGTAACATCATGTTCAAAATGATGAAGCCATTTTTGCTGTGTAACAGTTTGAGAGGGAAGTGTCGAGGACGATAAAAATTTATAAATCCTAGATGCTACATGACCAGATCTAACCCATAACTGAAAAAGCGTAATCGTAGGGGAAGAAGGATGCAGATGTACTTTAGCAAGTGCTACTTTTATCTTAAGGAAGGTATAGAAATCTATATTAGGGGGAGGAGCCAAGATGGCGACCGGAGCAGACGCCTGAGCGTCCGGCTCCGTCGGCCCTTGGCCTCGGACTATCATCCTGATTCCTATCCTCGCTGATTTTCGAGGTGCAACGTGTGCGACGACGCGCTGACCGCGCCCCCGCTTTCCCGGAGTCTGAGCCCGCCCGGATGCCGGAGTTCTTGGTGCCTTTGTTCTCCGCACTGGACCCCTGCTCTATTGTGGCCTTGGCCGGCCCCCTGGAAGCTCCGCAGTCACCGGACCCGCCGGCGCAAACCTGAGCCCCGCGGCCCCGATCCCGCCTCACACCTCGGACTGTCGCCGGATGAGCCGGGGGAGAGATGCCCGGACACCTCCTGCACATTGCACCTGACGGGCTGGAGCTATAGGGTAAGCCCCGGTGTGGCGGGTCTCCTGCCCCGCTCTGTGGACCGCGCTGTGGAAGGCTGCAGACCCCCTTCTTCTATTGCCTAGTCGGCTGCAAAGAGAGTCCGAGGGAGGGGAAGCGACTGTTGGCTTTCACCTGTTGCGGCGCAGACCTGAGGGGAATTGCCTCCTTGTTACGACCCCCCCCTGGCCGCTGTACCGTTCAGCGGTAAAACATGGCGTTGATTGCCTGCTCGCTGCTGGGGGGTGATGCTCCGGTCTCGCCCGCTGCCCGCTTCGCCCTCCCTCTACCAGACTCCAGCTCCACAGTGCCGTCCCGGATTGCTGCCGATGTGGGGGCGCAGCATCCGCCGACATGCGGCTCCGTTCTGGGTGCCCTGCGGGACCTGCGTCTGCAATTGTGTATTGGCTTGCAAACGCTGAGTGAGCGGTTCGACTCCATACTGTCGGCTGCGGGTCGTGAGCGCCCCGTTTGTTATCAACAAGACGTGGGTCCGCCAGTGCTTCTGTCCTCTTGCGGGGACGCAACGACTGTGTATAACCGTGCTACACTGGTGTCTGCATCTGGCTTTCCCGGCACCCAGGATCAATCGATCTCCTGCTCAATTGCGGATACTTTGTTTCCCTGTCCATTGCTGCCTGCTTTGTTGTTGCCTGCTTCATCGCATCCGCAAGAGTATCCAGCTGAGCGACACCTGACGTCCTCGAGGAACCGTTCACGGTGGCCTACGGCCTCTTTTATGTGGAACTCCTGTACTTTACAGGCCAGGTCTGGATTTTATATGGTGCACAAGGGGACCTCAACAGATGATCGGCGGCCATTTTGTGACTCTACTTCTCCATCTTCTCCCAAGCGGCCATATTGTCTTTGTCTGCACGGGATGCGGGGCTTTCATGTGGGGGCTGGTCTAATCTTAAGCCCGCGATCGGGCCAGGGCTAGATTGATTTCTATCACCATGGTTTCACGGATGGGCTGAACTGGGACTGGAACTGTTTGCATATGTTGTGCGCACTCATCGCGATTTGTCTGCCTTCATTTAAATTGTTATGACACGTTATCTCCACACGGCCGCTTTTGGGTGTAGTGGGCTCTCAGTGTGTGGAGGCGTAGCTGGCCGGTGGTTTCGGGCGCTCCGAGGTTACGTGGGCTCCTCCCCGCCTTCTTCCTTGTTTTCTTATTTTCTCTACTCTATTCCTACTTTCTCTCTTGTCTATATTTCGGGTTCATTGGGCGACAGGCACTATGCTGGGGGGGGGGGTAGGCCGTAGCCTCCGCATTGGTGTAGGGTGGGGGGGTAATTTACTGTTTCTTTTAGTTCTATGGGCCTTTTTCTTTTCTGTCTCTGCGCTATACTTGTTTCGATTCGGGGTCCGGGTGTGGGGTGGATTGAGTGAGGGCGGCTTTGGAGGGGTGCGTACTTACTCATGTGACTATCCTGTTATATAACTGCATCGCCTCACTGTCTGCGATTTTCTATGGCCGTTTTAATGATGCTGCTGCTCTCCCGTGTGGTGAAGCCATCTTGCGGACTCGAATCTCCTTGGTTCTATCCTCTACTGACTTTTTCCTTGATAAAATTATTTTGAAAACCTTAAAATTAACCTTCACTTCTCCTTCCCCTGGTGTCAAGGATCTCTCCAGTGTATAACTCCTGAATCGTTGCTAATCTTGACCATTGATGCACAGGGGATGCAATGTTTGTTTCAGTGCTTAACAGTATTGTGGCCGGCCTGGTGGTTGTAGGCCCGTATTTGTTCTTTTAATATGCACAAATAAAGGTTTTTAAAAAAAAAAAAAAAAAAAAAAAGAAATCTATATTAGATAAAGAGAAAAGTTGAGCCAGGGAAGAGAAAGGGAGAGGATCATTGTTGGAATCATATAAATGTTTAACAAGTGAGATACCTTTCCCCGACCAATAAGACACCAAGTCTGGATCGATAGTAATTTTAATTTTGGAATTCCGCCAAATAGATAACCATCTAGTTTTATGTAATGGAATCGCCACTCTCTTATCAACCTTGCGAACCGCAGCAATAGTGTCTAGAATAATAGATCTAGAAAATGGAATAGAAAGGGTATTTGTGGTTAAGAAAGAGGCAGTCGGAAGAGGAGAGGCCAATTCCTGTTCTATTAGCAACCAAGCCGGAACATGCATAGAGGGAGAGGAAAACCAGAGCGCCCCCTGGGAGGCCAAAAAAGCAGACTGATATTTCCCCCAATCAGGAAGATTACAAACTCCCATATCATAGGATTTTCTCAAGAATTTATAGGCAATTCTAGCCCTTTTGTCATTCCATAAGAATTTGGAAGTAATTAAATCAAGTTCATGAAAGAAGGCATCAGAGAGCTGAACTGGAAGCATAGAGGAAGCAAAATTAATAATAGGTGTTATCATCATTTTAAGAGTTTGGAGTCGGCCCCACCAAGAAATATGTTTCGGAGACCAATTTTCTAGAAGATGTCGTACCTTAAGAATAGTTTGAGATTCATTATATGTAACAGTGGCATAAAGAGTGGGGCATAAAGAGTGGAACAAAAATAAATACCCAAATATTTTAATTGCTTAGATTGCCACTTAAAACCAGCCGAACCCATATGAGAGGAGAAACAATAAGCATTTAATGGGAACATCTCGGTCTTATCCTTGTTCAGGGTATACCCTGAAACCGTTGAGAAAATAGAAATTGTATCAGAAATAGCAGGGATGGCACGTGCAATATCTTCTGAAAAAATGAGAACGTCATCAGCATAAGCAGCTGTTTTAATCTGATGAGATCCAAAAGAAAAACCCCTAATGTCTGGATGAACATCAATCATTCTGAGAAGAGGATCAATGGACAGCAAAAATAAAAGAGGGGACAAAGGGCAACCTTGTCTCGTACCCTGGCGGAGGTTAAAAAAGGATGACGTAGCTCCATTCACTCTTATGTTAGCTCGAGGCCTGGAATACAGAGACATAACCATACGGATAAAGGAATCACCAAGGTTGTGCGCACATAAAACGGCTCATAAAAAAGGCCACGAAACCTTATCAAAGGCCTTTTCAGCGTCAAGAGCCAAGGCCGCTGCTGGAAGATTAGATCGCTTGGCGGCCCCGAGAATGTGACAGAAAGTACGAATATTATCACGTGCAAGACGGCCCTTCACAAAACCTGTCTGAGAAGGATGAACCAATTGAGGGATAAAGGATTCTAAGCGTTTAGCCAAAATTTTAGCAAAAATCTTAGCTTCCATGTTAAGAAGGGAAATAGGGCGAAAGTTTTTGGGGTCTGAATGATCTTTTCCTTCTTTGGGGATTACTACAATAGTAGCATCAGCAGCAGAACCAGCCACCGAGCCATCCTTAATAAAAGCATCAAAGACCAGTTGAAGTTTCGGAACAAGCACGGAGAGAAAAGTCTTATAAAACAAAATAGGATAGCCATCAGGGCCCGGAGCCTTACCAGAACGAGTAGCTTTAATCGCGGAAATGATCTCATCAGAGGTAATCGGGCAATTCAAAGAATTATTATCTTCCTCCGAAACAGCTTTCGAAGGAACCGTCTTCAAGAATTTCTGACAACGTTCAAAAGAAGCCTGAGTAGAGGGCGTATATAAATTATTATAGAAGTCGCGAAAGACCTCAAGAATTTCTGCAGTCTGGAATTTTTTCGTACCAAGATGGTCAGTAATAGAAGAGATTTGGGAGGATTTATAAGAAGATTCCTGGAACTTCAATGTAGCTGCAAGAATCTTACCCGCACGATTTTTTAACAACAACTTCTTAGATTTTTGAGCCTGAAGGCCAATATGAGCTCTCTTAGTAACTATGGTATTGTACGTGTATTTTAAGTTTTTAATAGATTGTAAATATGACTTATCTTTAGAATTGCGAAAAAGAGATTCCTGACGTTTAATCTCATCTGCTAAATCCGTGAGTTCCTTCTTAATGGCAGCATTCCTCCTTGACATACACTGAATAACCTGACCACGGAAAGTGCATTTGAAAGAATCCCAGAGAACCACAGGAGAACTAACTGATCCAACATTCTCAAGGAAAAACGTCTCAATCTCATTAGAAAATTCTCAAATCAGGGAGTCATCATGTAAAATTTCTGTATTTAGTCTCCAAGATCGAGACCTTGCTCTGGGGGCAAAAGACATAAGCGTGAACGTCACCGCAGCATGGTCTGAAACTAAAATGGGATGGATAAGCGGGGAAGAGGCAGATTGAACAAGCGAGGAGTGAACCAAAAGGTAATCAATGCGTGAAAAGGACGAATGAGGAGACGAAAAAAAGGAGAAATCACTGCCAGTGGGATTATGAAGACGCCACACGTCCTGGAGATGTGTCAGAGAGCACATATTAATCAGTTGTTTATGTGCTTGAGGGGGACGAAAGGTAAAGGCAGAATTCCTATCCAAAATAGGATCCATTGGTAAATTAAAGTCTCCCCCTACAACAAGATTGCCAGAGTGAGGAGTATTATTTAGCTTTTTGGAGATTACTTTCCAAAAAGACGGATCATCTTTGTTAGGGGCATAAATGTTCATAACAAAGAGAACAGCATTACCATCGGATATCTTAGAAAGTAGCCAACGACCCTCTGTATCCTGTTCAGAGGAAACAATAGATAATCCAGATCGTTTAGAAACTAAAGTAATTACCCCATTACGTTTACCACACGCATCTGAACACGCAACATCAGAAACCCATTCTTTCTTTAGAAACGACGCCTCCTTGACAGAGACCTTTGTCTCTTGAAAAAGGACAATATCCGAAGACAGGGATTTGCAGTAGTCTAAAATTTTTGACCTCTTGACTGGGTGATTTAATCCTTTAACATTAAGGGAGAGTATATTCAAACCAGACATAGAGCTAGCCTCAGGAAACAAGGATATGGCATATATAATATATGAAGTACAACTTCCAAAACGACACGCCTCCAGACACTAGACCACAACACGAAACAAGGAGAATCCAAGGAGGAAATCCAAAAAGAAAAGGAAAAAGAAGAGGAAAAAGAAAGCAAGAAAATAGATAGAGCAGGAGAGATAAGAGCCCAAAAGGAAGGTCTGAAAAAGACCAAATTCATATCAGGGGGAGCATGGGAAAAAGAGCAAGGAAACCAACAGGAGGAATAAAACTCATCAGCATATATAACCCCAGACCAATACATAGCTGATTATGTGTAATTAAAAAGAGGAACCATCTAAAGGAGATAAACAGCACTTCATAATAATAAACTAAAAATACAATTCAATAAGAGCTAGTGAAAAATGAATCAAAACAACACTATAATTATAACCAAGCCAGAGTAGACATCATCAAGAGCAGAAAAGAAAAAAGAAAAAGAAATACAATACAAAGAATATTATATGGTACTTTATGAAAAGAAGATAAAAAAGAGAAAAGTGAAACATAGTAGAGAACGGAATGTAGTAAAGATAAGTATAACAGTCAATGAAGCTCTATGGCAAATAATTAAGATAAACGAGATTATATATCAGTATGTAAACTCTATAAATAAGCTTGTAAATAACTGACCACTGAAACATAGAATCCGTTACAACTAATGTAACTAAGAAAGGCGATAATGTCGTAGATATATGAGCATGAAAATAAAGAAGCATGAGCCCAACCAACACAGTGCAACGCTATACCTCCAATCTAGTGGAAGAAGACAATTAATAATAATTCTTAAACAGTCAATGATATAACAATAAGAAATATATAAACACTAATTATACAGAAAGAAAGATTATCTCTAATAACAGCAATTAATACTTATCTAAAAAGAATACTATGACTCAAATACATAACCAAACAATATACCAAAACACTAATAAACAATGGCGTACTCCAGATAAACGAGACAACCGAAGACGAAGATCAGACAGAAAGACCATAAACGAAAAAAAGAAGACCAAATCATACACACAAATTTGAAGAAAATTAAGAAGCCCTACAATGGGCGAAGAAACAGACCCGGACCAATATAGAGATGCACATTGGGGATGAGAAGAGTAATAAGGACGACAAGTGAACATAAGTGAAATAGAACCATCAAGAAATACTACCACGAAAAATTGGACGAATCATACCGTAGGACTGACGACAATAAAAGGCCACTACATTATAACGATAGGAATGAAAAACATAAGACAACAACAGCACGTCCAGAACATTGGACATTAGGACCACCACGCAGATCTAAGAGAGTGTAAACCTAATAGACCTGGCAAAGACAAAAACTCATTGCATTATGTATAGTCATATCAGGTGCCAGAGGAGCCAGGATCCAGCGAGGCCTCCATTTGAAGTTCCATCTGCGAATCCAACTGATTATCCAGAAACGAGGCCAAATCAGCAGGTTCATCAAAGATTCTGGAGCGCCCTTTGAAAGTAATACGGAATTTTGAAGGGCCAGCGAAAGAGAAGGGAATATTCATCTCGGCTAAACGCTTCCGGAGATTAAGAAAGCCCTTTCTCCTAATGACCGTGTCTCTGGCAAAGTCTTGAGAAATTGAAATGCGATGGCCATTCCAAGAGACAACTCTAACCTTCCGCATATGAGCCAGAATTTGCTCAGTGTGTTGATGGCGCAGTGGCTTGAAAATGATCGCTCTAGGTTGCGTAGCAGACTTAGGACGAAATGTGGGAACACGGTGTGCACGTTCCAGTTCAAAATCCCTTTGGAAAGAAATTTGCAGTGTGGAAGGAATCCATTGATAAAGGAAATCAATCATAGAAGATGCATCTTTCTCAACATCCTCCGGAAGACCAAAAATGCGCAGATTAGACCTGCGGTTACGATTTTCTTGCTCAGTAAGGTCTTTCCGCAAAGCTGCCATTGAACGCTCTAACTGTGAGAGAGATCTAGATTGCTTTTGCATGGAGTCCTCTGCGCCACTAATACGTGCTTCTGTGTCCGAAACACGAAGAGAAAGGGCCTTGAAGTCATTCCTGATGGCTAGCACCTCTACTTGCAGTAAATCTGTGTTAGTCTTGGTAGATTGCGCAATTTCATATACCTCATTAAGGCGCGTCAGGATAGACTCAAGAGTGGCGCTAGGGTCCTTTTGCGCAGATTCAGGTGTAGGGGATAACTGTTTGGACCTTTTAAGAGACGCTTTAGAGTCTTTTGCGTCCTTAGCATTTGGTGACGGGCCCATATTCGCAGCCATAGAGCACACCACCTCAGCAGGAGCAAAAAAAAGGAAACAAGCAAAAATAGAGAGCGCGCTCACATCAAGAGAACGATAATAATGGCTTCTTCCAGGGCAGAGAAAGGAACCACCTCACAAAAATATCATGCCCTACAGATATCAAAAACGGCACCTTCCAACAACCAGAAACAGCCACGAAGTATGGAAATATCAGTCAACGAGACCTCCTAAGAGGGCGATGGCGGTGCGCTGACTAGAAATATGACAGTAGGAAACCAAACAATATGGTCATAACAGGCAGCAAAGCAGCAGGAGGAAATAATAAAAAAACAGTATAAATGTAGGAAATGTGAGCAACTTCACCAGTTCTTGTCAGTCCTTATTCATGGCAAATCCGTAGCAGTGACGGCGTCGTGCTGAGGAGAGAAAACATCCCACTCTTGAGAGAGACAAAATGGCGGCCGCTCGCAAAAACACCGAGCGCCACCTAAAAACGCCCGAAATATGGTCACCGGCAGCCTCAAAGATCAGAAAACGTCTCTCATTACATGCTTGGCAGCTTCATATCCATGAGGCCACCTTCACAAATGACCGGGGCAATCCGAGGCGACAGCAAACCTCCGTCGGCGCTTGCTCCAGCGCAGAGCTCAAGCACAAACCGCCATCTCGCAGCGGCGTGCAAGCCACGCCCCCCCAGAGATTGGGGGTGCTTAAAGGTCAAATGCCGAATGAAAGGTAGAACCCAGACATTGGTCCCTGGGACTTCTAGGCTCTGTATTATCAACTGAAGAGGAGACCCAGTCAGTCGATGGAGGACAGAATAGTGGGAGATGTCTGGTATCTTGGTAGACTAATGTATTAACCAATGCTTAGTGTTTAGAATGTTCCTAGGGAAATGAGGCTGTGGAATATGGATTGCATGTTAGGATGTGACTCTTGCTGGTGCTGGCTGGGACGTTTCCCACTGACTGCTGTACTTTTAATACATTGTTTTTTGGACGCATCTCCTGGTGTGCGGCCATCTTCATCACAGGAGGCTCCATCGCTTCAGAGACCCGAGGATGGGGAGAGAATGAGGCGACTGAGGCAAGGTAGCTCAGGTCAGCTCTGTAAGAAAAAGTACGAGTGTGAGTCACCTACATGCGGAGCTATCAGGAAATGATCTTAAAACGCTCTTCGTAGCCTGCTCAGGAATGGACAAACCTCCCTTGGGTTATAACCGGTCCCTCACTAATTTTTATGAAGTTTTATATAGCGCGAACTTGACCCGAAGGTATCAGAGCGCTTTACATAGCACCAGTTGCGTTACATGAGGACACATTCATTTGTTTTTAGGTCTCGCCTGGCTATCGCGTAAGCGATCGCACAGCGAGACTTATGTAGGGGCTTCAGAAAATGCTCCCAAAGGCTTCTCAGGCGGATCAGGTGGCGGTTACGCGCACAACCACGCGCATTCCATTTGCCACCAGCTACTTCCTGCGCGTGCGCCGCCTCACTCATTCAGAGAGATTTAGTAAGGGGCACAAGACCTTAGGAATGCGGTTTATGGCCAGTGCATGTGAGGTATTCAAGCGCGAAGCTGGCATCTGGCATTGGACTTGAAAGCAGCAGACTGCTTTCGCCAGCGCGCGCTCGGCCTCACTTCCTGCATCCCCTCTTACAACAATTAATTTTCGTTATAACTCACACCCCATATGCTCGTTCCCTCCCACCCTTCCTTTGATGTCTGCTTTTCTTGTTGTTTACAAACCACGCCACACACTGCTGCACGCCACACACAGCTGCACGCCACACACTGCTACACGCCGCACACTGCTGCACGCCACATACTGCTGCACGCCTCACACTGCTGCATGCCTCACACTGCTGCACACCTCACACTGCTGCACGCCGCACACTGCTGCACACCTCACACTGCTGCATGCCGCACACTGCTGCACGCCACACACTGCTGCACACTACACACTGCTGCACGCCACACACTGCTGCATGCCACTGCACGCCACACACTGCTGCACGCCACACACTGCTGCATGCCACACACTGCTGCACGCAGCACACTGCTGCATTACACATTGCTGCATTACACACTGCTGCAAGCCACACACTGCTGCATGCCACACACTGCTGCATGCCACACACTGCTGCACGCCTCACACTGCTACACGAAACACTGCTGCACGCCTCACACTGCTGCACGCCTCACACTGCTGCACGCCACACACTGCTGCACGCCACACACTGCTGCACGCCACACACTGCTGCACACCTCACACTGTTGCACGCCTCACACTGCTGCACGCTGCACACTGCTGCACACCTCACACTGCTGCACGCCGCACACTGCTGCTCGCTGGACACTGCTACGTGCCACACACTGCTGCACGCCACACACTGCTGCATGCCGCTGCATGCCACACACTGCTGCATGCCACACACTGCTGCACGCCACACACTGCTGCACGCAGCACACTACTGCACACCGCACACTGCTGCACGCCGCACACTGCCACATGAAACACTGCTGCATGCCACACACTGCTGCACGCCACACACTGCTGCACACCACACACTGCTGCACACCACACACTGCTGCACGCCACACAATGCTACACGAAACACTGCTGCACACCACACACTGCTGCACGGCACACACTGCTGCACGCCACACACTGCTGCACACTGCTGCATTACTCACTGCTGCATGCTGCACGACACTGCTGCACGCAGCAAACTGCTGCACGCCGCTCACTGCTGCATGCCGCACACTGCTGAACGCCGCTGCACGCCACACAGTGCTGCATGCCTCACACTGCTACACGAAACACTGCTGCACGCCACACACTGCTGCACGCCGCACACTGCTGCACGCCACACACTGCTGCACGCCACACACTGCTGCACGCCGCACAATGCTGCACACCGCACACTGCTCCATGCCTCACACTGCTGCATGCCACACACTGCTGCACGCCGCACACTGCTGCCCGCCGCTGCACGCCACACACTGCTGCACACCACACACTGCTGCATGCCACACACTGCTGCACGCAGCACACTGCTGCATTACACACTGTTGCCTTACACACTGCTGCACGCCGCACACTGCTGCATGCCACACACTGCAGCACGCCGCACACTGCTGCACGCCTCACACTGCTACACGAAACACTGCTGCATGCCTCACACTGCTGCACGCCTCAGACTGCTGCACGCCACACACTGCTGCACGCCACATACTGCTGCACGCCACACACTGCGGCACGCCTCACACTGCTGCACGCCTCACACTGCTGCACGCTGCACACTGCTGCACACCTCACACTGCTGCATGCTGCACACTGCTGCACACCGCACACTGCTACACGTCGCACACTGCTGCACGCCGCACACTGCTACACGCCACACACTGCTGCACGCCACACACTGCAGCAGTGTGCTGCACGCCACACACTGCTGCACGCAGCACACTGCTGCACACCGCACACTGCTGCACGCCGCACACTGCTACACGAAACACTGCTGCATGCCACACACTGCTGCACGCCACACACTGCTGCACGCCACACACTGCTGCACGCCACACACTGCTGCACGCCGCACAATGCTACACGAAACACTGCTGCACACCACACACTGCTGCACGGCACACACTGCTGCACGCCGCACACTGCTGCACGCTACACACTGCTACACACTGCTGCATTACTCACTGCTGCATGCTGCACGACACTGCTGCACGCAGCACACTGCTGCACGCCGTTGCACGCCACACAGTGCTGCATGCCTCACACTGCTACACGAAACACTGCTGCACGCCACACACTGCTGCACGCCGCACACTGCTGCACGCCGCACACTGCTGCATGCCACACACTGCTGCACACCGCACACTGCTGCATGCCGCACACTGCTGCACGCCGCACACTGCTGCATGCCTCACACTGCTGCACGCCACACACTGCTGCACGCCGCACACTGCTGCACCCCACACACTGCTGCACTCCACACACTGCTTTTATGCGAGTTTATGCTACTGACATTGTAAATGACAATGCCTTTTATTTGTTTTAAAACCAAAACATAAATAAAAGGCATTGTCATTTTACAATGCCAATAGCTCAAACTCTTATAAATGTGAGACCTATTGCATTGCAAATGCTTGTTATGTTAGGCACGGGGAAATTAAGTGATTTGCCCAGAATCACAGGATGTTCCCCGTCACTGCCGAGACTCAAACCCAGCTCCCCAGATTCGAGGTCGACCGCCCTAGCCGTTAGGACAACTCCTCAGCTTATCCATGACATGATTCTTAACCGGACCCTCACTCAGAATGGCGATACATCTGACAGGCTGCAACCTTGCTAGGGAACTCTTAAACATTTAGGGATCAAGCAGGTGTTGTTAACCTATCCCGGGTATAACCCGGAAAATGATATTTTAGGGATTACTCCGACAGGGTTAAAAACATCTATGTTGCTGGGGTATATACCGAATTGGGCACTTAAGATACCTATGTTCTCGTGTCACTGATTGACATGTTTTGGCCAAACAAACCTCCCATAAGTGTCAGCAGGCCTTCATCAGGACCATATTCTTCCATAAACAATATTTTCTACAAATGCACCAGTAATTCACTGCTCAGAAATGCATGTCAAACAACCGAACATATGTATAATGACAAAGGGGCACTGATGACTGGGGCTTTTGGCATGCAGTCAGTGCTTAATTTAAGCCGGTGGTTTCTACTGCTGGCATCAGCACTTAATTGTCACCGACACTTATTGCACTCTTTGTCTAATTTAGAGATGAGCAGAACAACAGCTGTTATTCATTCAATATACATTTAAAATAACTTATCCCTGCTGCTCAAGCCATTTTCATCTCTTTGGGGGCCTGGAATGGTCCGAATTGTCACACTTGTAGGGTGTGATGGTTACCAGTTGTGTTGGTTCTGTCATTGGCAGCGCCGGCAGCGGCAATGGATAGTGCAAACTGCAGCGGCCTCCTGACAAGGGCTCTGCCACGTATGATTTTTTTTACAAATTAAGCACTGCTACACACGTCACTGCACTCTACAAAAATCTTGATCGTCATTTTATATGGGGGAGGGTGTGGCGTTCCTCATTTTGACAACACCCTCAAGTCCTAGGAAGCGACCGAGAGGTTGCCTGGACATTATACTAAAAAACAAATTCGAAAACTGTATTGACTTCCTCAACAATAACAGATGTCGAACATGCGCACTGCAGGATAAGGAGGGGGTTGTGGTTTCTGCGGGTAAGGAGGAGGTTGTGGATTCCGCGCGTAAGGAGGGGGTTGTGGATTCCGCGGGTAAGGAGGAGGTTGTGGATTCCGCGCGTAAGGAGGGGGTTGTGGATTCCACGCGTAAGGAGGGGGTTGGGGATTCTGCTGGTAAGGAGGGGGTTGGGGATTCTGCAGGTAAGGAGGGAGTTGTGGATTCTGCTGGTAAGGAGGGGGTTGTGGATTCTGTGGATAAGGAGGGGGTTGGGGATTCTGCTGGTAAGGAGGGGGTTGTGGATTCTGCGGATAAGGAGGGGGTTGGGGATTCTGCTGGTAAGGAGGGGGTTGTGGATTCCGCGCGTAAGGAGGGGGTTGGGGATTCTGCTGGTAAGGGGGGGGTTGTGGATTCTGCAGGTAAGGAGGGAGTTGTGGATTCTGCTGGTAAGGAGGGGGTTGTGGATTCTGTGGGTAAGGAGGAGTTGTGGATTCTGCAGGTAAGGAGGGGGTTGGGGATTCTGCAGGTAAGGAGGGAGTTGTGGATTCTGCTGGTAAGGAGGGGGTTGGGGATTCTGCTGGTAAGGAGGGGGTTGTGAATTCTGTGGGTAAGGAGGGAGTTATGGATTCTGCTGGTAAGGAGGGAGTTGTGGATTCTGCTGGTAAGGAGGGGGTTGTGGATTCTGTGGATAAGGAGGGGGTTGGGGATTCTGCAGGTAAGGAGGGGGTTGTGGATTCCGCGGGTAAGGAGGGGGTTGTGGATTCTGTGGGTAAGGAGGGGTTGTGGATTCTGCAGGTAAGGAGGGTGTTGTGGATTCTGCGGGTAAGGAGGGAGTTGTGGATTCTGCTGGTAAAGAGGGAGTTGTGGATTCTGCTGGTAAGGAGGGGGTTGGGGATTCTGCAGGTAACGAGGGGTTGTGGATTCTGCGGATAAGGAGGGGGTTGGGGATTCTGCAGGTAAGGAGGGGATTGTGGATTCTGCAGGTAAGGAGGGAGTTGTGGATTCTGCTGGTAAGCAGGGGGTTGTGGATTCTGCAGGTAAGGAGGGAGTTGTGGATTCTGCTGGTAAGGAGGGGGTTGTGGATTCTGCAGGTAAGGAGGGAGTTGTGGATTCTGCTGGTAAGGAGGGAGTTGTGGATTGTACTGGTAAGGAGGGAGTTGTGGATTCTGCTGGTAAGGAGGGGGTTGTGGATTCTGCAGGTAAGGAGGGAGTTATGGATTCTGCTGGTAAGGAGGGAGTTGTGGATTCTGCTGGTAAGGAGGGGGTTGGGGATTCTGCTGGTAAGGAGGGGGTTGTGAATTCTGCGGGTAAGGAGGGAGTTGTGGATTCTGCTGGTAAGGAGGGGGTTGGGGATTCTGCAGGTAAGGAGGGGGTTGGGGATTCTGCTGGTAAGGAGGGGGTTGTGGATTCTGTGGATAAGGAGGGGGTTGGGGATTCTGCTGGTAAGGAGGGGGTTGTGGATTCTGCAGATAAAGAGGGGGTTGGGGATTCTGCAGGTAAGGAGGGGGTTGTGGATTCCGCGGGTAAGGAGGGGGCTGTGGACTCTGTGGGTTAGGAGGGGTTGTGGATTCTGCGGGAAAGGAGGGGGTCGTGGATTCTGCAGATAAGGAGAGGGTTGTGGATTTTGCGGGTAAGGAGGGGGTTGTGGATTCTGCGGGTTAGGAGGGGGTTGCGGATTCTGCGGGTAAGTAGGGGTTGTGGATTTTGCAGGTAAGGAGGAGGTTGTGGATTCTGCGGATAAGGAGGGGGTTGTGGATTCTGCGGGTTCTGGACTGAATCTGAACGGGAGCAGCCCCCAGTGGTTACTCCAATGTTCTCAGACCATATTGTTTGAGCCGGCCCCCTGTAACAAAAGCAGCAGCAGAGCTTATCACCAGCGAATCTGTTAGTGAGAAACACTGCTATACTTTTGTTAGAGGAGGCCGATATTGCAGCAATGCTGCAAAACAGACCCCCAGTAACAAAAAAAGCCCCCCGTACTCAAAAACCATCTCCCACCCTTCCGCCTCACCGGGAAAACGTCCGATGCCCGCTACGGCCGCTACGGCCCTGCTCGGACTAGCTGATGAGTGGAGGGCCTTTCACAAACAAGCGGACCTTTTCTTTTTACCCCCACTCCAACAGTATGTCCTCCAGGCTGGACTACGTCCTGACGCATAGACATTTAATAAGAAGCTTTAATGATGCCGAATATTTGGCTAGAGGGATCTCAGATCATGCTCCGTTGCGGGTTACCATTGGCACTGGGAGAGGTGGGGAGCCTCCGAGTTGGAGGATGGCTACATGAGGCCGGCTAACAAAGCGGTAGTGGAAGCGCTTGAGAATGCAACAGAACTCTATTTGATTGAAAATGAAAGCTCAGTAAAAAGTGGATGCGTATTATGGGAGGCATACAAAGCCACGCTAAGGGGAAATTGATTGCGGGTGAAACAAGAGACAGGAGGAAAGACCTACTGCACCTGCAACAGCTAGATCAGGAGATAGTGGTCCTCGACAGTCAGTGCGCTTCTTGTGTGGACCCAACTCTGGCTTGGGAGTTGGACAAAAGGCAAACGGAACACCAAAAAAAACCTGCCACGAAGTAAAAACATCCTTACTGACTAAACAAAAGGGTATATACGGGGCCAGGGATC
Source organism: Triturus cristatus (assembly GCF_964204655.1). Classification (NCBI taxonomy): domain Eukaryota; kingdom Metazoa; phylum Chordata; class Amphibia; order Caudata; family Salamandridae; genus Triturus; species Triturus cristatus. The sequence continues at coordinate 27,751,177 of NC_140583.1, read as the reverse complement.
CTCCTGGCCTGGATAGGTAGTAGGGAACGGGAGCTTATGCATGTAAGGAAGCTGCAGTTGGAGTCAGGGGAAAAGATAAAGGGCAGTAGACAGATTGCATGTACCTGTGTGGAGTACATGACCGCCTTTTACTCCTCTAAATGTGTAGGCCCGATGGAAGACATAGAGGGCTTTGTAAGAGACTGCCCAGGCAAGACTCTCACTATAGCACAGAGGGAAAGACTGTCAGCAAACATTTTGGAAACGGAAATATCCGAAGCACTTACGCATATGCAAGCCGGGAACACCCCGGGCCCCAGTGGCCCACCAGTTGAATGTTTTCATGAGATGGTTGGCAAAGTGGTCAAACCGATGCTCCAAATGTTCCAAGATGTCTTCCGGCAGAGAGCTCTACCAGAAGATCTACGAATGGCCCCTATTGGGCTCATACCCAAACTCATGGCTTAACACGGATACTAAGATATTGAACAAAGTGGTAACAGACCCGGTACATACTGACCAAACGGGCTTCCTGCCCTGCTGCTCAAACAGGCTAAACCTGCGAAGCCTCTATAACGTCGTGGCGCAGGCGACATTTGAAGACACCCCTGGGCAAAATTGTCTCTGGATGCCAATAAGGCATTCAACTCGGTTGAATGGCCTTATCTCTTTTTACTCCTTGACCGGCTGGGCTTTGGACCCCAGTACATTCATTGGATGAAACTGTTGTACCGGGACCATAGAGCCAGGGAGCGGTGAACTGATGGTGATAAACTGATGTGTCTGGGGTGTCTCTAAGAGATTTCCCATAGACAGGGAAGCGAGGCAAGGGTCTCCTCTTTCCCCGATGCTTTCTGCACTCTCGGTGGTACCATTGGCGAACCTCATGGGGGTTGACGCTAGGATCTGGACAGGACCCTCGGGTTGGGAGGAACGCATTTCTTTATATATGAACAACATCTTGCTTCGCCTAACCTGTATAAAAAACACATTAAAAAAAACCAAACACGCATGTGCTGGTGGGAGCTCCGCCTGGTGCGTACGTGTCCTATAAAGGCCCTGTGAGTGGGAAGGAACCGGAGGGGCGCAGAGGGAAGGCGGCCACCTTACCTCTCACCTACTGACACCGAGTTCTTCTGCCGGGGCCAACCGGTAAGTCCTCATGCTGCTCTCAATTGTAGATTACAGCACCAGAAATGGCCGGAAAGGCCCCTATGTGCATGTACCAGGTTCGAACAAAGCAGGACCTCGCTGCCGACCATGCGGACTATGCCCCACGCGGCAGTAGCGAGGTGAAAAAATATATTTCTGCAAGAATCAAGTCTCAGGTTGCTGGGGTCTATGGCGTCTGCGTGAGCGCCATTTTCTATTCGCTATTGGTGATCATGGAATACATGCCAACCCTCCCGGTTCAGGCGGGAGACTCCCGATTTCACGGCTATTCTCCCGATTCCTGCATGCAGAAACCCGATTCGTCTGCGGGCTTCAGATGGCAGGGACTGCTCTTGTGTGACTTGGGCTCTGCGCTGCCAGTCACCTGCTCCCGCAGGCCAGAGCACAGCATTTTAGTCCTGTGCCCTCTGTCTGCCATAGCGCTTTCTCTGTGCTACTGACAGGTAAGGGGACAAACATGTATGTGTACGTCTGATATCTGGTCCTGCAGCAGCACACTTGCAAGTCCCATACATGACAATGGACCTGATTAAGGCCCCGCCCTCAATAATAGTCAATGTGAGAAACATATTCTCCCGATTATTATTTTTAAATCTCCCACTTTTCTCTTCTAGAATGTTGGCATGTATGTCATACTTCGGGCAGTCAATTAATGAAGAGTATCTGACTGCACAGATTCATGCACGCTGCAGCTAGTACTTTAAGGTAAGATCATGTTCATCATGTTTCTGCAATGGAGAAGGCGGTGTGCGTTTGGATTTTAGTTTAACTTAACTTTTAGGAAAATATAGACAAATAAGCAGTGGCACACACATGGCCAAGTCATGTTTCCGTTCAGATGAGTCTAACTTTCCTTTGTTCATCATTGTGCCGCTGAAATTAAGATTTTCTCTTGAATGCATTAGAAATAGCAAGCTGCAGGGACAGATATTCCCAGCAACAGACCCAGCACAAGTGACCTGACCAGAAACAAAGATTTTGAAAATCGATAAATCATTGTTGAGGACACATATGTGCATTTAGCCTTTGAAGCTAAGCTCAGCCATAGGCAGGGTCTGGTGGGTCACTCATGCAATGCATCATCTGTATAAACATGTCTTTAACCTCATGGTCACAGGTTTGAATCCAGACGGGCCATTCAGCCGTTCATCCTTCCAAGTGTGATCAAGTGAATACCACTGACTAGGGAGCACACGAACATTTGAACATGTGCCCGGCACACCGGTTATAAAAACAAGTAATTTGGGAAATGTGTTGGGGCCTCTGCGTGGAATTCACAAGCCTGTGTTTGAAGAAGGCCCAGCGCGTGCACCCCAAGAGGATCCCCTACAGTAAAGTCTGTTTACATCGAGGCGCATATCACTTCCTCCTAAGAGTTCAGACTAATGAGGGTTTTGACCAGTAGTGGCTGATACCGGACCCGGATGGTGAGCCAGGGGTGGGAACAGGGACTAAGGGCTGAAAATTTTTTTTTAGCATCCACTTACTGTGACGGCCGGCCTCCGCCTCGCCCCCGTCCTTTTCCTCCTGACTCCTGTCTGGCAGCAGGATGCAGGAAGCAACAGGCTCCCAGCCTCCCGATAGCCAATAACAATGCTGCAATTTAGCGTTGTGATTGGTCTGAGCACCATGGATCGGCGCTCAGCAAGGGAATGGGGGCCTGAGCATGTTCTCCACCCAAGCTGCAATGCAGCATTGTGATTGGCCTGAGCGCTGTGACACGGCGCTCAGCCGGGGGCTGGAGGGGTGAGCATGTTCTCCACCCAAGCTGCAATGCAGCATTGTGATTGACTGAGCGCTGTGACACGGCGCTCAGCCAGGGGCTGGAGGGGTGGGCATGTTCTCCACCCAGGCTGCAATGCAGCATTGTGATTGGCCTGAGCGCTGTGACACGGCGCTCAGCCAGGGGCTGGAGGAGTGGGCACGTTCTCCACCCTAGCTGTAATGCAGCATTGTGATTGGCCTGAGCGCTGTGACGCGGTGCTCAGCCGGGGGCTGGAGGGGTGGGCATGTTCTCCACCCAGGCTGCAATGCAGCATTGTGATTGGCCTGAGCGCTGTGACATGGTGCTCAGCCGGGGGCTGGAGGGGTGGGCATGTTCTCCACCCAGTCTGCAATGCAGCATTGTGATTGGCCTGAGCGCTGTGACACGGTGCTCAGCCGGGGGCTGGAGGGGTGGGCATGTTCTCCACCCAGGCTGCAATGCAGCATTGTGATTGGCCTGAGTGCTGTCACACGGCGCTCAGCCGGGGGCTGGAGGGGTGGGCATGCTCTCCACCCAGGCTGTAATGCAGCGTTGTGATTGGCCTGAGCGCTGTCACACGGCGCTCAGCCGGGGGCTGGAGGGGTGGGCATGCTCTCCACCCAGGCTGTAATGCTGCGTTGTGATTGGCCTGAGCGCTGTCACACGGCGCTCAGCCGGGGGCTGGAGGGGTGAGCATGTTCTCCACCCAGGCTGCAATGCAGCATTGTGATTGGCCTGAGCGCTGTGACACGGTGCTCAGCCGGGGGCTGGAGGGGTGGGCATGTTCTCCACCCAGGCTGCAATGCAGCATTGTGATTGGCCTGAGCGCTGTGACACGGTGCTCAGCCGGGGGCTGGAGGGGTGGGCATGTTCTCCACCCAGGCTGTAATGCAGCATTGTGATTGGCCTGAGCGCTGTGACATGGTGCTCAGCCGGGGGCTGGAGGGGTGGGCATGTTCTCCACCCAGGCTGCAATGCAGCATTGTGATTGGCCTGAGCGCTGTGACACGGTGCTCAGCCGGGGGCTGGAGGGGTGGGCATGCTCTCCACCCAGGCTGTAATGCAGCATTGTGATTGGCCTGAGCGCTGTGACACGGCGCTCAGCCGGGGGCTGGAGGGGTGGGCACGTTCTCCACCCAGGCTGTAATGCAGCATTGTGATTGGCCTGAGCGCTGTGACACGGCGCTCAGCCAGGGGCTGGAGGGGCGGGCATGTTCTCCACCCAGGCTGTAATGCAGCATTGTGATTGGCCTGAGCGCTGTGACATGGTGCTCAGCCGGGGGCTGGAGGGGTGGGCATGTTTTCCACCAAGGCTGCAATGCAGCATTGTGATTGGCCTGAGCGCTGTGACACAGCGCTCAGCCGGGGGCTGGAGGGGTGGGCATGTTCTCCAGCCAGGCTGCAATGCAGCATTGTGATTGGCCTGAGCGCTGTGACACGGCGCTCAGCCGGGGGCTGGAGGGGTGGGCATGCTCTCCACCCAGGCTGTAATGCAGCGTTGTGATTGGCCTGAGCGCTGTCACACAGCGCTCAGCCGGGGGCTGGAGGGGTGGGCATGCTCTCCACCCAGGCTGTAATGCAGCGTTGTGATTGGCCTGAGCGCTGTCACACAGCGCTCAGCCGGGGGCTGGAGGGGTGGGCATGTTCTTCACCCAGGCTGTAATGCAGCATTGTGATTGGCCTGAGCGCTGTGACACGGTGCTCAGCCGGGGGCTGGAGGGGTGGGCATGTTTTCCACCAAGGCTGCAATGCAGCATTGTGATTGGCCTGAGCGCTGTGACACGGTGCTCAGCCAGGGGCTGGAGGGATGGGCATGTTCTCCACCCAGGCTGTAATGCAGCCTGTATGGAGAAGATGCAAAGTGCGCATGAATATTTGGCCGGCCCAAGAGAGCTGGCCAAGCAGTCATGTACAATTAGGAGAAGGAAAACCACTCCTCCCCTGCTCCTCTGTCGTCGGAGCAGCCCCGCCCCAAACGGAAAGCTGCAGCAGAAAGAAACATAAAATGATAACAACGTGAGTTATTATCATTATATGTTTCCTTTACTTCACTGCTGCGAAGCAGTGGGGTGACGCTCCTCCGCCTTAGCGAAGGAACCGCCACTGGTTTTGATTGACCATAATAATGTGAGCCACTAATGGGCAGTGTGTTCATCATAGGCCATGGAGCTTTGGCATAAGGGTTCATCTCTGAGACATCAGTGACACAATATTTGTGTTCACCTTCCGCTGCCAAATGGCTGCCAAGCATTGTTCATCAGGTGTGTGGTACGGAAGAGAGGGTGTGCAGCGGGAGCAAGGGTGTATTCCCTTTTACAGTCATACACATTTCATGCAGTAAGTAGTTATAGGTAATTCACAATGAATATGCTGTGTGTTGTACACATGCCAGTTTACACAAATCCTGGTGTACACATACCTATGGGCCACTACCATCTGTGTGTGACAAATAGTTACTCCGTGTGTGTGTGGGGGGGTACAGATTATTCCTGTGTAGCTGATTTTCTTCCTTGAAAACATTGGTCTATAATCGGCACATGGGACTCATAGGTTTGTGAAATAATCTAGTTTCCTTTCAGTTCATAGATACATCACCCTTATCGCTATTTATGTGTAGCTGGTAAAGTTTTCTCTGAGGCTCGCTGTGGGGGCCACGGGGCAAACAGGACCCACTGGGCTCCAACCCTAGGGGTCGGAGTTGTATGTCTGTGATGTCCTGGGGTCTGTGTTTCTGCAAGCTGGGCCGAGTAGTATCCCTTCAGCACTTGACTCTCTGCCGGAGCAATGAAGAGAAGTCAAGGGCAGCCGCCGCCCGGCCTCGTCGCCGCAAGCCCACTGCTTCCCTCCTCTGAGATGTCCCCTCACCTCTAAAGGTGCCTGACATTCAAACACCGGTTCCGGTTGCTCAGCAGCCCTCGGAGTGCTCTGCTGAGCACTCCCTTCCTTAGCCTTGGCTCAAGGCTTGGAACTGAACAACAGGTGGGACTTTGAGGCACAAGATTTTGTACAGTAAAAGCGACTGCAGACGGGTATTCATTGCCCGCACTGCTTCTCTTCAAGCGTCCTTTCCGGCTGCTCTCCAGACACAGTCTTTGTGTAGTGTGATGCTTCTGTCAGAAGGGTGTTCCCAGCCGGAAGCACCTCTATCAGAGGCCCACAGAGGAGTGAGCTTCCTGCACTGGTCCCCATCCCCAAACTGAAAGAGGGCCAGGAACAGACCACGGGTTGGGCCTCCCTACAGTCACAGCTACAATGCTGAGACCTGATTTGGGATTTGTGGGGTAATTATAATGAGTCTATTACTGTAGTGTGTGAATGAAGCTTGCACAGCAGAGAAGCAAATGTGCTTGTTTCCACTGATGTCACTGTCTATGAGGTCGCTGTGTCTCTGAGACCAGGAATGGGGGTTCTCTGTGCTGAGAGTTCATGGCGAGATCAGTGTGAACACACGCAGTATGGCTCTAGAAAAAAGGAATGCTGACAATACATTTTTATGTCTTTATATCTTAATTCGTAAAATATTATATGTAAAGATTTTAAATATGTGTGTAATGGTTAACCCTTCCCAGTACGCCTATATAAGTGGTATTTGTATGTGATAAACTTTGCCGAAAGGCAGAGTCGCTCTGGGCAGAGGTGAAGGCAGAGACACAGAGCCTGAATCTAGACTCTGTGTGCTGGGCTCTGGGGGTCTGTGTCAGCTGTCTGATGTGTTCTGGTGTAAATAGTCCACCAAGTGCTATACAAGGGAGACTGGTACAGGGAACCGAGCACTGGTTCCTGTGGAAAAGTGTTGCTGATGTTTCATTTCCCAATATTTAAATGGTAACTCGGCTAAACGATGCTAATAACCTTTCACTAAGAACACAAGGGATGTGCTGAAATGCGCTGGCTTAGTCCATCACTAGTAGAACAACTTTGCCCCGTAGTACCGGTGCTGGGGGCATATGTATCAACATCTCCATTTGCGAATCTCAAATAGCGATTTTTAAAGAATCGCTATTTGAGAATTGCAAAACGGGATGTATGTAAAAAATCGCAAAACTTTAGCGATTTCTTAAAATTCCTTAATTGCGATTAGCAAATTGCGAAATCGCAATTAAGGAATACCTTCCCATTCATTTCTATGGGCCAGGAGACCCATAGGAATGAATGGGAAGTAATTCTCAAATTGCGATTCGCAATTTGCTAATCGCAATTTGAGAATAATTTCAAAGGTGCAAGGGTGTCATGATGACACCCTGATGCACCCCTGAAATGAGCATGTGTGTGCATATGGTGCACATACATGCCCTAAGGGCATGTATGTGCGCCACGTGGCACTTTGTAAAATTACAAAAAGTGCATTTTGAACAGAAATCGCAAATTACCACCAACTAGAAGTTGGTGGTAATTTGTGATTTCTTAAGGATAATTCGCAATGCTTTGGTGCGTGGTACATATCATTTAAGAAATCGCAATTTGCGATTTCTTAAATGCTTACGCAAACTTAAGAAATCGCTAAATTAGCGATTCCTTAAATTTGCGATGAGAATTTGCCTCATACATCCCGTTTTGCGAATTTTTAATCGCAAACGCTGTTTTTTGCGAATCGCAGCGTTTGCGATTAAAAATTCGGTTGATACATATGCCCCCTGGTGCTGCTGGTACCGACCATTACTAGAATAATCACCCGCTGAGAAGTGCTGCTGCTGTGCTTTCCTGTTACCCAGAGCTGGTGGTTCAGCAGACCATGGAGTCCACAACAGGGATCTGTGTTTTATCCTCATGCACATGGACTTGAATCTCAGCAAACGCTCTCAGCCTTTCATCCTTCCATGGTCAATAACAGTGCCATTAGGTTGGGCAAGATGAGAGATTTGATCACCTCAAGCAGAACTTCAAGTTGCAGTGCGATCACCGAGAAACAGACACTGGTAGCACCAGAAGCTGTGGCTCAGCCTGTGGATGTCAGATGTGGTGACAGTGTGGTTTTGTGCAGTGGCAGTGTGGTTGTGTGCTGTGGTAACAGACGTTGAGATTGCACCTACAGATGTGTCTGTGGAGTTTGGAAGTGGGGTGTGCATATTACAATTTTCTGCTCTATACATCATGATCCTTAGTCACTCCCTCCGAGCAAGAAGAACCTAGTATCAAAGATGGGCCGGCTGAGCCCTTGGGGGAGGACATGTTTGACCCCATTCTAATGAAACACCCCTTAGCCACTGAATGGGCACCGTCTCAGCAGGTCGCTGGATATATTGCCTTCTGGCTCAGGAGGGAGATCCCCATGGAAGTAAGATCTCACCTCAAATCGAAGTGGCCCACCCCTTCTCCCTGATAAAGTAACGGTGACACCAGAATTGGACCCCAAGGTAGAAGCATTCATCAATAAAGGGGGCAAAGATCCAAGACAAGGTCTCAACAAAGGGAAAGAAATCCTGCCAGGATCACTTGCCTGACATCATTGGTCCTTTGACCGAGATGATGAATGGCCGAGGTAGCCGACCTCGGTGATTCTCTAGTGTATCTTAAAGAATTGCGCCAGGGGCCCGTAGGGCCGTCTGCCTCTGGGGAAACGCTAACACAGCCCTCTCTAAGGAAAGGAGAAACAGCATCCACCTTAAGATCAACCCTAAGTTGGTAGAATTGGCGAGCAAGGAAGGGGGCCTCCTCTCAGGGGCAGCTCTTCAGAGATGATTTTATAAAAGACATGGCCAAGTATGTAGGGGTTTTCACAAAAATCGCAGAAGGACATCAAGGTTTTTGGTAGGGCCGGGAGAACGAGGGTTCGGTTCCATGGCCGCGGTCAGGCTTCATCCAGACCCTTCATGGGGCGTGGCACCATATTCACTCAGATGAGCTTTGGGTCCCACCATTGTTTCAGCAAAGATTCCGTTACAGGTCCTCCAGAAGAGAACGAAGGCAAAGAGGATGTTCTGCAGGTAAGACTCTTGGGAGGCCCTTCAGATACCCCTATAAAGATGGGCGGCATGTTGGCCCAGTTTTGTGGGAATTGGAGGATGGTGACACAGGATCCATGAGTCCTGGACGCTGCCATGGGATACAAGCTGGAGTTCATAGACCCTTCAGTTCAAGAGAAGACACCTCTGGAAATAAAATTTACACAGGAAGATTCAACATTAGTGGCGCAACAAGTAGAGGACTTGCTGGCAAAAGGAGCTATCTGGGAGGTCTCGCCTCCAGGATAGTTTTTGTCAGCAATATTTTCCTGGTCAAAAAGAGTGATAAAGGTATGAGACAAGTGCGGGAAGGTGCCTCATTTGACATGGTTAGCCCCCATTTTTATCTTGATGCCAGATGTGATTTTGAACTGTAAGTGCACTGTGTCCCTTCTAACCAGGTTCCCACTGCCAGATCTCTTTCTCAAAACTGTACCATGATTGGTACAACTTCATCCACTCCTGTAAGTACTGGGTAAATGGTACCTCTGGTACCTACGGCATGGGTACTGAAGAGGGTCCACTGGGGCTGCAGCACAAATTGGGCCACCCAGAGACCCCTCAACTGGACACCATGCAAACTGCCACTGCAGGCTGCATATTTTGGTGCATAGAAAACCGAAGAGTCGACATGGCACTCAGCCCTGTGTGCCATGCCCTCATATGCTGCATGAGACATAGGTAAGTCACCCCTACTGCACGCCTTACTTACAGCCCTAAGGCAGGGTGTGCTATATCCCATGTGTAGACATATCTGCATAAGCAGATATTACCCAGCAAGATCTGAGCCATTCTATGATATTGTAAGAGCAAAGGGAAGACATAGAGAGAACATGGGCGGGATACTTGTCATCAAGCGTTTCCTAGCTTAATGATGGCTTCACTGTATTCTTAATAAATCCTCACTGATGCCAGTGTTAGATTTAGTAATAAATGCACACAATAAAACTCTTTACAAACCTACCAAGCACTGTGTTTCTGACCTCAATGGATGAGAGCCCACACCCTCAGAGGCCAAAGACAAAGCCTGCTCTGGGCGGAGGTGCTTCACACCTCCTCCAGACCGGAATGGTCTTCCAGAGTGGGAAGCTTCACAGTTGATGGTGCCCTGTGAAGTGCATCACAGGCTTCCCCAGATAGTGGGGGATGCCAAACCCCTGTCCTGCTCCAAATTTGGTGGGAGGACAGGCGAGAAAGTTAGTTAGATAAGGAGAAGTGTCCACATTCAGCCAGCACCAACCCTAAGGTGTGGCAGGTAGGCGATGTCAACCCCTCTCCTGAAAATCCACCATCTTGAGATGGTGAGAAAACAACCCATCAGGGCTAGGGTAGTGCCCCTTCCTATAGTATGTGGTCACTCAGAGGGTGTAGACACCCTAAGGTCGGTAGCCCATTGGTCACTACCTGTCTCCTCCTTTAATGCCTCTAAGTTTAGCATTTAGGTGGCATCCCTGGGTCTTGAAAAGTAGATTCAATGGACAAGAAGAAAACATGGACAAAGAAGAGCTGCTGCCGGAGAACTGAAGCCCTGCTGCTGAGAAAACTAGCAGAAAACCCTGTCTGCTGCTTCAAGGACTCACAATCATGGTCATTCAGTCTCGTCCTGAACCTGTGAAGACTCCAAGGACCCCGGAGCTCCTCCAGTCTTCGAGAAATCACCAAGAATCTCCCTTGGAGTGAAGGTATCGCTCCCCTGCACACCACAGGCCTAATCCCACTAAGTCTGGTTTGTTGACTTGCTGCTCCCGACGACTCAGTCGCAGCACTCACACCAAAAGAGGCACCTCAGCTCCCGAGGGTCATATCTGTCTCCCCACCATGTTTGGAGACACCACGACTTACCGGAGCTGCACCATACCAATACCCAGGGTACCGGACACTCTTCAGCAAACAGCAAGACAAAGAGTCTGTGCTGGACTCCAACTATGCCAGAAGCAAGCACCCATCAAGGGACGTCGAGAGCCCGGAGACCTAAATTATGAGTGGCCCAGTTGTCCCGAAACAGCCTCTCCAAGATGCCTGCTCCTGAACGCGAGGACCTCTTGACGCACAGAACACGGCTGACCTATTGACTGCACCCAGCCCGACCAGCCCCGGTAACAATAACCCAGCTGTTTTCCTGTTGTCCTGAAACCGTTGAAACCTCCTCCCTCCAGTAGGAACCATCGGACTTACCTTTAAATCCTCCTGTGCAGTGTCTTTCCAGTTGGCCCCCTTCCTCGTAGCGCACCAGCTCCCAACACCCTCAGCACCCTGCTCCCTGCTGAATCCGGGAGGCTTCCTAACTTTTGCTACTGGAAAGGTGGACCTGGTCCTGCAATCGATCTGAAACAAGGAGGTGAACTTCATGAAAGCATTGCCTGATTTTATGTGCATTTTCCTGCTTTTTCCCATTGACTTCAATGGTGCATCATTTTGCACAGTGATAATTTTCCGAACCCTTAAAAATCGTAACTTTGAAAGAATTTACTGTAAATTTAAGTTCATTGGTCTCAAAAATTACATAAAAATCAATACTATTTTTATAAATTGGTCTTGGATTTATTCTTGAGTGTCGTCTCATTAATTGCCTCTGTGAGTGCAACAAATGCTTATCGCTACCCTCTGATAATCCTAACTACTCACCCACACTACCACAAATAGAACGTTAGTATTATCTATTTTTGCCTCTGTGAACCAATAAGGGTCTCACTGGACTCTCTGCACAGTGTACTTTGTTTTATTGCACTATATAGAGAGCCAGCTTCCTACATGCAGTGATAACTTGAAAGATCCAAACGAATGGGTGGTCTATCACCCCTTCAAAATGGGTGGGATGTCCTGAGACTGGCTAACAAGGCTGGATCTCAAAGACTCGTATTCAACTATTCCAATTAGGGGGAAACAGCATTTACAACTCTGTTTCCACAACGCATGGCCTTACAATGTGGTCGTTACAATGACCGCGTTGTTACCACGCGTGCCATTACATCACAAGTCGAAACAACTTGCTGAGGGGGCGTGCACCACCAGGGAATGTGTTGGATTTTAGATCTAACACCTTCCCTGCAGTTGCAAAAACTAGATTAGGAATAGTAATTAATACTATTCCTAATCCAGCCCGCCCCCTACAGCAAGTCGTTGCTACGACTTGCAATGTATTGGCACACGTGGTAACAACGCGGTCGTTGTAACGACTGCGTTGTAAAGCCATGCGTGAAGAATGTATGCGTAGTAACATCATACATTCCCAATTAGGTCACCTCATCTGAAGTACCTTCAGTTTTCCTGGAGGGGCAGACTTTGGGAACTCTGCAGTCTCCCGTTCAGCCTCTCCTCATCACCCTGGTGCTTTACCAAAGTCCTCTGGCCAATAGCGGCTTGGCTCAGGGTGATGGGAGTGAGACTAATAATTTACTTGGATGATATTCTAATACTGGGTCAGTCCAGGGAGCTCTAGTAGTGAAGCATACATATATGACCACTCACTTACTAGAAAACCTAGGCTTAATAATGAACCAGAAGAAGCCTTGTTTGGAGACAGCCCAGGGCACACAGTTTCTAGGCTTTATAGTAGACACAGTTCAAGCAGAGCTTAGATTACCAAAAGAAAAATTAAAAAACCTATGCAGAGAATTGAGAAAAGTTTTAGTGAAAGGGGAACTATCCCTAAGGATTTTAGCAAGTATACTGGGCCTTTTATCTTCTACAATTCAGGTAATATTCCCAGGCCCACTGTATTTTTGGGCCCTCCAAAGACTCAAACAAAATGCTTACAAACCAGTCGGCCATACCTCCAAATGCTGTCCCTAGGTCAGGAGTCAAGGAAGGAGCTGTTGCGGTGGCTCAAGAATGCAGAGTATTGGAATGGGAGGGCCATTTTCGGGGAGGAACTGAAAATCGTGATAGAATCCGATGTGAGTTTAGAAGGATGGGGAGCGAGATGTGGGAATTCTTACACAGGGGCTCATTGGACAGATCAAGTGAAGAAAGTACACATCAAATGCTTAGAATTGTTGGCAGGTTCATTTGTGGAAAGCTGCTTTACCCGAGAAATGATGAAATGTAATGGGTGATGCTCCGTATGTGCAAAGCATCAGTCGTGAGATACGTCAGCAAGATGGGTGGACCTCATTCCGAGTTTTGCAGACTTGGCGATCGACTTTTTGGGGTACTCTTTGAGCAAGGGAATTTCTATTTCTATTGTGAAGGAACATATTCTTGGGTTAAACAATGGTGTGGCGGACTGAGTATTATGTCATTTCAAGGACTCCAGCAAATGGAGGTTCAACAGGGAGTTATTTCTGAGTATTCAGGAGAGATGGGGTCCATTCGGGGTCAGCCTATTTACAGACAGACTCAAGACGCAGTGGACAAGGTACTTCAGTTTGAGACCAGTTAGGCAGGCTTGTGGAGTAGATGCCTTCTTGTAAGATTGGAGGGGCATCGCAACCTATGCTTTTCCTCCATTTGCCATGCTTCTGAGAATACTTCTGTGATCAAGCAGATGCAGGGAATCTGTAGTGGCAATATCCCCACTTTGGGGGTCATAAGCTTGGTTTCCAATCATGTTGGAAAGGACAGTAGATTTCCCCACCTTGGTACAACATTCAGGGACGTAATACTGGGACCAGGGGGAGAAGTTCACAGTCTAGTGGAACAGGGCCTACTCGTTCTGATGGCTTGAAGGATTTCAGGAGACAGTGGAAAAACCTAGGGCTTTCAGAAGAGGCATATTAGAGTCCTGGGCATCTGGGACAAGGATGCATACGGACTGGCTTGGAAATAATGGGTTAGTTGGTGTGTTTGACGGGATTATGATCCTGTTTCAACTGATTTAGTGCATGTGATTAACTACCTAACAGAGCTGTTTGATTCCAGTATGTCCTACAGGACAGTTAATGTCTACAGGTCTGCTACAATGGCCGGACATTGTTTGGTGGATGGCGTGTCTGTTGGCCAGAACTTACTAAATCCAATTCACAAAAGTAATCTGAAACAAAATTCGAATTTTACGACTTTCGGTAGTCACAGAAGGGATTTAGGAGTAGTAAAGTTAGGTATCCTAACTTTACTACTCCTAAATGCCTTTTAGCATGCGTAGCATGGGACCACTGAACCTTCCTACAGTGACGTACACTTCCTTGTGGGATTTCAGAGATGTCTTACAGGATTTAATGAATTGGGGTGAGAAATCAGTTGTTAAAACATATTTTTTTACAAACGGATGGTTTTACTCTGTCTGGTGTCGTTTAGGCGGATTTTGTATGTCAGGGCCCTCGATGTCACCAGGAAGGCCTATCAGCCTGAGGGAGTTTGTTTTTATATTAAGAAGAGAACAAAGACACGGTCTACCACTGTTTTCTAACCTCACTTTGAGTCGAATGAAAGGCTTCGCCTGGTTAAATGCTTGAAGGAGTATGGGAAAAGAGCAGCAATTTTGAAAAATGGTGTTGCACAGATTTTGATTTCGCACAGAATGCCTCATAGGGCTGTGCCTACCCCACCTTGGCGAAGTCGGTGAAAGAAGAAATGAGAGAGGGTGGTGTGGCTGTCACTAGATTTAGGGCTCATTCTCTCAGGTAGAACGTTTTTGTCTTGAGGGGTGGTTTACAGACCATCCTAACAGCTGCAGATTGGTCTAATGAGAATAAGTTTATACTTCTTTAGACCTGTTGCAAATGCTACTGATAATGTGTTAACAGCACTTTAAACTTGTTTAATGTTAGCCTCCATGGTCTAATATAAAATGTAGATTTTTTGCAGACTGCTGGGCAGAAATTTTTTGATTTTTTTAAAAGACACAGGGGCAGATTCACAGAACTAATCTGAGACAAAATCCTAAACTTACTACTTTTGGTATTCACAGACGGCACTTACGACTTCTAACTTTACGTCCGCACTCGGGCTGGAATTTCCGCACCCGGATCGTACTCTCCGCACCCAGACCGTACTCTCCGGCTAGGGCCGTACTCTCCGGCTCGAACCGTAATCTCCAGCTGGGGCTGGAGAAAGTGTAATCAATGGGCCGTATTGCAATTTTTACAAAAAGGAACATTAGAAATGTGTGATAAATGGTAGAGGAGGTCATGAAAAACAGTTTGGGCAGGGAAAAGGGTACGGCCAGACACTACATCATAACCCAGAAAAGTTTTTTCCTTTGCATCATGGTACATCGTAAGTGCCTTCTGTGAATACCAAAAGTAGTAAGTTTAGTATTTCGTCTCAGATTAGTTCTATGAATCGGCCCTACAGAGGCTAAGATCATCCCACTGCATGGGTACCTACCTTGTTGAAATAACACATTTTGTCTGAATTTTCGTTCAGATTAAGAAGCAGCTTTGAATTTGAATGCCATTGGATGAGTATTTCTTGTTGGAGTTTATTTCTGTGTTGCAGTTATCTCGTTCGCAGTGCTGGAAGAAGGAAGATGGCCGCACGGTGCTGGGACTTGTACTTTGTTAGAACGTTCCTTCATTTGTTGCTACTGTGAGAGGGCAATAAAAGAGTTTTGCATAATCTTAGCCTCTGTGTTTTTAATAAAATACAGATTTTCTGCCCACCAGGCTGTAAGAAATCTACATTTCCTGCTCTATACATCATATTCATCACTCCCTCCGAGCAAGTAGACTCTAAGTGGCATGAGGCACTGAACAAGATCCTTAAAATATAACCATTTTGTACTCTTTTTTAAGTGTTATACATAACAAAGAGTTTATGCAACAAATTCACATTTAATTTATCATAGGACGTGGTTACATTTTTTCATACGATTAGATTTGCTCTGAATTCTTTGTTTAAAACATTGTGGCCGAGGAGCTATGTTGCCGAACTCATGGTCATGCACTTGTTGAGCCTGGTATTTTAGGCTGTGATTGCACTGCTGTGTTTGGCATATTCTGATTGCACATGGGTAGATAGTGGGTGCAATCCTGATATATTATGACTTTATATTAGTCACAATATTTTTGAAAAATAAACTAGTCATGTATCTGCTTTACCAACTGTTGTGGAATTGTATTAATCGTGCAATCCATTGGATTCTTCACTTTAATGATGTAATTCAGGTGATGTCATCAGGGTCAAATGTCATGAGGTATCATTTGCTGGGTAGATCCCATGATGTCACTTCCTGTGATGCCATTGGGATCGGAAGATGTGTGATGTCACTTTTGCTACCGCTGGCATTTCAGTGATTTGTTGCCCATGCCCTTGGGGGGTACAAGAATCACCCGGTGCACCTATGTAAGTGTGCACGAGTGTGTGCATGTGAGACAGTGCACTGTGCACAGTGGGCCTTGTGTGCTCCTTTCTTCCTATCCAAAGGCCCGGAAGGAAGTTCTGCCAAGGTGTTTTGATTCCTTGGGGGAGGGACTTTGGGGATCTGCAGTTACTTTGGAACTTTCGAAAGACCCCACATTCTTCTCATGACTTTTGGCAAACTTATGTATATGGCATTCCGAGCCGAGGCTTGGCAGTTAGGGTCGGAGTTGAGGCTTCTTGTCAGACCCAAGAAGGCTTTCATCAGTCTGTCGCTCTTGACTTATGATGTGCTATTGCTACTGCCTGTCTCTTACACTTTCAGTGCTTGAAATATGTGCTGTTGTCATGGTAACTGCTGATACCTGTTTGCAAACCTTTATTCCTTGCATATGCAGAGCTTCCCTTTGTACCTAAAGTGGACTGCTTGATGGCACAGAGCACATGCCCTGTACTAGAGAGTCGGGTCCATGGGTACAACATGCACTGCTAAAGGGGGGGGGGTGCAGAGATGGAGAACTGACGGCTCAGAAACCTGGGCACGGTCCAATGAGCAATGAGCACCTTCTTACACACAACCGGAAGTCATCGCGCCAATTTCAAACCTCGACGCAAAAAAACTCTCTTTTAATTGGACCCGAGAGAAACTGGTATCTTTTCATGTACCTAGGATTCTAGCTAGTCTACATTTTTTATTCATTTCTACGGCTTCCTTTTTAGAATGTTAATTTATTGTAATGCAATGGTTTTAATTAACTTATGCAAATAAACTTTATTATCTTTAAAGTGGCACATGAGTTAATTTCTGGCATCCTTGGTCAGCATGGACAACTCAATAGATTAATATCAGTTTGTGGTTCTTATTAGATATCCATGTATTTGAATAAAGATTGAATCTTACCTCTGGTTAATATCTCCAGGAAAAACAGAGCATTTAAATAGCATGTTGGGGCAATATGTGAGGTGTTTTATGCTCTCCACATATGACTGTTACTGATGGTCCAATGTGCTCATGATCACAGCATTCCTTCAGAGACACAGGTTCTCACATCTGCCCCTGATGGCTCCATCCTTGAGTCTGCCCAGGTATCTTTCCTACTGAAAACATAGTTCTTGCTGCAGCATGAATTTGCAACGTGTTCGGACGGAATTGTCCCCTATATGGTATGGCATATGTATGTGGTGACCTGACTTTTATTTTGGTCCTGACGTCACGCTGATCTAGAGCAGACCCAGACCTTGCCACTGTAAACTTACTCAAGAGGATGGCCGCTGGCTGTAAGATGAGGTCTCTCTGGCCATCTTGCCCAACACTAGCAGAGGGCTGGCTCCCTTGCTTCACCAGGACTATCCCCTGTATACTAGAGCAGAACCTGGCCTCTCTGGGGCCCTTCCCTGTACCCTAGCTGTAGAGTGTGGTCTCTCTGTGGCCCTTCCCTGGCACTGGCAGTAGAGTCCGGTCTGTGTGGGGCCCTTCCCTGACACTGGCAGAGGGGCTGGCTCCCTTGCTTCACCAGGACTATCCCCTGTATACTAGAGCAGAACCTGGCCTCTCTGGGGCCCTTCCTTGCACCCTCGCTGTAGAGTCTGGCCTCTCTGTGACCCTTCCCTGACACTGGCTGTAGAGTCTGGTCTCTCTGTGGCCCTTCCCTGACACTGGCTGTAGAGTCTGGTCTCTCTGTGGCCCTTCCCTGTACCCTGGCGGTAGAGTCTGGTCTCTTTGGGGCCCTTCCCTGACACTGGCAGAGGGGCTGGCTCCCTTGCTTCACCAGGACCATGCCCTGTATACTGAAGAAGAGCTTGGCCTCTCTGGGGCCCTTGCCTGTACCCTGGCTGTAGAGTCTGGCCTTTCTGGAGCCATTCCCTGTACCCTGGCTGTAGAGTCTGGTCTCTCTGGGACCCTTCCCTGACACTGGCTGTAGAGTCTGGCCTCTCTGGTGCCCTTCCCTGTACCCTGGCTGTAGAGTCTGGTCTCTCTGGGGCCCTTGCCTGTACCCTGGCTGTAGAGTCTGGTCTCTCTGGGGCCCTTCCCTGACACTGGCTGTAGAGTCTGGCCTCTCTGGGGCCCTTCCCTGTACCCTGCCTGTAGACTCTGTTCTATCTGTGGCCCTTCCCTGACACTGGCAGAGGGGCTGGCTCCCTTGCTTCCCGAAGACCATGCCCTGCATACTGGAGCGGAGCCTGGCCTCTCTGGGGCCCTCCCCCGTACCATGGCTGTAGAGTCTGGCCTCTCTGGTGCCCTTCCCTGTACCCTGGCTGTAGAGTCTGACTTCTCTGGGGCCCTTCCCTGTACCATGGCTGTAGAGTCTGGCCTCTCTGGGGCCCTCCCCCGTACCATGGCTGTAGAGTCTGGCCTCTCTGGTGCCCTTCCCTGTACCCTGGCTGTAGAGTCTGACTTCTCTGGGGCCCTTCCCTGTACCATGGCTGTAGAGTCTGGCCTCTCTGGGGCCCTCCCCCGTACCATGGCTGTAGAGTCTGGCCTCTCTGGGGCCCTCCCCCGTACCATGGCTGTAGAGTCTGGTCTCTCTGGGGCCCTTCCCTGACACTGGCTGGAGAGTCTGGCCTCTCTGGTGCCCTTCCCTGTGCCCTGGCTGTAGAATCTGGTCTCTCTGGGGCCCTTCCCTGACACTGGCTGTAGAGTCTGGCCTCTCTGGGGCCCTTTCCTGACACTGACTGTAGAGTCTGGCCTCTCTGGTGCCCTTCCCTGTACCCTGGCTGTAGAGTCTGGCCTCTCTGGGGCCCTTCCCCGTACCCTGGCTGTAGACTCTGCTCTCTCTGGGGCCCTTCCCTGTGCCCTGGCAGAGGGGCTGGCTCCCTTGCTTCACCAGGACCATGCCCGGTATACTGGAGCAGATGCTGGCATCTCTGGGGCCCTTCCCTGACACTGACAGAGGGGCTGGCTCTCTTGCTTCACCAGGACTATCCCCTGTATACTGGAGCATAGCCTGGTTTCTATGGGGCCCTTCCCTGTACCCTGGCAGTAGAGTCTGGTCTGTGTGGAGCCCTTCCCTGACACTGGCAGAGGGACTGGCTCCCTTGCTTCACCAGGATTATCCCCTGTATACTGGAGCAGAGCCTGGCCTCTTTGGGGCCCTTGCCTGTACCCTGGCTGTAGAGTCTGGCCTCTCTGGGGCCCTTGCCTGTATCCTGGCTGTAGAGTCTGGTCTCTCTGGGGCCCTTCCCTGACACTGGCATAGGGGCTGGCTTCCTTGCTTCCCCAGGACTATCCCCTGTATACTGGAGCAGAGCCTGGCCTCTCTGGGGCCCTACCCTGTACCCTGCCTGTAGAGTCTGGCCTGTCTTTGGCCTTTGCCTGTACCCTGCCTGTAGAGTCTGGCCTCTCTGGGGCCCTTGCCTGTACCCTGGCTGTAGAGTCTGGTCTCTCTGGGGCCCTTCCCTGACACTGGCAGAGGGGCTGGCTCCCTTGCTTCATCAGGACCATGCCCTTTGCCCTTTACACTGGAGCAGAGCCTGGCCTCTCTGTTGTATCCAGCTACCTCTCTATGCCCGGTGAGGTCATTCTGGCCTTTGACCCGGTACAGCGCACCACTGCCTTCTGGCTGGGTTTGCACTATAGAAATACTATACGTACATTCATACATACATCCACATACACTAGGTGCAAAGCATGCCATCTCTTGTTCTCTCCATGTACTCTGGCTGAAGAGGCTGGCCTCTCCTGGGCCCTTCCCTGCACTCTGGCTGAAGAGTGTGGTCTCTCCAGGCATCTCGCCTCTTCATTGTGCGCTGAGATTGGCCTCAGTCTCACCCTGTGTCTTTGACTGTGTCCCTCCAGACCTCTCCCCTGCACCCTGGCTGTAGGGTCTGGTCTCTCTGGGGCCCTTCCCTGCACTCTGGCTGAAGGGTGTGGTCTCTCCAGGTGTCTCTTCAGCTCCCGTAGGTGCTGGGTCTGGCCTCGGTCTCTTCCTTTGTCACTCACTGCAGGGCCTTGTCTCTCGGGCCTCTCCCCTGCACCCTGGCTGGTCTCTCTGGGGCCCTTCCCAGCACTCTGGCTGAAGGGTGTGGTCTCTCCAGGCCTCCCTCACCTTCAATGGATGCTGGACCTGGCCTCAGTCTCACACTATGTCATTGACTGTGTCTCTCCGGGCCTCTCCCCTGCACCCTGGCTCTAGAGTCTGGCCACTCTGGGACCCTTCCTTGTACTCTGTGCCACTGACTGTAGGGCTTGTTCCCTCTGTGCTTCTGCTATGTACTCTGGCTGTAGATGGATGGATCAATATATGGATGGACGAAAGAGTAAATTGATAAATGAATGTGTGAGTGAAAGAGTGGATGGATAGATGCATGGATAAATGAGTGAAAGGATGGATGGATGAGTGAAAGAGTGAATTGATGGATGAGTGAAAGGGTGGATGGATGAGTGAAAATGGTGCATAGATGAGTGAAAGGCATGGATGACATTTGAAGGTAGTCAGGGGTCCCAGCTGTGGCCTCTAGCTTGCTCCCTGCTACGCCTGGCACTTCCTTTTGGACCCCTGGCCACCAGGGCTGGACTGGGATCACAAACAAGCCCTTTCAAAACCAGCCCCCACCGGTCCAAAACCAGCCCCCACTCTTCCGGCCCACAGGGGAAACGCCCGGTGCCTGCTATGGCCAGTCCAGCCCTGCTGGCCACAGATGAGGCAAACAGGGATGCAAAAGAAGTGCCAGGAGTAGCAAGGAGCACGCCAGAGGCCACAGCTGCTGTGAGAAGTTGGCCTGGCATATGCTGTCCACTAATTAAAGTGGGCACCTTGTACCAGTCCAAACAACCCTTATTGATGATTAGGTTAAAGACAACCTTTATAGAAAGCTATCCTAGTGGTAGATTTGGAGAGCAGCCTACAGGCTAAGTTTCGAAGGAATGTAAAGCAGCTTGTTTTACCAGATCAGAACCCCCTGAATGACCAAATGAAAGGCGAACCACACAAGTGTTATATAAAATATATGTATTTATTACTAAACACTCTCTATTAACCTCTTTATGAGATTAGAGCACAAGGCACACAATACTTTATCAATAGAACAACAGTAAATAGCACAATACACAGCGGGCTCCAGGGGGAGACCGAACCATATACTAAAAAAATGGTATAACAACAACGACTTCACTAGACACAGTGCCTAGAGTGTGAGAAGGTGGCCTGATATATGCTGTCCACTAGTTCTAGTGGGCACCTTGTATCAGTCCAAACAACCCCTTATGGTGATAGGTCAAAGACAACCTTATGTGAAAGCTATCCTAGTGGTAGCTATGGAGAGCAGCCTTCAGGCTAAGTCTTGAAGGAATGTAAAGCAGCTTGGTTTACCAGTCGATAATCTCTTGAGTGATCAAATGAAAGCACAACCACACCAGGTATATATTCAAAATATATGTCTTTAGGATAAAACACACCCCTCTAGTCTCTTTATGAGACTGGAGTTCGAATAACTTAAGTTACAAGATAGCAATCATCAGTAAAAGCACAAATACACATTTGGGCACTAGGGGCGTACCAAACCATATACCAAAAAAGTGGTATAAGAACCACGACTGGAACAGGCACTAGGCCTACTGCCTCTAGAATCGCTGGGACCCCAAGTAACCACCCAAGGTAGTGACACAGGGGACCCACGGGGACTGTATGCAGTGTGTAAACATAACCGCGGGTTCCTATTATCTTCTATGGGCAATGTCGCGGTTGGAAATTTAAAGATTAGGGACACTTCTAATCGAGTCTGGACCAAACCCTTTTGGACTTAAGAAGTTCTAGGGCTAGCACCTACGTGAGCACCGGAGTACTCGAGTTACCTCACCCAGGGAAGCCGGGTGCATAGGTGTCATTTGGTGTCGGGTCGCGTCGTCGATTTCAATGGAAGCCTGCAAAGAACTGCTGCTGCCGTGAAGAGGAGAAGTGTCCGAAGAGATCCAAGCCTGGATCTAGGATGTAAGGAACCTGAAAGCAGAGGGGACACAGTCTGGGTCACTAGCCAGTGACCGAGGGCAGGATGGACCAATGCCCACAGATGTCGGGTGCTTCAGGTGAGTTGATGGGTGTCTTGACTCTTCAGCCACGAGGTCCGGGAGGTGTCGATGAAGTCCACAAGCCGAATTCGAGCTGTCCCACAAAGTCTGTCGAGAACTGCGGTGTCGGCGACCAGAAAGGACCCAACAAGCCTTGGCAACGGCAAGTCACTGGAATTCAGAGAAAGGACTGCGGTGCAGACCAGCAAGGTCTGGGGGACTCATCCAGCAAAGGTAAGCCGGGGCACGTCTGGAGCAACCAGGTAAGCCCAATCAGAAAAGGAGTCACCTTTGTGGGGACTTACTAGCCAACGGGCTAGTGATCGTGGAGGAGCCTTGAGCGGTCGCACTTAAAGCTGGCCCACGCGTCACTCATGGAGTGGAGGCCAACAATCTTTGGTGCAGGAGGTACTCAAGGCTGGGGCTACTCAGAGCCCAAAGCACAACTTCGAGGAGGACCAGGAAGATAGTGTTGCTGCAAAAGTTCACGGTGTCCAGGGGTCACGGTTCCACATCACCCACGATAGCCATGGGCCTCAGCTTTGCTGTGGACTCAGGGTAGCCTCAGGGAAGTCTGGAAATCCACCTCTGGGGATGCAGAGACTTTGGCTTCCGGCGGGAGCTTCAGAATTGCAGACCGGTCAGTTGCTTCTTTGGTGCCTGCCAAGCAGGGGAGTCACTCCTTGACCCCAAGGGAGATCACTTCAGTCTTCTAGTCAGGATAGAACGTCGAAGGTCCAGGATGTACGATGCAGAGTTTCGTCCAGGGTAATCTAAAGTCCTAGGGACTGGATTCCTATACTTATAGTAAGTTTAGGGGATGGACTAACTCTAAGGCCCCACCTATGGGTGGGCCAGGACAGAGGGGTGGCTACACCCATGTCCTTTGTCCAGTTTCATGCCAGAGCAGGAGCAAATGGCTCCTGCAACTGGTTTGAGCCAGACTATGCATGGGGACACCAAATATGCCCCCTGTGCAGACTTTCTGGCACTCTAAGAGTGCACCCAACCAGCCCCAATACACTAAAGCCTGTCTGGGAGGTGGTCACACCTCTGTGTGACAGGAAACCTATTGTCAGGCCTTCCTCTGCTCAAGCTTGGCTCAGCAGCAGGAGGGCAGACCCGTGTCTGTGGCTGGCAGCATCCATTTTGTGATGCCCAGGTTGAGAAAGCTGGTACCGGGTGTACCGGTGTTTCACAGAAGTCCCTCTAGAAGGGTGGAGTCATACCTCCCCCGCCAGTTACTGGTGGGGAGGTATGATTCCAAGGTGTTTGACACCAAACACGACATGTTTCTAAGCAGCCGTTTTAAAGTTAGCATTTACCGCGAGGTTATAATGCACTTAAATATATATGGTTTGCTGCATCACAGACAACCCCGGAAAATAGGCTCCGAAGGCTGCAGAGGGGCTCTGCTCGTGCAGGGGCACCCTCTCACATAAAACCCAGCACCCTGCCTTCAGGATTGATAAGGCCTGCTATAAGGGTGACTGATAGGTTTATATGTGCAGTGATTTAGAATAGATATAGGTAACCTATATCTAAGTAAGGCATGCATGCACCACCTTACACAAGGTGCTGTAGCAGTCCTTTGGTGCCATTTTGAATGGTCTCTCAGGGGTGGCACAATACATGCAGCAGCCCCTGGGAGGCCTCTGGGTACCTATGCCCTGGGTGCATGGTGTACCATATACAAGGGGCTGATAAGGCTACCCCAGTATCCAATCTGGAGAGTACCTAAAGTACATGCAATCAATTTAGAGAAGAAAGCAGATATTCCGGGGTCCTGAATAGCAGGACCCCAGTCAGTCTAAGTCAAAAACAGTGATACATCAGCAGAAAGTGGGGGTAACCATAAGAGGCAGATCCTACTCTCCTACAGCTGCAACCCCTGAATACCTCCAAACAACATCCATGGCGCTCACTCATCTATCCACCCTTTTCACTCATCCTTCCACCCTTTCACTCATCCATCCACCCATCCTTTAACTCACTCATCCATCCTTTCTGTTATCATCCCTCCACCCTTTCACCATGGACGTCATTTGGGGGTAGTCAGGGGTCGCAACTGTGAGCTCCGGCATGGTCCTTGCTACTCCTGGCACTTCCTTTGTGACCCCTGGACTCAGGGAGTGCCAGGAGTAGCAGAGAGCAAGCTAGAGGTCACAGGTGTGACCCCTGACTGCCCCCAAATCACGTCCATGATGAAAGGTCAAGGCATAATGAGAGAAAGGATGGATGAGTGAGTGAAAGGATGAGTGGATGGATGAGTGAAAGGTTGCATGGATGGCTTGATGAGTGGATGGATGGATGGATGAATTAAAAGGCTGGATGTAGGCACGAAGTGAAGGGGTGGATGGATTGATGGATGGAGTGGATGGATGAGTGATAGGATGGATGAGTGAAAGGATGGATGGTGAGTAAAAGAGAAGATAGATAGTTGGCTGGATGGAAGGGTAAATGGAATGGATGAGTGAAAAGCTGACTGGGTGGACAGATGATTGAAAGGGTGGATGGATGAGTGAGTGGAAGGATTGATTTATGAAAGAAACAAAGGGTAAATGGGTGGATGAGTAAATGAATGGGTGGGAGGGTGGATGGATGGATGAGTAAAAGGATAGATGGCTGAGTGAAAAGATGGATGAGAGAAAAGGTGGGTGGATGAGTGAAAGGAGGGATGATTGAAGCAATGGATGTTTGTATAAATGGATGTTAGAAAAGGGATGGATAAGTGAAAGTATGGATGACTGAGTGAATGATGGATGGTTATGTTTGATGGATAGGTTTAGATATGGACGAGGAGACGTACGGGCAGATGGAATGGTGTCAGAGTGAATGTAAGATGAAAGACTAAATGGTTGATAGAATGTAAGGTGAAATGGTGGATATAAGTGGGTGGATGAAAGGATAGATGCTTGGATGGAAGAGACAGGTACGCTCTTCTGAGGAGGGTCCGGTCGCCATGCCTTGCTTCACTTGCTTGGTGCCATAAGAGCTTTGGTTCAAAGAGGGGGCGGGTGGTATTTTCATATTCTGCCCCCCCCCCCCTCCCCTTGATTGTTCATCAGTTACGTAGTGTCTCTGGGCCTCCCCATGCACACTGGTACTTCGTGTCCCTACGCTGCTGTCTTCTTTCACACACAGAGCTCCGATGGGCCTCCTTCCTCCCGTTACTACCCCTTTACTCCCTCCTCCGCTGGGCTCCTTGCAGGTAATTGCTGTGCTCCTGGTCCCAGGGGCCCCGCCGTCAGGGTGGGCTCCACGGCTCGCCTTGATCCCCTCACATCACAGGCGTCATTAGCGGCTCGCGGGCTCCAGCGCCGACTCTGCTGCAGGTAATTGCCCTGTGGCTGCAGCCAGACGGATCGAGGGGCCTCTGATCTGTGGATGGACGTCACTTCCGGAGTGCGCCGTGCTGGAGGTGCACCTTGTGTTGTTTACAGTGCCCCATCGCGCCCTGGACAGACCCAAGGGAGGCGATCAAAGGAGAGTGAAAAAACCAAAGAAGTCACTTTATTTGAGGCAGGGCGCGGCTCTACGTGTGTGATATACATCGTGTCTCCCTTTCAGCTGAAGAGCCCCTCGCCCTTGTAGTTAAGGTTTCAGGTGACTCCACGTCACCAAGGACACTGCTCCAGTCCTGGAGTTTCCATTAACACCCCTCTACCTTCAGGTGTGTTGGTTGCATTAGATCATGGGTAGACGTGAACATCTGCCGAGGGGCCACAACGTATGGTCTGCGGTGTGACCAAGGGCCGGTAAGGGGTTCTGGGTGGGTCAGGGACTGTGGAAGGAGCTGTCAATAAATGTTAAACTGGCAAGCATTGGAGTAAAGTTAGGGGGTGCAGGACTCCACAGTAGTTACTTCATTTGACCTTCAACTAAATGCTCGCCTGTTTAACTTTTCGTTTCCTAAATATTAGTGCTCAGCAAGTAAACAGCAGCTCGTGCTACTGTTCGGGGGGGGGGGGGGGGGTGCTTTGTAAAGGTCAGGAGGGCCGCTAGCGCCCCCAGGCGGTACTGTGAGTATCACTGCCTTACATGAACAAAGCAAAGGTGATTTTTGGAGTGCCACTACCAATGCCTTAGGTTGTTGAGGAGAATTCAGGGGAGGTGCCCCATGCCTCGGCCTTAACATCTACTCTCATTATGTAGCCCCCTCCCCTCCGGCTGCACGAGCTGTTCCCGAACAGAACACAGACCGGACTCATCTACGCCTCTCCCTTTCAACAGAAACTTTAAAACGTAGAAAAAACTTTCAACTTAATTTTTTTTAAGACTTCCAGAAATTCATGGTGATGGGGTTTATTTACACCCCACTCTACCCTCTCCATAAAAAAAACATGATTTCACTCACTTCTTCCAGGTCAGTTCTCACCATTACTCCCAGCTCATTCTGACGTCTTCTCTGCGCTATCAACATCTGTTCCTTTTATTCCCTCACATCGTGTATATGATCAGCTGCTACTTTCTCTCTCGCCATTTACTCCCAGCTCTTCCTGACATCTTCTCTGCACTATCAAGATCTGTTACTGAGCCAGTGGGCCTAGCGGACCGTTTAAAAATAAAAAATGTGCAGTTTTTATAGCGCGGACTCGACCTGGAGGTAATGGATCGCTTCATATGAGCACCAGTCACATTACACAAGGACACATTCATTTTTTCTGGTGGGTCCAGAGAGATTGAGTGATTTGTCTGGAATCACAGGATGTTGAGCGAACACTGAGATTCAAACTTGCCCTCAGTGCCAAAGTCGGCAGTGCCGGTTGTTTTGCCACATCCTATCCCTAGGCCCTTCCCAATCAGGGCCCATTCATCTCTTGAGAGTTCTTCCTCACCAAACTGCTACGCCTCCGTTCTCCCCTTTTTCCTGAATGTCTTTCAGAGTCCTTCTGTCTGCTCCTAACGTCACCCGGATTAAGGATGTTTCTACAAGTTCCAAAGCAGTCAGTCACCTGACGCCCACATGTCACTCATTCTTCTGTGACATTCATTCATCCCAATGCGAACATGGTAAAGCACCCACAGTCATGTCCTGCCATGTGACGCGCCCCAAACACAATTTTTCATAGTATGAAAGACCCGACTGCACGACCTCAACATTATCTCTTACGCCGATGACACCCAGCTGATCCTCTCCCTCACCAAGGACCCCCACACCTCCAAAACCAAACTCCATGAGGAAATGAAGGCCGTCACCGACTGGATGAGAAACAGCCAACTGAAGCTGAACTCGAACAAGACGGAGGTCCTCATCCTCGGATCCACCCCCTCGGCCTGGGACGACTCCTGGTGGCCGACCACACTAGTAACAGCTCCAACGCCCACCGACCACGCACGCAACCTAGGGGTCATCCTTGACTCCACCCTCTCCATGACTAAGCAGGTCAACGCCATCTCCTCCTCCTGCTTCAACACTTTTCCGCATGCTCCACAAGATCTACAAGTGGATCCCCACGAAACGAGAATGTCGGTTACCCAGACCCTCATCAGCAGCAGACTGGACTACGGAAACGCCCTCTATGCAGGAGCCTCGGCCAAACTCCTGAAAAGGCTCCAACGCATCCAGAACGCCTCTGCACGCCTGATCCTCAACATCCCTCGCCGCAGCCACATCACATCCCACCTGAGAGACCTGCACTGGCTCCCCGTCAACAAGAGGATAACCTTCAAGCTCCTCACCCACGCACACAAGGCACTCCACAACTCCGGACCAGCATACCTCAACAGCCGACTCAGCTTCTACACCCCGCCCGCCAGCTCCGCTCCGCCGTCCACGCCCTTGCCACTATCCCCCGCATCCGAAGAGTGACCGCTGGCGGCAGATCATTCTCCCACCTCGACGCCAAGACATGGAACACCCTCCCCATCTGCCTATGGCAGACCCAAGACCTACTGACCTTCAGAAGACTCCTCAAGACCTGGCTCTTCAAACAGTAGCAGCATTCCCCCACCCCTTAGCGCCTTGAGACCCTCACAGGTATGTAGTGCGCTTTACAAATGCTTTGATTGATTGATTGATTGATATTACTTTTGTGAAAGCATTTTTAATATTTAGAGAGCAATTTTTAATTTAGATGTGCTTAAGTTGGCCTGACTCGGCCTCCAACAGTTTGCATTGACATCATTTTGCATTTGCAGAAAGAAAGTAGACTTTTATTTTGTGAAAAGGGACATACGCCACCTGCCTGTGTTTGTTTCTCTGTGTGCTTTTCCATTTTATAAAATCAGCAAAAGGAAGGCCTCATTCTTACTCTAGTTCATTGAAGTAACACATTGAATTAATGCGCCTTCCTCATAAGAAAGCCGTGTCCCGGATGCTCCTGTATGTTGCAATATGCAAGGCCCTTTTCCTAGGCTTGAACAAAAGACCCTTTCATTCACTGGATGTGCTAATGTTTGTTAATTTACATAAATACCCCTCATCTCCCTCGTTATCTAAGCACACGTCGGCTCCTCTTTCTTTAATTTACAGTAAAGTAGATGTTCACTAGATGAACCTTACTGAATGTATCTAATGTATTAGAATGTTCATTGATCTGTGTCTTGTAACATTGCTAATCGAACCCTGTCAAACCATTAGAAGTAATTAAATGTGTGTGGAGTTTTGGTGCCTAAAAACCTATAAATGACGATTTTTTTGAGACATGTCACAGGTTATGCAGTTGCTTTTGATGCAGACTCGGTGCTCTTGCTTAGCTATACTTTGATTCTGCCTGCTACTTGTTTAAGAAATGACCATATGTTAATGCTCTTGGATTATTTGATTATGATTTCTTATCGCAAATGTTTTAAACAGGGGTGGGTGGTAAATTCTGCTCCTCCAATGGAGTTTGGATTTTGTCACTTCGTGCTCCTTTTGGAGCCCGGAGTTCGGTGCAAAAGCTCCACCTACCACCGGTGGAGTGTAGTTTACACGCATGTTCGAGTCGCTGGTTGCCACTTACGACCTAATTAAAACAAGGGGATGTGGATACTAATATTTGGCTCAGCGTGTGTGAGAAGTTGGCCTGGTATATGCTGACCACTAATAAAGTGGGCACCTTGTACCAGTCCAAACAACCCTTATAGATGATTAGGTTAAAGACAACCTTTATTGAAAGCTATCCTAGTGATAGCTATGGAGAGCAACCTTCAGGCTAACTCTCGAAGGAATGTAAAGCAGCTTGTTTTACCAGATCAGAACCTCCTGAATGACCAAATGAAAGGAGAACCACCCGAGAGATATATAAAATATATGAATATATAAATATATGTATTTATTACTAAACACTCTCTACTAACCTCTTTATGAGATTAGAGCACAAAGCACACAATATTAATTCACTAGAACGACAGTAAATATCAAAATACACAGCGGGCTCCAGGGGGAGACCGAACCATATACTAAGAAAGTGGTATAACAACCACGACTTAACTAGACACAGTGCCTAGAGCACGTAGAATCGCTAGGGCCCCAAGGAACCACCCAAAGTAGTGACACAGGGGACCCACGGAGGACGGGTGCAGTGTGTGAACACAGGAGCAAGCTCTGTACAACCCTATGGGAAAGTCGCGGTTGGAATTTTAGATATTAAGTACACTTCAGAGAGGACTTTAAGCAAACCCTTTCAAACATAGAAGGTTCTAAGGCCAGCACTCTTGAGAGCCGGGTGCATAGGGGTCAAGTGATGTCAGAAACTTTCGTCGTTTTCAATGGTGTGAAAAGTGCTGCTGCCGGGAAGATGAAAAGTGTCCAGTGGGATCCAAGCCTGGATCCGAGGTGAGAAGTACCTGAAAGCAGAGGGTACAGAGTCTGGGTCACTTCAGGGTGACCACCGGCACGATAGACGAATGCCCACCAATGTCAGGTGCTTCAGGTGAGATGATGCTATGCTTGACTCTGTAGCCACGGGAACCAGGAGATGTCGACAATGACCAAAGTCCGGAGGTGAGCAATCCCACAAAGGATGTCGATTCCTGGGGGGTCAGTGTCACGATTGAACACCAATAAGCCTTGGCAACTGCACCCCATGTGGGGAGAGTAAATAAGCTCTGGGTCAGGACTACACATAGCCCAAAGCACAGTCTCAGGGATTGCTGCAAAAGTACACAGTGCACAGGGGTTCGGGTTGCACGGTCCCCACGAGGGATACGGGTCTCAGGATTGCTGAGAGAACTGATCGACCTCGGGGACGCTCGGGAACCCACCTGCTGTGTTGCAGAAATCTTTGGAGTCCTCAGGAGCTCGGGAGATGCAAACCGGTCAGATGCGTTAAAGGTGCCTGCCTTGCAGGGGAATAACTCCTTTACTCCAAGGAAGATTCTTCAGTCATCCAGCGTAGTGTGGATCGTTGAAGTACTTGGTTTCTGTAGCAGAGTTTAGTCCAGATAAAATCTAAAGTCCTGTAGTCAGGGTTCCTACTTTATACCCAAGGAAGGGGTGGGACAAACTCTGGGGACCCACCTATGGGAGGGTCAGGACAGAGGGGTGGCTACACCCATGTCCTTTGTCAAGTTTCACACCAGAGCAGTAGCAAATGGCTCCTGTAACCGGTTTGAGCTGGACTATGCACAGGTATACCAAATGTGCTCCCAGTGCAGACTTCAAACACTCTCAGAGTGCACCCACCCAGCCCCAATACACTAAATCCTGTCTGGGAGGTGGTCACACCTCCCTGTGACAGGAAACCTATCGTCAAGACTCCCCTGCTCGTGCTTGGCTCAGCAGCAGGAGGGCAGATTTGTGTCTGTGGCTGGCAGCATCCATTTTGTAATGCCTAGGTCGAGAAAGCTAGTGCTGGGTGCACCGGTGTTTCACATAAGTCCCACTAGAAGGGTGGAATCATTCCTCTCCTCACAGTTACTGGTGAGGAGATATGATTCCAAGGTGGATGTAAGGTCTGCTACTCACTGGAGAGTGCTTGTTGGTTTTCTACACTATTGGTTGGTGTTATGGGGTCTTTGGACTGTCACTTGATTTCGGGTGGCTAAATTAGATCACACCTGTTTTCCTTTAGAGTATAGTCAATACAAATTTGTGAACTCAATTGACGAATTCTAATTGTATTAATACTTTATAAATATATGTACATTTTTTTAATAGATTCATGGTGCAACTGTTGTCCTGAGGATGGTCTCTGTGATTAATCTTCAATAGTGAGACCGAAACGTCGACGCTACGACACTTCTTTTACATATCTAATAGGCATTTGATGCTGTTAGAAAATTCATCTGTTTGTATGGATTGAGTTCAACACATGGCCAAATTTGTGGATGGCTTGTATCTATTTGTAAAAAGTGTCATTGACTACTGCTGATATGATTCTAAATAAGACAGTAATTTTATGTTGCCTTTCATGAAATGTCATGAAATGTCAAGTGGATTGTTTCACTACTTTATTGAATGAAAATATCAAAAATATATAAAATTATTTGTGATATAAAAAGTATAAAAGATGAATTTGGGTCTTTTTTGAAAGTTCACTTTCTGAGTTTTTTCTTGAGTTCTTGGAAATTAAGATCACTATTGTGACTGTTTAATTAATTAACTTAAATTGAATAAATCCTCAAGAGTTCTATTGTTATTTGACTGACACCAAACACGACATGTTTCTAAGCAGCCGTTTTAAAGTTAGCATTTACCGCAACGTTATAATGCACTTAAATATATATGATTGGCTGCATGACAAACAACACTGGAATATAGGTTCCGAAGGCTGCAGAGGGGCTCTGCTCATGCAGGCGCAGCCTCTCACATAAAACCCAGCACCCTGCCTTCAGGATTGATAAGGCCTGCCATAGGGGTGACTGGTAGGTTTATATGTGCAGTGATTAGAATAGATATAGGTAACCTATATCTAAGTAAGGGATGCATGCACCACCTTACACAGGCTGCAGTAGCAGACCTGTGGTGTCAGTTCGAATTGTTAAATGGTAGCGGCAGTTTCAGTCGATAACCTTTCAAGTATTGCCCGGCGGTAATCGCCTCTTATACCATTCGATGATTAACCAACAAAAGAGGCAGGCGCCGGAGACTGGAAGGCAGGAAACAAAGTTTTATTCCGTCGGAGCAGAACACATCAGATCGGACAGCAAGGTATCGTCTCGAGGTGCTCTCACTGCATCTCTCAGACCTGGTCTCTTATACACACATTTTTGACTTTATTACCGGTTTATTGTACATGGCACATTCTTGAGATTGCTTTGATACATGGAAAGAACATCCTCGGAATCCCCGGCTCGGATCCGCTCCCACACATAACTACAGTGGAAGTCCCCACCCCACCCACAGTAGGAGATGGCTATCACACAGCTGGACATTCCGCCAATTCCCGGGGGTGTGTGCGACTGGTCAGGTCTCAGGGGGTGGGGGCCTTGATCTACTGTAATCCCTTTGATGTGAGGTGTTTCCCTTACAGTAGGGGCAATAAACTGCATCCGCAGGGCTAGGTGATGGCCTGGGATCGGTTCGGACAATCGGGCGCAGAGGAAGGGGGTTATCAAAAGGATGTATGACCATGTATGGGATGAAAGGAGGTGTTGGTCAGGCGCGGGATGTGGTTCCATGGCAGGGTCGCACAGAAGGAGAGGGTTTATGGCCCATGTATGAGAGAGCGGGGGGGGAGGTGGTCGGCGCGCGGGGAATGTTTGCAGAGCCTGAGGGACGCGCTGGCGATCGGCAATGAGACCATGGTGCCTAAAATGGCCGTTGCGCGTTTTCTGCGTGTGGCGCTTGGGGAGAGACAAGATGGCGCAGATAATGTTCAGATACAAACTAAATTTCCACAGTCCTCCCTTTTAACATATCTCGCCAGCTTGTTTAGTTCGGATCTATCCCCATAATACCACGTACTTCTACTTCGTACAGGGCTTTCATTCATTCTGCTTCAAAGTTCAGAGTCTTAGGGCAGATGTAGTTCGTGAAAAGTGAACATAAAGGTGGCAAGCACTGAATCCCCAGACAGCACCCACACAGTATCACAATTGGTATCATGATAAATGTAAACAACCTCCACCCCCAACTTTTAATAGTGTCCCAAAACCAACTCCCAAGCGACCATCCTTCTTGCTCCTGATGAACCTCTGTGGAAAGTCTGTGGAGGTGTTCGATCGCCTTGTAGACTGAGGGTGAGTTATCCGGTACATAGGTACAACAGCTGGACCCAATGATGCAGCATGCTCCTCCACGATCAGCCAGAACCATGTCTAGAAAGAGGCGGTTCTGAAGAGCTACCAGGCGGACGGCCTGAAGCTCAGCGGTGTTGTTGGTGAGGATGCCGGCTGTAATGTTCATTGTGGTTTCGACTGCCTGGGTTAGGTGCCGGATGGCACGGCTGTTTGCCATTGGACCCCACAGTGGAACAAGTCCCTTTACTGCATCCATGAACTGTGCTCCAGTGGAGTCGGCTTGTACAATGTCCTTTGCACGTTTCTGCCGGTGATGGTTTGCTGGAGCCACATATGTTGGAGGAAGGATAAAAGCGATGTAGCAGGTGCCTCCCCAACCTTTCGGAAGCCAGGTGTAGGCCTTAGTACCACAGACGAAGTACATATTTGGGGAGGTAACAAAGGAGGGTGGGTCAACTGAGTCCAATGTTCGGGTGATGAGAAAGGGGCTGTGGCCTACCGGCTGTGTTCCTAGGCCTTCGAGGCACACCAGACCTGTGATGTTGACGACGGATAGGGCCACTGTTAGGGTGGCGGCCGTTCGTTTCCGGAGGTAAGAGAAGGTGGGTCTGGCTGGGTTGTTGAACACCTGCATTTCAACTCGCTCCTTGGCAGGGATGTCCATATGAAAAGAGGTGTTTGATCTCAGAGGACAAAAGGGGGCAGAGGTTTTTCCAGTTTGGTTCAGCCAGAACCCATGATAGAAGTGCGACGCAGTTTTGCCGGAAGTGGCATTGTCCTTGTAACTTTCTTGCAGGAGGATTAGCCAAGCGAGGCAGGAGCCATGGACAGAGAAGGGCGAAGGGATGAAAGGGATAGAATGTCCAGTGGCATGTGGTAGCAATCCACAGATCCAGCAGTTAGTGGCATTGGCGGCAAGATTGTGTTGGTGGAGCAGTTGCACAAAAGAGTTATTCCAGAACTCCTTACGTCTTTCTCGGAGTTGGGGTGAAAGTGAAATCAGATGGTGTTCTTTCATGGTGGTGGGTTGAGCAGTGGTCAGCAATGTCTTATGAGCGGGTGCGTTTTCTTCCATGATCCAGAAAGTGACCATGAGAAGGAGGCAAAGGAGAAGGGTAATAAAAAGTGCAATAGTCTTTGATCTGTGCATTTTGTCAGTCTTTGGGTTTTTGTAGTGGATCTTCGGACGTCCGGTTGCTTCCATCATCTTCATGTCGGGCGCTTCCATCACCTTCAAGGGACTCGGTAGCGGGCAGAACCACAGACTTTGTTTCGTTTCTCTCCTGGAGGCCTTTGAGGTGACTAGGCTACTGCTCTGAGATTTCAACTTAGTTCGTGGTCTGCTTAGCCGAAGTTCCCTCCTTTCGTCGTAGGTTATACCCTTCTTTGGATGGCACAGTGGGATCGGGATATTCAGTCAATTCAAGTGTCTCTGTATTCGGGTAGCAGCTCAGGGATGGTCGGTCTTTGTCCAGAAGTTCCTCTTGGGCGGTGATGTTGTCGGTGGTCGTCAGGGTCGATGATGCCTTCTTGCAGTGGTGTGCATGCAGCCAATTACGTTTCCCCTCCACTCGAAGAGCTGTTCGGGTGGTGATCAGGACTTGCAGGGGGCCCGTCCACCGGGGCTCCAGACTCTTGGTGCGCTGGAAGTTGCGCACTAGGACAAAGTCACCGGGTTGGATGTCGTGTCCGGGACCCCTGGAAGCATCGGGAATGGCTTGCAGCACCTGCTGATAACAGACAACGTTTTAGTTAGATTGTACAGATAGTCACACATGAGGACGTCCGGGACGTCGTGAATGGATGCTGGTTTTGGTGCAGTCCAAAGGTTCATGGGTCGCCCGAAGACGACCTCGTAGGGGGTTAAGTGGTGTTTGGTAGGAGTGGAACGCATTGATGGGAGGGCGTCTGGCCTTTTCAGTCCTGTGGTGGCAACTATTTTGGCTAGTTTGAGATTCAATGTGGCATTATGTCGCTCAACCAAGCCTGCAGATTGGGGGTGGAAGACCGCATGAAACTTCTGTTTTACACCCAACCCTTTTAAGATGAGTTGGATAACTTCGGCTACGAAGTGGGGGCCGTTGTCGCTCCACAAAATTCGACAAAGGCCGTAACGGGGGAAGAATTCTTTCAGTAGTACTTTTGCGGTAGTCATAGCAGTGTTGTCGCGGGTTGGGTAGGCTTCCACCCATTTGCTGAAGGCGCACACAACGACAAGCACGTACTTCAGGGTTTGGCACCTTTCTAACTGCATGTAGTCCATCTGTAGGACCTCAAAGGGGTGACTAGGAACCCCAAACCCTCCCCGGGGTACAGAAGTTCCTTTACCAGGGTTGTGTTGGAGGCATATCAGACATTGTTGGACTAGGCTTTTAGCTGAGTCTGGGATTTTGTCGTTGTGCCAGACTTTGGAGATGAGTTCAATCATGGGGGCAGACCGTATGTGTGCGGGGGAGTGTGTCATGGTCAGCATGGGAAGCGGGTATGAGTCAGGTAGCAACCATTTGTTCGTGTCTCTAGTTCGCCAGCAGCCTTCATCGTCTTTCAATCCCACCCGTGCCCATTCAGTCAATTTGTGTGGTGAGCTGGCCAATTGTATGTCTCTAATGGTTTCCCTAGCATCCTTCCATTTTTCAGTTTGTGACCTGGTCACGTACATGCGTGTTGTTGACCTATTCTCGGCTGTGGTTCGGGCAGTGATGTCAGCCAGCGCATTTCCCTGTCCTATAATGTCCGTCACCTTTTTGTGTGCCTGGCATTTGATCACAGCTAGCCGTGTGGGGAGGAGGACTGCTTCGGTCAGAGCGGAGACTAGATCTCCATGTAGGATGGGTGTGCCATGGGAAGTCAGGAATCCCCTCTCCTTCCATAGGAGCCCAAAGTGGTGAACCACCCCGAAGGCATACTGGCTGTCGGTGTAAATGTTTGTGGTTGTCCCCGCTGCTAGGATGCATGCTCGTGTGAGAGCAATCAGTTCAGCCGCCTGTGCGGATCGCTGTGTGATGCGGGCTGTCTCAACAACTGTTCGGGCCGTGGTGACTGCATAGGCGGCTGAGGTGGTGCCGTCGGGGAGCTTGATGCATGAGCCATCTACCCACAGCTCTCCGTCAGGATCTGGGAAGGCAGTATCTCGGAGGTCAACCCTACTCTTGGTCTGTTCGTCGGTGAGGGTCACACAGTCATGTATAGGGGACGCATTGGGGTCATTGTCAGGGAGAGGTAGCAGAGTGGCTGGGTTCAGAGTGGTGCATCGTTTCAACGTGATGTGGGGTGCAAGCAGAGTCAGTTCATAACCAGTCAGTTGTGCGCTAGTCAGGTGTTGAGTCTTAGTCTGGTTCAGGAGGGTGTCAACTGCATGGGGTACTAGCACGGTGAGGGGGTTTGAAAGCACGATCCCCTCACTTTGTCGGATAGAGACAGCAGCGGCGGCTACCGCTCGAAGGCAGGCGGGCAAAGCTCTGGCTACAGGGTCAAGAGTGGCAGAGAAGTAGGCACAAGGGCGTTGCTTGGGACCTATGGACTGGGTTAGAACAGACAACGCGCATCCCTCCCTTTCGTGGGTGAAGAGGGAGAAAGGTTTAGTGTAGTCTGGGGTTCCTAGGACTGGTGCTGAGCAAAGGGCATCTCGTAATTCTTTGAAGGAGGATTGGCATTCGGGTGTCCAGGGGAGGGGGAAGGGGACATCTTTAGCCAACAGGGAAAGCAGAGGTTTTACAATAAGACTGAAGTTTGGCAACCACTGTCGACAGAAGGAGGTGAGGCCTACCAGAGACCGCACTTGCTTCTGAGTTTTGGGAACAGGGGTTTCTAGGATGGTCTGAATTCGGTCAGGTGTAAGCTTTCTCCCATCTTTGGATAGGAGGTGGCCTAGGTGTGTCACTTGGGGTTGGCAGAATTGCAACTTCGTCCTGGAGACCTTGTGACTGTTCTCCGCGAGGAAGTGGAGGAGGTGGATGGTGGCTGTGACTGCAAGCGGAGTGGTGTCGGCCGCCAAAAGAATATCATCGACGTACTGTATTAACACCACTCCGTCCGGTAGTTGAACTGCATCCAGTTGTCTCTTGAGGGCTTGGCTATATATGCTGGGACTCTCAGTGTAGCCTTGTGGTGCCCTACAAAATCTGTACGAACAGGCTTTTAAGGTGAAGCCGAAAAGGTAGCGGCTGTCTGGGTGGATGGGGATGGAAAAGAATGCGTTCTTGAGATCAATAACGGTAAAGGTAGTGGCAGTGGACGGAATCAGGGTGAGGATGGTGGTGATATCTGAGACTACGGGGTACTGAGGTATGACTACTTTGTTAACCTCTCGTAAGTCGACAGTGAAGCGGTATGCTTTCTCATCTCCCTCGCCTTGCTTCTTAACAATGGGTAGGATAGGGCTGTTGCAAACATTACTAACTACTTCTTCTACCACTCCTGCATCGACTAGGGACTGGATGATTTCCACCAACGCCTTTTCGCCTTCGGGCGATATCCGATACTGTGGAAGCTTTGGGAGCACTGCGTCCGGCCGGACAGTTATGTGTACAGGGTCGATCACCATGCGTCCTGCGTCTGAGTCGGTTTTAGCCCATAGATGTGTGGGTAACGTGTCAAGTAGGGACAGGTCAGCATCGGTTATGGAGAACATACGTCGTGCGAGACAAGGCCTGAACAGAACTGGGTTATCGTGCAGTATGACTCGAACTCCGTCTGGGGAACATCTGATGGTAGCCCGGAAATGTTTTAGTAAATCAAGACCCATAATGGCGTCGGGGGTGTTGGAGGAGAGCAGAAATGTCGTGTCAGTGGTGTTATTTTCCAAGTCAAAGGAGATTGGTGCGGACAAGGGATTAGTGGAGGGCGTTCCATCAAAGCCTATTGAGGTTACATGTGAGCCAGACAAGGGTGCCCTTGGGATCAGCCGTTTAGATAGCGCACTACGTGTCGCCCCAGTATCTACCAAAAATGGAGACTTTGTGCCCAGGACCTTAGCAGTGACGTAAGGACCTTGCTGGTCAACACGGAGTTCGACTGGATCCCTCCCTTGCCCCTGGCGGTCCAATGCAAAGTCATGGGTGTTTTCGTAGTCGGACTGCTGGCACTGGTTCTGTCGGGGGCGGTCGAAGGTGTTTGGTCTGTCTGGCCTGTCGTTGGTGGTGTCGTTCGTGTACCCTCGTCCCTGTCCTCTATTTCTGGGGCTGTTTGCTATGTCTCTTGTGTCCCTATTCTTGTTCATATCCAGAAGGACCGGGCACTGGGATTTCCAGTGTCCGAACCCTTTACAGAACGCACACTGATTCTCGTCTAAGAACCTGCGTCCAGCGTAGGGTGTGGGTGCATGGTCTCTAGGGGGTAGTTTTCTAGGAGCAGTCAGTTGGTAGTTTCCCTTGGGAGGTTCCCTTCCTATGGTCACCCCTTGCAACTGTGCGATCATTACCCTTTCCTTCAGCTCCTTTTTCTTTCTCTCGGACGCCCTATCGTTCTCATTCTTTTGGTGTTCGTAGTACTGGGCCATCTGGAGGATAGCCGCGGGTTTGGAGGCTGCCCAACTACTATCGCCTGTCTGTAACTTCTGGGAGACTTCCTGTGACAGACCCTTCACATAATTCTGGACAAAGAGGTGATGTCCGGTTGCAGTGGTCATGTTCTGGCCACTATAATCGGAAAACACTGTCTCGAATCGAGAGAAGTATTCGGATACATCCTCCTGGGGTTTCTGGCGGCAAGCCGTCACTATCGACCAGTCTACCTTCCTTTCTGGGATTAGGGTCTTTAATTTCTGAACAATCTTGTCTGGGAGTTCCAATATGGCCTTTAGAGGTTTCTGTCCAGGTTCTCGCTGCTTGTCTATGGTATCGAGTTGTACCCAGGTATATCCGAACGGCTCAGCGTGGTCGACTTTCCGGATTTGCTTCCACACATCAGCCGGCAGACATAACCCGAAGAACAAATCGATATCCGCCAAGGTCATTATAGTTGAACCTAAGGCTGTACCTAGTTCTGTGTAAAAGGCAGTCGGGTTCTTTCTTAAGTCGGGTAGGGTTTTTCTAAAGGTCAGGATGTCTTGTCGGTCCCATGGCTGATAGACCCAGTTATATACAACCCTTCCCTTCGCATCTTGGTGGTTGATGTCATCGTGTGTTCCCTGACCTCGTGGGGGGACCCAGTAAGGAGCGGCTTCCTTGATGGGCATCATGGTATCAGCTTTTCCTGCCTGGGGTTCAGTCGCTATGGGGGTTTCTGTCTTGGTCGTCTGCCTGTGTTCTTTAAGATGTCGGAAGACTTCGAGTGTACGTGTGAAGAGGTCCGTCACATCGCCCTCACCCTCTTCCCCAATATCAACCTTTCTATACAAGGTTGCTAAGCCTTCGGGACCTCTATCCTGGTACCTATCCTCATAGGCATTCAGAGTGTGATAACAAAGTCGTACGACAAAGTGTCTGTGGTTGTCGGCATACGAGTTATACATATCTGTCACATATTCCTCACTTTCCTTCCGTTCTACTAGTGTTCTCACTACCTTATCGATTCCGGCTCGTTCACCCTTTGTTAGCCGATTCATTCTGGCGGAATCTTTCTTTCTCGTCTCGGGGTCATCTAACGTTATTGCTAACGTTGTGTTCAGTACAAGAGGCTCGGCCGGCGCGGAGGCCGTGAGGACCGAGGCCCTGGTACTGCTTTCGCTTGCGTTCGGGGGTTGTGGGTGCTGCACTATAGGTTGGGAGTAGGCCTGGGCGGTAAATTCCGTTCCGTTCGCTGAATTTGCGGAATTTGGGTAATTTTGCGTTCCGCGGAGAACGCGAAATTGTCCAAAAATCTGCGTTCCGCGACTTCGCGAAATTTTTTGCTTGTTCGCGTTCTCAATATGCGTGTTCGCAAGATATTTCACCCCGAGCATGCAAACAGCGATCGCGAACAGGAAAAAAGTATCGCGAACAAGCAATTCCGCGTGTTCGGGGAATTTCTGCTTGTTCGCGGAGATTTTTTACCGTTTCGCGGAGATTTGCGTAACGCGATTACGCAAATTCCGCCCACCCCTAGTTGGGAGGGAGCGTATGGAGGGGGCATGTAGATGATCGGAGGACCTAATAGCAATTCATCGTTCGCCCGTTGCTTGGAAGGCAACTCAGGGTAGAGCGTAGAGGGGTCCTAACAGGGCACTGGCCTGACGTTTCAGATTCTTGTTTTTGTTTAGCTTCCTTTCTCTCCTTTATTTCTTCCTCTAACTTTCTAGCGACAAGGTGAGCTGCCTTTCGTAGTTCTTTTTCTGCCTTTACTTCTTCTCTCTTTTTCCGTTGCGTTGTTTCTTTGCGCCACATGCCGATACTGTCGAGCATAGTGGGCGTCGTTTTATTGCTACGTAGAGCTATTTCTAGCGTTTCTATTTTATGGTCATCAAAGGATCCCATCAGTGGCCACTGACTTTCGGAGTCCTTCTTTGTATATTTATGCCATAGTTTGCTATAAGCTACAGCGACTAGTCCATATTTAGTAAACATGTCCTTATTAGGGGTGCCTTCCAGTGGAGCCGGATGGTTCATCTCTAATAAGCGGTCCGGACAGAACCAACTACCAATCAGTGGGGAGAAGATAGGCATGACAGGTTACAAAGGGGGACAAAAGTCCGCACTACCTATCCTTCACTATCTGCAAAGACTAGACAGAATATTTCTATTCTACGTTATTTGCAAACAGAGAATATCTCAAAAAGCACTATTCGTCAAAAACAATCAATGTTCGGACAATCAATCAGTGGGGAGAAAAATAGGCACGACAGGTTACAAAGGGGGACAAAAGTCCGCGTTACCTACCCTTCACTATCTGCAAAGGGAGAGAGAGTATTTCTACTCTTCCCCGTTTGTAGGCAGCGAATATCTCAAAAAGAACAATCAAATAAGCAATACTAGTATTTTCAATCAATCAATCAATCGTTTCGCAATTTGTCGTGTTACACGACCTTACCCGGACCGCATGGACAGTTTCTCGTCTACCGCCTCCAGCGCCCGATCGTCCTCTACTCTCCGTATTTGCCGCGGCACTCCTGATGGTTCCCAGTCAGGACCGTAGATCACTCGAGAGAGGTCTGCTCGGAACCAGTGAAGTTCGGATGATCGGCTGCCAGACGAGGGTCTATCGGGCAGGAGCTCTTCCCGATCGTTGCAGTCGTTCACTCTGTCGTCGGGACCTCTCCCGTTGGATCCAAGTGTCGCTGATGGGCCCCACGTTTGGGACGCCAATTGTTAAATGGTAGCGGCAGTTTCAGTCCATAACCTTTCAAGTATTGCCCGGCGGTAATCGCCTCTTATACCATTCGATGATTAACCAACAAAAGAGGCAGGCGCCGGAGACTGGAAGGCAGGAAACAAAGTTTTATTGCGTCGGAGCAGAACACATCAGATCGGACAGCAAGGTATCATCTCGAGGTGCTCTCACTGCATCTCTGAGACCTGGTCTCTTATACACACATTTTTGACTTTATTACCGGTTTATTGTACATGGCACATTCTTGAGATTGCTTTGATACATGAAAGAACATCCTCGGAATCCCCTGCTCGGATCCGCTCCCACACATAACTACAGTGGAAGTCCTCACCCCACCCACAGTAGGAGATGGCTATCACACAGCTGGACATTCCGCCAATTCCCGGGGGTGTGTGTGACTGGTCGGGTCTCAGGGGGTGGGGGCCTTGATCTACTGTAATCCCTTTGATGTGAGGTGTTTCCCTTACAGTAGGGGCAATAAACTGCATCCGCAGGGCTAGGTGATGGCCTGGGATCGGTTCGGACAATCGGGCGCAGAGGAAGGGGGTTATCAAAAGGATGTATGACCATGTATGGGATGAAAGGAGGTGTTGGTCAGGCGCGGGATGTGGTTCCATGGCAGGGTCGCACAGAAGGAGAGGGTTTATGGCCCATGTATGAGAGAGCGGGGGGGTGGCCGGTACGTGGGGGATGTTTGCAGCGCCTGAGGGATGCGCTGGTGATCGGCAATGAGACCATGGTGCCTAAAATGGCCGTCGCGTGTTTTGTGCGTGTGGCGCTTGGGGAGAGACAAGATGGCGCAGATAATGTTCAGATACGAACTAAATTTCCACAGAATGGTCTCTCAGGGGTGGCATAATACATGCTGCAGCCCCTGGGAGGCCTCTGGGTTACCAATTCCCTGGGTATATAGTATACCATATACTAGGGACTGATAAGGGTACCCCAGAATGCAATCTGAAGTGTACCTAAAGTACATGAACAACCAATTTAGGGAGAAATCATATAAACTGGGGTCCTGATTAGCAGTATCTCAGTCAGACTAGTCAAAAACCAGCAAAACACCAGAAAAAAGGTGGGGGTAACCATGCAGTCAGATTCCACCTTCCTACAGCGTGCAACTGCTACGGTCTGTCTTTAACCAGGGAAGCTAGTCTGCATATGGGTGAGAAGTGAAGGCGTCAAGGTGACGGCCATCTTAGGGTCAAGCAACCCTATTAGTAAGCAGATGTATTTAGTCTGCTTACTAATAGGGTTGCCTGACCCTAAGATGGTCATCACCATGATGCGTTCGCACCCATGCGCAGACTAGCTTCCCTGGTTGAAGCTGTATTAAGAGGAGTGAGTCTGTTGCTGTCCTTTCCAGAGGCCCCTTGAGGCCAGAGCTGGCTGGTCAGTGACTGGTGCTGAGGGGCCTCCTCAGCCAGCTGACCTCCTTCTACTCCGCTGGTCACACATGGACTAAGGATTTGTTAAGCTGTGACGCCGGAGAGGGTCCACATGGAGAGGGACCACAGGAACACTGGCGGATCATCGCTAGTGGGCTGGGTGAGGGTGCTGGTAGTGACAGCAAGGTGTTCAAGGTAAGCCCAGTCTGCACACCCATACGCTCCACCTTCGTGCCTCTCAGCCCTGGGGGCGGGAGCCGAGCGGCATCATTGACAGTGTCCACTGTGGGACTATAGGCAATAGTGGATCATGCCAGGTATTTACCGACTGCGCCAGCTCGCAGAACTCTGCGAAACTCCGCAGAGCTTTTCGGCAACTCTGTGGCATTCCGCAGAGTACAACTCCCCAAGCTCCACCCAGCCCTAGGTTTAAGGCAGGACAAAGTGGGCAATAGCCTATGGCCCCCAACGTGTACCAGGCTGCCTTGGGAAGTGAACATTCTGCCTATTATACTCTGTTTACTATGTTTATTTGGTTGTCAGGACCAAGCTCCCTTTCTCTGCCTGCCTCCATCTCTTAATCTGTCTCTCTCCGTCCAGGGTCATCTTAAGGATGTTTTTGGTCACGGGCAGGACATATTTGAATTATTTGAAATACTGAAAGTTTAACATATAATTCAGCGTGGTTTAGGATTATGCAGGCTTGAAATAGCAGGAAATGTGTCATAAAATTCAATGTAGTCCCAAACAGAGCACCCCAACATATGTCTTGCCCAGGGCCCCCAAATCCTTAAAAGGCACTGCTTTTTAAGATTTTTCTTTTCATGTGATTGAACAACTCTTTGCCTTCTATTATGATCTTACTTTTGAATAAACCCTCATGGTTTTGACCTGAATTCTTGGTCTTGTGAGGCTGTGTTTAAGGACATCGGGCTTAGTATATTGAAGACTCATACAGCCCGTGCCTACGCCTCGACCCTATTAATTATTTGAATTAGAGCTTCAAGACCGGTCTGTTTGTAGGTGTTATTCTGATAAACACAGCTACCTCGACTCTCTTACCCACCAAAAAAGGATTCCTTTCACTGGTGTCCTTGTGAATATCGTCTCACGGTGAAGAGGAGGGCAAACGCCAGGCAGCGGTCTCACCTTGGCGAATGTGTGACGACAGGGAGCGGTTCCTACTCCCTCCCCATTTCAAGTCTGCTGACTGACGGAACTCGAGAGGGTGAGTTACGAGCCCTGTTCAAGAAGGGAGCTACCCAGAGAAATCTTTCATTAGGACTGGAGGGTGTTTTGATTGGGGTCCTGATGAATGGCGAGTGACCCAACACCGAGGGCGCAGTCGAATCGCCTGAAACATGTCAACACTTTTGCAGTAAGGAGGGGCGAAAAGATCCCAACGTTCTCCTTTCACCGCCATCCTTCACGCTTCTAACCCTGGCCGAGGGTCCAGGTCACAAATAGTACCACGGACACATCCGAGCTGGCTTTAACTTTCACAAACTGCACTTCTTTGGTGATCGCACGAGTTTGTTTGTATTGGCTTCCTCTCCCATTGGTCTGCACAGGTGGGTCAGTTAGCAGGCCCGATGAAGAAGCATGTCACAGTTTGTGTGAGGGCAGCCTTTTCTCACAGAGCACGTGCCACTACGGAACCATAACACACATTCCTATCTCTCCTTTGTGTGTGATAGTTTGTGACTGGG
This sequence comes from Triturus cristatus, assembly GCF_964204655.1. Lineage (NCBI taxonomy): Eukaryota > Metazoa > Chordata > Amphibia > Caudata > Salamandridae > Triturus > Triturus cristatus. The sequence continues at coordinate 27,706,646 of NC_140583.1, read as the reverse complement.
CAGGGCGGGTACGAATGCAACCTCTCCCCCCTTCTTTGTGTGAATTAACATCTTCTCACTGTCGGAAACAATTCCAGAACTGCTGTGCTGGGCCGTTTCCTGTTCCATACGGCCAGTGTCGGGCGGAGACATTCCATTCCACTGCGCCTGACTCGTCCTTTCACATGAACACTCGGCTATGCTCTTCTGGCGATGCATGCTGCCTCTCCAGGGCCTTCTCCAAGGTGTGCAGGCCCCTGGCAGGAGCCAGAAGCAGGGACTCTGGGCTCAAGGGGACACTTTATCCATCTGACGTCACCGACTGACCCATGCAGGGAAGAGTGATACCTGCCACTTTCTTCTGACCTCTGTCGTTTCTGCTGGAAGCTTCAGGTTACCCCTGGAGACAGCAGTAAGGGGTCACAGGAGCAGCCCCTCTAGTTGGAACCAAGGAACTGAGTCCTGTGCTTCTCATCAGAAGGGCCTAGAAGTATCGGCAGGGACAGGCAGCGCTAAGGACAGTCACTTGACGTCAGTAGCTCCTGTGAGACACATCTAGTTATCTGAGCAAGCAGGGCCACCTGGCAATGCCCGAACTGGTCGAGCAGGCCCGTGTGTGTTTTGGTGTTGTTTTTGAGGTTTGTGGGCCTATTTCATGGTCTGCCGGGCCAGTTTCTACTGTAGATTTCCCTGACATTGCCACAAGCATTGCCTGTAGAAAGCCCATACGTATACAGTCTCCCATACATTGCAGAAGACCTGTACAGCGTGCTTATACAAGTACAAACCCGCTCTGGTGTGTAAATGCGGGCCACGTTTTGAGCTTTCTGGTTCGACAATGGGGCCACTTGTATGTTGGTGCCAAGATAGGTAGGAAGTGCATGTGAAGGCGGCTGATACATGAACGAAGGGGACTGTTCCAGCAGGGCATCGTGCTGTGCCAGGCCTCGCTCACCACTTACTAACTGTACCTGGCACAGCCTGTGACGCCCACATTGCTGCGTACCTAGAGTGGCAGCAAGCTAAGGGGTCCCTGGTCTCAGCAGCGGTGGTCCCTCCATTCAGTTAGTGCAGGCTGTGATGCCAACTTAAAAGGGACCCCAAATCAGAGAAAACAAGCATTGGCATAGCCAATAGGTCTCGCCTTTGGGACCTTATAAGTGGTTAGCCATGCAACAGTTGCATAATTAAATACTTATAAGGTCCCAAAAGCGAGACCTATTGGCTATGCAAAGCGGCCGTGCGGCCGCGGAAGTGAAAGTGATCGCGATCACGATCAAACATCAAAGCGGCCGTGCTGCCCCGAAAGTGAAAGTAATTGCGGTAAAGCGCGGCGCGCGCGCCCCGCGCACATGCACTGTAGCTCTAGGCTGGCCTGGTAGCACTTTTTGGAGCCCTCTCAATAAGTCTCGCCAGACCAGCGCATACGCTGGGTCAGGCGAGACCTAAAAATAAAATGAAAGCAAATACAAAGTGGTGGGGGTACCTATTGCATGGACTGCCCGTGGCGCTCACTGCTGGGGACAGCGAAGGAGGGGGCCGGACTCTAAGCCCCAGTGTGCTTCAGAACAGGAAGCCACAGCCGCAGTCAGTGCCCGGGGGCACCTATTTACTGCCGTGGGGGCTCCTGGTGCGCGGAACGCGCCTGGGCACGTGCCCGGGCGACGCTCAGGCCAAGAATGGGCGAGTCTATGCCCGTCCGCGGCTGGATGAGGCTGGGCTGGGCTCGGCTGGGCTGGGCCCCACCTCTTGGCTTTGTGACCCAACAGACTCTATTAGAAACTGGTGGTTCATGAATCAAGGTAGGAGTTCATTGAGCGTTTATTATGGGAAAATGCAAAAATGGAGGGGGGAGTACCATTGGCACTGTGAGAAAGAGCTGCCGGGCTTGTTTCCAACGAGATAGAATTAGTGGAACTCAGATGTTAATTTGATTTTGGGAGGTCGTCGACATCCCTGGCTGCTGGAGAAAATGTGCCTAGTACAGCCAGCGCCAAGGAAATGGCATCTCTGTAACTTAATACCCCAAGCTTAAACCTAAGTCCTGCCTTGGGTAACAGCTCAGACCTACCAGATCCTGTGATAACACCGGCGGTTCCCTGCCCTCCCACTTCCACAGCAGCAAAGAGAACACGAGGCACTGGGAAGCAGGCGCCCGCAGAGAGGAAACCGCCAAGCCGAGCTGCAAGTCCCAATAATAGACGTGTTACTTGGGTACAGCCAGTGCAGGCTGCACCAGCTACCCAGGGACCGGTCCAACAACTGCCCCACACTCAAACCTCAGGCAGCGAGGATACTGAAGGCCTGCACGCGGACCCCGCTCTCTTTCAACTATTCTGTACAGTCAGTGCTTTAAATGGAAAAAAATGAGTGCAGGTACTCCTTAAAATGAGCTGGAGGTGTGGCAAGTGGGCGGGGCTAGAGGCGGGGCTACAGGAAGATATAATGATACATAACAACTTCTGTACCAGTTGCAGCACACACGAGACATGCATTTATGTCAACAAAACAGATTAACTAATTACACAAAATGAAAGCCAAACAGGATGATATGTTAACATTTCCTTCTTTTGTAATAGTTGCTGCTTCTTAATGCCATCTCACACACACACACACACACACACACACGCGCGCATGCGCACGCACGCACGCACACACACACACACACACATACACTTTCTCTCACAGAAGAACAGACACACACAAGCAAGCAAGCACACAGCCATATGCAAACACTCGCACCAAGTCTCGGGTGAGATTAAAGCCATTTTAAACTCCTTACCTCCCATGGCTTTTTAGGTCTCGCCTGATCCAGCGCATGCGCTGGTCTGGCGAGATTTATTGAGAGGGCTCCAAAAAGTGCTACCAGGCCAGCCTAGAACCACAGTGCATGTGCGTGGGCGCACGCGTCGTGCTTTACCGCGATTACTTTCACTTGCGCGGCCGCTTTGATGTTTGATCGCAATCACGTTCGTGGCCACATGGCCGCTTTGATGTTCTGCGTGAGGCTTCAATAGATTGCAGCAGTTAAAACAAGCATTGGCATAGCCAATAGGTCTCGCTTTTGGGACCTTATAAGTGTTTAGTTATGCAACTGTTGCATGGCTAAACACTTATAAGGTCCCAAAGGCGAGACCTATTGGCTATGCCAATGCTTATTTTAATAGTCGCTGTCAGCCTGTTGCCCCCTTCCTGTGTTTGCACAAATCCACACAATAGTGTGAATGTGATTAACAGCACAGGACCTAAATGGGGCCTCCACTGTCAAACACAGTGTGATGGTGAACACAGGGACATCATGCAAAAAAGCCCACGCTGAAGAGTTCAGCCGCAGCTCAGCTCAGGAATACAGTGGGCCTTGGCTGTCAGATAGGTTCCAACAGTGACAGCCTAGTGCTCACCAGCACTTGCAGCCAATCCGCCTACCTTTCATGCGTCCTGGTACTCTCCTCACAGTAGAGAAGTGCTGTACTTATAGTGATAAAAATAAGAAGTGCCGGTACACTGTACCTGTGAGTGCTGGCCCATTCAAAGCCCTGCCACTGCCACGACCAGGCTCTTCCTGTCTCTTGCTGGTTCCGTGGTTTACATCCACATATCCGCTCCACTTGCCTCTCATCTTTACCCAGCCTCTAACCTTCTCTCACTATTTCTGTCTCTCTTACTCCCACTTCTGCCTTACTCTCTCTACAAGTCTCTTACATTTTCTCACTGTTGTTCCCCTTCTTGCCTCCAGTTCTCCCCTCCATGCTGTACTCATCCCCTAGGTTTGCCACCGGGCCACTATTTTGGCCACTATTTTGTTCTGCTATTTCATTTCATTATTTGTGTGTGTTTGTTTGTATACATATACACCATTTCTAAGCCCATTTGTGATTTCAGAACTCAACAAATATATGCCATTTTTATCTGAAAAAGTGGCAATGCTAACTTCACCTGTCACCTCACTTCTTTACATTCCTCCCTCCCTCTTCCTTCTATGCTCACCTTGTGTTTCCCCAAACCAAATACATCACCAGTTGCATAGGAGCTCATTCCTGGAGCGCTGCAGGTTCCCTGCTATTCATTACCCTAAAGGCAGGGCTAACTTCACACCATGAACCCATTTTCCAGGGCAGTCACTGTTATCATGAAAATGCAGCGATTAGTGTTGGAGGGGCACACAAAGGGAAGCAGCTATAGTGCTGAATAAAAACATGAAAAGAAATCCCCCCGACTTTGCAGAAGGTGGAGGACTGTCATGCGCTGTCACTCACTTTACTACGGCCAGTGCCATACCCTAAATGGGACTGGATTAGTGACTGGAGGCCCCAACTCATCTCACACACCTGACGGAGCGGTGGGGGTAGGGGCGCTAAAGCACTTACATCGCTGCACACCAGATTGACAGTGCAGGGTCTATCTAGAGACCCTGTCCTGTTAATCACAGTGTGACAAGAGCCCACTCAAACTCCTGCAGTTTGGGAACACTTAAATGGGTGGTGCCAAGAGCCAACTTAAACCCCTGCAGTTTGGGAACACTGAAATGGGCGCTGCTGGAATCTTCAGCAGCAACTCTGCAAAAGGGCGGCTACTTCACGGCTCATTTACTTGCAAGCTGCTCGGAAGCCCTGCCCTGAGCTGGAGGAGCAGTGCTTAATTTGAGCCGGAGCTTTCCGGTGCTGAGCACCGGCACTTAATTGGTTTCCGGTGCTCAGCACCGGCACCTAATTGACAATACCACACTTAGGGCAGTCTGCCACAAGGTGGCGCTGCTCATGTAATTTAGAGATGAGAAGTATTTCAGTTGTTAGGGAAACCAATATACATAAAAAATTACTAATACCCGACTCCCCAGCCATTCCTTTAGTTTTGGGGACCTGGAATAATCTGAACTGTTACATTTACATCCAAGAGAGATGGTCAGTAGTTGTTTTGGCAGCGATGACAAGGGCGATGGGAGGTGCAAGCTTCAGTGGCTTCCTGATCAGAGCCCTGGCACTTAATATTTTACAAATTAAGCACTGTGGAGGAGATGTCTAACGTGAGCCTGCCGTCGATCAGGGTACCAGTCTCTCCCGGTCTACAGAGAAGTGCCGGTACTGACGGCCCAAAAATTCGGAAGTGCCGGTACTCAGTACCCGCCCATTTAAAGCACTGTCTGTAGTAGAATTAGTAATATTTTAGATGAAAAACGTAGGCCCCAGGTGGAGCGGTTGACCAGTCTGGAGAAGACTCTGGGTGCAGAATATAATCCCCACCGTTGACGATTGTGGACAGGGTCAGGAGCGACACAATGTGTGATCGCTCCCGCTGCCCACATCTGGCAGGATACCTATACCTCAGTCTACAAATGTAATCCTCAACGCTAATGATTGCGGACAGGGTCAGGAGCGACACAATGTGTGATCGCTCCCGCTGCTCACATCTGGCAGGACACCTACACCTCAGTCTACAAATGTAATCCCCACCGCTGACGATTGCGGACAGGGTCAGGAGCGACACAATGTATGACCCCTCCCGCTGCCCACATCTGGCGGGACACCTACACCTCAGTCTACAAATGTAATCCCGACCGCTGACGATTGCGGACAGGGTCAGGAGCGACACAATGTATGATCCCTCCCGCTGCCCACATCTGGCAGGATACTGTGGAAATGTGGATTTTCCTGATCAGTTATGTCCCCTATCTTGGACCCCAACGGTTCTATATGCATGTTACAAGTACATGTATGTTCCCTCTAGTTCCAGTTTCTAAGACGCAAACATATGTGTGTCTACCGTCGACATGTTCTCTGTCAGATCCGCCATCGATGGGTTGGATATTCGATTCCTAAGTATGAAAGGCCACCGACTTTATATGGCTAAGTTACTCCATTTTTACAGTTCAGGCAAGTAGGCCCGATTCTGTCCTCAAAGCCTTTCCCTGCTCTCTGTCTTTGACAGCTTCAGCTTGAGCTCGCATCTGTATCCATGAACTTTGCCCTACTCCCTGTGCAGCTAACGGTGCCTGCCTCGGCCAGTTTTCGCCTGCCTGCCAAGAAGCTGTATTTCACCTTCGAATTATCTATTTTGCTCTTCAGCCGATGCATTCCTGTCTAGTGATTTAGGTAAACATTTCCTTTAGCTCACAAGCAAAGGACTCAGCCTTTCCGTCCTCCTGCAAGTGATTCATAGCCCTGCTGCCATGGAAAGTTTTCTGCCCCTCGCATCTCATATAGACACTTAGGCGTTTGTGCACGCACACAGTCAGTATAGACTAGATTCTGTCCGAGAGTCCTTCCTTGTGGATAACATAGTTCTTTAAACATAGGATGTTAAGATATGATTTGGGATTAGGTTGACTTGACCCCCCAGACTTCTCGTCTCCACATGTAGAGCTAAATGTCAAGTCCCCTTCACCCCCTAGTTGCACGTCAATCACACGTCATGCTGCTGCGCGCGCATCTATGCCAAGTATTATCTTATAGATCCACCTATGTCTGATAATCCTAACCAATCATGTTTCTTTTATTCCTTATTACGCCTAGTTTCGATTACGTACCTGTTTTGTCACTTTTCTTATCAAATGTTACGCCTTCTACATTCGTTTCATTGTAATGTACTTATTATAAAAATGCATGTCTGTCAATAAAGTATTGTACTTCACTTCCTGAACCCTCGTGGTGACGGAACCTGAAGGCCGCGACTCGAGTCGGCCATTTTTGATGGAATAAAGCCCATTTAGAAACTCTTATACCACGGATTCTGCCTCTTGTTATTCTGAGCTATTTTATTTTATTTCAAGATCCCGTATGAAATTCAGTCCGGTAAAGAAGATTTTTGTTTACCACATAATGGCGCCCGAATAGGGACACTTTCTCATCTCACGCGCCGGCGGTGCGTTGCAGGCCCGGTCTCCTGCCACAGCTGGACGGACCATAAACGCGTACCAGCAGGATTTCCTGTAAGCTCCCTCCGGTCAAGCGGGGGCGACTGAGGCTGCGATCAACCCAGACGAGGCGGTGAGAAGTGCGAAGTATCCCGACCAGAGCCTAGCTGAGAGAGCAAGATCCGAGGTATACAGAGGCCCACCAGTTATTTCGAAATCCCGATGTCCAGAGGGTCCGCTGTCCGCAGTCATCGAGTCCTGTCCATTCTCTGAGGCCTTCCGTTTCAAGGAGCTACTCGGTGAGTACCATCGCCGGGGAGGCGTGTTGACGCGCACATAGGTTGTGCCGGTCAAGACGGATTTGGGTACACAAATCCGGTCTGCACTGTTTAGCAGTGTATATGTACTGTTTAGCAGTATATCAAGTATTCCGAAGTATGCAGTTATTGTCAAGAATTCAGCGTGGTGATTAGTTAGGCAGACTGTCATCATTGTCGGTCGTTGTTAAAATGTTTAATGTTTAATGTTTAAAGTGTTCAAATATTGTGGTATGAATGAGTGTTCATTGTTCACTGTTCATTATTGTGTTTTTCGTATTAAGTGAGTTCAAGAGTAAGTATCAGATCAGTTGTCAATATGCCGCTCTTCTCGAAGTTAAGACAGATTACTACCAGAAAAGGGGTGCTTGAAGAAGCAGTTCCTATTCCTCCTAGGGACACTCCAGGGCATTTTATGTACCATAAGCATGGCTTAGATGCCATATTGTTTCTTGATCTATGGGTAGACTATACCAAGGGATTGCCGGAAAGTGAAAGGTGGCCCGTAGCGGGAACCTGGGATGCAGAGTGCATCATGAAAGTGGAGGAAGAGTTATGGAAAAGAAAGGTCAGACAGTCACAGAAAGACGCTGTTGAGTTATGGCGTAAAGAATCTCATAGACGAACAGAAAAAGCACGTAGACAAGAAGAGAGGAGTAAAGAAAGTTCAAATAAAGCTCAAGAAAGTCTATTAATTGAGGAAGGTATCCGAGTGAAAATCAGAACAAGTAAATAGACAAAGAAATGCTCTTATGAATGGTATGTATCCCCTTCTAGCCGAAGGACTACCTAAGGCTGCTCCAGAAATGCCAAAAGACTTGCCACCCCCATTATTTCCAATTAAGGTACATCCAAAAGGGCATCCCAGAACCGCAGAAGATGTTTTTCTTTCCTCATATCTAGACGACGCAGCTCCCGAATATGCTAACGCCGCACCACATAGACCGTCTGGTGTAGGGGTTCAACGTCAGGATCAGGTATCTGTCCCCGTGCAACAGCAAGTCCCGACGCAAGCGTCAGCAAGCACATCTGTTTCCGCATCTGTCTCCGCAGTCGATTCTACAGGGGTATCGACACCCATAGTTGCTGTGTCACGTTCAACGAACCCATTCACACCCGACGCCCCAGATGGGGCCACGGGAGGTGCTAGCATTACCTTTACACCACCCAGAATAAATAAACTTGTTTTTCAAGAGTCAGCACATTCACGTACACCTAAATTCGTAAGTGAACGTACGCTTAAGGAACTCCTTGTAAATTGTAGATATGACCCAGTGGTTGGTAAAGAGGACGAAATGGTCCTGGCATCATTACGTATCAGGCGAGCCGCAGAGTATTTAGCAAGGTTACCAGGAATGACTACGCATCTAGATAACATATATCATTTTGTTCAAACAGGACGAGATCCAGGATGTATTAACAGAGCTATGGAATTCCAGAAAGTAGAAATACAGGGGGAACTGTTACGTTTCCTCATAAACTGTGTGATCAGAAATCAAGACCGCCCGGGGGTAGACCCGAATGCAATGCTTATTCTTACAAAATGGAGTCAGAATATATCAGAAGGGAGACACGATAAGCAAAATTGTATAATAGCCATGTGCCGAAAAATCCGTAAAGAAATAGAGCGTATTCATGAAGAGAGATTGGGAACAGACGAGTTTGAGCAAGATGAAATGTCCGAATCAGGGAATTCCGCAAGACAGTCAGAGACCATAGCTTATGTAGGCAGAGGAAGATCCTGTGAAAATACTAGATGTTTTTCTGATCCCATACACTCAGTATGCCCAAATAATAGCAGAACGTATCCGACGCCTATAATAAATCTGAAGTCTCCTGAACATTCGTTTCAAGCCGCAGATAAAATATTACGAGAACGAAGGGGTTACCACTTCCTCGATTCCATGGATGAGCAAGAGTTAGCCAGATCAGCCGTTCACTGGATTGACAGTCCTGAAAAATACGGTGATGAGACCGTAGCACACACGTTTTTTAATCTCAGTACAGATGAACAACGTTTAGCTGGAATCTATATGATTCAGCAACTCCTCATATTATATAAGAGCCAACATGCTGACCCTGGTCCTTTACCTGATATATTAACGGAACTACTCACAAACAGATGGAGAGGTTCTAGTAACAAGCTAATTAAAGAGATATTAGTGTCACGTAAGCAGTATGTCCTTTTTGTAAGTCCGGATTCTCTCTCGCTGCCCCGCAGAGAAAGAGCGCCGTACTATATGGATAGACAAAATCCCCTACGAGAAGTGCACCCAATAAAAGGCGAAGACAATGAGTTTCACCGTGTATTTGTTTACACACCCATATCAAAAATGGAATTATTGGAAATGAAGAAAGTAGTACCTAGTCATGACAAAGACCCAGCGGGTTTCCACCGAGAAATTAAAGACATGTTACTGATGGGAGAGTACACCTTTCCTGATATTATGACGATATTAAAGGTGCTTTTGCCTGCTGGCATTTATGAAAAACTGAAAGAAAAAGAGTGGGAAGTGGGTGACCAAAAGATAGACTGGACAGCATTAGCAGAGGAAGAAAGGGGCCGAACTGCAGGTTCAGGGCTCGGGGATAAAGTTAAACTGTTACCAGGTTTACTAGTACAGGTACTGCCACGTTTATTAACTACAAAAAAGGAAGATTGGGGTGCAATCACAGCCTGCAAACAAAAGCAAGATGAAGACACAAGCGATTATTATGCTCGATTTGAAAAATGTTTTGGTATAAATAGTGGTATAAAAGCAAGTAGTGACTCATATCCACATTTATTTGTGACAAAATTAGTGGAAAATGCATTGCCTCCAGTAAAGAATAGAATATTGAAATTCGAGAGTACCTGGCAAAGTAACACTCCGTCACAAATGCTACAAATGTTACAGTATCATCACAATAGAATTAGGGATGAACAAGAACACGAGCATAGACGCATGAAGGATACAAAAATGAAAATGCTAGTTTCTCAGACAGTACCAGCAGATGGTCACAAAAAGGGTGTGACACATTCTGGTGATTCTGCAGTTCCTGTAAAAGGAAGCTGCAATTACTGTAAACAACTGGGCCATTATGTACACGATTGTCCAGTCCTGAAACGTAATATAGCTACAGGTATTGCAAAGGAGAGACCACGATTAGTTAGACAAGATCAGAATGAACAAGGAGCTATGCAGCATGGACAGTCCATGCCAGTTCAACAACAGTCCATGCCAGCCTCACAGCAACCCATACAGTTTGTGCCAGCTGCACCGCCGTTGCCTGCTACTGCCACACAAACCACAACACGACAAATGTATCAGACTGCACAGTATGAATGCCCTGAGTATCAGCGTTACGCATGAACAAGCCTAGAGAGGGAAGTTGACTTACCGCTTATCGAGATTCCTGTAGATCAAGAAGGACCTTATGTACATAGTGAATTATTAGGTCAAGATAGAAAATTCTTACTCGATACAGGGGCAAGTCGAACAACCATAAAACGTAGTGAAGTTCCAGGGGCACCCCTCTCAGGCTCTCAAAATATTTCCCTTGGTTTTTCAGGAAAACCTATTGTTAATGAAGTATCACAGCCTCTACCACTTACGATAGGACCTTTGACACGAACTACAGATTTATTGCTTACTAAATCATGCCCAGAAAATCTGTTAGGAATTAAAACTCTGAAAGCACTAGGAGCCATAATATGTTGTTCTCCGGAAGGAGTAAGGTTGTTTTTACGTGATTTTAAAGGTCACTATGTGTCTAGAGACATGGATCCCCGACTACAGACTTTACCAGTACATCTATGGGCACAAGGCCCTACGGATGTTGGCTGCATGAACATTACACCCTATCGAGTCACCCTGAAAGCAGGAGTGGTACTACCACGAATGCGACAATACAAGTTACCGCATGATGCTGTAGTGGCTTTGCTGAAAATCATTGATGAGCTGATTGTCCAGGGAGTAGTTGTAGAAACAGACTCCAATGTATGTAATTCACCGATAATTCCGATTCTTAAACGAACTGATCCTACTGCCCCACCAGTGTACCGATTGGTTATTGATTTGCGTGAACTAAACAAGTGCATTGTACCACAATTCCCTGTGGTCCCTGATATATCATCATTGTTGACAGCAATTGATTCCGAAGCAACATTCTTTACTGTAATCGATCTCAAGAATGCCTTTTTCAGCGTCCCAATAGATCCGGAAAGCCAATATTTGTTCGGATTCAGTTTAAATGGGCGCAGCTTTAAATTCTCACGCGCTCCCCAAGGATTCACAGAAAGCCCCAGCATCTACAGCCAAGCACTGAAGAGAGAACTTGACAGTATCCACATGCCAGTCAATACTGCACTGCTTCAATATGTCGATGATCTGCTGATCACAGCGAGAAGCGAGCCAGAATGTGAAAAAGCTTCTCTGACAGTTTTACATTTCCTAGCCGACAAGGGGCACAAGGTGTCTCCTTCTAAGCTGCAATTCTGTGTCCAGCGAGTTATTTATCTTGGTCACTCGCTGTCCAAGGAGGGAAGGCAGCTTACACCAGATCGCATCCAGTTAATTGCTAACATGTCAATACCCCAGACACAAAAGGAGGTGCGAGCTTTCATAGGCCTCACTTCATATTGTAGGCAGTGGATCCCTCAGTACGCTTTTCTAGCAAAACCACTCATTCAGTTAACCACACAGGAGGCAGCCACATCGACTGTTCTCCCTTGGACTCAGGAACATACACAAGCTTTTGAAAGCTTAAAGAAAGCTTTATGTCAAGCACCTGTTTTAGCAACACCATGTTATAGCAAACATTTTACACTCTTTGTTACAGAACGCGAAGGTACTGCCTTGTCAGTACTCACTCAGGATCAAGCAGGATCACGCAAGCCATGTGCTTATTTTTCCAGTACATTAGATCCCGTAGCTCAGGCTTTGCCTGCATGTCTGAAATCAGTGGCAGCGACAGCTTTAGCAATCAGACAAAGCGATGCCATAGTATTAGGACATCCATTGACAGTACAAGTACCACATGCAGTAGAGGTTCTTGTGAACCGAACACAAACACAACACTTGACCATAGCAAGACTTACCGGTTATGAATTGACATTGTTTCAACCACACATAGAGATCCGACGGTGTAATACATTGAATCCTGCTACACTATTACCTGTAATTGGAACAGACCCACTAGCTCATGATTGTGTTGAAATCATTGAAATAAAGACGAAACCTAGACAAGACTTGACAGACGTTCCGTTGTTAGATCCAGACCTGACGTTGTATGTAGACGGATCGTGCATGAGAACAAGTACAGGAGATTTAGTGGCCGCGTATGCAGTCACAACAGACACTGAAGTTATTGAGACAAATTGTATAGATACTTTGTCCGCCCAAGCAGCAGAACTTATTGCTCTAACACAAGCCTGTATTCAAGCCACAAATAAGAAAGTTAATGTATACACTGACTCACGTTATGCATTCGGAGTTGTACACGACTTCGGCGTGTTGTGGCGAGAGAGAGGTTATTTAACTTCCCATGGTGCCCACATTCAGCACGGACCCCTCATTCATGCTTTGTTAAACGCAATACATCTACCCACTGCTATATCGATTATGAAATGTAAAGCACACACGAAGGTTACTGATATCATTTCTCAAGGCAATGATTTAGCTGACAGAACAGCTAAACAGACTGCTCAGAATCGCACATTAGACATGACAAAGCCAATAGTTCAGACACCAACACAGTGTATGACAATTAAGGATCCCGCACTTGACGTAATTGATATACAGACACATGCCACAGCAGAAGAAATAAAGAAGTGGACTGAACTAGGAGGGATCCAGACAGATCAAGGATGGATGACGAAGGAGAAATCTGTATGGTTTCTCCCTGATTCCATGGTTCAAGCCATTATAGCTACAGTTCACAGTCCAGCACATTTAGGAGAGAAGGCTATGCTAGACAGCATTCAGCACATTTGGTTCAACAAACATTTACGAGCAGCAGCTAAACAAAAGGTCCGTACCTGTATGATATGTTGTCAGTTTAATCCAGGAAAGAGTGTTCCCGTAGAGCAGGGTGGATTTCAGCCTCCTGACCATCCTTTTGAAGTCCTCCAGATGGATTATATTCAGATGGAACGTTGTCGAGGATTCAAATATGTTCTCGTAGTTGTCTGCGCTCTCTCCCGTTGGACAGAGGCGTATCCCGTATCAGATTACACTGCCCCGACTACTGCCAAGCAGCTAGTTCGAGAATTCTTCCCACGGTACGGTTTACCACGTGTTGTATATTCAGATAACGGCCAGCCTTTCTCATCCGAATTAATGAAACATGTCTCACTTTTGTTGGGATATCAGTGGAAATTCCACTGTGTCCGACACCCCGAGGCAGCAGGTCTCGTGGAACGACATAATCAACTTTTAAAAATCAGACTGTCTAAAATATGTCAGGAGAAAGGTGTGGACTGGATAGTAGCTTTACCAGTTGCGCTATTTTACATGAGGATGGTAGCACACTCTCGAACAGGGCTATCCCCTTATGAGGTGATCTTTGGTAGACCACCGAATATGTGGGGGACGCCTATACCCCGTAAAATAACTGATGTTGATTGTAATATGCTGACAGATTACCTGGCTTCCTTGATGTCTGCACTACAATCTTGTCGTTCACAGGTAGTCGCAGCTTTTCCCGACAACACCGAGGTGAAACCTCATGATGTAATTCCCGGCGATTATGTTCTCGTCAGGAATTTTGATCGGAAAACCCAACTGGAGCCAAGGTGGAGGCGTCCTAAGTTGGTCCTGCTGACGACCAGAACAGCTGTGAAGATCGAAGGGAGAAAAAGCTGGGTGCATTCCAGCCATATAAAGAAATTTCATGGACTTCCTCCTGACACAAACAGTACTCCCCGTGTGTCTTCCCCCATTGACTCAAAGCTACCTTTGGCTGAGGCCAGTAGCACCGAACTTTACAAGCAGAAACTCAGGTCCAGATCTAAACTGTCGGACGATTTGATTGTTTAAGTCCTCTCCAAGGTGAAGCGGTTGAATCTGTCCCGACATGTATCCCTTAGGTCTGAATCATGTAGAGTCCAGAATCATAATGAAACGACATGCTTATTGTAAATTACTGCGTAACCACTGTATTGTGACTTTATTAATTTTGTTTTTCTTGAGTTTTTTAGTTACTGCAAGTATATTGTTGCATATGTATTATCCTGTTTCTAAACGTGCTTTCAATATAACTGATGAACATTCTTTTAGTGAATTCCCCCCACATGAGTTGTCCTATAGACTTGCGCTGCGCAATAACACATTCATTAGTATGTTACATCATTCCCATCAGACTAGTAATGCCACCAATTGTTGGGTGTGTGGCCGACTCCCTCCCTATCAGAATAACAAAGGAGTTCTGCCTTTCTTTCCACATCCGTTCACACACAATGGCTCCTGTGGAGCATGGTTTAGTTTATTAAATTCCATAGACCCAGACACAGCAGTTTATCAACAACATTGGATATGGGGAAATCTGAATCTAGTTTTATTCAAAGTCTGTCACCCTAATAAGGAGGGTCACCCCAGTAGAACAGGAACTGATTTAGAAAATGAAGTGTATAAATTAGGTAATTTTACGCCTAATCTTATGATTTTGAATGTCAAATCCGAAGTTGAACTAATTCTGCCCACTATGTCAGTATTTCCAGTTAAGGGTGAATTATGTGTGAGAAAAGTTGGTTCCATACACATGGGCCATAGCCAATGCGTTACTACAGTAGAATATAGTGATCAAGGTAAATCTTCATTTAGAGCTTCTCGCCATTCTTACTTTATATGTGGTCAGACGGCATATATGCGTCTGCCTCTAGATTGGGATGGTACCTGTTACATAGCATTCCTTCTGCCACCTGTTTTTCTAGCTCCCCCTGATTATTATCGAAATGTTCATTTAGTACACAAAAGAGAGCGAAGAGATCTCCCAGTTGTCGATTATACTGAGACGGCATGGGACAAGTATGCAGATTTCAATAAAGGTATCTTTCCCTATATAGGTACAATATCAAATAGTAAGCTGATACGTAGACTCACCAAGACTCTTGAAGCTGTAGTAAATGAGACTATAGCCGCCCTAGGCAATCTG
Source organism: Triturus cristatus (assembly GCF_964204655.1). NCBI lineage: Eukaryota > Metazoa > Chordata > Amphibia > Caudata > Salamandridae > Triturus > Triturus cristatus. The sequence continues at coordinate 27,691,367 of NC_140583.1, read as the reverse complement.
ACAGAGGAACAATCAGTGATGAGAATTGTTGTTCTCCAGAATCGTCTTGTCCTTGACGTCATCCTGGCCGATAGGGGCGGAGCTTGCAGGGTCATCGGATCCAGCTGCTGCATATTCATACCAGAAAATTCGCCATCTGTATATAAAGCTATAACACGCCTTCATAAGATTGTAAGCCAGATACACGAAAATCCAGGCACTTGGACGTGGTCCGGGTGGTTTTGGAGTGTGATATCAGCCTGGGGATGGAGAGTTCTATCCTTCCTAGGTATTGGCCTTCTTATGCTCTTCAGTTGTTGTTTATACCTGCAATGTGGACCAGCGATTTGTGGTCTGTGTGCCACATCATGCATTCCATATCACAGTTCTCGTTCAAAATGCCGGAAGAAGAAGGAAGAAGAAATGATGCTCCATGAGCAAATCGATGGAATGATGAAGATTGATATCTCTTGAAGGGCAAGTAGGGGACAAGGAGGGAATGTGGAAATGTGGATTTTCCTGATCAGTTATGTCCCCTATCTTGGACCCCAACGGTTCTATATGCATGTTACAAGTACATGTATGTTCCCTCTAGTTCCAGTTTCTAAGACGCAAACATATGTGTGTCTACCGTCGACATGTTCTCTGTCAGATCCGCCATCGATGGGTTGGATATTCGATTCCTAAGTATGAAAGGCCACCGACTTTATATGGCTAAGTTACTCCATTTTTACAGTTCAGGCAAGTAGGCCCGATTCTGTCCTCAAAGCCTTTCCCTGCTCTCTGTCTTTGACAGCTTCAGCTTGAGCTCGCATCTGTATCCATGAACTTTGCCCTACTCCCTGTGCAGCTAACGGTGCCTGCCTCGGCCAGTTTTCGCCTGCCTGCCAAGAAGCTGTATTTCACCTTCGAATTATCTATTTTGCTCTTCAGCCGATGCATTCCTGTCTAGTGATTTAGGTAAACATTTCCTTTAGCTCACAAGCAAAGGACTCAGCCTTTCCGTCCTCCTGCAAGTGATTCATAGCCCTGCTGCCATGGAAAGTTTTCTGCCCCTCGCATCTCATATAGACACTTAGGCGTTTGTGCACGCACACAGTCAGTATAGACTAGATTCTGTCCGAGAGTCCTTCCTTGTGGATAACATAGTTCTTTAAACATAGGATGTTAAGATATGATTTGGGATTAGGTTGACTTGACCCCCCAGACTTCTCGTCTCCACATGTAGAGCTAAATGTCAAGTCCCCTTCACCCCCTAGTTGCACGTCAATCACACGTCATGCTGCTGCGCGCGCATCTATGCCAAGTATTATCTTATAGATCCACCTATGTCTGATAATCCTAACCAATCATGTTTCTTTTATTCCTTATTACGCCTAGTTTCGATTACGTACCTGTTTTGTCACTTTTCTTATCAAATGTTACGCCTTCTACATTCGTTTCATTGTAATGTACTTATTATAAAAATGCATGTCTGTCAATAAAGTATTGTACTTCACTTCCTGAACCCTCGTGGTGACGGAACCTGAAGGCCGCGACTCGAGTCGGCCATTTTTGATGGAATAAAGCCCATTTAGAAACTCTTATACCACGGATTCTGCCTCTTGTTATTCTGAGCTATTTTATTTTATTTCAAGATCCCGTATGAAATTCAGTCCGGTAAAGAAGATTTTTGTTTACCACAATACCTACACCTCAGTCTACAAATGTAATCCTCAACGCTGGTTCGGCTGATGCAGACCGACCAGGGCAACACAGCCCGACTCAGTCTGCTAAGCAAATCACTGCAGGAGACAGAGTGTGAGCAGCCGCCATGTTTACAGCACTAAAGGATTTACCATTTAATACCAACAGACGGGCAACATCTGATACTTCTGATGTCTGATGCTCATAACCACACACATCGGCCTGTGGATTCAACAAAGTGTGAACCCAATAAGGATGTATTGGATTTACCTTCAGCCTGGCCGTACGTACTAGTCCTAGCTGGCGTGACTCCATGGAAGAATCCTGAATGTGAAACCTGGAGGAGTTGCGGAATAGACGCATGGACTGGCTTACCAAGTAGAAACACTTTAACCCAATAAGATGTCATGAAATACTGATGGTGGGAGGGGTGGGTGGGTAGGCCGCTCTGAGGTTGATGGTTTTGCCGGCTACTATAACCCAGCAACTCCCGCTAGATCCGGCCGCGCAACAGGTGGGTTGGCCACTTGGGTGAACATTCCAGCAGGAGGTTCTGTGAAGGCACTAGAGATGATGGATAGAAACATTCAGGCAGAGAGGTACCAAAGAGGTCTAACCATATATCCAATTCATTTTTGTAATGAGGACTTCACAAATGTGCCAAACACTAAATTCCCAATCTTGTTTGACATCTCACCTTTACAGTGTGCCGTAGGCAATAGCGGTCAGTGAGCCGGCTGTTGTTTGGGTGGTGATTTTAAGGATAGGTTGAGTTTACCAAGCACCCCTATACATTCTTTTAATACCTTTTTTGCGCTTACACTACCCCACACGCAGAATAGATCTGATGACAGAGGATCTGAGTTGGCATCATTCTTGGCAACCTACAAGGTAGTTAATGTCCTGGATATTACAGGTATTACCCGAAAAAACTACTTAAACACTCCCTGAAAAGAGCCTGGTGGACCCCAAGGGAAACCTTGCTGGAGAGCAAAGAGAAGAAGATGGCTAACAGGCCAGTTTGCGTGACAACATTTTGCCCCAATTCACACCAACTTCGCAAACTGGTCCTTTCAAATTGGCACCTGATTAAAGATCTGCATAATGATTTCTCTACACCACCTCTCTTCGCGTTCAAAAAAGAAAAAAGCATAGCGAATTTCATCGTAAGAGCAGCTTTGCCTAAACAGCAGCCTCCTACCTTGAGAGGTTTACTAGCCCTACCCCCAATTGTGGGGCACCACAGATGCGGACCTTGCGTTTGTTGTGAACAAACCCTTGAAGGCGATACATTCACCTTTGATAGCATTTATTGGAAACATGATACATTCACTAATTGTAGGACTAAGACTGTCGTGTACGCAGTCACTTGCTCATGCCCCAAACTGTATATAGGTAAAACCACTCAGGAAGTACGACAGCGCATCACTCAACACAAGTCGAGGATTCGACGGAAAGTAGAAAATGCTCCGCTAGTAAGCCATTGGAGCTTGATGAAACATCGTGAAGAAGACTTTAAGTGGACAGTGTTGTCCAAAATTGAGAAAGACCCACGTGGCGGTGACCTGGAGGGACTCTTGAGCCAACGAGAGTCATTCCTCATCATGAAATTCAATACAACGACTAACGGTCTCAACGAAATAGCTGAGATATATAGACCGATTACGACTTTAATATGACCTGATCATCGCCCCAATTGTAATGGACATAATAGCGCATGCACAATTGCGCGACTTCGCATCATTTTGCTTCATCAAGTTCACCGTTTTTTCAATAAAAAATTTTCAATAAAGTTTAAGTCGGCACCATTCCGACAGAAAACTACATTTCCCACTCCTCTTGAAAAAGAACTACAACTCCCACGAGTCTAGGGCAATACTTCGACCCGGCTATATCCATCGCATTTACTTCCTGGATAGACGAGGAGTCCCTGATGCGGCTGCACGGGCTCGCGGCACGCCGGTAATTGAGAAGAAACCAGGTAAGCGACGATGCAACAACTCCCTCTCACGCGGTTGTTAAAACTTTTTTAAGCATAAACGTTGGCAGCATTTAACAAACACTCGTAATGACATTGTCCTTCATTTCATTTTCAGTCCCTGTTGGAAGCAAATGATTAAGGTTACGACCAAATACAGCCAAAAGAACGCTCAAACGTTTGTCACACCAACTCCTTTGTATGAAGCAGACTACAAATCGTAGGGTGAGCGAGAACTTGTAGTACCTGTTGCTTTGTCCATGTTTGTTTGTCCTCTTTCTGCGAGAATGATTTTAAGAGTGGGTACATTGTTACATTTGGTTGTTTACAGCTCCGGCTCTAGCTGGTTGAATCGTTTTCAGACGAAAGCAGGTCAAGGTTACATGCTGACGCTTATTCACAAGGTGGGTGTGCCAGGCCGGTGGTGGGGGCTGGCTTAAGTTCTTAAACTGTTTATTGGGTTTTGGATTCATCTTTATATTGATTTTATTTGTATTGCAGAATTTATTGGTCCTGAAGAAAACCTCATAAAGATAGAGGTTCGAAACGCGTCGACCAGTCGGTCCTCCACACACTCCATATAAAAGCTTTGCCCTAAATGGTTATGTGGGTCTTTAAGTGTATATTGAGTAAGAAAATGTCTTAATACGCATAAAATACGGACAACAATTTGTGCCTAAAAGAGAGTAGTGGCAAAAGGACCGTTTAGTTTAGTATTAGTCAGTTTTCGGTATGAATGTATTGGCCAAGATTGTTTGATGATTGAATGTATAAATCCGTTAGGGTGCTGTTTAGTATATTGTCACTTGTGTTGTATATATATGTATGAATTATGTACAGTTGTTCTGTCTTTTTGTTAATTAACTTTGTTAATCACACAAAAAATAAGGATGTGAAATAAACAAAAAGTGTTTTGAAGAACAGGCAATTTGTAAAGCCATCCTTTCGTGTTTCACTTCACGAGAGTGTCTGAAAATATTCTGCTGTTTAACTGATTTCAGTTAGGACAAGGTGTTCTGTTTCCTAGTTTATACGGCTCAGTCCTGCTGGCTATTTGAGCCAAAGCCCAGTTTTGGTTTATAGAGGATCTGAGTTGGCATCATTCTTGGCAACCTACAAGGTAGTTAATGTCCTGGATATTACAGGTATTGGTACAAAGGCCCTACCCACTCTTAGGGGGCAAGGTTATACTTCCACAATCGACTACTTCTTTATATCTCCTAATATAGAGGAACTGGTGTTATCAGGAAAAGTTATCTCCTTTAGCTATGGCAATAATAACCCACTTAAGGTAGCCCTATCCCTGGCCTCCAAGCCACACTGCAGGAGGGACATTGGAGCTGGTAGCCTTGAACCCTCAGCAGACGGCCTTAGATTAATATGGAGGGCAGGTGCACCCACACACCTATTTCAGCAAGTGACTACAGATAACCACTCTGTGGTAATGGTGTGCAAGAATATAGGGTGTACCCCGCTGCCACGGCCTTTGGCCAGCTCTGCTCCCTCATTAGAGAAGAGCTTAAAAGACTCCTAAAACCCCGTAGTAAAAAAACAAAATGCGTCATGAGGGCTTCTGCTAATCGCCAACTGCGACATGCACTTAAGGTCTCCCCGAGAAACCCACGAGCGGTGGAGAGCCTGGGAAGCTGTAAAAGCAGGTGACTGTAGCTACATAAAGGGAGTATTAGACCAGCAGTGGGACTCGTTCGTTTTAACAGCCAGCAAGAACAGCAAGCTCTCCTGGACAGCAGTGAAAGAGGTCTGACCAGCTAGGGTCTGCGATCAGCAGTGATGTTACAAGAGGCCTGGGAAGGGCTTTCTCCTAACACCCATGACCGGTCTCCGCCAGCACGGACTAGATCTCAGAAGCATATTCCATGCAGTGGCGTCACCCGGTGCGGTCCGCACCCCCCGCACCTCCCTAGTGATGCCACTGATTCCACGCCCGTGCAGTTCACCTTGGGGGAAGTTGAGGATGCAATAAACCAGAGCGTTGGGGGCGAGGCTCCTGGCCCCATGGGGTACCCATTGATCTTCTTAAACATAACCCCGGATTCTGGCCCCAGATGTTACTGGATGTTTTCAAGAGTTTAGCACACTGCCCTCTAACAAGTACATGGTCTACATCCATCATTAAGAAGGGTGACGTTTGCACCCTGGCTGTTACAGGCCCATTTCCCTAATTCATACGATACTAAAAGTTCTGGGAAGGTTCCTATACAACAGGATAAAAGAACCAACAGATGAGAAGTCCATTTTTTCCAGTCAGTACGGTTTGGATCCAAGATTGGAACAGCAGAGCAGTGTCTCAACCTTAAATTATTGATTGGAAAGTACACCATGGCACAAAACTCCCCAATATATGGGGCATTTATGGACCTGACCACAGCGTTCAACAGTATAACCCGTTCGCAGCATTGGGTCCATCCTTTTAGCTCTCGGCATGGATGAAGCACTTGCGCACTTTATAGCTTATTTGCACAGGGACATGAAGGCCAGAATAAGAATAAATACTCAAGGGTACAAGACAACACCAAGGAGGGGGATGGCTGTTCAACGGCAAATGCATTGAAAGGGGCGCCTCTTACAAATATCTCGGGGTCCACATGGATACAAGGTGCGCCTTTTTAAAACAGGGGGATGAGGTCGGAGCTAAAGCACGGACCCTTAAGATACCATTTACAAAACTTGCAAGGCGGCTATGCAGTCCAAGTCTGACTCCTTTAATAACTGTTATGAAGACATGAATCCCTATCTATCCCATGGCCAGGAGATTATGTTGGGGAAAGGTAACAGCGTGGTGAAGAAAATAACAGCAAGAACTTTTCAGCAAGTGTTGAGCCACCGAAAACCTCATCTCCTGCCCAGATGAGACTCGAGTTTGGCCTTCTAGATCAGCAGGCGGTTGGGGCCGGAGCCTTCATCAAGCTTTGCAATAAATGATGCACGTCTGGAGAAGCAAGCCTGGAGGCCATGCTGTGGCGCGAAATATCAACTACCCAGTTGGGACAAAAACATCACAGTCACTTAGAAGGTTCCCTGCAACTTTTGGAAGCAAAAGAGATCTGGGATCCTAACCCATCTCAGCAGGTCCTTACAACGAACATCAAGAAGGGCGTTCGTCTTTGGTCTTTCCACTTGGACAGAACAGAATTGGCAAAATGCAAACATGCATGGACGGTTAGAACCGGGTTCACGCCAGGGACTGCGGTGCCAAATCTGTCCTGTGCCTATGCAGTTTAAATATATATATATATTGCTGTCCATGAGGATGGGGGAGTGGCCCTTTCTGCATCACCTATCCAGTTGGCACCGTATAAATGACAGCATCATGTGCAGGGGGTGTGGGTCTAGCAAGGAATCAACAGAACTCGTGGCATGCCTCTGCCCAGCATTGCTTAATGAACAAGTTACGAGGCGAATGGAACAACCTCGGTGTTCGCTCCTGCCGACAAACCATCCTTGCATCTATGAACCCAGAGAAGTTGATGCTCAACATCTGGTTGACTAAGTTTGTTACAAGAGCAGCAAAAAGGCTTAGCCAGTGGGAGAGTCAGTAAGCCAAGAACTATAACCCTGTACCAGGCTGCTCTGAACCTAACAAGAGGACGACTGGCATTCCCTCTGCGCTAACTGACAGCATTCCCTCTGCGCTAACTGACAGCATTCCCTCTGCGCTAACTGACAGCATTCCGTCTGCGCTGACTGACAGCATTCCCGCTGTGCTAACTGACAGCATTCCCTCTGCGCTAACTGACAGCATTCCCTCTGCGCTAACTGACAGCATTCCCTCTGCGCTGACTGACAGCATTCCCGCTGTGCTAACTGACAGCATTCCCTCTGCGCTAACTGACAGCTTTCCCGCTGCGCTAACTGACAGCATTCCCTCTGCGCTAACTGACTGCATTCCTTCTGCACTAACTGACAGCATTCCTTCTGCTCTAACTGACAGCATTCCCTCTGCGCTAACTGACAGCTTTCCCGCTGCGCTAACTGACAGCATTCCCTCTGCGCTAACTGACAGCATTCCCTCTGCGCTAACTGACAGCATTCCCTCTGCGCTAACTGACAGCATTCCCGCTGCGCTAACTGACTGCATTCCCTCTGCGCTGACAGCATTCCCTCTGCGCTAACTGACAGCATTCCCGCTGCGCTAACTGACTGCATTCCCTCTGCGCTGACAGCATTCCCTCTGCGCTAACTGACAGCATTCCCTCTGCGCTAACTGACTGCATTCCCTCTGCGCTAACTGACAGCATTCCCTCTGCGCTAACTGACAGCATTCCCTCTGCGCTAACTGACAGCATTCCCTCTGCGCTGACAGCATTCCCGCTGCGCTAACTGACTGCATTCCCTCTGCGCTGACAGCATTCCCTCTGCGCTAACTGACAGCATTCCCTCTGCGCTAACTGACAGCATTCCCGCTGCGCTAACTGACTGCATTCCCTCTGTGCTGACAGCATTCCCTCTGCGCTAACTGACAGCATTCCCTCTGCGCTAACTGACAGCATTCCCTCTGCGCTGACTGACAGCATTCCCTCTGCGCTGACTGACAGCATTATAACTGACAGCATTCCCTCTGCGCTGACTGACTGCAGCCCAGATTCTTGCATCGGCCGCTCTTTTAAAGGCTTCGTATTTCCTGTGATTTCAGAATTTTTGTCATCTTTTGTATGGATTTGTCCTTCCATAAAAAGAGCCTTAAAGCCCCTGGAATTGCTTGAGGACTTCTGGGATTTGTGACCTGCCTCCTTGTTTAAATGAAGCTAAAACTCAATAATTCAATACTGTTCCCTAATTGAGAACCAATAGGAAGGGTTCTCGCTCAGAATCAACTCTGTGATCTGCGACGCCCTCAAAACGCAGTTTTAATCCAAGTAGCATGGAATTAGAGAATTGACAGAATTTCAGTGGGTGTCAATTCGGTCACATTTGAATATTTATTGTTAAATATCTTAAGCATTTATCATTGTCTCCCAAATGTGACGTTACCAAGGGACTACAGGCACATGCATCATCATAGGGTTTTGCGATTCCTTAATAGCGATTATTAAGGAATCGCAATTAAGGAATAGCAAAAGCCTATCCATGTAGGAATCGCTAAAGAAATAGCGAGTCCCACAAATTCCTTAATTGCGACTAGCAAATTGCGAGTCGCAATTAAGGAATGTCTTCACATTCATTCCTATGGGCCTCCGGGCCCATAGGAATGAATTGGAGATTGCGGGAGCAATTTGCGAGTACCAGTAGGTACTCGCAATTTGCTCCCGCAATTTCGATGGTGCAAGGGTGTCAAAATGACACCCTATTGCACCCATGTATGTTCACTCTGCACAAATGTTGCATACACACATGCTCTAAGGGCATGTGTGTGGGCAACATGAAACTTAGAAAAATGCAAATAAGTGCATTTTTCTAAGTTTTCGCAAATTACCATGAGGTCCAGCCTCATGGTAATTTGCTCACGCTAATAGCGAAATCGCTAGTTTTTAAACTGTAATGCATTGCATTTAAGGAATCTCAATTAGGGATTCCTTAAATGCAATCGCTATTTAAGGAATCCTTATTTTGAGATTCCTTAAATAGCGATTTTTGCATTTGGGATGATGCATCCCAAATGCAAAAATACCGGTCGCAAAGGGGCAGATTCTGAGAATCTGCCCGTTTGCGACCGGTTTTGTGTTTGATGCATGTGCCTGTAAGGGTGGTATTCAGGATCCCCGTGAATTGTGAAGAAAAATCGCAGTGTGGATTTAGAAGCGAATGAATTTTTAAAGGGTGCAAATATTTTAACTATCTATTGTTATATATTTAATGTTTGTACATTCATCATCATAATGATTTTTATTAATCAAACATTAAAGCATATTATTATTACTCAAGGGGAGGTGTCTTTGCCCATTTGAATTTCTAGGGGAGTGAGACACGGATGTGTTTAAGTCCCACTTTTATTTATTTTATGAATAAACCATCTCAACCTTTTTATTATGGCGAACCCTGATGTTCGCTGCAGTACGCTGATGACGCTGTACTAATGGCTCGCGTCCCGAGGGCCTTACGACAATCAGTACAAGGCTTTGTAAATGTTATGACATCATTGGACTTTCGTACCAATTTTAATAAACTTAAATGATGGCTTGTGGCCGAAGAAACATAATCTGTTTTCACTATAAGTGGGTGAGCCCACGCTAACTCGCACTCGCACGTTCTCTTATTCGGGACAGATCTTGGCGATCAACTCACGATTTAGTTCACCACAACCAAGGAGGGGCGGAGCTCTTCTCTCACTCCTGCTGATTTTTAAATTGCAATGCCTCCCGACAGCTACAAGCAGGGCTGAGATACGGGGTATTAACAAGTGCAACTCAATTCAAGTAGAAAAAATGGATTTTTCAGAAGAGTCTCAGGGGTCTCAATGTCTACCTGCAACTTTATCTGCCATAAAGACTTGAATGTCGTGCAGTTCCTAGGAATCCCCAGGACCTGCACATTTTGTATGACCTAAACTGAGGGCGTGGTGTCCCAACCGCTTCCGGACACCCCTGCAGGATGAGTCAGCTGTTAGACCAGGTAGCTCTACAGTGCTCTACCACCCCTTTGTATCTTACAGTGGTGTCGGTAGTTTCTGGCAACCACTGACCATGACAACCCTGATTCCTCAGGTATCGTGGAAAACAGGACAGTACGTTTCGCTCAGACCCTCGTGCTTGCTTATTTCCAGAAAATACACAGGATGGCGATTAGGACGTGTCAATAAGTATTTATTGGTCCAGCGACAGCCTCGTGTAAAACATATGTGCTGCAACAATCAGGAGACAGAAGCATACGAAAGAGAATGCGAGCACCAATATAGTGAGTAGTAGATACAGTTCTACCAGAGTGCTAATAAGAAGAACAGTTTAGATAAAAACAGTAGCACTTGCATAGTCTGAAAATGCACGCCCTAAGTAATTTGCCTAAATGTACCTCGCCTAGATCTGTATGTGTAGCATGTATATATATATTCACATAAAAAAACATAGGTTTCACACACGTTATAGTTAGCAATTAGCATTTTAAAAACCTTGCAAATTCACTGAAAAAACCATAGGTTTCAGGGCTGTTATAGTTAGCTGGACATTTCACTCGTAAAAAACCATTGAAATTCCCCCGTTATAGTTAGTTCAGCTAACTATAACTCGCGCGACCGCAATCCACTGCTGATGACGTCACATATTACATCACTCATGACATGGTCAGGGACATCACTAATGACATCACTGATGACATCTCAAATGACATCACTGATGACATCATCCAGTGAATATGTGTCTTTCTGAAAAATAAATATTTTTTATATATGTATATCTAAAGGTTAATGGAAGAATAAATGGATAAATAAGGGTCTAAATGGATGTTTTTTTTGGTAAAATTAATTGTATAACTGACTTATTGACAATATCTTAGTGAATACAGTGATGTAATATGTGATATCATCAGCAGTGGATTGCGGTCACGCGAGTTATATTTAGCTGAACTAACTATAACGGAGGAATTTCAATGGTTTTTTACGAGTGAAATGTCCAGTTAACTATAACATGTGTGAAACCTATGGTTTTTTTCAGTGAATTTGCAAGGTTTTTAAAATGCTAATTCCTAACTATAACGTGTGTGAAACCTATGGTTTTTTAAGGAAATTTGCAAGGTTTTTTAAATGCTAATTTCTAACTATAACATGTGTGAAACCTATGGTTTTTTTAGTGAATTTGTAAGGTTTTTTAAATGCTAATTTATGTATGTATTATTATATTTTTTATATATTTATTTTACAATAAACTACCTATGCATATAGTTATAGATTGACTGTATCCTGTAATATGGAATGGCTCGTTTAAAATGTAATGTTTTTTATTTTTTTTAAGGGTTTTTCACCGTGCGCGCACCCCACGATTTTTTGAAAAAAAAAAAATGTTTTTTTCACCCTTCGGGGTTCTTCAGGGATCCCCTGACAAAGGCTAGGAGGTCCGGGACTCTCTACCCTGCCCCCTTTTCACGTTCTCCACCTTTGTTTTTCACTGCTACACACAAAATGGCGTCCGACACTTCCTGATTTCGACCGATTCGAATGTTGACTGACATCTAACCACCAATCAGAATTACGCTCGCGCACGGCACCGTGCGCGCATATAGATATTTATGTACTTTTAACTGCAATTTTCTCAGGAACTAATGAACAGATTGACACCATATATGCAAAAGGCACATCCCTGACCTAAGGACTACCTCTTTGCCAAATTTCAAGTAATTCTGTTCAGTCGTTCGGGCTGTACCTTCGACTAAAGGTCCTATGGGAAAATGCATGGGGAAAACGCGTTTTGGGACCCCCCTTTTTTCTCAGCCCCCGCTTGGCGAATCACCCTGAGACTTTCAGGGTAGGAGCTGAGCGGAGCGCCCCATTAGTTTTGAAAATTTTGCGAGGATTCGTCAACCGGCGCCAAAGTTATTCAAAATAGAATTTTCAGATTTCCTATGGGAACTCGGTCCTAACTATAACTATCTACTGGCAACCGCCAGTAGATAATAAATGTGTGTGTGTAGCCAAGAAACCCCTAGGGAAGAACCAGCCCCCTCACCTGATGGTTTAGAGGTAAACAGACATAATATCGAATAAAAAATATCGACTGCACAGAATATCGAGTTTTTAATATAGAATGCACAGAATATCGAATTGCCAAAATATAGTGGTGAAGAATATCGAAAATCAGGTAAGAAATATCGATTTGAATAATATAGAAGTAAGTATTATTGACAGTCATAATATAGTTGTTAAAAATATTTAAAAAATGTATAGTGTTTTAAGTGTTAGTATATGTGTTAAAAGTATGTATGAATTTTGGAATGTATGTTTGAATATTTTTAAAGTAATGAATTTTATGTTATTTAATTTTTGTGTAATTTAATTCCGTAGCTGGTTGTGGGTTTATAGGGGATTAGGGTGGGAAGTAATTTAATTATAGTACATTAAATAATAATATTTAGGAATTATTAATAATTTTAATTTTAATTTTGGGTTTTACTTCTGTAGCGGGTTGTGGGTTGATAGGGGAATAGGGTGGGAAGTAATTTAATTGTTTTTAGGTAATTATTCATTGGTATTGAAAATTAATTGGTTGTTGATTAATTATTAATTGGTAAATAATTTGTATTAATTGGTAATTAACTTGTATTAATTGTTTAATTGATAGTTATATTAATTTTATTAATTTATTATTTGTAGCGGGTTGTGGGTTTATAGGGGAATATGGTGGGAAGTAATTAAATTGTAAATAATTCATTATTAAAATAATTTTTGTATATTTATAATTAATTTATTATTAATTAATTATTAATTGGTATTATTTGTATTTATTAATTTTTGGGATAGAAAATTAATTGGTTGTTAATTAATTATTAATAGGTAATTAATTAAAAAACAATGTATTAGTATTTATAATTAATGTATTATTAAATATTGTGTGATTGGTAAATAATTGTAATACTTTTTTTTGGTATTAATAATTAATTTATTTTTAATAAAATATTAAATTATTATTTTCCCTACTATTGCACTCACTGGAGTGGGAATAGTAATTATTACCCCTACGCTATCCAACGCTTTCCCTACTATTGCACTCACTGGAGTGGGAATAATATTTTTTACCCCTACGCTATCCAACGCTTTCCCTACTGTTGCACTCTTTGGAGTGGGAATAGTAATTTTTACCCCTATGCTATGCAACGCTTTCCCTACAGTTGCACTCACTGGAGTGGGAATAGTAAATTTTACCCTCCCGCTATCCAACGCTTTCCCTACTGTTGCACTCTCTGGAGTGGGAATAGTAATTTTTACCCCTACGCCATCTGACGTTTTCCCTACTGTTGCACTCTCTGCAGTGGGAATAGTAATTTTTACCCCTACTCTATCCACTGCTTTCCCTACTGTTGCACTCTTTGGAGTGGGAATAGTAATTTTTACCCCTACGCTATCCAACGCTTTCCCTACTGTTGCACTCACTGGAGTGGGAATAGTAAATTTAACCCTCAGGCTATCCAACGCTTTCCCTACTGTTGCACTCTCTGGAGTGGGAATAGTAATTTTTACCCCTACGCTATCCAATGCTTTCCCTACTGTTGCACTCTCTGGAGTGGGAAAAGTAATTTTTACCCTCCCGCTATCCAACGCTTTCCCTACTGTTGCACTCTCTGGAGTGGGAATAGTAATTTTTACCCTCCCGCTATCCAACGCTTTCCCTACTATTGCACTTACTGGAGTGGTAATAGTAAATTTTACCCGCCCGCTATCCTACGCAAAAAATATTGAAATTTTTAAATTAATATTACGTTAATATATATGTATTAAAAAATTTTTTTTCCTTACATTAATTATTTATTAAGTTTAAAGTTATTTAAGTATTTTTAAGTATGTTTTAGTTAATTATATGTATTATTTCCTTAATTTTACATTACTTTTAAGACATTTAAAACATTCGATATTTTGACCAACTATATTTTTGACAACGATATTTTGGATTCTATATTTTTGTACTTACCTGTTTGGAGATAGGGATTCAATATTTTGGCATTCTATATTTTTTCCTCGATATTTTTGTGGGTCGATATTCTCCTTCTCGATATTTTGTCAGTGATCCGGTTTAGAATGAAGGACCCTGTCTCTGCTTCGAGGATGACACCCCACAAGGGATGTCAGACCGCTGCGTGTCGAAGATTCAGCATGTAGGACCCTGTGTCAGCGTGGAATGAATTCTCCTCTAATTTGTAGGGGGGATGAGGGTCTTATATACTAGAGTTGTCACTCCTGGGTTTCTTCTAGAATCGATATGTTTTTAAAACAATCATAAATGTTTTGGAAAAAATCATAAATGTTTTTCCAAACAAATGCGATCATGCACAGCGGGCTGCTGGCCATGGATGAAAAAAAGTGGTGACCCTTATACAGGATAATTCTGCCGTGCCTGAGGACATGTTTATGTACATCAGGTACAGGGATTATGAATACTAAGAGCCTGTTGTTGAAGAGACAAGAACAAGCTACTAGGTAAAAGGTCGACTGTTTACAATCATTGTTGTCATGTGGATGAGACAATGTATGTAGAAAGGGGTGTACATGACAGGACTAGCCTAAAGGACATCACATGAATATTCCTTTAATTGAAGACTATGGTGCCGATTCGGATCATGGAAAAAATTTCCCCATACGAATCGTATCCGGGATTTTTACCGTACGAATCGTACAAGTAGCGTACAAACTGCCAAGTACGATTCGTATGGGAAAAAGTCCATACGAATCGCATTGGGAAAATATCCCCACACGTCCTCGGGTCGGAAAATGTGTCCAACACATCCTCGGACGATTTACCCTACGAATCGGAAAAATGAAGTCCGACCGCGCAAGTACGATCCGTCCCGTCCTTCCAATTTTACAATCGTATGGAAAATACACCGTACGGACCGAACTGCAATAGCAACCATGGAGACATGTGCCCGCATACGCGCCGAACCCTCCCCAGACCCCGCGGATGTACGTGCCGTACCCCCACCCGTGTATGTACACCCGTGTATGTACGAGTCGTATCCCCCACCCGTGTATGTACACCCGTGTATGTACGAGTCGAACCCCCACCTGTGTATGTACGGTGCGTACCCCCAGTGTGTGGGGGTACGCACCGTACATACACGGGTGGGGGTACATACACAGGTCAGGGTGGGGGTTCGACTCGTACATACACAGGTGTACATACACGGGTGGGGGTTCGACTCGTACATACACGGGTGTACATACACAGGTGGGGGTTCGACTCGTACATACAACGGTGTACATACACGGGTGGGGGTTCGACTCGTACATACACGGGTGGGGGTTTGACTCGTACATACACGAGTGGGGGTTCGACTCGTACATGCACGGGTGTACATACACGGGTGGGGGTTCGACTCGTACATACATGGGTGTACATACACGGGTGGGGGTACGGCACGTACATCCGCGGGGTCGGGGGGGGGTTCGGCGCGTACCGGGCCCCCAATTCCGCTCGCATCGCGCCGTACTTCGCTTTTCCGCCACTTTTTGTGTGACGTAAAAATATTGCCGTCCGGACTGGTGTCGGTTCGAATCGTACTTCCTTGTTCGTGAAACGGAGCCTGACTGCGTCCCGACGTCACGTCGGCGCTTTCCCGGATCACATTTGTATGTATATTTTCGTCGGTCGGTGTTTTTTATGATTCGTACGGAAATGGTGTTTCCGTGTGAATCGTACTTCCATGTTTGTAATGTTTTTTTACCGGGTACGAGTCGGACGGAGAAAACCCTCCGACTGACGGTTCGTACCTGGTTTTTCCAGGATCGGAATCGGCACCTATATTTATGTTTGCCCCCTGCTTCTGGGTCTATCAATATGGAGAAACCCGGAGGCAAGCCTCGCCAGACATATTATTTTAGATGGTCTCGCTTGCAAAACAGGCAGGCGTATTCCATGGTTGGCAGCAGTGGAATCATGTTTACAAAAGGAAGGCTGCCAACAGATGTTTGAAAACCCTGATGGTCCATATACCACTAGCATGCTACAAGCAGTTTTATATAAATCCTTACAGGCCGACATGCTTCTGAGACACTAAAGCCGAGTGTGGCGGCCTATATGAATATTTGAGTCACCAGATCGATTGCAGTGTATTTGATGAAATGAATCGGACGATGGGAGCGAAGTCTTCTGTTTCGCCTCAGGGCCGGCGCTATTAAATATTTGTTATGTTTTCCTTTAGGATTTCAAGTAAATTTGGACTTTTCTCCCTGCCCCTGTCATGGAAGCTCAGGTCAATCTTTGTTACATTTCTTGTTTTTCTGTGGTTTTTATTCAATGTATACAAAATAATTGTACTCCCTCTAATCAAAAAAATTGAAATTAGTGATTTTAGAGAAGCATATAGCAAGCTGCTCCAACTCACTGACACAAGAGTATTTTTTATGTGGGCATGTTCCTGAAATTCGCTGTCTGGGATTGTTTGACAATGAATATTAATTAGAATTATTTTGTACAGTTTTATTATAGATTAATAAAATATTTTACAATTTTGCTTTGATTTTTATGAAATGGAAGTTTTAACATTGCCTGTAATTTTAAAACGCACTTTTATGGATACATTTGTTTCCGAATGAAGCTAATAACATTATTGTTATTATTATAACTGTTGGTTCTCCCAGGCACCCGTTGTTGGTTCTCCCAGACACCCATTGTTGGTTCTCCCAGGCACCCGTTGTTGGTTCTCCCAGGCACCTGTTGTTGGTTCTCCCAGGCACCCGTTGTTGGTTCTCCCAGGGTACCAGTTGCTTGTACGCCCAGGATACCTGTTGCTAGTTTGACACAGGGAGAAACCACTTCCTGGTTCTCCCAGGGCACCAGTTGTTAGTTCTACCCAGGGCACCAGGTGCTGGTTCTGCCGAAGGGAACAGTTGCTGGTTCCACCCGGGGCACCAGTCGCGGATGTATGACGTTACAACGCATACTTTTACAACGCATGCACTTACAACGCAATTTTTACAACGCAACATCCACTACAACGCATTCCATTACATCGCATGACACTACAACGCATTTTTAAAAACTACCTTTACAACGCATTCCATTACATCGCATACTACCTTTACAACGCATACAATTACAACGCATAATATTACATTGCATTTAAGGTAAGTATTGGATAGTATAGGGGTAAAAATTACTATTCTAACTCCAGGGGGTGCAACAGTAGGGTAAGTGTTGGATAGTATAAGGGTAAAAATTAGTATTCTAACTCCAGGGGGTGCAACAGTAGGGTAAGTGTTGGATAGTATAGGGGTAAAAATTACTATTCTAACTCCAGGGGGTGCAACAGTAGGGTAAGTGTTGGATAGTATAGGGGTAAAAATTACTATTCTAACTCCAGGGGGTGCAACAGTAGGGTAAGTGTTGGATAGTGTAGGGGTAAAAATTACTATTCTAACTCCAGGGGGTGCAACAGTAGGGTAAGTGTTGGATAGTATAGGGGTAAAAATTACTATTCTAACTCCAGGGGGTGCAACAGTAGGGTAAGTGTTGGATAGTATAGGGGTCAAAATTACTATTCTAACTCCAGGGGGTGCAACAGTAGGGTAAGTGTTGGATAGTATAGGGGTAAAAATTACTATTCTAACTCCAGGGGGTGCAACAGTAGGGTAAGTGTTGGATAGTATAGGGGTAAAAATTACTATTCTAACTCCAGGGGGTGCAACAGTAGGGTAAGTGTTGGATAGTGTAGTGTAATATTATGCGTTGTAATGGTATGCGTTGTAAAGGTAGTATGCGATGTAATGGAATGCGTTGTAAAGGTAGTTTTTAAAAATGCGTTGTAGTGTCATGCGATGTAATGGAATGCGTTGTAGTGGATGTTGCGTTGTAAAAAATGCGTTGTAAGTGTAGTGCGTTGTAAAAGTTGCGTTGTAAAGGTTGTTCCCCACCAGTCGCTGGTTCTACCTGGGGCATCAGTTGCTGGTCTATCCAGGGCATCAGTTGCTGATTGTCCCTGGGGCACCAGTTGCTGGTTCGACATGGGGCACCAGGTGCTGATTTCACCTGGGGCATCAGTGTCTGTTTCACATACAGCGCCAGTTGCTTGTTCTTCCAGGACACCAGTTGCTGGTTCTACCCAGAGCACCATGTGCTGGTTCTCCTAGGCATCAGATGCTGGTTCTCCCAGGGCACCAGTTGCTTGTTTGCCCAGTTTACCTGTTGCTAGTTTCACACAGGGAACAACTAGTTGCTGGTTCTACCCGGGTCCCCAGGTACTGGTTCTTCTAAGGCATCAGATGCTGGTTCTCCAAGGGCACCAATTGCTGGTTCACACAGGGCACCAGTTGCTGGTTCTCCCATGTAGGAGAGTAGGATCTGCTTCACATGGGTACCCCCACCTTTTGCTGGTGTTTCACTGTTTTTCGACCTTAGTCTGGCTGTGGCCCTGCTAATCAGGACCACAGCCTAGCTGCTTCCTCTCTAAAATGGTTTCCATGTACAATAGGTACATTTCTAATTAGATTCTGGAGTGCCTTATAAGCACCTAGTATATGGTATACTATGTACCTAGGGCATAAGTACCTCAGAGGCCTACCAGAGACTGAAGCATGTATTATGCCACCCCTGGGAAGCACTCCAAAATGGCACCACAGGTCTGCTACTGCAGCCTGGGTAAGGTGGTGCTTGCACCCCTTACAGTGGTATAGGCTACCTATATCACTACCATTGCACACACATATAAAACATATAAGTCACTCCTATGGCAGGGCTTAACCATCCTGAAGGCAGAGTGCTTGGTTTTTATGAGAGAGGGTGCCCCTGCATGAGCAGAGCCCCTTTGCAGGAGTACCTCCTCTGGTGCTGTTTGTGGTGCAGCCTGACCATATACTCTTAAGTGCATTATAACCTCGTGGTAAATACTAACTTTTGGATGGCTGCACGGAAACATGTCGTGTTCTGGCAGCGGGGGTAGCATTCCACCCTTCTAGAGGGAGAGACATGTTCAAACTGGTCTAACCCGGTAGTACTTTCTACAGCCCTGGCATCACAAAATGGATGTCTCTGCCACAGACACGGGTCTGGCCTCCTGCTGCTGACCGAAACTCCGGAAGGGGAGGCCTGGAGAATAGGTTTCCTGTCCCAGGGAGGTGTAACCACCTCCCCAGACAGGCAGGTGTGTATTGGGGCTGGGCAGGAGCACTCTCTGGTGCTTTGAAGTCCTGCACTGGGGGCACACTTGGAGTCCCTGTGTATAGTCCAGTTCAAACCGGTTGCAGGGGCTACCTGCCCCTGCTCTGGTGCAAAACTGGACAAAGGAAATGGGTGTAACCACCCCTCTTTCCAAACCCTCCCATAGGTGGGTCCCTAGAGTATGTTCAACCCCCAAACTTAGTATAAGTATGGGAAACCAGTCCTTGCGACTTCAGAATACCCTGGACAAAACTCTGCAATATATATCCTGGACCTTCGACGTTTTACTTTGCTTAGAAGACTGAAGAAATCTCCCTTGGGGTCAAGGAGTGACTCCCCTGCTTGGCAGGCACCAAAGAAGCAACTGACCAGTCTGTATCACTGAAGCTCCCGCCGGATGCCGAAGTCTTTGCATCACCAAAGGTGGATTTCCAGACTTCCCCGAGGCTACCCTGAGTCCACAGCAAAGCTGAGGCCTGTGGCTATCGTGGGTAACGTGGAACCGTGACCCCTGGACACCGTGATCTTTTGCAACTCCATCATCTTCCTGGTATTCCTTGAAGTTGTACTTTGGGCTTCAAGTAGCCCCAGGTTTGAGCACCTCCTGCACCGAAGATCTCTGGCCTCCACTCCACGAGTGACCCGTGGGCCAGTTACCAGTGCGATCGCTTGCGGCTTCTTCGTGATCGCTAGCCCGTTGGCTAATAGGTCCCCACGAAAGCAACTCCTCTTCTGCTTGGGCTTTTCTGGTTGCTCCAGATATGCCCTGACTTACCCTCACTGGGTGAGTCCCCCAGACCTTGCTGGTCTGCACAGCCGTCCTTTCTCTGATTCCAAGTGACTTGCCGTGGCCAAGGCTTGTTGGGTCCAATCTGGTCGCCAATACCGCAGCACTCGACAGACTTTGTGGGACAGCTCGAATCCAGCTCCTGGTTGTCATCTGGACCTTCTGGACCTCGTGGCTGTAGAGTCAAGACACCCGTTAACTCACCAGAAGCACCCGACATCTGTGGGCATTGGTCTATCATGCCCTTGGTCACTGGTAAGTGACCCAGACTCTGTCCCCTCTACTTTCAGGTTCCTTCCATCTAGATCCATGATTGGATCGCTTCGGACACTTCTCCTCTTCATGGCAGCAGCACTTCTTTGCCAGCTTCCATTGGAATCGACGACGTGACCCGACACCAAAAGACACCTATGCACCCGGCTTCCCTGGGTGAGGTAACACAAGTACTCTGGTGCTCCCGTGGGTGCTAGCCCTAGACCTTCCTAAGTCCAAAAGGCTTTGGTCCTGACTCATTTCTAAGTGTCCCTAATCTTTAAATTTCCAACCGCGACATTGCCCATAGAAGCTAACGGGAACCCACGGCTGTGTTCACACACTGCACATTACCTTGGGCGGTTCCTTGGGGTCCCAGCGATTCTACAGGCTCTAGGCCTTGTGTCTAGTTCAGTTGTGGTTCTTATACCACTTTATTGGTATATGATTTGGTACGCCCCTAGGGCCCAAACATGTATTTGTGCTATTACTGTTGATTGCTAAACTTGTAACTTAAGTACTTCGAACTCCAGTCTCATAAAGAGACTAGAGGGGTGTGTTTTATCTTACATAGATATATTTTAAATATATACCTGATGTGGTTGTCCTTTCATCTGGTCATTCAAGAGATTATAGACTGCTAAAACAAGCTGCTTTACATTCCTTCAAGACTTAGCCTGAAGGCTGCTCTCCATAGCTACCACTAGGATAGCTTTCAATAAAGGTTGTCTTTAACCTATTCACCATAAGGGGTTGTTTTGGACTGGTACAAGGTGCCCACTATAATTAGTGGAAAGCATATACCAGGCCAACTTCTCACATCCCAGGGCACCAGTTGCTGGTTCTCCCAGGGCACCAGTTGCTTGTTCGCCCAGGCTATCTGTTGCTGCTTTTACCCAGGGCACCAGTTGCTGGTTCTACCCGGGGCACCAGGTGCTGGTTCTCCTAGGGCACCAGTTGCTGGTTCTTCCAGTGCACCAGGTGCATGTTCTCCAACAGCACCAGTTGCTGTTTCTCCCATGGCACCAGTTGCTGATTCTACCATGGCCACAAGTTTCTGGTTCTTTCTGGGGCAACAGGTGCTGGTTCTACCTGAGGCACCAGTTGCTGGTTCTCCCAGGGTACCAGTTGCTAGTTTTACACAGGGACCAACCAGTTGCGGGTTCTCCCAGGGCGCCAGGTGCTGGTTCTCCCATAGCACAAGTTGCTGGTTGTCCCAGGGTACCGGGTGCTGGTTCTAGCTGGAGCACCAGGTGCTGGCTCTCCCAGGGCACCAGTTGCTGGTTCTCCCAGGGCACCAGTTGCTTGTTCGCCCAGGATATCTGTTACTGCTTTTACCCAGGGCACCAGCTGCTGATTGTACCCGGGGCACCGGGTGCTGGTTCTCCTAGGGCATCAGATGCTGGTTCTCCCAGGGCACCAGTTGCTGGTTCTCCCAGGGCACAGTTGCTGGTTCTCCCAGGGCACCAGTTGCTGGGTCTCACAGGGCACCCATTGCTTGTTCTCACAGGGCACCCGTTGCTGGTTCTTTCAAGGCACCAGTTAATTGTTTGCCCAGGATACTTGTTGCTAGTTTACACAGGGAAAAACTAGTTGCTGGTTCTCCCAGGGGGCCAGTTGCTGGTTCTACCTGTGGCATCAACTCCTGGTTCTCCCAGGGCACCAGTTGCTGGTTCACCCAGGGCACCAGGTGCTTGTTCTCTAAGAGCACCAGTT
Organism: Triturus cristatus; assembly: GCF_964204655.1. Taxonomy (NCBI): domain Eukaryota; kingdom Metazoa; phylum Chordata; class Amphibia; order Caudata; family Salamandridae; genus Triturus; species Triturus cristatus. The sequence goes on along the minus strand of NC_140583.1, from coordinate 27,669,220 downwards.
GCTGGTTCTCCCAGGGCACCAGTTGCTGATTCTACCATGGCCACAGGTTTCTGGTTCTATCTGGGGCAACAGGTGCTGGTTCTACCCGAGGCACCAGTTGTTGGTTCTCCCAGGATACCTGTTGCTAGTTTTACACAGGGACCAACCAGTTGCTGGTTCTCCCAGGGCACCAGGTGCTGGCTCTTCCAGGGCACCAGTTGCTGGTTCTCCCAGGGCACCAGGTGCTGGCTCTCCCAGGGCACCAGTTGCTGGTTGTCCCAGGGTACCCGGTGCTGGTTCTATCCGGAGCACCAGGTGCTGGCTCTCCCAGGGCACTAGTTGCTGGTACCCCCAGGGCACCAGGTGATGGCTCTCCCAGGGCACCATTTTCTGGTTTTCTCAAGGCACAACTTACTGGTTTTACCCAGGGCACCACTTCCTGGTTCTCCCAGGGCACCAGTTGATGGCTCGCCTAGTGAACAAGTTGATCATTACATGGGACACCAGATACTGTTTCGCCTCCGGCACTAGATGCTGACTCACTCGGTGCTACTACTTCAAAAGCAAAAGGGAGAAGATGATTGGAAGGTCACCTCATCTTCCGCTAGAACAAATCACATACCGGAGAAGTTACCTCCTCGGGAAGGCTCTTGTAAACTAGCAAATGGTGCCCTGGGAGAAACAGCAACTGGTGCCCAGGACAAACAGCAACTGGTGCCCAGGACAAACAGCAACTGGTGCCCAGGAGAAACAGCAACCAGTGCCCAGGAGAAACATCAAGTGGTGCTTGGGAAACACAGCAACCGGTGCCCAGGAGAAACAGCAACTGGTGCCCAGGAGAAACAGCAACTGGTGCCCAGGAGAAACGTCAAGTGGTGCCCAGGAGAAACAGCAACCGGTGCCCAGGAGAAATAGCAAATGGTGCCCAGGTGAAACATCAATTGGTGCCCAGGAGAAACAGTAACTGGTGCCCAGGAGAAACATCGACTGGTGAACAGGAGAAGCAGTAACCAGTGTCCAGGAGAAACATCAACTGGTGCTTGGGAGAAACAGCAACCGGTGCCCAGGAGAAACAGCAACTGGTGAACAAGAGAAGCAGTAACCAGCATCCAGGAGAAACATCAACTGGTGCTTGGGAGAAACAGCAACTGGTGAACAGGAGAAACAGCCACTGATACACTTAGCGAATCACAGACGAGAGGTTACCTCCTGTAGAAGACTTGTGTAAAACCTATTTCCAGATATAGTCAGAAAGAAACACATTTTTTAAAGGACTCTCACCCACATTACTGTGTAGAATGCTTCATTATTGAGTCCTCGCCGGGTGTATCTATATTATCCGGCGGACTCAACACCACTTTTAGAGGGAGCACTTTCATATTGATAAAGCTGCGGGATCTAGAATTGAGTTAAACATGTCTTGTGGTGAGCCCCTATCACCTTTACTCTTGGGGCGTCTTTGATGGTTTAGAAAGTAGAGCGGTACATACTTGGAGCGTTACCTTCTCCTACATCTCTTGATTAACATGTTTCAGCTGGTTCTGCTTTGCCCTCATGGTCATCCAGCCTTCATCAGGATAGTCAAGATCCCTTGAGATCAGTATTTGTTTGAGAGTTATACTCTTGTTCTGAAATTTTACACCAATCAGTTATGATCAGCGTGCACTCTCTTCATGTTTACAGTCACACTACATCACCCCAGGAATCTGGCATGTCTCATGGTGGTGTGGAAATATGGATTTTTCTGGTCAGTTATGTCCCCTATCTTGGACCCCAACGGTTCCATGTGCATGTCACAAGTACATGTATGTTTCCTCCAGTTCCAGTTATGAAGACGCAAATACATGTGCGTCCACCGTCAACATGTCCTCTGTCAGATCCGCCATGAATAGGCCGGATATTCCATTCCTAAATATGAAAGGCCACCGGCTTTATATGGTTCACTTATGCCATTTTACAGTCCAGGCAAGTAGGCCCTGATTCTGTCATCAAAACTCCTCTTGCCTTCTGCCTCTGAAAGCTCCGGTCTGAGCCTGCATCTGTGACCATGAACCTTGTCTCATTCTCTGCGCGGCTCATGAAGCCTGACATCAGCCTATTCTCTGCCAAGAACTGTATTTCACCTTCGAATTATCTGCTTCCCCCTCAGCCGATGCATTCCTGCCTAGTAGTTTAAGTAAACATTCTTCCAGTTACCAAGCAAAAGGCCCGGCCTCTCTGTCCTCATGCAAGTAATTCATAGCCCTGTTACCATGGAATAATTCCTACCCCCTCGCATTCAGTGTAGACACTTAGACGCTTGTACACGCACGCACAGTCAGTATAGAATAGATTCTGTCCGAGAGTCCTTCTTTTGTGGATAACATAGTTCTTTAAACATAGGATGTTAGATATGATTTGGGATTAGGTTGACTTGACCCCCCAGACTTTTCGTCTCCACATGTAGAGCTAATGTCAAGTCCCCTTCACCCCCTAGTTACACGTCAATTACACGTCATACTGCTGCGCGCGCATCTAGGCCAAGTATTATCTTATAGATCCACCTATGTATGACATCATAACCAATTATGTTCCTTTTTACTCCTTATTACACCCATTTTCGGTTACGCAGTTAAAACGTCAATTTCCTTATCAATTGTTACGCCTACTGTATTCGCTTCATTGTAATGTATGTACTATAAAAGTTACTTCTTGTCAATAAAGTATGTACTTCACTTCCTGAACCCCCGTGGTGATGGAACTTGGAGCATCCGATTATAATCGATCACTGGAATAAAGCCCATTCCGAACCTCTAATATCACGGATTCTGCCTCTCATTTACTGAGCTATTTTATAATGTTTCTGTATCAAATTCAGTCCCGGTAAAGGAATTTTTATTTACCACATGATGGCGCCCGAATAGGGACACTTTCTCATCTCACGCGCCGGCGGTGAGTAGCAGGCCCGGTCTCCTGCCACAGCTGGACGGACAATAACGCGTACCAACAGGATTTCCTGTATCTCCCTCCGGTCAAGCGGGGGCGACTGAGACTGCGATCAACACCCAGACGAGGCGGTGAGAAGTGCGAAGTATCCCGACCAGAGCCTAGCTGAGAGAGCAAGATCCGAGGTATACAGAGACCCACCAGTTCGAAGTCAAGCCCAGTTTCCGACGAGGCGAGTCGAGTCCAGTCCGGTTCAAGTTCAAGTTACCGAGGCCTTCTGTTTCCGAAGCTACCCGGTGAGTACCATTACTGGGGAGGCATTTTCTGACGTGCACATAGGTTGTGCCGGTCAAGACGGGTTTGGGTACACAAATCCGGTCTGCACTGTTTTAGCAGTGTATCTGTACTGTTTAGCAGTATATCAAGTATTCCGAAGTATCTAGTTGGTGTCAAGAATTAAGCGTGGTGATTAGTTATGCAGACGATCATCATTGTTGTTTCAGTTAAAGGTTTAATGTTTTAATGTTTAATGTGTTAAACGTCCTGCATATTGTGGTATGAATGGTTGTTCATTATTGTGCTTTTGTATTAAGTGTGTTCAAGATTAAGTATCAGATCAGTTGTCAATATGCCGCTCTTTTCGAAATTAAGACAGATCACTACTAGAAAAGGGGTACTCGAAGAAGCCGTCCCTATTCCTCCTAGGGATACTCCAGGGCACTTCATGTATCACAAACATGGCTTAGACGCTATATTATTTCTTGATTTATGGGTAGACTACACCAAGGGATTACCAGAAAGTCAGAGGTGGCCCGCAGCGGGGACCTGGGATGCAGAGTGCATCATGAAAGTCGAGGAAGAGTTATGGAAAAGGAAAGTCAGACAGTCACAGAAAGACGCCGTCGAGTTATGGCGTAAAGAATCTCATAGACGTACAGAAAAAGCACGTAGACAGGAAGAGAAGAGTAAAGAAAGTTCAAACAAAGATCGAGAAAATCTATTAATTGAGGAAGGTATCCGAGTGAAATCAGAACAAGTAGACAGACAAAGAAATGCCCTTATGAATGGTATGTATCCCCTTCCGGCCGAAGGATTACCTAAGGCTACTCCAGAGATACCGAAAGACTTGCCACCCCCATTATTCCCAATCAAGGTACATCCTAAGGGGCATCCTAGAACCGCAGAAGATGTTTTTCTTTCCTCATATTTAGATGACGCAGCTCCCGAGTATGCTAATTCCGCCCCACATAGACCGCATACCAGGGAGGTCCAACGCCAAGATCCAGCACCCGTATCCCTACAGCAACAAATCGAGTCACAAGTTCCGGCAAGCACATCTGTTTCTGCATCTGTTCCTACAGGTACTTCTATAGCTGTGTCCACACCTATAGTTGCTGTGTCACGTTCGACGAATCCTTTCACACCCGACGCCCCAGAGGGGGCCACGGGAGGTGCTACCAATATTTTTTCTACGCCACCTAGAATAAATAAACTTACTTTTCAAGAGTCAGCGCATTCACGTACACCCAAATTCGTAAGTGCCCGTGCGCTTAAAGAACTTCTTGTAGATTGTAGATATGACCCGGTGCCCGATATAGAGGATGAAATGATCCTGGCATCCTTGCGTATCAGACGAGCCGCAGTGTATTTAGCGAAGTTACCAGGAATGACTGCGCATCTAGATAATATATACCATTTTGTCCAAACAGGGCGAGATCCAGAATGTATTTACAGAGCTATGGAATACCAGAAAGTAGAGATACTGGGGGAACTGTTACGTTTCCTCATAAACTGTGTGATCAGAAATCAAGACCGACCGGGGGTAGATCCGGATGCAATGCAAATTCTTACAAGGTGGAGCCAGAATATATCAGAAGGGAGACACGATAAGCAAAATTGTATAATAGCCATGTGCCGAAAGATCCGTAAAGAAATAGAACGCCTACACGAAGAGAGATTAGAGGCAGACGAGTTCGAACAAAGCGAGGAAGAAGGGTCAGGACTGCCCGCAGGACAGTTGGACACCATAGCCTATGTAGGTAGAGGAAGATCTTGTAATAGGAATCAGACTAGATGTCATACTGACTCAATACGTCCGATATGTCCAGATAATAACAGGAATTTCCAAATACCTATAATTAATATAAGGTCTAACGAGCATTCGTTCCAAACCGCCGACAAGCTACTCCGAGAATGAAGGGGTTATCATTTTCTCGATTCTATGGATGAACAAGATTTAGCAAGGGCAGCTGTCCATTGGGTGGACAGTCCCGGAAAATATAGTGATGATACAGTAGTACGCACATTTTTGAATCTCACCCCAGATGAACAGAGGTTAGCTGGGATTTATATGATTCAACAACTCATTATACTATATCGGAGTCAGCATTCGGACCCTGGTCCCTTACCTGACATATTGACTGAATTGCTTATGAATAAATGGAGAGGTCCAGGTACTAAATTAATTAAAGAAATTCTAGAGTCGAGAAAGCAGTATATTCTTTTTGTATGCTCAGAGCATGTCTCATTGCCCGTCAAGGAAAGAACCACGTATCACATGGATAGACAGAATCCCTTACGAGAAGTGCACCCAATAAAAGGCGAGGACAACGAGTTTAGGCGCGTTTTTGTATATACGCCCATATCAAAAATAGAATTGTTGCAAATGAAGAAAGTGGTACCCAGTCATGACAAAGATCCAGCGGGTTTTCACCGAGAAATTAAAGACATGTTACTCATGGGAGAGTATACCTACCCCGACATTATGACAATATTAAAGGTGTTGATGCCTGCTGGCATTTATGAAAAACTCAAGGAAAAAGAGTGGGAGGTAGGAGACCAAAAGATAGAATGGTCAGCATTAGAAGCAGAAGAAAGGGCCCGAGGTCCAGGTTCGGGGCTTGGGGACAAAACTAAAGCACTACCAGGTCTACTAGTACAGGTACTGCCACGTTTATTAACTACGAAAAAGGAAGATTGGGGTACAATTTCAGCCTGTAAACAGAAACAAGATGAAGACACCAGTGATTACTATGCCCGATTCGAGAAATGTTTTGGTATAAATAGTGGCATAAAAGCAAGTAGCGAATCATACCCGCATCTGTTTGTAACAAAATTAGTGGAAAATGCCCTGCCCCCAGTAAAGAATAGAGTATTAAAATTCGAGAGTACCTGGCAAGGTAACACTCCATCACAAATGTTACAAATGTTACAGTACCATCACAATAGAATTAGAGAGGAACAAGAACATGAACACAGACGCATGAAAGACACGAAAATGAAAATGCTAGTTTCCCAGACAGTTCCAGCTGAAGGACATAAAAAGGGTATGACAAATTCCGATTCAGCAGGGCCTGTAAAAGGGACATGCAATTATTGTAAAAAGCCAGGTCATTACGTACACGATTGTCCAGTTCTAAAACATAATATCGCCATAGGTAAAACACAAGAAAGATCACGGCCACTAAGACAAGATCAGAATGAACAAGGAGCTATGCAGCATGCCCAGGCCATGCCAGCCGCACAACAGCCAATACAGTTTGTGCCAGCTGCACCACCGTTGCCTGTTGCTGCCACACAGACAACAACACGACAAATGTATCAGACCGCACAGTATGAATATCCTGAGTATCAGCGTTACGCATGAACTAGCCTAGAGAGGGAAGTTGACTTACCCCTTATCGAGATTCCTGTAGACCAAGAAGGACCTTATGTACATAGTGAATTATTAGGTCAAGATAGAAAATTTTTACTCGATACAGGGGCAAGTCGAACAACTATAAAACGTAGTGAAGTTCCAGGGGCACCCCTCTCAGAATATTTCCCTTGGTTTTTCAGGAAAACCTATTGTTAATGAAGTATCACAGCCTCTTCCACTTACGATAGGACCTCTGACCCGAACTACAGATTTATTGCTTACTAAATCATGTCCAGAAAACTTGTTAGGAATAAAAACGTTGAAAGCCCTAGGAGCCATAATATGTTGTTCCCCGGAAGGAGTAAGGTTGTTTTTACGTGATTTTAAAGGTCACTATGTGTCTAGAGACATGGATCCCCGACTGCAGACTTTACCTACACATCTATGGGCACAAGGCCCTACCGATGTTGGTTGCATGAATATTACACCATATCGAGTTACACTAAAGGCAGGAGTGGTGCTACCACGAATACGACAATACAAGTTACCACCAGATGCTGTAGTGGCTTTACTACAAATCATTGACGAGCTTATTGCCCAAGGAGTAGTTGTAGAAACAGACTCCAATGTATGTAATTCACCGATAATTCCGATTCTTAAACGAACAGATCCTACAGCCCCGCCAGTATATCGATTGGTTATTGATCTGCGCGAGTTAAACAAATGCATTGTGCCACAATTTCCTGTGGTCCCAGATATCTCGTCATTATTGACAGGTATTGATTCCGAAGCAACATTCTTTACTGTAATTGATCTCAAGAATGCTTTTTTCAGCGTCCCAATAGATCCGGAAAGCCAATATTTGTTCGGATTTAGTTTAAATGGGCGTAGCTTTAAATTCTCACGCGCACCTCAAGGATTTACAGAAAGCCCCAGCATCTATAGCCAAGCACTGAAACGAGAACTTGACAGTATCCACATGCCAGTTAACACTGCTCTGCTTCAATACGTCGATGATCTGCTGATCACCGCGAGAAGCGAACCGGAATGTGAAACAGCATCACTGACAGTTTTACAATTTCTAGCCGAAAAGGGGCACAAGGTGTCCCCTTCTAAGCTGCAATTCTGTGTCCAGCGAGTTGTTTATCTTGGACACTCGCTGTCCAAGGAGGGAAGGCAGCTTACACCCGACCACATTCAGTTAATAGCTAACATGTCAATACCCAAGACACAAAAGGAGGTACGAGCTTTCATAGGCCTCACTTCATATTGTAGGCAGTGGATCCCTCAGTACGCATTTCTAGCAAAACCACTCATTCAGTTAACCACACAGGAGGCAGCCACACCGACTGTTCTCCCTTGGACTCAGGAACACACACAAGCTTTTGAAAGCCTAAAGAAAGCTTTATGTCAAGCACCCGTTTTAGCAACGCCATGTTACAGAAAACAGTTTACACTCTTTGTTACAGAACGCGAAGGTACTGCCTTGTCAGTACTCACACAGGAACAAGCAGGAGCACACAAACCATGTGCTTATTTTTCTAGTACATTAGATCCCGTAGCTCAGGCTTTGCCTGCGTGCCTGAAATCAGTGGCAGCGACAGCTTTAGCAATCAGACAAAGCGATGCCATAGTGTTAGGACATCCATTGACAGTTCAAGTACCACATGCAGTAGAGGTTCTTGTGAATAGAACGCAAACACAACACTTGACTATAGCGCGACTTACAGGATACGAACTTACATTGTTTCAGCCACATATAGAAATCAGACGCTGTAACACATTGAATCCTGCCACACTTTTACCTGTAATCGGAACAGACCCACTAGCTCATGACTGTATTGAAGTTATTACAATAACGACAAAACCCAGACAAGACTTAACCGATGTCCCATTGTCAGACCCAGACCTGACATTGTATGTAGATGGTTCATGTATGAGAACAAGTACAGGAGAGTTAGTGGCTGCTTACGCAGTCACCACAGATACTGAAGTCATTGAAACTAATCGTATAAATACTTTGTCAGCTCAAGCCGCAGAGCTTATCGCTCTGACACAAGCCTGTATTCAAGCCACGAATAAAAAAGTCAACATATACACTGACTCACGTTATGCATTCGGAGTTGTACATGACTTCGGCGTGCTGTGGCGAGAGAGGGGTTATTTAACTTCCCACGGTGCCCACATTCAGCACGGACCCCTCATTCATGCCTTATTAGATGCAATACATCTACCCACTACAATATCAATTATGAAATGTAAGGCTCATACGAAGGTTACTGATATCATTTCCCAAGGCAATGATCTAGCCGACAGAACAGCTAAACAGACTGCTCAAACTCAAACCCCCGACATGACAAAGACAATAGTCCCGACACCGACACATTGTATGACAGTTAAAGATCCTACTCTTGACGTAATTGACATACAGACACATGCTACACCAGACGAAATAAAGAAATGGACTGAATTAGGAGGGATCCAAACGGACCAAGGATGGATGATGAAGGAAAAGTCTGTATGGTTCCTTCCTGATTCAATGGTCCAAGTTATAATTAACACTATACATAGTCCAGCACATCTAGGAGAAAAAGCTATGCTAGACAGCATTCAACACATTTGGTTCAATAAACATTTACGAGCAGCAGCCAAACAAAAGGTCCGTACCTGTATGATCTGTTGTCAATTCAACCCAGGAAAAAGCGTTCCCGTAGAACAGGGTGGATTTCATCCTCCTCATCACCCTTTTGAAGTACTCCAGATGGACTATATCCAGATGGAACGATGTCGAGGATTCAAATATGTTCTCGTAGTTGTTTGCGCTCTGTCCCGTTGGACAGAGGCATACCCGGTTTCAGATTACACTGCCCCGACTACTGCCAAACAGTTGGTTCGAGAATTCTTCCCACGATACGGTTTACCACGTGCTGTTCACTCAGATAACGGCCAGCCGTTCTCATCCGAATTAATGAAACACGTTTCACTTCTGTTAGGATATCAGTGGAAATTCCACTGTGTCCGACATCCCGAGGCAGCAGGTCTCGTAGAAAGACATAACCAGATACTGAAAATCAGAATGTCCAAAATATGCCGAGAGAAAGGTGTCGACTGGGTAGTAGCGTTACCCGTTGCACTCTTTTACATGAGAATGGTAGCACACTCTCGAACAGGGCTATCCCCGTATGAGGTGATCTTCGGCAGACCACCGAATATGTGGGGGACGCCTATACCACGCAAAATAACTGATATTGACTGTAATATGCTGACAGATTACTTGGCTTCCTTGATGTCTGCACTACAATCTTGTCGTTCACAGGTAGCTGCAGCCTTTCCCGACAACACTGAGGTGAAACCACATGACGTTGTTCCGGGTGATCTTGTCTTTGTGAGGAATTTCGACCGAAAGACTCAGCTGGAGCCCAGGTGGAAATCACCCAAGTTGGTCCTGCTGACCACAAGAACAGCCGTGAAGATCGAGGGCCGCAAGGGCTGGATTCATTCAAGCCATATCAAGAAATTTCATGGACTATCCTCGGATATAGACATTGTGCCCTGCACTCCCTCACAGACTGATTCAAAACTTCCTTTGGTTGAAAAAACTGAAACCGAACTCTATAAAGTAAAATTGAGGCCTAGAACGTCAGACAATTTGATTGTTTAAGTCCTCTCCAAGGTGAAGCGGTTGAATTTGTCTCTGACATGTATCATCTAGACCTGAATCATGGACAGTCGCGGAAAATGTTGAAACGACAGGCGTATTGTAAATCACTGCGTAGCCACTGCATAGTGACATTATTAATTCTGTTTTTATTGAGTCTTTTAATAATTATTACAAGTATGTTGTTGCACATATATTACCCTATTTCTAGACATGTTTATAATGTTGCTGCTGAACATTCTTTTAGTGACTTACCTCCGCATGAATTGTCTTATAGACTTGCGCTGCGCAATAACACTTTCATTAGTATGTTACATCATTCCCATCAGACTAGTAATGCCACTAATTGTTGGGTGTGTGGCCGGCTCCCTCCCTATCAGAATTATGAAGGAGTCCTGCCTTTCTTTCCACATCCATTTACACATAATGGCTCCTGTGGAGCATGGTTCAGTTTAATCAATTCCATAGACTCAGACACAGCAGTTTACCAAGATCATTGGGTATGGGGAAACCTGAACCTAGTTTTACTCAAGGTCTGCTACCCTGACAAGGAGGGTCGCCCCAAAAGAACAGGAACTGATCTAGAAAATGAAGTATATGGATTAGGTAATTTTACACCTAATCTCATGATTCTAAATGTCGTATCCGAAATTGAACTAGTCTTACCCACCATGTCAGTATTCCCAGCGAAGGGTGAATTGTGTGTAAGAAAGGTTGGTTCCATACATATGGGCCATAGTAAATGCACTACTATAGTAGAATTCAGTGATCAAGGCAAATCTTCATTTAGAGCTTCTCGCCACTCCTACTTTATATGTGGTCAGACTGCATATATGCGTCTACCTCTAGATTGGGATGGTACCTGCTACATTGCATTCCTTTTGCCACCTGTTTTCCTAGCTCCTCCTGATTATTACAGAAATATTCATTTAGTACACAACAGAGAGCGGAGAGATCTCCCCATTGTCGATTACACTGAGACGGCATGGGACAAGTATGTAGATTTTAATAAAGGTATCTTTCCCTATATAGGTACTGTTACTAATAGTAAGCTGATACGCAGATTAACTAGAACCCTTGAAGCAGTAGTGAATGAGACTATTTCCGCCTTAGGCAATTTAACGGAAGAGCAGTCTGCTATGCGGATTGTTGTGCTTCAAAATCGTCTTGTCCTTGACGTCATCCTGGCTGATAGGGGCGGAGCTTGTAGGGTCATCGGATCAAGCTGCTGCGTATTCATACCAGAAAATTTGCCATCTGTATATAAAGCCATCACTCGCCTTCATAAGATTGTAAACCAGATACACCAGAACCCAGGCACTTGGACTTGGTCCAGTTGGTTTTGGAATGTGGTATCAGCCTGGGGATGGAGAGTTTTATCCTTCCTAGGTATTGGCCTTCTCATACTATTCAGTTGCTGTCTATGTCTGCAATGTGGACCAGCGATTTGTGGTCTGTGTGCCACATCGTGCATTCCACATCAAGATTTTCATTCAAGATCCCGGAAGAAGAAAGAAGAACAAATGATGCTATATGAACAGATCAATGGATTAATGAAGATTGATATCTCTTGAAGGGCAAGTAGGGGACAAGGAGGGAATGTGGAAATATGGATTTTTCTGGTCAGTTATGTCCCCTATCTTGGACCCCAACGGTTCCATGTGCATGTCACAAGTACATGTATGTTTCCTCCAGTTCCAGTTATGAAGACGCAAATACATGTGCGTCCACCGTTAACATGTCCTCTGTCAGATCCGCCATGAATAGGCCGGATATTCCATTCCTAAATATGAAAGGCCACCGGCTTTATATGGTTCACTTATGCCATTTTACAGTCCAGGCAAGTAGGCCCTGATTCTGTCATCAAAACTCCTCTTGCCTTCTGCCTCTGAAAGCTCCGGTCTGAGCCTGCATCTGTGACCATGAACCTTGTCTCATTCTCTGCGCGGCTCATGAAGCCTGACATCAGCCTATTCTCTGCCAAGAACTGTATTTCACCTTCGAATTATCTGCTTCCCCCTCAGCCGATGCATTCCTGCCTAGTAGTTTAAGTAAACATTCTTCCAGTTACCAAGCAAAAGGCCCGGCCTCTCTGTCCTCATGCAAGTAATTCATAGCCCTGTTACCATGGAATAATTCCTACCCCCTCGCATTCAGTGTAGACACTTAGACGCTTGTACACGCACGCACAGTCAGTATAGAATAGATTCTGTCCGAGAGTCCTTCTTTTGTGGATAACATAGTTCTTTAAACATAGGATGTTAGATATGATTTGGGATTAGGTTGACTTGACCCCCCAGACTTTTCGTCTCCACATGTAGAGCTAATGTCAAGTCCCCTTCACCCCCTAGTTACACGTCAATTACACGTCATACTGCTGCGCGTGCATCTAGGCCAAGTATTATCTTATAGATCCACCTATGTATGACATCATAACCAATTATGTTCCTTTTTACTCCTTATTACACCCATTTTCGGTTACGCAGTTAAAACGTCAATTTCCTTATCAATTGTTACGCCTACTGTATTCGCTTCATTGTAATGTATGTACTATAAAAGTTACTTCTTGTCAATAAAGTATGTACTTCACTTCCTGAACCCCCGTGGTGATGGAACTTGGAGCATCCGATTATAATCGATCACTGGAATAAAGCCCATTCCGAACCTCTAATATCACGGATTCTGCCTCTCATTTACTGAGCTATTTTATAATGTTTCTGTATCAAATTCAGTCCCAGTAAAGGAATTTTTATTTACCACAGTGGGAAGCCTGGATATTGCAAAGATACTGGTTCTGTGAAAATAGGAAAGAATTGTCATTGTAATCTATACACATGTTGCCTCTGTCGTATATCGCACTCAGATAATGTTGACATGATACACTGTACACTCTATTGATACAAATCCTAATGTGGGCATCCTGTTGTGATGAGATTTCCTTAATTTATGGAGAGGGAACACCCCTGCTCTTTCTACTTGAATTTAATTGAATTAAAAACATATATAGTGCAAAACTGCCACCCTACGGGTATCCTGGCGCTTCGATTGAAAATAGCCACTGTAGCAGCAAAACCAGTTGTCAGTGGGGGGATCTAGTGTTCACCCCTTGGAAATAGCCAAGGTTTCAGACTCTTCCTAAAGCAAGTCAGAGAGCTAGCCTGTCTAAGGTTCTGAGGCAGCTCGTTCCATAGGCGCGCAGCGGCCACACCAAAGGCTCTGCCTCCCATCCTGGATCTCTTAAATCTGGTGGTTGTTATCAGATTTGCACTCGAAGAATGAAGCTGCCTCCTGGAATTATACCAGATAAACATCTCCTGCAGCGGAACTGGAACCAGGTCATGTACTGATCTGTGTACAATACAAAGAGATTTAAAACAAATTCTCTCCTTAATGGGCAGCCAATGCAGGTCTCTCAAGGCCAATGTCGTGGAAGACCTACGCTGTTTATTTAGCACCAGCTTAGCTGCCATAGACTGGACTCTCTGCAACCCTTGGAGAATATATTGTGGTGCTCCCAAATACAGGGAGTTGCAGTAGTCCAGTCTGCTCACAATTATACTCCTCACTACAAGAGATGGAGTATCTTTTGGTAGTAGCGGAAGAACCTCTTGTAACATGCATAGCAGGGAGAGACTGACACTAGCCGTTGTATTGGCCTGTGATTCCATTTGGAGGTTATCACCCACCATGACTCCCAAATTATGCACCATTTTAACAGGAGTCAAGGGTTCATCCTCGGGGGTAAGCTTGAACTCCACCGGTAGATGTAGGGACATTCTGGTAGCAGAACAGTACACCACCTCTGTTTTCCCCCTATTGAGCTGTAAGGAATTTTTCCTGAGCCAACCAGCAGTCTGGCGAATACACTACTGGAAGGTATCCATGGATCCCGCTTGTTTCCCCTCCAGGGAAAACACCAGCTGGATATCATCTGCATAGTTGACCAGGTCAATTCCATAAGATTTAATAATGGGGAAAAGAGGGCGTAAATATATATTGAAAAGAACAGGGCTGATCGCCGAGCCCTGCGGCACCCCGTGGTGTACTAGGGACTTGCCAGAGGTGAACGGTGTCATAGACACAGCCTTAGTTTTTTGCTAACTGCCTTTTCTAAAATTTTGATCGGATATGGCAGGAGGGAGATTGGTCTAAAATTTGCTGGGGTGGTAGGGTCCAAGGATGTTTTTTTGAACAAGGAGGTCACCACTGCCTGCTTCCATACCTCTGGTGCCTCTCCTTCCTCCAAAGACTGGCAACAAATCGGTCGTAGCCAGGGAAGGGTTTCTTGCCCAAATATTTTCCAGATTTTATGTGGAAGGGGATCTAAAGGGGATCCTGAGGACACACTTTGGGCAAGATGATTAAAAGTATCCTCCGTAGGGACTTGAAAATATTCCAGGGAGGTGTCTACCTGGGATCCTGTATCTAGCTTCCAGGATGAGTCGTCCTGCCCACTGGTGCCAGTGGGGTGAAGATCTCCAACGATTGTAATTATTTTTTCTTCAAAATAGATGGCAATCTCATCGCAGAGTTTCTGACCACCTTATTGCTCGTGCAAGCTGGGCTAGAGAGATCCCTAAAAATATTTTAAAGTGCTTTTGTGCTATTTGGTGCCTGCAGAATAGATTTGGCATACAAATCTGCTTTGGCCCTAGAAATGGACTCCTTGTATTGGGCCTGCACTAATTTCAAATCTTTCTTATCTGACTCTAAATAGACCCACCTCCATTTTCTGTCGGCCTTTTTACATGCTACTCGTAGCTGTTTTAACTCATCGTTATACCAGGGGGCAGAGTTTTTTTTTCCTGTTTTTAAGTCATTTGACTGGAACTATTGAGTCAAGGGTTCCGGCTATGTAATTGTAGTAGGTTTGATAATTTTCGCCTACAGAGACAGAAGAAGTATAATAATTCTGTTTTGGAAAGTTCGGGTATGTCCTATTTTTCACTAACGTAGCCAATTCTCTTCCCATTCGATAGATCCCCGGCCGGTTATTATTATCCTCTGAACTAGGTGCCGTAATACAAAAGTAAATTAGAGAATGGTCGGTCCAGCTTTGAGGCAGTATATCAACCACCTCAGTCTCGGCCAGGTTTGCAAACAAAAGATCTAAGACATGCCCTCCTAGATGAGTCGGTTGTTGTACCAGTTGGTATAAGTTAAGATTCTCACATGTGTGCCTTAGGTCTCTCAAATAATTATCTAGGCTGCCATTATCCCATAGGTTAAAATCCCCTAGTAGAATCATTCTGGAATGGGTTAGACTCAGTTCAGTGATACTTGTCATCGTTATCATGTAATCAGTTGTTCATGTTATGCAATGTGCACTCCCTTGGTTGAATTCAACAATCATGTCATGCTTCAGTAACACTGAGAATGACTTTCACTGGGCATGGCACCAGTTGCTGGTTCACCTGGGGCTCTAGTTGCTGGTTATCCCAGAGTACTTGTCAATGGTTCGCCTGGGACACCAGTTGCTGGTTCACCTAGGAACCAATTGCTGTTCTCCCATGGCACCAGTTGTCGGTTCACCTGGGACACCAGGTGCTGGTTCTCCCAGAGTAGCTGTCAATGATTTGCCGAAGGCACCAGTTGGTGGTTCTCCCAGGGAACCAGTTGCTGGTTCTCCCTTGGGACCAGTTGTCGGATAGCCTGGGCCACCAGTTGCTGGTTCATCCAGACTACTACTTGCTGGTTCACCTGGGACACCAGAGCTGGCCCACCTTGGATACCATTTGCTTGTTCACCTGTGACACCAGTTTCTCGTTATCCGAGAGTATCTGTCAATGGTTCACCTAAGGTACCCATTGGTGGTTCTCTTAGGGCACCAGTTTTTGGTTCTTTCAGGGCACCAGTTGCTGCCTCACATGAAATACCATTTGCTGGTTGTCCCAAGGCCCAATTTATTGGTTCAATCAGAGCACCTGTTGGTGGTTCACCTAGTGCACCAGGTGACACTTGTACCAGGGCACCAGTTGTTGGATCGCCTGGGACACCAGTTCCTGGTTTACCCATGGTATCAGTTGCTGGTTTGCCTGGGACACCAGTTGCTGACTCAACTAGGATTCCATTTGCTGGTTGTCCCAATACCCAAGTTCCTGGTTCACCCAGAGCACCAGGTGACAGTTATACCAGGGCATCAGTTGCTAGTCCTCCCGTGGCCCAGTTGTTGGATCGCCTGGGACACCAGTTGCTGGTTCATCCATGGCACCAGTTGCTGGTTCATCCAGGGCACTCGTTGCTGGATCATCCAGGGCACCAGCTGCTGGATCATGCAGGGCACCAGTTGCTGGTTCATCCAGGGCACCAGTTGCTGGATTATCCAGGGCACTAGTTGCTGGATCTTCCAGGGCACCAGTTGCTGGTTCATCCAGGGCACCAGTTGCTGGATCATCAAGGGCAGCAGTTGCTGGTTCATCCAGGGCACCAGTTGCTGGATCATCCAGGGCACATGTTGCTGGATCATCCAGGGCCCTTGTTGCTGGATCATCCAGGGCAACAGTTGCTGGATCATCCACGGCAACAGTTGCTGGATCATCCATGGCACCAGTTGCTGGTTCATCCAGGGCACCAGTTGTTGGTTCATCCAGGGCACCAGATGCTGGTTCATCCAGGGCACCAGTTGCTGGTTCATCCAGGGCACCAGTTGCTGGATCATCCAGGGCACCAGTTGCTGGTTCATACAGGGCACCAGTTGCTGGATCATCCAGGGCACCAGTTGCTGGATCATCCAGGGCACATGTTGCTGGATCATCCAGGGCCCTTGTTGCTGGATCATCCAGGGCAACTGTTGCTGGATCATCCACGGCAACAGTTGCTGGATCATCCATGGCACCAGTTGCTGGTTCATCCATGGCACCAGTTGCTGGTTCATCCAGGGCACCAGTTGCTGGTTCATACAGGGCACCAGTTGCTGGATCATCCAGGGCACCAGTTGCTGGATCATCCAGGGCACATGTTGCTGGATCATCCAGGGCACATGTTGCTGGATCATCCAGGGCCCTTGTTGCTGGATCATCCAGGGCAACTGTTGCTGGATCATCCACGGCAACAGTTGCTGGATCATCCACGGCACCAGTTGCTGGTTCATCCAGGGCACCAGTTGTTGGTTCATCCAGGGCACCAGATGCTGGTTCATCCAGGGCACCAGTTGCTGGTTCATCCAGGGCACCAGTTGCTGGATCATCCAGGGCACCAGTTGCTGGTTCATACAGGGCACCAGTTGCTGGATCATCCAGGGCACCAGTTGCTGGATCATCCAGGGCACCAGTTGCTGGATCATCCAGGGCACCAGTTGCTGGATCATCCACGGCACCAGCTGCTGGTTCATCCATGGCAGCAGTTGCTGGATCACCCAGGGCACCACTTGCTGGATGAACGAGGGCAGCAGTTGCTGGTTGGCATGGGACAACGGTTGCTGGTTCATCCAGTGCAAAAGTTGCTAGTTAGCCTGAAACAAGTTGCTGGTTCATCCAGGGACACCAGTTGGTAGTTTGCCTGAGACACTAGCAGCTGGTTCATCCAGGGACCCCAGTTGCCTGGTTTATCCCAGGCACCAGTTACAGTTAGCTAGTCATAGATCTAAGGTCTCAAGGTGCTGACTGTCTCTCAGAGCTTAGAGTTGTGATTTGTGTCTGTTGTGTCCACTGAAAACACCGGATGCTGCCCCTGAACGTGTTTGAAACTTATTTTCTGTAAATAACAGGTTTGGGAAAGACTTTCCAGGCTAGTCTAAGAGCCTGTGGTTGGCATTGCGTGAAACAGATAACCCGCTGCAGCCGGAGGGACGGGACTGATACCTGGTCTCATTGGGCTTCTTGGGGAAGTGGATCCTGTCCCCTTCCTGTCCCTGTTGTGACTCCCCATCTGCCTGGCTGCCCTTCAGTGCTGTGGCCTCTCAATTCAATTAAATTCAATTCAATTCAAGAAGTCTTTATTACGATTATTAATCTTAAAAGACATATATATTTACAAATTAATAAGACAATGTGAAATACCACAACCATAGATTGGATAACACAGCAAATAAAATCTTACACAGCCATACAATACAATTTGAAAAATTTTAAAATATCCATTAAATTTCCTTCTAAAAAAAATAAAATTAACAAGTTACTATGGTCCACCATTTCTTTCGCGAATGGCCCAAGACCAGCTAAGAAATTTGGCTACCCCTATGATAATTGTTTCGTTTTCACCAATTTTCAGTAACCTTTTGGCAGTCAAAGCAGAAGATGTACCAAGAGTTCTGCTCAAAGGTTTGAGCCATGTGCTCCTAGCCAAATGATAAGCTGGACAAACGTAGAGAAGGTGGCTTATATTTTCTATACAGTTAGGACAAAATGGACACCTGTCTCCCTTACCAGTTTTCCATTTACTGGTAAATTTCCCAAGTGGGAGCGTTTCAACCCTAAACTGGTGATACAACCTACGATCTCTGGGTTTGATAATTAGGTCCCAATAGGATTCGAGGGATGGTTCATCTTTAAAATCCCAGAAATCTCTAGTCAAAGGGGAGCCTACCAGAGTAGAGTGTCTCCTAGATTTTACTAAGCTCCAGTATACAACTCTAAGTTCTGTTTTGGTTGGAAAAACAGCTGCTTCCGGGGATACCCACAAATCCCTCATTCCCATGTCAGTAAGAAGGGTTTTAATAGTTTTTAGCCATATGATCTTACTTGAATGGTCCAACCCCCTTACCTCAAGCAGAGCCTTTGCGAAATGATGTAATTCGGGGGTAGACCACAGCCTTCTCCAGAAAAGCAACGTTCTAAGCTGTGCAATATCCTCAATAGGATTACAACCAAGATCAAACAGGAGAGGGATTCGTGGGGTCGATCGTGGGAGGCCCACAAGTGATCTTAAAAATTTGTTTTGGGTCAAGGCCAAATCGGAGAAATTACTACAACCCTAGATCTCAGCACCATATAAAATAGCAGGGACTATTTTCAGGGAATACAGCTTAACAGCTGGAGCCAGTGGCTTAGTTTGAGAGAGCCTATGTTCCCTTTAAAGGGCTCCTGCTAGCTGTGAATGTTTCAAAGCTAGGAGCTTCACCTGGGGAGTCCAGCTCAACTTTTCGCCAAGGGTAATGCCAAGGTAGGTAAATACCTTGGCCTGCTCCAAAGGCTTCCCACACATAACAACTTTTGCCGAAACGGCACCTGCCCCATGGAGTACCATAAATTTTGTTTTCTCCACATTAACCTCTAGCTCATGTTCGCTGCAAAAGGCCTCAAAACGAGATAGGGCCCGCTGCAGACCCTGCCGAGTTTTACATAATATCAGGGTATCATCAGCGAACATGAGCAGGGGCACCTTTTGGCCAGCCAGCTTTGGAGCACCGGTGGGATAATTGTCGAAATACTGTACAACCCCGTTTATAAACAAGGAAAACAGTGTTGGAGCCAGGACGCACCCTTGGCGGACTCCTTTCTCTACTTTAAATCTTTCGGTGACCTCTCCTGGTTTCCCCCAACGGACCTGAGCATAATTGGAGCTGTGAAGCTTGGTCACAAAGTCCACCAGCTCCTTGGGCATCCCTAACCTTAATAAAACATCCCATAGTTTAGATCTGGGGACAAGGTCAAATGCAGATTTTAAATCCAGAAATGCAGCAAAAATAAGCCCCTTACCCAAAAGGACCTCCTTCCAGTAAAGCAAAACGAACCTAAAAACCTGGTCCAGTGTTCCCATGTGGGCCCTGAACCCTACTTGAAGATTGGATAATATAGTCTTTTCCTCCATTCAGCTTTGGATTCTTCCTAGGATGACACGGGCAATGATCTTTTGCAAGGCATCGATGAGACTAATTGGCCTATAATTGCCCGGTGCAGACCGATCCCTCTTTTTAAAAATCGGGATTATTTCCGCACCGGACCAAGAATTGGGAAATGGGGTTCCCCCCGCCAATGAGTTCATCAGATTCGTTATGTATGGGACCCAAAGGTCACCATCCTGCCGAAATAGATCCGCTGGAATGCAGTCCGGACCAGGAGCTTTACCACTCGGTATATTCTTCAGGACCACTTCGACCTCCTTAGTACTGAACCGTAAGGGAGCGTCAATGGGTATCGGTGGGACAAAGGACACCCGCTCTGTGCCCTGCTGATATTGGGCTTCAAAGTGGGCAACCCAATGAAGGGGGTCCACATTATTGTTAGGGGTTATCGACCTGTGCCCATTCCCCCACTTTATTAAATCTCAAAATTGGGTCATATTCCTGCCTTTACATGCTTTCAGCAGGTCCTTCCAATGTTCCTCGTCCCACTCTCTTTTAGCCTGTCTTAACGTGGATTTATACAAGATCCGAGCCTGTTTAATTGTGGGGTGGTTCCTAGATTTAATGGCGGTCAGAAGGTCTTTATGAGTAGACCTACATGGCTCATTATACCAAGAGTTGGGTTCAAATTTTTGATTAACCCTCATAGGCTTTAAATTGATAAAATAGCTCTTCAGCCTACTGGTGAGCTCGGTATGAATCAAAGGCAATTTAACATTGAGAATCTCCTGTGAACTACACTCATTTATATCTCCTAGGGCCCTTGCAACCAGAGCCCTAATTTCTAACACCTCTGTCTCATCAAGTGCCACCTTAGCCCATTTGACCCTTCTCAAGTCATTACCCAATATTAACGGGGCACAACAACTTACTGTCTTCCCGACGGCCGTGGGACTAAAACCTTGAATATCCAAGGTGAGAACCAAGGGTTTGTGATCGCTTTCAGTGCGTGTTTGTACTACCATATCTATCACAGTGTGCCAAATTTCCAGGTTTACCAAGATGTGATCGATCCTGCTTTTGGATCGACCGTTATCGAAAGTCGCTGCACCCAGGGCATCGGACTTGGTCCTACCATTGGCAGCTCTGAAGCCCCATTCCAAACACGACCCTTTTACCTGGAGCGCTACCTCAGTCCATTTCTTTATGGGTTGTAGATCCAACTGGGGCACGCCCCAGAAAGCATCCTCCTCCTCACTAAGTCTACCATCATCGCTGTCCAGAGGTTCAAAACAAGTGTTGAAATCCCCCATAATAATCAAATTGTTGCTAAAGGGGCCTTCAGCTAAAAAGGTCTCAAGTACTGTAATGACCTGTGAACTCTTTCCACCCACTTGGCCCCTAGCATATATGTTAATCAAAAATAAGTTGGGGCCACTCTGAAATCTGACTTTAATTGCCAAAATATCCGGGTTATCAAGCAGAATCTCATCTACTGTAACCCCCATAGCTTGCCTAACCCAGAATGTCAAGCCCCCCACCGGTCTCCCCCGGTGTCCCCTGGTTGCAGGTTTCGAGATATTTAGGTAGCATGCATGGAAGATGTTCTCCACTGCCCAAGTTTCTTGGAATGCCCAGATGTCAACTGCATTGATTGATAATGACCAATCTGCTAGGCCAGCCTTAGATTCCAGCCCAGCAATGTTCCAAGAAGCAATAGCCATAGGTTTCCTCAATCCTGAGTTTATCAAGCATCCAAGAGGGGCTGTTGGCTCAGCTAGGGGGCTACCTGTATTCATTGTGGACGGGGTGGAAATCCGAATTGGGGCAACGAACTCTGATGAGTTAACTTGGTGGACTACATAGGGCCCTACATTGATTCCGGTACCACCCTCCACAAGAATCCCCGAGTCACCCGACCCCTGTCAATCTGTATCTTCTAAAGAAGACAAGACCTCAAAGCGATTATTAAGCTCAATTGAGGGGTTTGGTCTGTGGTCATCTCCCTTGTAGAGTCAAACGCCCCTAGGTCTTGGTGCCATATCCTGGTTATAGAAATGTGGCCTCTCATAGTACTGTGACACTCTCTGCTCTTTTCATTATATCTCCTGTCTGCAAGTCACCCTCACTGTCCTCACTTCTGGGGCACGCCTCTCGCGATGCCCCCTCATCTGTACCAGCCTCCTGGGTTCCTCTGCCCCTTCAGTGCTGTGGCCTCTCTCTGTCTCATAACACTGGCGCAATGCCTCCTCATCTGTACCAGCCCCCTGGGGTCCTCTGCCCCTTCAGTGTTGTGGCCTCTCTCGATCCCATGACCCTGTCGCGATGCCCTCTCATCTCTGCCAGCCTCCTGGGGACCTCCGTCCCTTCAGTGCTGTGGCCTCTCTCGGTCCCATGACTCTGGCACGATGCCCCCTCATCTCTGCCAGCCCCCTGGGGGTCATCTGCCCCTTCAGTGCTGTGGCCTCTCTCGGTCTCATGACATTGGTGCGATGCCCTCTCATCACTGCCAGCCTCCTGGGAACCTCCACCCCTTCAGTGCTGTTGTCTCTCTCGGTCCCATGACCCTGGCGCGAGGCCCCCTTATCTGTACCAGCCTCCTGGAGTCCTCTGCCCCTTCAGTGCTGTGGCCTCTCTCGCTCTCCTGACACTGGCACGATGCCCCCTCATCTCTGCCACCCTCCTGGGGTCCTTTGCCCCTTCAGTGCTGTGGCCTCTCTCGGTCTCATGACACTGGCGTGATGCCCCCTCCTCTCTGCCACCCTCCTGGGGTCCTTTGCCCCTTCAGTGCTGGGGCATCTCTCGGTCCCATTACACTGGCGCGATTAACCCTCATCTCTGCCAGCCCCCTGGGGTCCTCTGCCCCTTCAGTGCTGTGGCCTCTCTCGGTCCCATGCCCCTTGCGCGATGCCCCCTCATCTGTGCCAGCCTCGTGGGATCCTCTGCTCCTTCAGTGCTGTGGCCTTTCTCGGTCCCATGCCTCTGCGCGATGCCCCCTCATCTGTGCCAGCGTCCTGGGGTCCTCTTCCCCTTCAGTGCTGTGGCCTCTCTGTCTCATGACACTGGCGCGATGCCCCTCATCTCTGCCAGCCTCCTGGGGTCCTCTGCCCTTCAGTGTTGTGGCCTCTCTCGGTCTAATGACACTGGCGCGATGCCCCCTCATCTCTGCCAGCCTCCTGAAGTCCTCTGCTCCTTCAGTGCTGTGGCCTCTCTCGGTGCCATGCCCCTGGTGCGATGCCCCCTCATCTCTGCCAGCCCCCTGGGGTCCTCTGCCCCTTCAGTGCTGTGGCTTATCTTGGTCTCATGACACTGGCGCGATGCCCCCGTGTCTGTGCCAGCCTCCTGGTGTCCTCTGCCCCTTCAGTGCTGTGGCCTCTCTCGGTCCCATGACACTGGCGCGATGCCCCCTCATCTGTGCCAGCCCCGTGGGGTCATCCGCCCCTTCAGTGCTGTGGCCTCTCTCGGTCCCATGACATTGGCGTGATGGCCCCTCATCTGTGCCAGCCTCCTGGGGTCCTCTGCCCCTTCAGTGCTGTGGCCTCTCTCGGTCCCATGACATTGGCGTGATGGCCCCTCATCTGTGCCAGCCTCCTGGGGTCCTCTGCCCCTTGCTTCTCTCTCTTGCCTCTCTCTCCTCTCTAGTACTACTCTTGCTGCCCTCTGCTCTATGTGTCCTCCTTCCCTTTACTTCCCTGTGCCCCCATCTCTGTCTCTTCCCCCTCCCTGCACCTCTTCTCCGTGCCTGCAGGGCTGGCCTCCCCCGTGGCAATCTTCAAAGCAAGGTAAGTCTAATTAATGAGAATGAAACGTATAATTAATTACACTTTTATATTTTAAACAAATGTAAATTAATGTTCCTAGGGCAGTCCTTTAATGGGCGCAGTAATGCAATGTTTGCAGTTTTATTGCTGCTAACGACAGCAAGTTTTGTACAAAGAGAACATGTTTTACTTTCTTCTTGGTCTTGTCTTCTTTGATTTCACAGTTCCTGCCTCTCTCTGCTGTTCCTGTAGCCATGGCCAGCTCCCCAGGTGCCCTCTTTTCTGCAGTCTGTGACATGGGGTCTGTGTTGAGAAGTGGTGAGACCAGTGTGGGGGACAGGGGGTTGCCAAGTGCAGGTCAGAGTTCCCGCCTCTCTCTGGCCCCTCTGTTCCTCCAGCCATGGCCAGCCCTCAGGTGCCTTCTCTCCTGCAGTCTGTGACTTGGAGCCTGTGTTGGGAAGCAGTGAGACCAGTGGGGGGACAGGGGGTGGTAAAGTGCAGGTCAGAGTTCCTACCTCTCTCTCTGGCCCCTCTGTTCCTCCAGCCATGGCCAGCCCTCAGGTGCCTTCTCTCCTGCAGTCTGTGACTTGGAGCCTGTGTTGGGAAGCAGTGAGACCAGTGGGGGGACAGGGGGTGGTAAAGTGCAGGTCTGAGTTCCTACCTCTGTTTCTGACTCCTCTGTCCCTCCAGCCATGGCCAGCCCTCAGGTGCCTTCTCTCCTGCAGTCCTTGGCATGGAGCCTGTGTTGGGAAGCAGTGAGACCAGTGGGGGGACAGGGGGTGGTAAAGTGCAGGTCAGGGTTCCAACCTCTCTCTGGCTCCTCTGTTCCTCCAGCCGTGGCCACCCCTCAGGTGCCTTCTCTCCTGCAGTCCTTGGCATGGGGTCTGTGTTGGGAAGCAGTGAGACCAGTGGGGGGACAGGGGGTGGTAAAGTGCAGGTCAGGGTTCCAACCTCTCTCTGGCTCCTCTGTTCCTCCAGCCGTGGCCACCCCTCAGGTGCCTTCTCTCCTGCAGTCTGTGACATGGGGCCTGTGTTGGGAAGCAGTGAGACCAGTGTGGGGGACAGGGGGTGGTAAAGTGCAGGTCAGGGTTCCAACCTCTCTCTGGCTCCTCTGTTCCTCCAGCCGTGGCCAGCCCTCAGTGCCTTCTCTCCTGCAGTCCTTGGCATGGGGTCTGTGTTGGGAAGCAGTGAGACCAGTGGGGGGACAGGGGGTGGTAAAGTGCAGGTCAGAGTTCCTACCTCTCTCTCTGGCCCCTCTGTTCCTCCAGCCATGGCCAGCCCTCAGGTGCCTTCTCTCCTGCAGTCTGTGACTTGGAGCCTGTGTTGGGAAGCAGTGAGACCAGTGGGGGGACAGGGGGTGGTAAAGTGCAGGTCTGAGTTCCTACCTCTGTTTCTGACTCCTCTGTCCCTCCAGCCATGGCCAGCCCTCAGGTGCCTTCTCTCCTGCAGTCCTTGGCATGGAGCCTGTGTTGGGAAGCAGTGAGACCAGTGGGGGGACAGGGGGTGGTAAAGTGCAGGTCAGGGTTCCAACCTCTCTCTGGCTCCTCTGTTCCTCCAGCCGTGGCCAGCCCTCAGTGCCTTCTCTCCTGCAGTCCTTGGCATGGGGTCTGTGTTGGGAAGCAGTGAGACCAGTGGGGGGACAGGGGGTGGTAAAGTGCAGGTCAGGGTTCCAACCTCTCTCTGGCTCCTCTGTTCCTCCAGCCGTGGCCACCCCTCAGGTGCCTTCTCTCCTGCAGTCCTTGGCATGGAGCCTGTGTTGGGAAGCAGTGAGACCAGTGGGGGGACAGGGGGTGGTAAAGTGCAGGTCAGGGTTCCAACCTCTCTCTGGCTCCTCTGTTCCTCCAGCCGTGGCCAGCCCTCAGTGCCTTCTCTCCTGCAGTCCTTGGCATGGGGTCTGTGTTGGGAAGCAGTGAGACCAGTGGGGGGACAGGGGGTGGTAAAGTGCAGGTCAGGGTTCCAACCTCTCTCTGGCTCCTCTGTTCCTCCAGCCGTGGCCACCCCTCAGGTGCCTTCTCTCCTGCAGTCCTTGGCATGGAGCCTGTGTTGAGAAGCGGTGAGACCAGTGCACCGTGAGAGGGGGGTGGAAAGTGCAGGTCAAGGTTTCATGGCCACGACCCTCTGGGAGGCATCAGATCTAGTGTGTGCGCTGCAGGACAGGTGGGCACCAAGCCTGGCACCATCAGAGCCCTGGGTGGCAGACCCCGGTGATGCCTGGGCTTGGAATCACTCCACCCATAGCGTCCCCTTCAGCGTGGAGGGAAGAGCCTAGCAGGTGCGGGTCTAGCGACACTATGTGGAGGTCACGTTGAGGGGTGATCGAATGGACTGTGAGGGTCACCCCAAAATAGGGTGATTCTAGTCGATGGCGAATGGTGTCTGTAAATTGCCCACAGTGCCACAAACAAATGACCCTGTGTGATAAGGTGTCTTTGACATGTGGCTTGAAGTTTAGTGGTCTGTGAACACCACCCCATATCAAAAAGAGTCCTACTTGTGAAAGAGACCAACATTGGTTAGAATTGGCTGCCCACTGTTTTAATATGTTTATGTGTTGCTTTTCCCCCATTTTACTTTATTGTTTCCTTTTAGTTGGCAGTACTTTCCTCTGGAGGGGAAGCCTTGTAGTAGGGAGGGGAGTTGCAGGGCTCCAGTTTGTATTTTAATTGCCCTTCGGTTTTGGGTGTGTCTTCATGCCCACAGACACGCCCCCTTTTAGGAGGAGGCCTTTTTGTTGTTTTAAGTTTAATAAGCTTTTATTGAATAATAAGAATTGCAAGACAACAAGCCATGAATTTGGTATATAACTGTAAAATAGCAAAGCAGGAATGATTCGCAATAACACAGAATAGAAAGTTTTTTTCAGTTTGATAATATCACAGGGAAGGAGGAAGAGTAAAGGAGGGAACAAAATACGAGTCTGCAACTGAAGATTAAATAAAAGTAAAAAAAAGTCTCGAACTGTAAAGAAATAATTAGAATAGCTAACAAACAATGCATTAATGAAAAATAATATATAGGAAAAAGAAGAGACAATAATAATTTATCGGGGTTGAAACTTTACAGAACGTTTGCGTAATGCACGAGTAACTGTAACTTTATTTAAATAATTAGTTAATAGTGACCAAAATAGATCTCTATTAACAAATGGTTTAAAGAGGAGGCAAAAGCAATATCCAGTCTGTAATAATGACAAACATTATTCCACCAGGGTTTAACTGAGAGTTTAGTTGAGAATTTCTAATTTAGTGAAATTTTCTGAAAGGTTAAAGCCAGCAAAAAAGTCCAATAGACTCTTCTTTTCATGTAAGAGTAAACTCAACGACTCTGATAAACGTCCTGTAAAAAGAATAATATTCGATAAGGGACTATGTAGATTAAAAAATAAGTGAGACACAAGACCAAATATTCTTCCAAAAAAAGGACAGCAGGGCAGGAAAACAGGAGGTGCATCAAGTCTGCCAAGGGAGCAAGACAAGACCAACAGGCCGTGTTATCAGTGTATGTGACATGAGCTATGGACAGGAGAGTAAAACATAGTCTATGGTATAAAAAAACATGGACTGAGTGGCGGAGACAGATCTAGAGATCTTCAATGATCTGGTCCAGATCTTGTCTCAAAAATCAATGCTCCAAACACAGCCCAAATCCGGCTCCCATGTGCGTTCCAAGTTAGATTTAAGACGGTCGGAGTAAGGGTTTTGAAGGTGTTTATAGATCAGAGAATCCTTGGAAAGTACTGCCAAAATTCTGAGAAGCAGATCTTCTGTGGGAGTAAAATCATTTGAAGGAAGAGAATAAAAAACATCTAGAATTATTCCCACAAGAGTTGATAATTTATGCCAAAACGAGCAGGACACTTAAAGATATCCTGAAACTGAGGAAAAGAGCTAGGAGATATACCATCAAACAAGTCCTGAACCCAAACAATTCCCCTAAGTCTCCAGGATTTCCAATAAAGAGGTCTATAATTGATAGTAATGAGACGATTGTACCAAAGAGGAGAACGTAGAAAGGAATCCCCAGAAGTGATTTTTAACTGGCAATGAGACATTAATAATGAGCATGAGTGCCTAAACTACGGAAGAGAAGTGATATTTACTTTTGTAGTAAAGGGAAGGACTTCCTTTACAGAAAAAGGAGCAAGTAAGGACCGTTCAACAGTAACCTATAAAGGTCTAAAAGGGAAAGAGTCAGTATGAAGCCATTTAGAAGCCAATCTGAGACAGAAGGCTTTGTGATAGAGCCGAAAGTCAGGAAAATAAACTCCTCCATGGGATTTAGATTATAGAAGCTGTGATGGGGAAATCCTGGATTTCTTACTATTATTATTAAGAATTTAGAGAGGAGGGAGTCATTTGAAAAAAAAAAATGGACAGAATAATAATGGGAATCATAGAGAGAGTACATAATAAAATAGGAGTTGTCATTATTTTAATAGAATCAAGACATCACCACCAAGAGAGAAAAAAAGGGTTCCAGGAAGAGAGAAGTTTAGAGATACGGTCCAGCCCTTCCTTCATATTGATTTTAACTGAATCCAAAATAGAATTATTAAACCAAATACTTAGATACTTGATTTTAGAACTATTCCAACAGAATTCATTAAATTCAAAATTATGTTTTAGACAAAATTCAGTGATGGCAGAATTGATCTTATAACCTGAAACTAGGGAGAAATCTGAGATTTCTTGCAAAAGAGGAGGGATAGAGCTT
Source organism: Triturus cristatus (assembly GCF_964204655.1). Taxonomy (NCBI): domain Eukaryota; kingdom Metazoa; phylum Chordata; class Amphibia; order Caudata; family Salamandridae; genus Triturus; species Triturus cristatus. The sequence goes on along the minus strand of NC_140583.1, from coordinate 27,640,826 downwards.
TCAGGATGAGATATGAAAAGTAAAATGTCATCCACATAGGCAGATATCTTCAAATGTGGCTTACTGTAGGTAAATCTAGAGATAGAGGTACTCTGGCTGATATGGGATAAAAAGGGTTCAAGTGATAAAATGAATAGAAGAAGAGATAAGGGGCAGCCCTGTTGCAAAGGAAAGAATTGAGAGATAAGACCATTAACGACGACAGAAGCTGTAGGATCGAGCGCAACAAGGAGAGAAGAGAAATAAATGTAGGACCAAAACCATTCCAATGAAGAGCTTTAAATAAAAAGGACCAATCTACCCTATCGAAAGCTATCTCTGCATCAATAGAGACTGCAGCTAAAGAGTAAGAAAGAGTAGAGGCCTTGTTCAGAACTTTTAAGGATAATCTGGAATTATCAGAAGTAAGTCTGCCTTTAACGAAGCCACACTGTTCTAGACCAATTAGATTTGGTAGAAGAAGTTCAAGGCGTAAAGCAAGCAATTTAGCAAACATTTTATAATCCACATTTACCAGAGAAAGAGGGCGATAATTCTTACAATGTGTAGGGTCCCTCCCCACCATCTTTATGAATTAAACATATTGTAGCTTATAAAAGAAAAGTGCCATCCACCTTGCCTATAGAAGAAAAGTATTGAAAGAGCTGCAAGAGTTTTGGAAGAAGTAGACTAGAGAAATATAAATAAAATTCTACGGTAAAACTGTCTGGGCCCAGAGTTTTATATTTTTGTGAGGAGACTTAAAGATTGAGATAACTCCAGAATCGAAAAATCAGATTCAAAAGATGCAAAGTTAAGATTTACAGGAGAAGGGGATGGAACACGACTAAGATAGGTGTCAATAGGAGATATAGATGGGGAGGACTCTGGAGTATACAGAGTTTAAAAGAATTTCATAAATTCATCTAAAATGTCCTGGTCTTTAGAAAGGAGCTTTCTATCTGATGAATGAATGGAGTCTATCAATACGCACTCTTTCCAAGATTTGAGGTAATTAGCCAAACGTTTGCCAACTGTTTTTCGTCCGCCATAATGACGATTACTGGTACAAAGGAGAATAGAAGCATTAGCTGTAGTTATTTTGTTGAAATCAAGCTTCGCACGAACAAGTTCTTGTAAGGCAGAATCGGATGAAGAAGTGTAAAATGGGTGTTCTAGACGTTTAACATTGGCCAGTAGAATTTTATGCTGAGTAAGTAAGTGTCCTGGAAACAAAGTCTATGATAAAGCCACGGGTAGTGGCCTTAAATGCATTCCATATCAATGAAGGTGAAGCACCTGGATTTGCATTTAACTGTAAAAATTCCTCATCAAAGGAAATAAAAGAGGAAGAAAAGACCGGATTTTGCATACGAGAATTGTTAAATCGACATCTAGAGGAACCGGGATGTGATTGCAACAGATCGAAATCAGCAACAACTGGGGCTGGATCAGATATGACACTAGGTTAAATTGAGGAGGAAATACGGTTCTGGGTCAGGGATTTAGAAAGGAAGATGTAATCTAAAGGGGTCAGGGAGCCATATGGAGGAGAGAAGAAAGAAAATTCTGTTACATCTGGGTAACAAATTCTCCAAGCATCTACAAGATATATTTTCAGAAATGGTACTGTGGAATTGTTTATGGGTCTTGTGAGGGATAAAACAAACTTTAGATTGGCAGTGAAAAAATGGATCAATAACCTGGTCACAATCAACTCCTAGGACAGAGAATTCATAATTATATTGAATACTTGTTTTGTAATGTTAGGCCACAAAGATTAATCCGGTTAAGTCGGACTATAAACATTAAATACTGTTAACGATAAATTATCAATGAGCAGTTTAGCTAGTAAACATCTACCCTCCAAATCAGTTTCTTGAGAAATAACAGAACAGGTCAATTTCTTATGACATAAAATAATTACTCAATTTTTCTTAGTGGTTGTAGGAGACACTAAGACTAACCAACCCAATTCCGTTTAAGTTTAAAAGTTTCAGACTCCATCAAATGGGTATCTTGCAACAGTATTAAATCAGGATTGTATAAAGCTAAATACAGCAATATTCTCTGCCTCTTTATAGGGTTAATAAAACCTTTCACATTCCAGGATATAACTCTGAATGTACCTACATTAAACTAGGTAGTATACAACACAATCAACAGTAATGGAAAGGGATGAATAAAGTAGAGGAGAAAGAAGCACATATGATGAAAAATACCATAAGGTCAATAACAAAAGACTTAAAGAAGGAGAATAGGAAAGAAGGAAAGGGAATGAGTGAGGGGATAAGAGAAGAAAGTAAACGTCAGACATAGAATGACAACTGTAGTATGTACCTTCAAGGAGAAACAAGCAAACAACATGGGCTGGCGACAAACAGTAAAGACGGCTCACCCAACAAAGGGGAACGTACCACGTCAGGAGATCAAGAAAGAATAGGGGACGGAAATGTAAGGACTCCGGATGATCTGTTATAATAACAAAAACAAAGAAAAGACAAATAAAGATGACTTAATACAAATATATCCAACAAAATGCAATCTGTAGGGAAAGAAAACAACTGAGGATTAGAGAAAAATTATCATGAGACAATCAAATCCTCAGAGACTGTCATAAAAAACGTCAAGTGATAGAAGAATGACCAGCTGTACCCATGGAAGTTGTAGAGTGTGAATGAAGACATTTTTGAAGCTCTGCGTGTCTTCAAAGGTGGAGTTGCGGTTCTGAAAAGTCACTTTAAACAAGCCTGGATGAAATAAACCATAGCACCCACCTAAGGTACGTAGAGCTTTACTGAGTTCAAGAAACTCCTTCCGGCATCTAACCGTTACTATAGACACATCTTGGGACAAGAACAATTTGGCACCAGACCAAATTAATTGTTTTTTACGTGTGGCTGCATTTAAAGCTTGCAAAAGGTCAGTAAATTTCAAAAATAGGAGGATTACGCCAAGGGGCTTTGAAGGGGCGAATGAAGAAGAGAGACGAGGACCCAGTCTATGGGCCCGTTGTATATTCAAAGACACTGATGCAGGAATGTCTATAAGCTTTGGAGAAAAGAGACAAAGAAGGTTACAGGGTCATCACCCTCAATACCCTCTGGAAGACCATAAAGGCGAATGTTATTGCCCCTAATTCTATTTTCAAGATCCTCAGCAGACTTCTTTAAGAGTGTAATATCCTTCTCCAGAGAGGACACCCTTGAAGAGACATCTTGATAATCACTGATGGGCTGTTCCACAACGGGCACCCTGGAGTCAAGTGAAGACCACTTAGTATACAAAACTTGTAAACATGCATTGGTTTCCTCAATAAATGGTCTCAAAGCACGTATTTCATCCTAGACAGTGTCTAAAGAAACAGGTGAAGTAGATTTCGGTGGAGAAGGGGGCTCTTGTTGATGCAGAAGAAGCCAAATGCATTTTTGATGGCGCAATAGGCGTTGTTTTGGTAACGACAGAATGGCCCATCTTGTCAGAATTATGCAAATCAGCCATAGAGTTTGTAAAGGAAGCAGAACACGACACAGGCAAACCAGCAGTAATCCTTTCATTAGAGTGTAGTAAATGTTTGGATCTGCCCATGTGTAAAGCAAAGACTTTTAACCCAGTATTAGTATAGGGCATCAATAAAAGCGCCTTTGAATTAAATATGGAAATACAAAAAAAAGTCCAGTGCGGAAGGTTATTAAATATAACTAGAGGAAAAAATAGTACCATAATACATTTCCATAGTTGAAATGAATTCCTTTAGTCAGGAGAAAAAACAAAATGGCAGCCGAAATGCAGCAGTCCCTGTCACTCGACGTACCACACAGCCAGAAGCAGGGAGGAGAAACCAGAGGACAGCCTCCCGTGCAGGAGGAATTCCGCTGTAGAATAAGCCCCATTGAAGCAGCGGAGCAGCTCTGGAACCGCCGTAAACAGAGACGTCCCTCCCGACACAGCTCGGAGCTCTGAACTCTGGCAGCCATCTTGAGAGGCCTTGCACGCCACTATTTTAACATGGAAGGTGTGTGTGCGCGCTGGCGTTTGTTCCTATGAGTAGTGTGCACATGCTGCTACATTGTTGCACTTTATGTTCCTTGTAATCGGTTAGCCTGGCTCCACTGGCTTTGGGAGCCATCTTGGAAGTGGCTGCCCACTATTTTAATTTGTTTAAGTGTTGTTTTTCCCCCTTTTATTTCATGATTTCATCTTGGTTGCCACTACTTTCTTCTGGAGGGGAAGCCTTTCAATAGGGATGGGAGTTGCTGGGCTCCAGTTTCTATTTCAGGTGCCCTTTAGTGTTGGTCATGTCTTCACGCCCACAGCAATTCCCCCTTTTAGGAAGTGGGCTATTTTAAAATGGATGGTGCTGTGCATCCAGGGGACACCTGCAGCCTGGTGTGCCGCTGGCGCTCCTTAAAGGCAGGCCCGTCTGCACCATTCCATGCCGGAACAGCGCCAAGTACCAGGACCCCTGGCCTTTTTAGATGAGCAGTCCCATCTGCTACACCAGGAAGCACCAGGATTGTCGAGCGGCCAGGCCTTCCTCATGCAGTTATTCTTTGAATCCGAATAACATGGAGGCATGCTGCAAACACTTTTTGGTGTCTGCCCCCTCCGCCACGGTTAACGAGGTAAATCAGCCACAACACTTGCACAAATTGTAGATCATTAGCAAAGGATAAACTCGATGTCTATGATTTTATTGAGGAACACTCTCCTGATTACCCGTTTCTGAGAGAGACATGGCTAAAAGAAGACTCTGTCCCTGATATTTTGCAAGCTATCCCTCAAAGATATGATACTGACAGAAAAGGGCCAGACAGGAGCTATCCCTCAAAGATATGATATTTACAGAAAAGGGCAGGACAGGAGCTGTCACTCAAGGATATGATACTGTCAGAAAAGGGCAGGACAGGAGCTGTCCCTCAAGGATATGATATTGTCAGAAAAGGGCAGCACAGGAGCTGTCCCTCAAGGATATGATACTGTCAGAAAAGGGCAGGACAGGAGCTGTCCCTCATGGATATGATACTGTCAGAAAAGGGCAGGACAGGAGCTGTCCCTCATGGATATGATACTGTCAGAAAAGGGCAGGACAGGAGCTGTCCCTCAAGGATATGATAATTTGAGAAAAGGGCAGGACAGGAGCTGTCCCTCATGGATATGATACTGTCAGAAAAGGGCAGGACAGGAGCTGTCCCTCAAGGATATGATATTGTGAGAAAAGGGCAGGACAGGAGCTATCCCTCAAGGATATGATATTGTCAGAAAAGGGCAGGACAGGAGCTATCCCTCATGGATATGATACTGTCAGAAAAGGGCAGGACAGGAGCTGTCCCTCAAGGCTATGATATTGTCAGAAAAGGTCAGGACAGGAGCTGTCCCTCAAGGATATGATATTGTGAGAAAAGGTCAGGACAGGAGCTGTCCCTCAAGGATATGATATTGTGAGAAAAGGGCAGGACAGGAGCTGTCCGTCAAGGATATGATACTGTCAGAAAAGGGCAGGACATGAGCTGTCCCTCAAGGATATGATACTGTCAGAAAAGGGCAGGACAGGAACTATCTCTCAAGGATATGATACTGTCAGAAAAGGGCAGGACAGGAACTGTCCCTCATGGATATGATACTGTCAGAAAAGGGCAGGACAGGAGCTATACCTCAAGGATATGATAATGTGAGAAAAGGGCAGGACAGGAGCTATCCCTCAAGGATATGATATTGTCAGAAAAGGGCAGGACAGGAGCTGTCCCTCATGGATATGATAATGTCAGAAAAGGGCAGGACAGGAGCTGTCCCTCAAGGATATGATATTGTGAGAAAAGGGCAGGACAGGAGCTGTCCCTCGAGGATATGATGCTGTCAGAAAAGGGCAGGACAGGAGCTGTCCCTCATGGATATGATACTGTCAGAAAAGGGCAGGACAGGATCTATCCCTCAAGGATATGATATTTTCAGAAAAGGGCAGGACAGGAGCTATCCCTCATGGATATGATACTGTCACAAAAGGGCAGGACAGGAGCTGTCTGTCAAGGATATGATATTGTGAGAAAAGGGCAGGACAGGAGCTGTCCCTCGAGGATATGATACTGTCAGAAAAGGGCAGGACAGGAGCTGTCCCTCAAGGATATGACATTGACAGACAAGGGCCAGACAGGAGCTGTCCCTCAAGGATATGATATTGTCAGACAAGGACAAGATGGGACTGTGATGGTCTTTGGGCAAGGGCTACATTGCAGTGGCGGTTTCTTCATTTGGGCAGGGGAGCGTCGTCCCCCTGCCCGCTGCGAGTCTCACAGGAAAAATAAAATGGCAATGAAAAGATTTCATAGCCATTTCATTTTTCTGACGAGTGCACTCACCGCACTGCAGCAGCGCCAGCCCAGAGACATGCGGGCGTGTCCTCTGCTGCCAGTCCAGGAGCAGCGGCTGGTTGGATGCTTCAAAGTCCACATATCACTTTGGATGGCGCTCTTGTGCAGACCAAAGTGACATGCGCACTCTGAAGCTCTCCACCTAGCTGTCTTAGACAGCTAGGTTAACACCAAGCACAGGCCTGCAGACCGTGAAGGAGCATCCAGCCAGCCGGCTCCATCCAATCCTGGTGCTGCTCTCACCGCATGAGAACAGCGCCAGGATTGGTTAGGGGAGTTGGCTGGGCCCATGCTGCAGGAGAGCGGAGAAGAGTCAGCCAGTTAAGTGATTTTTTTTCTATTTTCTTTTGCTCCTGCCCTCTATTTGCATCTGTCCCCCCCCACCCCCACTCCCGCCCCCCAAAAGTCCTCGTAGCTGGCAGCCACCTCTGCTACATTTCTCCCTTTCTGAGTTATCAATAGATGGATGCACAGCATCCTTTTTTGGCTTTTACAAAACCCTCCATTCTCAGGTCCTGATCTATGGTCCGCCGGCTCACGGTTTAACGTTATCATTCCTCTGATAGATACATTATCGCCTCTGCACATCAGTGACCATCTTTTTTGGAGATAGGGAGTTTTGACTTACAGTTTGAAAATGTCAGCTTCCCTGGAGTGAATTCTTTACTAGGGTCCCTGGAGAGCTTGCAGCTCATGTAATGAGTTCACATTCCCAAACATAGGTTAGGTCACACTCTACACCCTGTGTTTCCTAAACTTGAGATGCAGCACGGCTTCCTCTGAGCTGCTCGGGCCATCTCACCATTCCCATCTTTATGGAGCTCAGGGGGGTGTTGGTGGACCATGACTCCATAACAACCTGGTCGCATCAGTGTCCAAAGGGACTCCTGTGAGGGTTTGCCAAGCACTTGAGAAAAGCATCCCATCTTAGATAAGTGCGCAGATAAGGCCAGTAAAGAAACTCATGGCTGGACCAGAGGAGCATTAGATCCCATTGCCCCTCTCACGACGCAGGCTTCGTGTAGGCAAAGGCCTTCGGCGAGTTGGTTTAAGAAAGACCTATTGGCCATGCAGAAGAAATGCAAGCCTCTTGAGGGCCTTTGGCCCAATGCTTATCATCCTTTGTATAGAGCGGACTACGACACTGCTCTAAAAACCACCATCATTGCATTAAACAATCTCGCCGAGGCTTCTGTGCCACTAATACTTACTAGAGAGATTGTCTCTATATTTCCATCGCTCACCTCACTGGCTCCAGTTTCCTCTTCCACCTCGTTATTGGTCTAGAGATGCAATGCCTTAACCTCCTTCTTTCCTCAAGAATTGTTTACATCTCTGCCTCTCTCAATACTAAAGCCAGAAGCTCTCCAAGCCAGACTGCGTGGTTCAACACATCTGAGGATAGCTCTAGGCTTTTGAAATTCAATGCCATTGAACCGGCTGAGATGGCTACACCATGGTCCTCGGTGAAATCGGTCTCTCCCTTAGACCCAGTATCCCCCTTTATTCTAGAGCATGGCTCTGTGGTGGTCCAGCCTGTTCTGTGTGATTCGAGAAGTCATTCCCTAGCTTCTAGTATGTTCCCCAGAGATGGAAACATGCTAAGGTAGTTCCACTCCTGAAAAAAACCCTGCTTGATCTTTTGAAACCTGAGAATTACCCTTCAATCTCTCTTTTACCTTTGTTCTTTCAAATCATTGAAACATGTGAATAAACTTCTTTCCAACTTCATTGAATGCAATAATCTAGTTCACAGCACCCAGTCGTGGTTTCATCCATGAATCATAAACAACCTGAGTTATCAGGTAAAATAACCTAGCTTCAGATACTTAGGGTGTCGGAAATTAATTTAGTTCTGAAAATCACCAGAAAAGCAAGAACTGTTCTTTTCTTGAGTCCCCTCACTCACCAGGCTTTCCCCACGGTGACATGCTTCATCATTGGGGTCCTCCCAGTCCTCTACGGACTGAGGCTGAGGCGTGCTGCGACTTGCGGATTACGTAGGAGCACTGTAGTACCAATTATGTGTAGTGCGGGAAAGGTGTAGTGGAGTGGGGTATAGTGAGTATTAAAATAATTAACTAGTGGGTCAAATAATTTTATTCTTGCTCCTAGCTAAAAAGATTAAAAACGGGGTAATATGCTAAAGGCCCTAGCTATAATGAGATAGGTGTACCTAGCATATAGTCAACCAGTTTCGAGCTTCCCCCAGCTCTTCCTCAGGACTGCGGTGCAATGTATGCGGTCCGTGAGGGATTTTCCCTACAGGTGAACAAGAGTGTGTTTGTCCACGTACAAGTGTACGAGATGTCCACACCCCCCTCCGAGACCATGGGGCACATTGTTGTTTCCTAAAATATACTACCTACATTTATTAAACGTATGTATTTTCTAACGCATGCTTATTAGTTGCAGCGTCTCACATTCTTTGCACCCTAATGAGGTCGACTAGGAGTGGTTTTTGCACAGGGCTGGTCCCTGTGTAGTCCTGAGGAAGAGCTGGGGGAAGCTCGAAACTGGTTGACTATATGCTAGGTACACCTATCTCATTATAGCTAGGGCCTTTAGCATATTACCCCGTTTTTAATCTTTTTAGCTAGGAGCAAGAATAAAATTATTTGGCCCACTAGGTAATTATTTTAATACTCACTATACCCCACTCCACTACACCTTTCCCGCACTACACATAATTGGTACTACAGTGCTCCTACGTAATCCGCAAGTCGCAGCACGCCTTAGTCCGTAGAGGACTGGGAGGACCCCAATGATGAAGCATGTCACCGCGGGGAAACCCTGGTGAGTGAGGGGACTCAAGAAAAGAACATTTCTTCCTTTTCTGGTGATTTTCAGAACTAAATTAATTTCTGACACCCTAAGTATCTGAAGCTAGGTTCTTTTACCTGATAACTCAGGTTGTTTATGATTCATGTACTTTTGGAGGGTGAACCTAGTCTTTTACCTCTAATTCCCCCCTATATTTTGATAACAGTGGTTTCATCCATCCCACAACAATGAATCCGCCTTGCTCCTAGCTACTGAGTCCGTGCGCCTGATCTTGGATGCAGGTGATTCTGTGGCGGTCATAATATTGGATCTGATGGCGCTTCCGACACAGCATCCCACAATATCTTATTAGAAAAATTGGAAAATGGCATTTGCGATCAGGCCCTGCTGTGGCCCTCCCCTTTTTTACAGGGTCGAACTTTTCATGCTTCCCAAAAACTGTTTCATTCTGAGGCGCTCCCGTTGCATCAAGGAATGCCTCGGGGGTCCTCCCCGGGCCCAACTGTCTTTAATATCTATGTCCGGATTGCATGTTGGAACAACGAGTTCTTCAACGACGACTCCCTAAACAACGCGGTCCTAGTATGACTGTTTCTCAACCATGTTTTTTTTACCACGCATTCCTTTACCACGACTTTTCGTGGTAAAGGAATGGATGGTAAACCCACCCCGTAAAAACTAAACCAAACCCCTCCCAATTCCTAAAAACTACCCTGCACCCCCCTACCTCCCACCCTCTAAAAACTTACACGAACACCCCAACCTCTTAGTATTGACCCTGAACCCCTCCCATCCCCTAAAAACTAACACAAATCCCACCCACCCCCTAAAAACTATCACTAACCCCCGACCCCCTAAAAACTAACACAAACCCTCACCCCCTAAATACTAACACGATCCGACTCCAACCCCTTAAAAACTATCACAAACCCCTCCCACCCCCTAAAAACTAACTCAAACCCTCACCCCTAAAAACTAGCACAAACCCCTTCCACCCCCTAAAAACGAACTGAAACCCCTCCCACCCCCTAAAAACTAACCTGAACCCCCCTAATAAACGAACATGAAACCCCCATCCCCATGAACCCCTCCCACCCCAAAAAAAACAACACAAAACCCCCCTCCACCCCCAAACCCCTCTTACCTGTTCCTATCTGACGCTCCTCTGAATTCCGCCCTGCACAAACACTAGACCGACTTAGCCTTAACCATGCACATGCGAGGTTTAGGCTAAGTTGTTGTTCGGGCAAGTCGTCGTTCGGCTTACGTGACTCCGGAACTCTTTGTTCCGGAACTCATTGTTCCGGAGTCGTTGTTCAGGATGTTCCCCCTATGTCCGTCCTTTGACTGAAGTCATCGAACGCTTTGGTTTCACTATCGTTTCGTACGAGGATGATACTCAGCTTATCATCACTCTCAAAATAGCAGTAACACCGCTTCCCAGCTGTGCTCGTGCCTTTAGAAGTCGCCAGTTGGATGGATAACAATCACTTAAAATTGAATGCCAAAAAGACCAAAGTTCTGAATTTGGGCAATCAGCCCGATATCTGGCCCACTTCATGGTTGCACAATAGTAAAATGGCCGCTACGCTCTACTTATTTTATTTCTGCAATTTTATTTAGCACATGCATGGCCCGAAGGCCTCAGAGCAGCTTACTACAGTAGCAGGATGCAAGGGTACAGCAAGTTACAATTGCAATAATTGCGTTCAGACATTGCATCGGTAGCTGCGTCCAGGACAAAAGCTGCCGTTGGACAGGGACGGACATGGTTCAAGCATTGATTCGGATGGTGGGGACACACAATGAAGGTCGTTTGCCTCCTGGATAGAGTACTTAGGTATAGCTCAGGGTGATTAACCCAGGCGTCGGTCAAATAGGAGGAGCTTGAGGTCCTTTTTTGAAAGTGGCTATACAGGCTGTTAGGCGAAGGAGGGGAGGTAAGGTTAGGAGTTCCAGATTCTTGTGGCACTACAAGAGAATGACTGGCTCATGTACCGTTCTCAGATGAAGATTGGGGGGTTCCAGGAGCAGGGAATGGACATTTCTGGGGCCTCTATTTGCTCCAGAGGTTTTCAGCTTATCACCCTACAAAGGAGGGTGAAGAGGAGTGCAGCGCTCTGTGGGTAATGCAGGTGGTTTTGAATTGGGCCCGAGCTTCAATGAGAAGCCATTGGAGAGTTAGCGAGACCGGGGAAATGCGGTCACCTTTTTTGAGACCTAACACGAAGCGCGCTGCTGTGTGTAGAGGCGCTCTCAATGTGTCTAGATGTACTTTGGGTAGGCCTGAGAAAAGGACAATTCCTTAATCTAGTCTGGATAGGATGAGGGACAGCACCACGGTTTTGAGGTCTTGTTCCGGGATCAGTTGTCTGGCGCCCACAGCTGCCTGAATTGATGTTGAGTGCTTTTTTTTAATATAACTTTTTATTGATGAAAGTGTAGTGATCTTACAAATATCACAGTACTTGAACACAGAATATACAAAAACTATATTTTGGGAGGTACATTTTTCCACCATTTATTGAAGCACATTAAGCAGTCCGTATATCATTGTTTGATGTTGTGTGCTGCTGGCCATGGCTGTGATGTGGCTGTGGAGATTTAGATGATTGTCAAGGGTGATACCCAAAGATCTAGCACTACGGACAATGGCAGGTTAGCCATCCAGCATGGGAAAGTTGGCCATCCATTCCTGTACTGGGTTTTTGCTTTTGGAGGTGAGAACAAAAGAAATTCTGTTTTAGTTGGGTTGAGTTTTAGATGATGGTTAGACATCCAGTTTTGAATCTTTAGGAGAGTGATTGAAAGGAGGACAAGGTCTTCAGCAGAAGAGCTTTTCATGTATTTTTGAGAGTCCCTAAACCGAAAATTTAAAATCTCGGTATTTGGTTGAATCATAAACTGTCTTTCAATAACCAAGTCAACTCTTTAGCTGGAAAATGCTTTGAGTTGCTGGACATCCTTGGGAAAATCTTAGGATCTCTGCCAGTGTCAGCTCAGAAAAACCCAGCATTGATCACCTCCAGGCTGGACTATTGCGATGTCCTTTATCTTGGCCTCTCCCAATCGCGACTTAGAAGACTTCATCATGTTCAAAACTCGGCGCAACACGCCTCGTGTTGAATCTTCCCAAATCCTCTTCCATTGGAACGGGTCTGAGCAAAGTCCACTGGCTCCCAGTTAGGCAGAGAATTGGGTTCAAAGCTCTCGTCTACTGGTACAAGGCACTGTCTAATTCTGGCCCGCGCTATCTCCAGATACTGGTCAAACTTACGTGCCAGCGAGGCAGTTGAGAACATCCGAAGCCAAACTGGTCGTTGTTCATAAATGTAAAATAGTCAGGATCGGAGGCAGCTTTTTTACCTACCTGGCGCCGAGAGCTGGAACTCACTGCCTCAAACAATTCAGCAGGCTCCTTCCGGAGCCTCAAGACCCTTGGGTATTAGTGCGCGTTTCAAATTAAAATGTCATTTCTTTTAAGAAACGGCAAATATTTGTTTTTTTTGCATTTTTGGTTCTTAATTTTCTTAAAATTCTACGTGCACTTTCATCACGGGAGCGGAGTCTTAGCACTGGGACACGTTGTCTGAAGTCGCCGTGCGCTCTGCAAATTGTCTTATAATATTATTAGGATTTGTTGTTCGAATGTTGGTTCACCAGTTGGGGCAGATGCCGTCCTTCTCCCACTGTGCGCGCTTGAACCCGCGGCCTCCGCATGTCAATCAAAGTGAACCCAGTTGTTTAAAAGTAAAGAAGGCTTCAGCATGGTCCATCATGGAGGTCAACGCTCAGATGAAGTCATGTCCTGTGGAATGGCTGGTGATGTCACTTCCTGTGATCCTGCTGAAATGAGCAACCTCCACAGATACTGGAAGCTGTGCTTGTGATGCTCCTAATCTCAGGACAGAGAATCAACTTGGCCCACACCCCCCGGCAGAATGTCCAAGTGCCCGTCTCCAGAACTCTGTGCTCTCCGGTCCAGAAGCACACAGGGTCAGTGAGCACAGACTTACAAGTCCACGGGCCTGGGTGTGAAAGCACTTTGCATTCAGAGCAGCTGAACGGCGACCACCCCTGACCAGGACCTTCTAGGCCAGTTTGAAGGTCTGACAGCAAACTACAGAGCAGCCAGTCTGCAGTCCCTTGTGTGTGTTTATGTGTTCACAGTCTAGACAAGCAGGCTCAATCACAGGTTTCACAATGTACCTTGTTTGCAGTTTTCATTTCAATATTCTCAGTTGATTTGCCGTAATCTGATTTCTTTGGAGGTTGGGTCAGGTCATCAGACTGCAGTAACAGTCGAAGCCGACACCAGTTGTGGGTTTGTGACGCGTAAGAGATGCGCTTAGACCCAAGAAGGAAGACTTCCAGGCAATCCTGCCACAGAAGTCAATGCTACATCCAGTGGGACGGTCAGATGGTACCTTTGGCCTCAGAGCCTAGGCGTACCTAAGAATTCTGGTATCGTCTGTGGTATCTACAGCTGGAAGGTCCTTGCCCTGAACTCAGCCTTAAAGCCCACTTCATGAGTGTCATAGTCTGCACAGTCAGGCAAGAGTTTGTTGGAGAGCTCTCTGGTAAGTCAGTCATGCACGTCCCATGCCCCATTTCATGTCCCATTCACCTGCTCGCTGAATCTCCAGACTGAATCAACAGACTGGCTTGGGTCCATGTAGACCAGGATCGCGGGCTCTAACCTGCTGCATCAACAGTGGCTTGAGTCCATGTCTTCACCACGTCCTGTGACCACCACGACCTGTGAACACCGCGACCTGTGACCACCACGACCAGTGACCACCACAACCTGTGACAACCACGAACTGTGACCACCACAACCCTTGACCACCACAACCCTTGAACACCACGACCCTTGACCACTACGACCTGTGACCACCACAAGCTGTGACCACCACGACCTGTGACCACCACAACCCTTGAACACCACGACCTGTGACCGTCACGACCTGTGATGCAGACATAGGAGCCGAAACTGCACCACTGTGTTGCTGTCTTCTATGGGCAGATGCAGAACATCTGGGCTTCAGAGCATCTTTCAAGATTCGAGCAAACACCTGCAGCGACCAAAACCTGAAGTGAAGCGAGCAGAGATCGTTAGGACAACCCTCCTGCACGTAACGTTTGAAACCTGGAGTTTATTTAGCTCCCAGATGAAGAGCTGTTAGCTTGACTTGTCCATGACAGATGCTGCCAGGCAGGACCAATTACTGCTTCACGGTGGTTGGGTCTTCCTTTGAGACGAAAGAAGGCGTATGTCAATAATCCGGGCATTAGGGGAGCTTCGAAGTGTCATTCAACCAGGCTCTCGTACACGGAGGAGCCTCCAGCGGTGAAGAAGAGATGGGCTTATATCAGAGTCAGCGATTCACATGAGCCAGCGGGTTTTTTGCGACACCTTTATCTCAGAGTATCCGTGGTGGCACTGTCTACCCCATCCTGTGCCTCCTGCCCTCAGGCTCATCTGAGGAGCTGTGCAGTATCGCCATGGCAGCCATCACGGATGGAAGGTTTGTGCAAGAAGGAACCTGCTGCCCAGGTCAGACTGGCCTCTGCAACCACCCTTGGAGACGTTCGGCCGATGGTGCTCTGAGGAGGCGTGGGCGCTCCACAGGGTGCTGCCAGGTGCCCCCCCCCCCCCACCTTGAATGGTGTCAGGAGTGTGCACAGTTTGAGGTTACGGTAATCACTGGTGCTCTGCCAAGGCTGCCCGGGGGGGCCACGTAGGGGACCCTCGAACAGGGCGGCCGCCTTAGTGCCACAGGAAGGCACAGAAGTCTGCTGACAAGGCTCCCTGGGCTTAGGACCAGGGGGTCTTCCGGCCGGCCACTTCTGGCCATGGGAGGGGGACAGGGGTACAAAAGCCTTCCCCGTTAGTCCTACGGGCGGTTGTGGGCCTGAGCAACCGGGGGCTACCTGGAACGCTCCGCCCACCGTTGGGGGGGGGCGTGAGTAAGGGAGTGGACTGGCGGTCTACTGATGGGAATGGGTGGCCCCTCCCAATAATTGGTAACCACCGAATGGCAACGGCCACGGTGTAATTTGGCTCATCAGGCAGGCAGGCGGCGAGGGGCTGCCTGCCCTTGGATCGCCTGTAAGATAACACACCATCTTGGCATATTTGTTATGCAAATAAACCTGCAGCAATTTTCTTCACTAACAAGGTGTTGTGTGGTTTATTTATGTATTTTGCTGTATGATAACTGAGGACTGTTGCCGATATTGGCACTAAGACTGGTGAAGGGCATAAGATCACACACTCGTCAGGGGCTTCCAGGACAAAGATACAATGGCGATCACCCTGATATCTATCGGATTTCTCCCATGCACGCGCGCAGGGTGGTGCTGTGCCATAGTACCTCGGTTCGCAATGCTGCTTTCCTGTTCTGAACTCTGACCCGGTAGCACTTCTCTGTTGCTCTGAGGAAGATTGCTGCATATTTTGCATGTGTGGTTCCTAATTTTATCCAGATTGATTTCCTCAGGCTTTTTCTGGTGGAATCTGTCAGGAGGACACTGCAGAGTGTGGAGCTGATGCACAACTTGTATGCCAGTCTGCTGCAAACATGCATGGGTGCATGGATTGGAATGAGGGGCTGAGTAAAGTCCACATTTATAGAAGGCAGGGTTGGCTATGTGAACAGAGATGCGCCTAGCTCTGAATCACCATTATTGTGACCTTGCAGTGATGTAGGGTGTGAGTATGTCCTGTTGTGGTACAGTTGTATTTATGTAGTGCGTCATACTCCCAGAAGAGTACATAAGCGCACTGTGAGCGGGTAGCACGCTACTCCCGTGCATGCCAAATATGGAGCAGTGCGCGCTTGTCATGGAGTCTACTGGGACTCTTGACGTCATGCATCAGTAGCAGATATATGGTGGTGTGTGTAAATACAGTTCACACCACATAGAATACGGGGTTCGGAAAGTGCACAAGGAGGACGAGAGCTTCCCTTGGGAGCTGCAAACTCAGGGACTCGGGCAGTTCCGAGGTCCGGGAGTCCATGCTGTCAACCCCAGAGCAGCCTCTGTGGAAGGGGAAACCCGCATGCACCCCATTCACAGTACAAGGGGGTGTACAGCACCCACAACACACTGGGCTAAAGGCAACAACTGCCTGGCATCGCAAAGCAGATGGCGTATGGAAGACTGGGTCTCGAATAGAATCATTGCTAACACCTGATGGCAGAATAGACCCTTTTTCTTGCAGTTTCTAGTTGAATAATGCCTGTTGTTAGGAAGGAGTTCAAAGCATTAAGAAAGTCAGAGAAAACGATGTGTCTGCCGGATCTGCACTTTATGCCTCTGAAGGTTTAGGAAAGTGCTGTACAAACCACAGTACAACATAATATAGTATCCCTGGCTTCTCTGTTCCCTTCTGCTGGGATCCTGCATGCCCTGTCTTTTGTTGAAGTTAAGGTGTAGTGAAGTACCCCTGCTGTGTACTTGTAGATGTGCCTGGGTGTGATAACCGGGCCTTTCATCCATGTCGCTCTATCCCCAGGCACTTTATGGAGCCCACCGTGGCCCCGATTACAAGTTGCACGGTACGGGTGGGGGTGCAAACTCTGCACCAGTAACTACCAGTACTGTGCAGTAACTAGCCACCAGTACCATGCATTCACAGGTTAAACCTCATGAAAATGGAATTACTTCGTGGACCCAGATTTCCCTGGTGGTATTCACTGTGGTGGTCGTTTTCCCATGGGGATTCACGCATGCCTTTACCACCTGCCCGAAGCAGGTGGGAACAGTGTGTATGGGGCAGTGGTAAAGTGTGCGGACGGCTGCTGTGAGGTCAGGCGGAGGGATGGCGCGAGGAGGGTGAGTGGGGAGCGTTGGCTGGCAGGGGGAGGAGCATGTAATGCCAACCCCATGCCTTATCTGAGGGGTCATGGAGGGGTCCAAGCTACACTGTAGCCAAGGCCAGACTGGGAACCGAAACCGACTCTGGCCCCCGGGGGGGCTGAGGGGGTGCGGCCGAGCTGATGGCTTGGGCTGGTTTCGTCCAATTTTGTTACAGGGGGCCTGTTGGACAGGCCTCACAGACGGCTTGCTCCCTCCCCGCTCGACAGGGCCCGAACTCCGGCCCACCTGGCATATCCCCGCAACAAGCGCCTGTACTCTGTCTCCCGACGGACCCTCTGCCCTCGGACCCCTACTCATCACGGGGTCCAGCCCCACCGGCTTTCCCGGCCGGGTCAAGCCGCCATCTTGGGCCCTGCACCACGCGGCCGCATGGCCTCCCCTCGACCCTAACCCCGGGCCTGGCCGGCCCCGACATCCCGGCACCACCATCCACCCAGGAGGTGAGCGGACCACTTGGCAGGTCAATGGGAGAACGAAGTGTCAAGGGCTCTCCCCCGCCAGGTGCCGATCGCCCCCAGCTCCCCCAGGCACTGGCTCCACCCCCTGCTGGGTGTCTGGACACCTTCATCCCGGACCCTCCGACCTCCAAGTGCGAGGGTCCGGACATCAAAGGGCACCAGCCCTATAACTGAGGCAGCTCCGGAGCAGGAAGGCAGTTGTATCCTGGAGTCGAGAGACACCGAGTGAACTCAACCCTGACGGTCTACTGGCGCTGCCGTAGCCCGCTCTTGTGAACCATCGTCCTGCCTGCTGGCGCTGCCGCGGCCTTCTGCAACCTTCATCTTCCTGGGACCTGCTGGCGCTGCCGCGGCCCGTTGTAACGACCATCCTCACCGGGACCTGCTGGCGCTGCCGCGGACCGTATATCTTCCGGGGACCTGCTGGCGCTGCCGCGGCCCGTTGTATCGACCATCCACACCGGGACCTGCTGGCGCTGCCGCGGCCCATACCACCTAACCACCAAGCTCGAGGATTGTGAGCTCATCATCATCTCATCCGAACTACCTGATTGGTAAATAGACTGTCCCGCTACCCCCTTCCCTACCTTGCGAGACTCTAATCGAGGGGACCCCTGAGTCCAGACCTCCTTGTACCATTTAACCGTACCTTAAATAAGTGCTTATAAAGAACACTGAACCTTATCCGTGTGTGATATCTGTCTGTGGGGGGGAAGTTACTCGTCTGTACGATCGCTGGAGACGGCTCTCCCCGGAGACCTCTCCTCCTGACCCCGGCCGACCCTCCCGGTCCATCTACCTTTTCTAACATTGGTGGCCAGCGGCGCGATCCGAATCAACGCGTAATCGTACAGAGAGTAGCTCACCCCACGACAAAGCACGATGTCGACCAAAGATAGCAGCTCCACCGAGAAGTTCCAAATGGAGAAATTAGAAGAATACAACCACCGCGAACTGAGACAATTTTGCATAGAACTTGGCATTGCTACCACCGGCCTGAGTACCAAGGATGTTCTAAAGCGCGCTCTTGAGTCATGGACAGAAACTGGGGTCGCAGGACCCTCCGACCAAAGCAGCGTCACACCAGACCAAAACAGCATCACACCAGAGGGGAACACCACGGCTCCCGAGGAGCGGGGAACGGGCCTCTCACAGGAGGAGATACGAGAAAGAGACAGAGTCAGATTACACGAATTAGAGATGGCACGACTCAAGATGGATGGGGAACTCAAGTTAGCTGAACAGAAAATCAACCTCGAGCATATGCGGCTTCGAGAGGAACGAGAAGAAAAGCAGAGACAAAGAGAGCTGGAAGAGAAAAAAATAACGCTCGAGCACGAGCGCCGACTGGCGGAAATAGAACTGCGCAAACAGAATAAGGAACTGGGGGTGCCTGAGCGACCACACACCCCGGGGCCTATTGAGAAAAAAGTTCACATCCCCAAGGATGTGGTCCGCGAGTATGTCCGAGAAGACGACATACAACAGTGGTTTAAAGCCTATGAGATCGCAATGACCTCCCACCGGATCGACCGGAGTGATTGGGGAGCCGGACTTTGGGGGAGATTCATCAACGAGGGTCGCGATGCCCTGCTGCAGCTCCCCGATCACCAAATGTCGTCCTACGACCACATGAAGGCTGCCCTCCTCACCCGCTACGGCCTCACGCCCGAGATGTACCGCCAGAGGTTCAGAGATTGCACCCGGATCCCAGGTACAACTTGGGTGGAATACGTGAACTATTTCAGCCGGGCCTTCGAGGGTTGGATCAAGGGAAATCAGGTCACCACCTACGAACAACTCTTCAACCTTATGGTATGGGAGCACCTGTCGAACAACTGTTTCGTCGAGCTCAGGCAGCACCTACTCGACAGTAAGCTGACTGACCCCCGGCAGCTCGCCGCCGAAGCTGACCGGTGGGAAAGCACCCGAGTGGGCCGGAAAGGGCCACACGACCAGAACAGAAGCAACCAAGGCCAGCACCGTCCTCGGGGAGGAGGAGGGGGCCAGGGGCGAGGGAGAGACGCCTTACCAGCAACACCCGTGGCCAGCACCCCACCTCCGGCCGGCCGGGGCAACCCCCCGTTGCGGCCTGGGTACCGAGCCAACGTCACGTGCCACCGGTGCCAGCGACTAGGCCACTACGCCAACGATCCGAACTGCCCGCTAAACCAACCACCCAAGCCCCGCCAGGTAGCTGCCGCTGCCCTGGGGGAAGAGCAATCATCGGAGGGACCCGAGGAGTATGAGCCGGACCAGCAAGGGTGGGAACCGGCCGCCATGGTCCTGGCATGCTTAGGGGGAAGGGACATGGTTCCGCGGGCTCCCCTACCCGCCAACACCAGAAAATACGGTCAGTGGGTGACCATTAATGGACAGAGAGCCGAGGCCTTGCGTGACACCGGCGCCAGCGTGACGGCCGTCCGCTGTCACCTGGTGAAGCCCGAGCAGATCCTGCCGAACATTCTCTGCCCCGTCCGCTCGGCAGATAACTCTGAGAGCATGTGTAAGATGGCCTGCGTCCCGTTTGAATGGGGAGGGGTCTCCGGCCTACTGAAGGTGACGGTCCGGGACGATGCCCCCGTGGACTGCCTCCTGGGGAATGACCTCGAGAGTTCCCCGTGGGCCACCGTCGAGAGAAGAGAGCACTTGGGGATGTTGGGCCTCCCGGACTGGGCCTGCATAACCACCCGATCCATGGCCGCCCGTGCCGCCCCCCGATCAGAAGAAACCGAATGGCCAGCACCTCCGCCCCCGGTTGCCCCCGTAGAGGACAACGGCGAGTCCGACCTCCCGGACCCGACTACCGAAGAAGACGCGCAACACCAGGACCTTCCGGATCTGGCTCAGTGGCGGCAAGAAGGGGGGCCCACCCAAGAACAGTTCCGCCAGGAACAAAAGACCTGTCCCTCCCTCGAGGGACTCCGCCAACAAGCCAGCACCCAAACCGCCGGGGACACCACCGGAACCCACTGGGTCTACTGGGATAACGACCTGCTCTACAGCGAGCAAAGAATCGCCGAGCTGGGGGCCGGTCGAGTTCTGGTGGTACCGCTCCGCTTCCGAGACTTTCTGCTCAACCTAGCCCACGATGTCCCCCTGGCTGGACACCTGGGCCAGGACAAAACGTACAGTCGCCTGGTGACCCACTTTTTTTGGCCGAAAATGAGGAATGACGTCCTGAACCACTGCCGATCGTGCCTCACATGCCAAGCCAGCGGGAAGAGTGGCCGGAAGCTGAAGGCCCCTCTACAACCCTTCCCGGTGGTCACCACCCCGTTCGAGAGGGTGGGGATAGACATTGTGGGACCTCTGGACCCCCGCACGGCACAAGGACACAGGTTCATCTTGGTACTAGTGGACCATGCCACCCGCTACCCCGAGGCGGTGCCCCTACGGACAGTGACCGCTCCAGTGGTTGGCCGGGCCCTGATGGGGATCTTCTCCCGGGTAGGCTTCCCCCGAGAAGTCGTCAGCGACCGAGGCACGAATTTCATATCAAAATACATGAAGTCCCTCTGGCAACAATGCGGGGTCACCTACAGATTCACGACCCCCTATCACCCCCAAGGGAACGGACTAGTGGAGCGTTTTAACCGCACTCTCAAAGGGATGATTGGGGGATTGGAAGAACCTCTCCGTCGCCAGTGGGATGTACTGCTCCCGTGCCTCCTCTTCGCCTACCGGGAAGTTCCCCAGAAGTCCCTCGGTTTTAGCCCCTTTGAACTCCTATACGGACACCCTGTGCGAGGGCCCCTCAGCCTAGTCAAGGAAGGTTGGGAGATGGCCCCCCTAACGACCCCTCCAGACGTCTTCAAATACATCCTGGCCTTACGAAACCAGACCCGGCGCTTCAGGGAGATGGCCAAGGCGAACCTCGAGGCCAGCCAGGAGGACATGAAGAGGTGGTATGATCACAATGCCTCCTCCGTTGAATTCGAGCCTGGGCAGCAAGTATGGGTGATGTCCCCCACTGAACCATGTGCCCTGCAAGATAAGTGGACGGGGCCCTTCAAAGTGGTCGAGCGCAAAAGCCCCGTCACTTACCTCATCGACATGGGGTCCTCCCGGAACCCCCTTCGGGTCCTCCACACCAACCGGCTCAAACCGCACTTTGTGCGCTCCGAACTAAGCCTCTTGATGGCTACAGACAGTGGCACAGAAGAAGACTCCGAGCCCCTCCCGGATCTCCTGAAGACTCAGGAGAAGGACGGCTCCGTGGACGGGGTCCGGCTCTCTGACGCCCTCACTTCGGAGCAACGCCAGGACTGCCGGAACCTCCTGCTGCAGTTCGCTGCCCTGTTCTCCCTCACCCCCGGGGTCACCCCCTGGTGTTTGCACGACGTAGACACCGGGGACAGTCCCCCTGTCCGGCACCGGGCCTACCGCGTACCAGATCGGGTACGGGCCTGCATACAGGAGGAGGTGGCCAAGATGCTCACGATCGGGGTCATCGAGCCCTCGGACAGTCCCTGGGCCAGTCCGGTCGTATTAGTTCCCAAGGCCGCTGCCCCCGGCTCCGCTCCTGAACTGAGATTCTGCGTCGACTACCGGGGCTTGAACGCTGTCACCCGGACCGACGCTCATCCCATCCCCCGAGCAGACGAGCTGATCGACCGGCTGGGGGCCGCCCGCTACCTTAGTATCTTCGACCTAACGGCGGGCTACTGGCAGATCGGCCTCACACCCAGGGCTCAGGAACGGTCAGCCTTCTCTACCCCCGATGGCCACTATCAATTTAAGGTCATGCCCTTTGGCATGAAGAATGCCCCCGCCACATTCCAACGTCTTGTGAACCAGGTTTTGGCAGGACTTGAAGAATTCAGCGCTGCCTACCTGGACGATATCGCTGTATACAGCCGCCACTGGTCCGACCACCTCCGTCACCTCCAAGAGGTCCTACAAGCCCTCCAGCGGGCCGGCCTCACCATTAAGGCCGGCAAGTGCCAGATTGGCCAAGGGTCTGTGACCTACCTTGGGCACCAAGTGGGGAGCGGGCTGGTGGCCCCACTACAACTTAAGATTGCTGCCATCCAGTCCTGGCAACCCCCCGTCACCCAGACCGAGGTCCGAGCCTTCTTGGGGCTCACCGGCTACTACCGGCGGTTCGTGAAGGACTACGGCAGCATCGTGGGGCCCCTCACGGGTCTCACATCCAAGAACCAGCCGAAGCGGGTCAACTGGACTCCTGATTGTCAAGCGGCCTTCGAGGAGCTGAAGGCCGCCCTGTGCACCGCCCCGGTGCTCCAGGCCCCCGATTACAGCCGGGAATTTGTGGTGCAGACCGACGCCTCCGACCACGGCATCGGGGCCGTCCTCTCTCAGCTGAACCCCGAAGGTCATGACCAGCCGGTGGCCTTCATCAGTCGACGTCTCCTGGCCCGAGAACAGCGTTGGAGCACCATCGAGAGGGAGGCATTTGCAGTAGTGTGGGCCCTCAAAAAGCTCCGACCCTATCTCTTCGGTACCCACTTCCGGGTACAAACCGACCATCGACCCCTGCAATGGCTGATGCAGATGCGGGGGGAGAACCCAAAACTCTTGCGCTGGTCCATTTCCCTGCAGGGAATGGACTTCACCGTGGAGCACCGACCAGGCCAAGACCACGCCAACGCAGATGGCCTGTCCCGCTTTTTCCGCCTCGACGAAGAGAGTCCCCAAGGAGATGGGTGACTCTCCCCGCCTTCAGCTGGGGGGGACGCATGTTGGACAGGCCTCACAGACGGCTTGCTCCCTCCCCGCTCGACAGGGCCCGAACTCCGGCCCACCTGGCATATCCCCGCAACAAGCGCCTGTACTCTGTCTCCCGACGGACCCTCTGCCCTCGGACCCCTACTCATCACGGGGTCCAGCCCCACCGGCTTTCCCGGCCGGGTCAAGCCGCCATCTTGGGCCCTGCACCACGCGGCCGCATGGCCTCCCCTCGACCCTAACCCCGGGCCTGGCCGGCCCCGACATCCCGGCACCACCATCCACCCAGGAGGTGAGCGGACCACTTGGCAGGTCAATGGGAGAACGAAGTGTCAAGGGCTCTCCCCCGCCAGGTGCCGATCGCCCCCAGCTCCCCCAGGCACTGGCTCCACCCCCTGCTGGGTGTCTGGACACCTTCATCCCGGACCCTCCGACCTCCAAGTGCGAGGGTCCGGACATCAAAGGGCACCAGCCCTATAACTGAGGCAGCTCCGGAGCAGGAAGGCAGTTGTATCCTGGAGTCGAGAGACACCGAGTGAACTCAACCCTGACGGTCTACTGGCGCTGCCGTAGCCCGCTCTTGTGAACCATCGTCCTGCCTGCTGGCGCTGCCGCGGCCTTCTGCAACCTTCATCTTCCTGGGACCTGCTGGCGCTGCCGCGGCCCGTTGTAACGACCATCCTCACCGGGACCTGCTGGCGCTGCCGCGGACCGTATATCTTCCGGGGACCTGCTGGCGCTGCCGCGGCCCGTTGTATCGACCATCCACACCGGGACCTGCTGGCGCTGCCGCGGCCCATACCACCTAACCACCAAGCTCGAGGATTGTGAGCTCATCATCATCTCATCCGAACTACCTGATTGGTAAATAGACTGTCCCGCTACCCCCTTCCCTACCTTGCGAGACTCTAATCGAGGGGACCCCTGAGTCCAGACCTCCTTGTACCATTTAACCGTACCTTAAATAAGTGCTTATAAAGAACACTGAACCTTATCCGTGTGTGATATCTGTCTGTGGGGGGGAAGTTACTCGTCTGTACGATCGCTGGAGACGGCTCTCCCCGGAGACCTCTCCTCCTGACCCCGGCCGACCCTCCCGGTCCATCTACCTTTTCTAACAGGGCCGATATTGCTGACCCCCTGTAACGAAAACGGCCACCCAGGGGCCCAAAACCAGCCCCCACCCTGGTGGCCCACTGGGGTAACACCTGATGCCTGCTACGGCCAGTCCGGCCCTGACTGTAGCCTTTTCCCACATTAATTTTACCTGCTGGAATTCCTAGCCAGTTAAATTGAGTTCATTGTTCCCGCACCCAGTAAATATGGGTACAGGAATATTGGACCTATAAAAGTTTTCAGAATGGAATTCCACTCTGAACAATTACCAATGGCAGGCGGGGGTATTGTGATGAGGGATTCAACATAAGACAACGAGCGAAAATTAAATGTAAAAAAAAAAAAACCTTTTATTTGTTTCCCTCGTCGTCGTATGTCGAATTCCCCCCCCCCCACCCACCCACCGCTCTTACCTGCACGGGCCGCGCCTTCAATCAGGGCCCATGTCTCTTATGGACACATTGAAAGTGGGCTGGATGGACAGACAGCACAACACCATGGGGCCGCAGAAGCAATGAAAACACAATCTCTGCCTCCTCTACATGTATTCTGATAACCTCAGTGGTTGAAGTGTCACGGGATGTTGTGAATTACATTCCCAGTCTTTTTACGTTTTATAATAGCCATTCCAATACCTTTTTGTTAGGTCTCGCCTGACCCAGCGCATGCGCTGGTCTGGCGAGACTTATTGAGAGGGCTCCAAAAAGTGCTACCAGGCCAGCCTAGAGCTACAGTGCATGTGAGCGGGCGCCTCGCTTTACCACGATTACTTTCACTTTCGCGGCCGCACGGCCGCTTTGATGTTTGATCGCGATTGCGATCACTTTCACTTTCACTTTCGCGGCCGCAGGGCCGCTTTGCATAGCCAATATGTCTTGCTTTTGGGACCTTATAAGTATTTAGTTATGCGGCTGTTGCATGGCTAAACACTTATAAGGTCCCAAAGGCGAGACCTATTGGCTATGCCAATGCTTGTTTTTAATATCAACGGGAGCTTCCGGTGCCTCTGGCTGAACGGGAAGGGGGGGGGTCTCCAATTCTGTGAAGCAGAGGGAGGGGCAGACATGAAAAGGCATGCCAGCCTTCTCCCCAGGGTGCCTGGTCCTGGAAAGAAATGTAAATGTGTGCAGTTGGTTAATTGGCAAATGTGGAGTCTGCTTGGGAGCCAGTGTATGGCGTTCATTGTTGGGGTCATTTGAGGCTTCATGGTGACTAGAAATGATTGTTTTAGAGAGGTTATTTAAGGTATCAGCTGAATTCTGAGTGCCACCTTCTAATGGAAACGTATACAAATAGGTTTGCACCAGGTACAATCTGATTGCGTTTTACTAAATATATATATATATTTTTTATTTTTTTTAACACACTTGTTTTATCTTAAACACTAAAACTCTTTCCACATTTTGTAGCAGTCTTTCTCATACAGCGTGCAACACCATTTTAAATTAATTACTTCTTTATTCACAGTGCTTTCGGTCGTAGGCTGGGACCTCACGGCACTACAAATGCACGTCACTATTCCTCAGCGCACTTACCAGGATTCAGTGCTGTGACTCTCTGGTTAAACACTTAGAGAGCTCCAGTAGTCACATTAAGCAATGAACGTTCATTACAAAAGAATGAATTTCCCACCGATTTCTTTAACTTGCATGTATTTTCCATTTAATGTATGTCTGTTATATTGTAGGTGTATTTACCTAAAGGGTAAAGGCCTACAGCAGAGATGTAGAATAGTTTGGTCTTTTTTAGCGCCCCCTCATCCCCCCCCCATTGCACTCAAGATCAGATGTCAATGTTATTAGTCTGTGAAATGCTTTGTACGAGGCTGTCATTGGAGTCCCATCTCAAGCGCAGTGCAGCACACATCAGGTAAAGAACTCTGAGGCATATTTACAAGCCCCTATCGCCATAAGAACATCACTTTCAATGACTTTCCAGTGGCGATAGTGGCTTTGCCTTATTTACAAGGCGGGGTTATGCCACTGAAAATGGCTTAATGCCACCTTGTAAATAAAGCCCCCTTTTATGCTACACTTAGCGTGAAATGAGTGGGCAATGGGTGTTGCAGTGGGCATTCCCCTGTCAGTTCCGCTGCCACATGCATTGATTTTGATGCGGCGCCATAATTACAAGGGTGGAGTAAATATGGCGCAGTGCCAACTTTTAAACCTGGTCTTAACATGGCGAAATGAGGAGAAATGCTTTATTTCTCCTTGTTCTGCTGTTTCTACAGGTGCTGCATTGTGCAGCGCACATAAAAACAGCAAAATGCCATGTATGATGGTTTATGTGCAGGAAGGTGTCCCTTCCTGCACATTAACAAGCATTAAAAAATGACAATCTGCAGCTTCTATGTTTACTGCACAATACAGCACACATAGGGGTTACGATTCGCCATTCTGGATTGCTTATGTGCAGGAAGGGACACCTTCCTGCACATTAACAATCATTCCCTTAGCTCAGGCACCCTTGAACTATGGTGCAAGGGTGCCGGCGTTTGTGCTATGTAGCTGAATTTAGCACCAGCGCAGGGTGAAACACAGGTAAGTACTGTATAGTTGTAAATACAGCGCATCCGTGCATTTCTAAAGTGACTGAGCGCTGTGTTAGCCATTTTAGGGCGAACCCATGCTCCGCCACTTGCTTGTAAATATGCTCCTGTGTGTGTGCTGGAATCTGCAGGAGCCCTGACTGACACACAGCCCCAGGAGGGCAGAGGGGTATAGGATATGGTGCAAGCAGTCTGAAACCCTTACAGCCCAATGGATGTTGCGTCTGCCTGGTGGCGGTGGAGGTTGAAGAGGAAAGAACAGTGCCCTGTGCCCGGCTCTCTACTCCTGGCAGAGGGCGAGGATGATTAGAGAAAGGGGTCATTCTCTCAGAAGGGGAGGTAGGGATAGAGGGGGAAGAGGGAAGTGCGCTGCCCTGTGCCCTCACTTCATCCTGCTGGCAGTGGGACACGATGCTCTGAGGCGGGTATGGAGGGAAGTGTGGTGCCCTGCGCCCTCTCTTCATCCTGCTGGCAGTGGGACACGAAGCTCTGAGGCGGGCATGGAGGGAAGTGTGGTGTCCTGCTCCCTCTCTTCTCCGAGGAGGGGAAGAGGGGATAGAGGGAAAGGAGGGAAGTGAGGTGCCCTCTCTTCACCCTCCTGGCAGTGAAGAGTATACTCTGAGTAGAAGAGGTAGGGATGGAGGGTGAAGAGGGAAGTGCGGTACCCTGTGCCCTCCCTTCACCCTCCTGACACTGGTTCAGGATGCTCTGAGGACAGCATGGGGGTGAGGAGGGACGTGTGGCGCCCTGTGCCCTCCCTTTACCCTCCTGGCAGTGAACAGTATACTCTGAGTAGAAGAGGTAGGGATGGAGGGTGCAGAGGGAAGTGCGCTGCCCTATGCCCTCCCTTCACCCTCTTGACACTGGGTCAGGATGCTCTGAGGAGGGAATGTGGGGTGAGGAGGGACATGCGGTGCCCTGTGCCGTCTCTTCACCCTCCTGGCAGTGGGGCAGGGGGCTCTGAGGAGGAGAAGCAGCGATGGAGGGTGAAGAGGGAAGTGCGGTACCCTGTGCCCTCTCTTCACCCTCCTGACACTGGGTCAGGATGCTCTGAGGAGGGGATGGGGGTGAGGAGGAACGTGAGGTGCCCTGTGCCCTCTCTTCACCCTCCTGGCAGTGGGGCAGGGGGCTCTGAGGAGGAGAAGCAGCGATGGAGGGTGAAGAAGGAAGTGTGCAACCCTGAGCCCTCCCTTCACCCTCCTGACACTGGGTCAGGATGCTCTGAGGAGGGGATGGGGGGTGAGGAGGGACGTGCGGTGCCCTGTGCCCTCCCTTCACCCTCCTGGCAGTGAACAGTATACTCTGAGTAGAGGAGGTAGGGATGGAGGGTGAAGAGGGAAGTGCGGTACCCTGTGCCCTCCCTCCACCCTCCTGACACTGGGTCAGGATGCTCTGCGGAGGGGATGGGGGGTGAGGAGGGACGTGCGGTGTCCTGTGCCCTCCCTTCACCCTCCTGGCAGTGAACAGTATACTCTGAGTAGAAGAGGTAGGGATGGAGGGTGAAGAGGGAAGTGCGCTGCCCTGTGCCCTCTCTTCACCCTCCTGACACTGGGTCAGGATGCTCTGAGGAGGGGGTGGAGGGTGAAGAGGGAAGTGCGGTACCCTGTGCCCTCTCTTCACCCTCCTGACACTGGGTCAGGATGCTCTGAGGAGGGGATGAGGGTGAGGAGGAACGTGCGGTGCCCTGTGCCCTCTCTTCACCCTCCTGGCAGTGGGGCAGGGGGCTCTGAGGAGGAGAAGCAGCGATGGAGGGTGAAGAGGGAAGTGCGCTGCCCTGTGCCCTCCCTTCACCCTCCTGACACTGGGTCAGGATGATCTGAGGAGGGGATGGAGGGTGAAGAGGGATGTGCGGTACCCTGTGCCCTCCCTTCACCCTCCTGATACTGGGTCAGGATGCTCTGAGGAGGGGATGTGGGGTGAGGAGGGACATGCGGTGCCCTGTGCCCTCTCTTCACCCTCCTGGCAGTGGGCCAGGGGGCTCTGAGGAGGAGAAGCAGCGATGGAGGGTGAAGAGGGAAATGTGCAACCCTGAGCCCTCCCTTCACCCTCCTGACACTGGGTCAGGATGCTCTGAGGAGGGGATGTGGGTGAGGAGGAACGTGCGGTGCCCTGTGCCCTCCCTTCACCCTCCTGGGAGTGGGGCAGGATGCTCTGAGGAGGGGATGGGGGGTGAGGAGGGACGTGCGGTGCTCTGTGCCCTCCCTTCACCCTCCTGGGAGTGGGCAGGAGGCTCTGAGGAGGGGTGGTGGGTGAGGAGGGACGTGCGGTGCTCTGTGCCCTCCCTTCACCCTCCTGACACTAGGTCAGGAAGCTCTGAGGAGGACATGGGGGTGAGGAGGGAAGTGCGGTACCCTGTGCCCTCCCTTCACCCTCCTGACACTGGGTCAGGATGCTCTGAGGAGGGGATGGGGGGTGAGGAGGGACGTGCGGTGCCCTGTGCCCTGTGCCCTCCCTTCACCCTCCTGACACTGGGTCAGGATGCTCTGAGGAGGGGATGTGGGGTGAGGAGGGACGTGCGGTGCCCTGTGCCCTCCCTTCACCCTCCTGACACTGGGTCAGGATGCTCTGAGGAGGGGATGTGGGTTGAGGAGGGACGTGCGGTGCCCTGTGCCCTCCCTTCACCCTCCTGGGAGTGGGGCAGGAGGCTCTGAGGAGGGGATGGGGGGTGAGGAGGGACGTGCGGTGCTCTGTGCCCTCCCTTCATCCTCCTGGGAGTGGGGCAGGAGGGTCTGAGGAGGGGATGGGGGGTGAGGAGGGACGTGCAGTGTCCTGTGCCCTCCCTTCACCCTCCTGGGAGTGGGGCAGGAGGCTCTGAGGAGGGGATGGGGGTGAGTAGGGACATGCGGTGCCCTGTGCCCTCCCTTCACCCTCCTAGGAGTAGGGCAGGAGGCTCTGAGGAGGGGATGGGGTGTGAGGATGGACGTGTGGTGCCCTGTGCCCTGCCTTCACCCTCCTGAGAGTGGGGCAGTTGGCTCTGAGGAGGGGATGGGGGTGAGGAGGGACGTGCGGTGCCCTGTGCCCTCCCTTCACCCTCCTGACACTGGGTCAGGATGCTCTGAGGAGGGGATGTGGGGTGAGGAGGGACGTGCGGTGCTCTGTGCCCTCCCTTCACCCTCCTGGGAGTGGGCAGGAGGCTTTGAGGAGGGGTGGTGGGTGAGGAGGGACGTGTGGTGCTCTGTGCCCTCCCTTCACCCTCCTGACACTAGGTCAGGATTCTCTGAGGAGGACATGGGGGTGAGGAGGGAAGTGCGGTACCCTGTGCCCTCCCTTCACCCTCCTGACACTGGGTCAGGATGCTCTGAGGAGGGGATGGGGGTGAGGAGGGACGTGCGGTGCCCTGTGCCCTCCCTTCACCCTCCTGGCACTGGGTCAGGATGCTCTGAGGAGGGGATGTGGGGTGAGGAGGGACGTGCGGTGCCCTGTGTCCTCCCTTCCCCCTCCTGGGAGTAGGGCAGGAGGCTCTGAGGAGGGGATGGGGGGTGAGGAGGGACGTGCGGTGCCCTGTGCCCTCCCTTCACCCTCCTGGGAGTGGGGCAAGAGGCTCTGAGGAGGGGATGGGGGGTGAGGAGGGACGTGCGGTGCCCTGTGCCCTCCCTTCATCCTCCTGACACTGGGTGAGGATGCTCTGAGGGGGGGATGTGGGTTGAGGTGGGACGTGCGGTGCTCTATGCCCTCCCTTCACCCTCCTGGGAGTGGGGCAGGAGGCTCTGAGGAGGGGATGGGGGGTGAGGAGGGACGTGCGGTGCTCTGTGCCCTCCCTTCATCCTCCTGGGAGTGGGGCAGGAGGCTCTGAGGAGGGGGTGGGGGGTGAGGAGGGACGTGCGGTGCCCTGTGCCCTCCCTTCACCCTCCTGGAAGTGGGGCAGGAGGCTCTGAGGAGGGGATAGGGGTGAGTAGGGACATGCGGTGCCCTGTGCCCTCCCTTCACCCTCCTGGCAGTGAACAGTATACTCTGAGTAGAAGAGGTAGGGATGGAGGCTGAAGGGGGAAGTGCGCTGCCCTATGCCCTCCCGTCACCCTCCTGACACTGGGTCAGGATGCTCTGAGGAGGGGATGGAGGGTGAAGAGGGAAGTGCGGTACCCTGTGCCCTCCCTTCACCCTCCTGATACTGGGTCAGGATGCTCTGAGGAGGGGATGTGGGGTGAGGAGTGACATGCGGTGCCCTGTGCCCTCTCTTCACCCTCCTGGCAGTGGGGCAGGGGGCTCTGAGTAGGAGAAGCAGCGATGGAGGGTGAAGAGGGAAGTGTGCAACCCTGAGCCCTCTCTTCACCCTCCTGACACTGGGTCAGGATGCTCTGAGGAGGGGATGGGGGTGAGGAGGAACGTGCGGTGCCCTGTGCCCTCCCTTCACCCTCCTGGGAGTGGGGCAGGATGCTCTGAGGAGGGGATGGGGGTGAGGAGGGACGTGCGGTGCTCTGTGCCTTCCCTTCACCCTCCTGGGAGTGGGCAGGAGGCTCTGAGGAGGGGTGGTGGGTGAGGAGGGACGTGCGGTGCTCTGTGCCCTCCCTTCACCCTCCTGACACTGGGTCAGGCTGCTCTGAGGAGGGGATGGGGGGTGAGGAGGGACGTGCGGTGCCCTGTGCCCTCCCTTCACCCTCCTGACACTGGGTGAGGATGCTCTGAGGAGGGGATGTGGGGTGAGGAGGGATGTGCGGTGTCCTGTGCCCTCCCTTCACCCTCCTGGGAGTAGGGCAGGAGGCTCTGAGGAGGGGATGGGGGGTGAGGAGGGACGTGCGGTGCCCTGTGCCCTCCCTTCACCCTCATGGGAGTGGGGCAGGAGGCTCTGAGGAGGGGATGGGGGTGAGGAGGGACGTGCGGTGCCCTGTGCCCTCCCTTCACCCTCCTGGGAGTGGGGAAGGATGCTCTGAGGAGGGGATGGGGGGTGAGGAGAGACGTGCGGTGCCCTGTGCCCTCCCTTCACCCTCCTGGGAGTGGGGCAGGAGGCTCTGAGGAGGGGATGGGGGGTGAGGAGGGACGTGCGGTGCCCTGTGCCCTCCCTTCACCCTCATGGGAGCGGGGCAGGAGGCTCTGAGGAGGGGATGGGGGTGAGGAGGGACGTGCGGTGCCCTGTGCCCTCCCTTCACCCTCCTGGGAGTGGGGCAGGAGGCTCTGAGGAGGGGGTGGGGGTGAGGAGAGACGTGTGGTACCCTGCGGACACTGGGTCAGGATGCTCTGAGGAGGGGATGGGGGGTGAGGAGGGACGTGCGGTGCCCTGTGCTTCCAGTTCCTGCCTGTGGGACATGATGCTGCTGCGTGACGATAATTAAGGCCCCTCCCCCCCCCCTCCCCGCCCCTGCAAGGTACGTGGCCCCCTCCGGTCTCTATCAGGAGCTCCGCGGCCGAAGTGCAGTGCTGAGGGGGCCCCCTGGAGCTTGCAACCCCACTCCCCCCCCCCCACAGCGGGGGATGCGTGGGCCTTTGTTACGCCCTGGAGGGGGCTTGAGGGCAGGGCAGAAGAAGGCGATGCCAGTCCTTCACTGTCCTGTCATTGTGACGGATGTTTGTCAGTGCCGAGGAGGGCGGCCCATGGGAGGGCAGATGAGGGGGTGCCCTTCCTTCACCTTCTCTCCAGGGGCCAGCATCATCTGAGGTGGCACCGGAAGGACATGGGCACGGGACGTCGGCGCAAGGCCTCCTCCATGACAGATGCCAGCTCTAAGACCCACCATATGGGTTCACTGCCCACCTGGCACAACATCTGTGTGAAGAGGCTTTCGGTCCAGGACCTTCCCCTGGGCCTGTCTAGGACACCCCCTGCGCCCCTGTAGAAAGGAGACTCTAATGACGTCAGAACCAGTACCACAGCGACATCTGGCATGTCCTGTAACTAGCTTTCAGAGGAGACAGCTAAACTCAAAGGACGTGAAAATATCCAGGGGGCTCTGTCCGGCCCTCCCCCATCACCACAAGGCCTCATCTTCGGCCCCTCCTCCCCCACGCCCCCTCCCCCCCGCCATAACCTCCTCGCGGGTCCATCATATAAGGATGCAAAACTGCTGTGACAACCCTGGGGGCTGAGTGCTGTGGCACACTGGAGGCAATGACTGGAATAGACCAAGCTTCTGCAACACGACTGAAGTAGGGGCACTGACGGAGCATGGGCAAATCTGTAACAACACAGAGGAAAGACAGTGACGGGCCAGGGCAGCTTCTGTAACAAGAGAGAAGTATTAGCTGTGACAGACCACGGACAGCTTCTGTAACACAAGAGAAGTAGTGACTGTGACAGACTAGAGGAAGCTTCTGTAACAAGAGAGAAGTAATACCTGTGACAGACCAGGGGCAGCATCTGTAACAAGAGAGAAGTAGTGACTGTGACAGACTAGAGGAAGCTTCTGTAACAAGAGAGAAGTAATACCTGTGACAGACCAGGGGCAGCATCTGTAACAAGAGAGAAGTAGTGAGTGTGACAGACTAGAGGAAGCTTCTGTAACAAGAGAGAAGTAATACCTGTGACAGACCAGGGGCAGCATCTTGTAACAAGAGAGAAGTATTAGCTGTGTCAGACCAGGGCAGCTTCTGCAACACTGTTGTGTGTTTCCTGCATGGCCCATTGTGGTTCTCCCTATGTTAGCCTAACTGTACACGTTGTAGGCCTCATTTTTCCTTTGCACACGTTAATATATAAACACGCTTACTTTTGTGCCACATTGTATTTTCACATGGAACCTGCATATGTTTTTGCTTTCTCTTCTTTTCCTGGGATTTAGTGTGAACTCCATAGACAAGAGTGCAGCTTTTGTTTCTGTGCACACGTCCTATCATATAGATGAGCAAAAAACAGTCACATGGAACAATAGTTTAAAGACAAGAGCACTGTGTACGCTGAGATGTGGAGCGTCCATCTGAGAATGCTAAGGTACGGGGTCTGTGTCTGCTGAGATGTGGAGCGTCCATCGATGAATGCTAAGGTACGGGGTCTGCGTCCGCTGAGATGTGGAGCGTCCATCGATGAATGCTAAGGTACGGGGTCTGCGTCCGCTGAGATGTGGAGCGTCCATCGATGAATGCTAAGGTACGGGGTCTGCGTCTGCTAAGATGTGGAGCGTCCATCTGTGAGTGCTAAGGTACGGGGTCTGCGTCCGCTGAGATGTGGAGCGTCCATCTGTGAGTGCTAAGGTACGGGGTCTGCGTCTGCTGAGATGTGGAGCGTCCATCGATGAATGCTAAGGTACGGGGTCTGCGTCCGCTGAGATGTGGAGCGTCCATCTGTGAATGCTAAGGTACGGGGTCTGCGTCTGCTAAGATGTGGAGCGTCCATCTGTGAATGCTAAGGTACGGGGTCTGCGTCCGCTGAGATGTGGAGCGTCCATCTGTGAGTGCTAAGGTACGGGGTCTGCGTCTGCTGAGATGTGGAGCGTCCATCGATGAATGCTAAGGTACGGGGTCTGCGTCTGCTAAGATGTGGAGCGTCCATCTGTGAATGCTAAGGTACGGGGTCTGCGTCCGCTGAGATGTGGAGCGTCCATCTGTGAGTGCTAAGGTACGGGGTCTGCGTCTGCTGAGATGTGGAGCGTCCATCTGTGAGTGCTAAGGTACGGGGTCTGCGTCCGCTGAGATGTGGAGCATCCATCGATGCATGCTAAGGTACGGGGTCTGCGTCTGCTGAGATGTGGTGCGTCCATCTGTGAGTGCTAAGGTACGGGGTCTGCGTCTGCTGAGATGTGGAGCGTCCATCTGTGAGTGCTAAGGTACGGGGTCTGCGTCCGCTGAGATGTGGAGCGTCCATCGATGAATGCTAAGGTACGGGGTCTGCGTCTGCTGAGATGTGGAGCGTCCATCTGTGAGTGCTAAGGTACGGGGTCTGCGTCTGCTGAGATGTGGAGCGTCCATCGATGAATGCTAAGGTACGGGGTCTGCGTCTGCTAAGATGTGGAGCGTCCATCTGTGAATGCTAAGGTACGGGGTCTGCGTCCGCTGAGATGTGGAGCGTCCATCTGTGAGTGCTAAGGTACGGGGTCTGCATCTGCTGAGATGTGGAGCGTCCATCTGTAAGTGCTAAGGTACGGGGTCTGCGTCTGCTGAGATGTGAAGCGTCCATCGATGAATGCTAAGGTACGGGGTCTGCGTCTGCTAAGATGTGGAGCGTCCATCTGTGAATGCTAAGGTACGGGGTCTGCGTCCGCTGAGATGTGGAGCGTCCATCTGTGAGTGCTAAGGTACGGGGTCTGCGTCTGCTGAGATGTGGAGCGTCCATCGATGAATGCTAAGGTACGGGGTCTGCGTCTGCTAAGATGTGGAGCGTCCATCTGTGAATGCTAAGGTACGGGGTCTGCGTCCGCTGAGATGTGGAGCGTCCATCTGTGAGTGCTAAGGTACGGGGTCTGCGTCTGCTGAGATGTGGAGCGTCCATCTGTGAGTGCTAAGGTACGGGGTCTGCGTCCGCTGAGATGTGGAGCGTCCATCGATGAATGCTAAGGTACGGGGTCTGCGTCTGCTGAGATGTGGAGCGTCCATCTGTGAGTGCTAAGGTACGGGGTCTGCGTCTGCTGAGATGTGGAGCGTCCATCTGTGAGTGCTAAGGTACGGGGTCTGCGTCCGCTGAGATGTGGAGCGTCCATCAATGAATGCTAAGGTACGGGGTCTGCGTCTGCTGAGATGTGGAGCGTCCATCTGTGAGTGCTAAGGTACGGGGTCTGCGTCTGCTGAGATGTGGAGCGTCCATCTGTGAGTGCTAAGGTACGGGGTCTGCATCCGCTGAGATGTGGAGCGTCCATCGATGAATGCTAAGGTACGGGGTCTGCGTCTGCTGAGATGTGGAGCGTCCATCGATGAATGCTAAGGTACGGGGTCTGCGTCTGCTGAGATGTGGAGCGTCCATCTGTGAGTGCTAAGGTACGGAGTCTGCGTCCGCTGAGATGTGGAGCGTCCATCGATGAATGCTAAGGTACGGGGTCTGCGTCTGCTGAGATGTGGAGCGTCCATCTGTGAGTGCTAAGGTACGGGGTCTGCGTCTGCTGAGATGTGGAGCGTCCATCTGTAAGTGCTAAGGTACGGGGTCTGCGTCCGCTGAGATGTGGAGCGTCCATCGATGAATGCTAAGGTACGGGGTCTGCGTCTGCTGAGATGTGGAGCGTCCATCGATGAATGCTAAGGTACGGGGTCTGCGTCTGCTGAGATGTGGAGCGTCCATCTGTGAGTGCTAAGGTACGGAGTCTGCGTCCGCTGAGATGTGGAGGGTCCATCTGTGTATGCTAAGGCACGGAGTCTGCGTCTGCTGAGATGTGGAGCGTCCATCTGTGAGTGCTAAGGTACGGGGTCTGCGTCCGCTGAGATGTGGAGCGTCCATCGATGAATGCTAAGGTACGGGGTCTGCGTCTGCTGAGATGTGGAGCGTCCATCTGTGAGTGCTAAGGTACGGAGTCTGCGTCCGCTGAGATGTGGAGCGTCCATCTGTGTATGCTAAGGTACGGGGTCTGCGTCTGCTAAGATGTGGAGCGTCCATCTGTGAGTGCTAAGGTACGGGGTCTGCGTCTGCTGACATGTGGAGCGTCCATTGGTGAATGCTAAGGTACGGGGTCTGCGTCTGCTGATATGTGGAGGGTCCATCTGTGAATGCTAAGGTACGGAGTCTGCGTCTGCTAAGATGTGGAGCGTCCATCTGTGAGTGCTAAGGTACGGGGTCTGCGTCTGCTGAGATGTGGAGCGTCCATCTGTGAGTGCTAAGGTACGGGGTCTGCGTCTGCTGAGATGTGGAGCGTCCATCTGTGAGTGCTAAGGTACGGGGTCTGCGTCTGCTGAGATGTGGAGCGTCCATCTGTGAGTGCTAAGGTACGGGGTCTGCGTCCGCTGAGATGTGGAGCGTCCATCGATGAATGCTAAGGTACGGGGTCTGCGTCTGCTGAGATGTGGAGCGTCCATCTGTGAGTGCTAAGGTACGGGGTCTGCGTCCGCTGAGATGTGGAGCGTCCATCTGTGAATGCTAAGGTACGGGGTCTGCGTCCGCTGAGATGTGGAGCGTCCATCTGTGAGTGCTAAGGTACGGAGTCTGCGTCCGCTGAGATGTGGAGCGTTCATCTGTGAGTGCTAAGGTACGGGGTCTGCGTCTGCTGAGATGTGGAGCGTCCATCTGTGAATGCTAAGGTACGGGGTCTGCGTCCGCTGAGATGTGGAGGGTCCATCTGTGAATGCTAAGGTACGGAGTCTGCGTCTGCTAAGATGTGGAGCGTCCATCTGTGAGTGCTAAGGTACGGGGTCTGCGTCTGCTGAGATGTGGAGCGTCCATCTGTGAGTGCTAAGGTACGGGGTCTGCGTCTGCTGAGATGTGGAGCGTCCATCTGTGAGTGCTAAGGTACGGGGTCTGCGTCTGCTGAGATGTGGAGCGTCCATCTGTGAGTGCTAAGGTACGGGGTCTGCGTCCGCTGAGATGTGGAGCGTCCATCAATGAATGCTAAGGTACGGGGTCTGCGTCTGCTGAGATGTGGAGCGTCCATCTGTGAGTGCTAAGGTACGGAGTCTGCGTCCGCTGAGATGTGGAGCGTCCATCTGTGAGTGCTAAGGTACGGGGTCTGCGTCCGCTGAGATGTGGAGCGTCCATCGATGAATGCTAAGGTACGGGGTCTGCGTCTGCTGAGATGTGGAGCGTCCATCTGTGAGTGCTAAGGTACGGGGTCTGCGTCTGCTGAGATGTGGAGCGTCCATCTGTGAATGCTAAGGTACGGAGTCTGCGTCTGCTAAGATGTGGAGCGTCCATCTGTGAGTGCTAAGGTACGGGGTCTGCGTCTGCTGACATGTGGAGCGTCCATTGGTGAATGCTAAGGTACGGGGTCTGCGTCTGCTGATATGTGGAGGGTCCATCTGTGTATGCTAAGGCACGGAGTCTGCGTCTGCTGAGATGTGGAGCGTCCATCTGTGAGTGCTAAGGTACGGGGTCTGCGTCCGCTGAGATGTGGAGCGTCCATTGATGAATGCTAAGGTACGGGGTCTGCGTCTGCTGAGATGTGGAGCGTCCATCTGTGAGTGCTAAGGTACGGGGTCTGCGTCTGCTGAGATGTGGAGCGTCCATCTGTGAGTGCTAAGGTACGGGGTCTGCGTCCGCTGAGATGTGGAGCGTCCATCGATGAATGCTAAGGTACGGGGTCTGCGTCTGCTGAGATGTGGAGCGTCCATCTGTGAGTGCTAAGGTACGGAGTCTGCGTCCGCTGAGATGTGGAGCGTCCATCTGTGAGTGCTAAGGTACGGGGTCTGCGTCCGCTGAGATGTGGAGCGTCCATCGATGAATGCTAAGGTACGGGGTCTGCGTCTGCTGAGATGTGGAGCGTCCATCTGTGAGTGCTAAGGTACGGGGTCTGCGTCTGCTGAGATGTGGAGCGTCCATCTGTGAGTGCTAAGGTGCGGGGTCTGCGTCCGCTGAGATGTGGAGCGTCCATCGATGAATGCTAAGGTACGGGGTCTGCGTCTGCTGAGATGTGGAGCGTCCATCGATGAATGCTAAGGTACGGGGTCTGCGTCTGCTGAGATGTGGAGCGTCCATCTGTGAGTGCTAAGGTACGGAGTCTGCGTCCGCTGAGATGTGGAGCGTCCATCTGTGAGTGCTAAGGTACGGGATCTGCGTCTGCTGAGATGTGGAGCTTCCATCTGTGAGTGCTAAGGTACGGGGTCTGCGTCTGCTGAGATGTGGAGCGTTCATCTGTGAGTGCTAAGGTACGGGGTCTGCGTCTGCTGAGATGTGGAGCGTCCATCTGTGAGTGCTAAGGTACGGGGTCTGCGTCTGCTGAGATGTGGAGCGTCCATCTGTGAGTGCTAAGGTACGGGGTCTGCGTCTGCTGATATGTGGAGCGTCCATCGGTGAATGCTAAGGTACGGGGTCTGCGTCCGCTGAGATGTGGAGCGTCCATCTGTGAGTGCTATGGTACGGGGTCTGCGTTTGCTGAGATGTGGAGCGTCCATCTGTGAGTGCTAAGGTACGGGGTCTGCGTCTGCTGATATGTGGAGCGTCCATCTGTGTATGCTAAGGTATGGGGTCTGCGTCTGCTGAGATGTGGACCGTCCATCGGTGAATGCTAAGGTACGGGGTCTGCGTCCGCTGAGATGTGGAGTGTCCATCTGTGAGTGCTAAGGTACGGGGTCTGCGTCTGCTGAGATGTGGAGCGTCCATCTGTGAGTGCTAAGGTACGGGGTCTGCGTCTGCTGAGATGTGGAGCGTCCATCTGTGAGTGCTAAGGTACGGGGTCTGCGTCTGCTGAGATGTGGAGCGTCCATCTGTGAGTGCTAAGGTACGGGGTCTGCGTCTGCTGATATGTGGAGCGTCCATTGGTAAATGCTAAGGTACGGGGTCTGCGTCTGCTGATATGTGGAGGGTCCATCTGTTAATGCTAAGGTACGGGGTCTGCGTCTGCTGATATGTGGAGCGTCCATCTGTGAGTGCTAAGGCACGGGGTCTGCGTCTGCTGAGATGTGGAGCGTCCATCTGTGAGTGCTAAGGTACGGGGTCTGCGTCTGCTGAGATGTGGAGGGTCCATCTGTGAATGCTAAGGCACGGAGTCTGCGTCTGCTGAGATGTGGAGCGTCCATCTGTGTATACTAAGGTACGGGGTCTGCGTCCGCTGAGATGTGGAGCGTATATCTGTGTATGCTAAGGTACGGGGTCTGCGTCTGCGTCTGCTGAGATGTGGAGCTTCCATCTGTGAATGCTAAGGTATGGGGTCTGCGTCTGCTGAGACGTAGAGCGTCCATCTGTGAATGCTAAGGTACAGAGTCTGCGTCCGCTGAGATGTGGAGCATCCATCTGTGAATGCTAAGGTACGGGGTCTGCGTCTGCTGATATGTGGAGCGTCCATCTGTGAATGCTAAGGTACGGGGTCTGCGTCTGCTGAGACGTAGAGCGTCCATCTGTGAATGCTAAGGTACGGAGTCTGCGTCCGCTGAGATGTGGAGCGTCCATCTGTGAGTGCTAAGGTACGGGGTCTGCGTCTGCTGATATGTGGAGCGTCCATTGGTAAATGCTAAGGTACGGGTTCTGCGTCTGCTGATATGTGGAGCGTCCATCTGTGAGTGCTAAGGTACGGGGTCTGCGTCTGCTGAGATGTGGAGCGTCCATCTGTGAGTGCTAAGGTACGGGGTCTGCGTCTGCTGATATGTGGAGCGTCCATCTGTGTATGCTAAGGTATGGGGTCTGCGTCTGCTGAGATGTGGACCGTCCATCGGTGAATGCTAAGGTACGGGGTCTGCGTCCGCTGAGATGTGGAGTGTCCATCTGTGAGTGCTAAGGTACGGGGTCTGCGTCTGCTGAGATGTGGAGCGTCCATCTGTGAGTGCTAAGGTACGGGATCTGCGTCTGCTGAGATGTGGAGCGTCCATCTGTGAGTGCTAAGGTACGGGGTCTGCGTCTGCTGAGATGTGGAGCGTCCATCTGTGAGTGCTAAGGTACGGGGTCTGCGTCTGCTGATATGTGGAGCGTCCATTGGTAAACGCTAAGGTACGGGGTCTGCGTCTGCTGATATGTGGAGGGTCCATCTGTGAATGCTAAGGCACGGAGTCTGCGTCTGCTGAGATGTGGAGCGTTCATCTGTGAGTGCTAAGGTACGGGGTCTGCGTCTGCTGAGATGTGGAGCGTCCATCTGTGAGTGCTAAGGTACGGGGTCTGCGTCCGCTGAGATGTGGAGCGTCCATCTGTGAGTGCTAAGGTACGGGGTCTGCGTCTGCTGAGATGTGGAGCGTCCATCGATGAATGCTAAGGTACGGGGTCTGCGTCTGCTAAGATGTGGAGCGTCCATCTGTGAATGCTAAGGTACGGGGTCTGCGTCCGCTGAGATGTGGAGCGTCCATCTGTGAGTGCTAAGGTACGGGGTCTGCGTCTTCTGAGATGTGGAGCGTCCATCTGTGAGTGCTAAGGTACGGGGTCTGCGTCCGCTGAGATGTGGAGCATCCATCGATGCATGCTAAGGTACGGGGTCTGCGTCTGCTGAGATGTGGAGCGTCCATCTGTGAGTGCTAAGGTACGGGGTCTGCGTCTGCTGAGATGTGGAGCGTCCATCTGTGAGTGCTAAGGTACGGGGTCTGCGTCCGCTGAGATGTGGAGCGTCCATCGATGAATGCTAAGGTACGGGGTCTGCGTCTGCTGAGATGTGGAGCGTCCATCTGTGAGTGCTAAGGTACGGGGTCTGCGTCTGCTGAGATGTGGAGCGTCCATCGATGAATGCTAAGGTATGGGGTCTGCGTCTGCTAAGATGTGGAGCGTCCATCTGTGAATGCTAAGGTACGGGGTCTGCGTCCGCTGAGATGTGGAGCGTCCATCTGTGAGTGCTAAGGTACGGGGTCTGCGTCTGCTGAGATTTGGAGCGTCCATCTGTAAGTGCTAAGGTACGGGGTCTGCGTCTGCTGAGATGTGAAGCGTCCATCGATGAATGCTAAGGTACGGGGTCTGCGTCTGCTAAGATGTGGAGCGTCCATCTGTGAATGCTAAGGTACGGGGTCTGCGTCCGCTGAGATGTGGAGCGTCCATCTGTGAGTGCTAAGGTATGGGGTCTGCGTCTGCTGAGATGTGGAGCGTCCATCGATGAATGCTAAGGTACGGGGTCTGCGTCTGCTAAGATGTGGAGCGTCCATCTGTGAATGCTAAGGTACGGGGTCTGCGTCCGCTGAGATGTGGAGCGTCCATCTGTGAGTGCTAAGGTACGGGGTCTGCGTCTGCTGAGATGTGGAGCGTCCATCTGTGAGTGCTAAGGTACGGGGTCTGCGTCCGCTGAGATGTGGAGCGTCCATCGATGAATGCTAAGGTACGGGGTCTGCGTCTGCTGAGATGTGGAGCGTCCATCTGTGAGTGCTAAGGTACGGGGTCTGCGTCTGCTGAGATGTGGAGCGTCCATCTGTGAGTGCTAAGGTACGGGGTCTGCGTCCGCTGAGATGTGGAGCGTCCATCGATGAATGCTAAGGTACGGGGTCTGCGTCTGCTGAGATGTGGAGCGTCCATCTGTGTGTGCTAAGGTACGGGGTCTGCATCTGCTGAGATGTGGAGCGTCCATCTGTGAGTGCTAAGGTACGGGGTCTGCGTCCGCTGAGATGCGGAGCGTCCATCGATGAATGCTAAGGTACGGGGTCTGCGTCTGCTGAGATGTGGAGCGTCCATCGATGAATGCTAAGGTACGGGGTCTGCGTCTGCTGAGATGTGGAGCGTCCATCTGTGAGTGCTAAGGTACGGAGTCTGTGTCCGCTGAGATGTGGAGCGTCCATCGATGAATGCTAAGGTACGGGGTCTGCGTCTGCTGAGATGTGGAGCGTCCATCTGTGAGTGCTAAAGTACGGGGTCTGCGTCTCCTGAGATGTGGAGCGTCCATCTGTAAGTGCTAAGGTACGGGGTCTGCGTCCGCTGAGATGTGGAGCGTCCATCGATGAATGCTAAGGTACGGGGTCTGCGTCTGCTGAGATGTGGAGTGTCCATCGATGAATGCTAAGGTACGGGGTCTGCGTCTGCTGAGATGTGGAGCGTCCATCTGTGAGTGCTAAGGTACGGAGTCTGCGTCCGCTGAGATGTGGAGGGTCCATCTGTGTATGCTAAGGCACGGAGTCTGCGTCTGCTGAGATGTGGAGCGTCCATCTGTGAGTGCTAAGGTACGGGGTCTGCGTCCGCTGAGATGTGGAGCGTCCATCGATGAATGCTAAGGTACGGGGTCTGCGTCTGCTGAGATGTGGAGCGTCCATCTGTGAGTGCTAAGGTACGGAGTCTGCGTCCGCTGAGATGTGGAGCGTCCATCTGTGTATGCTAAGGTACGGGGTCTGCGTCTGCTAAGATGTGGAGCGTCCATCTGTGAGTGCTAAGGTACGGGGTCTGCGTCTGCTGACATGTGGAGCGTCCATTGGTGAATGCTAAGGTACGGGGTCTGCGTCTGCTGATATGTGGAGGGTCCATCTGTGTATGCTAAGGCACGGAGTCTGCGTCTGCTGAGATGTGGAGCGTCCATCTGTGAGTGCTAAGGTACGGGGTCTGCGTCCGCTGAGATGTGGAGCGTCCATCGATGAATGCTAAGGTACGGGGTCTGCGTCTGCTGAGATGTGGAGCGTCCATCTGTGAGTGCTAAGGTACGGGGTCTGCGTCTGCTGAGATGTGGAGCGTCCATCTGTGAGTGCTAAGGTACGGGGTCTGCGTCCGCTGAGATGTGGAGCGTCCATCGATGAATGCTAAGGTACGGGGTCTGCGTCTGCTGAGATGTGGAGCGTCCATCTGTGAGTGCTAAGGTACGGAGTCTGCGTCCGCTGAGATGTGGAGCGTCCATCTGTGAGTGCTAAGGTACGGGGTCTGCGTCCGCTGAGATGTGGAGCGTCCATCGATGAATGCTAAGGTACGGGGTCTGCGTCTGCTGAGATGTGGAGCGTCCATCTGTGAGTGCTAAGGTACGGGGTCTGCGTCTGCTGAGATGTGGAGCGTCCATCTGTGAATGCTAAGGTACGGAGTCTGCGTCCGCTAAGATGTGGAGCGTCCATCTGTGAGTGCTAAGGTACGGGGTCTGCGTCTGCTGACATGTGGAGCGTCCATTGGTGAATGCTAAGGCACGGAGTCTGCGTCTGCTGAGATGTGGAGCGTCCATCTGTGAGTGCTAAGGTACGGGGTCTGCGTCCGCTGAGATGTGGAGCGTCCATTGATGAATGCTAAGGTACGGGGTCTGCGTCTGCTGAGATGTGGAGCGTCCATCTGTGAGTGCTAAGGTACGGGGTCTGCGTCTGCTGAGATGTGGAGCGTCCATCTGTGAGTGCTAAGGTACGGGGTCTGCGTCCGCTGAGATGTGGAGCGTCCATCGATGAATGCTAAGGTACGGGGTCTGCGTCTGCTGAGATGTGGAGCGTCCATCTGTGAGTGCTAAGGTACGGAGTCTGTGTCCGCTGAGATGTGGAGCGTCCATCTGTGAGTGCTAAGGTACGGGGTCTGCGTCCGCTGAGATGTGGAGCGTCCATCGATGAATGCTAAGGTACGGGGTCTGCGTCTGCTGAGATGTGGAGCGTCCATCTGTGAGTGCTAAGGTACGGGGTCTGCGTCTGCTGAGATGTGGAGCGTCCATCTGTGAGTGCTAAGGTACGGGGTCTGCGTCCGCTGAGATGTGGAGCGTCCATCGATGAATGCTAAGGTACGGGGTCTGCGTCTGCTGAGATGTGGAGCGTCCATCGATGAATGCTAAGGTACGGGGTCTGCGTCTGCTGAGATGTGGAGCGTCCATCTGTGAGTGCTAAGGTACGGAGTCTGCGTCCGCTGAGATGTGGAGCGTCCATCTGTGAGTGCTAAGGTACGGGATCTGCGTCTGCTGAGATGTGGAGCTTCCATCTGTGAGTGCTAAGGTACGGGGTCTGCGTCTGCTGAGATGTGGAGCGTTCATCTGTGAGTGCTAAGGTACGGGGTCTGCGTCTGCTGAGATGTGGAGCGTCCATCTGTGAGTGCTAAGGTACGGGGTCTGCGTCTGCTGAGATGTGGAGCGTCCATCTGTGAGTGCTAAGGTACGGGGTCTGCGTCTGCTGATATGTGGAGCGTCCATCGGTGAATGCTAAGGTACGGGGTCTGCGTCCGCTGAGATGTGGAGCGTCCATCTGTGAGTGCTAAGGTACGGGGTCTGCGTTTGCTGAGATGTGGAGCGTCCATCTGTGAGTGCTAAGGTACGGGGTCTGC
The DNA here is from genome assembly GCF_964204655.1 of Triturus cristatus. Lineage (NCBI taxonomy): Eukaryota > Metazoa > Chordata > Amphibia > Caudata > Salamandridae > Triturus > Triturus cristatus. The sequence continues at coordinate 27,596,402 of NC_140583.1, read as the reverse complement.
GTCTGCTGATATGTGGAGCGTCCATCTGTGTATGCTAAGGTATGGGGTCTGCGTCTGCTGAGATGTGGACCGTCCATCGGTGAATGCTAAGGTACGGGGTCTGCGTCCGCTGAGATGTGGAGTGTCCATCTGTGAGTGCTAAGGTACGGGGTCTGCGTCTGCTGAGATGTGGAGCGTCCATCTGTGAGTGCTAAGGTACGGGGTCTGCGTCTGCTGAGATGTGGAGCGTTCATCTGTGAGTGCTAAGGTACGGGGTCTGCGTCTGCTGAGATGTGGAGCGTCCATCTGTGAGTGCTAAGGTACGGGGTCTGCGTCCGCTGAGATGTGGAGCGTCCATCTGTGAGTGCTAAGGTACGGGGTCTGCGTCTGCTGAGATGTGGAGCGTCCATCGATGAATGCTAAGGTACGGGGTCTGCGTCTGCTAAGATGTGGAGCGTCCATCTGTGAATGCTAAGGTACGGGGTCTGCGTCCGCTGAGATGTGGAGCGTCCATCTGTGAGTGCTAAGGTACGGGGTCTGCGTCTGCTGAGATGTGGAGCGTCCATCTGTGAGTGCTAAGGTACGGGGTCTGCGTCCGCTGAGATGTGGAGCATCCATCGATGCATGCTAAGGTACGGGGTCTGCGTCTGCTGAGATGTGGAGCGTCCATCTGTGAGTGCTAAGGTACGGGGTCTGCGTCTGCTGAGATGTGGAGCGTCCATCTGTGAGTGCTAAGGTACGGGGTCTGCGTCCGCTGAGATGTGGAGCGTCCATCGATGAATGCTAAGGTACGGGGTCTGCGTCTGCTGAGATGTGGAGCGTCCATCTGTGAGTGCTAAGGTACGGGGTCTGCGTCTGCTGAGATGTGGAGCGTCCATCGATGAATGCTAAGGTATGGGGTCTGCGTCTGCTAAGATGTGGAGCGTCCATCTGTGAATGCTAAGGTACGGGGTCTGCGTCCGCTGAGATGTGGAGCGTCCATCTGTGAGTGCTAAGGTACGGGGTCTGCGTCTGCTGAGATGTGGAGCGTCCATCTGTAAGTGCTAAGGTACGGGGTCTGCGTCTGCTGAGATGTGAAGCGTCCATCGATGAATGCTAAGGTACGGGGTCTGCGTCTGCTAAGATGTGGAGCGTCCATCTGTGAATGCTAAGGTACGGGGTCTGCGTCCGCTGAGATGTGGAGCGTCCATCTGTGAGTGCTAAGGTACGGGGTCTGCGTCTGCTGAGATGTGGAGCGTCCATCGATGAATGCTAAGGTACGGGGTCTGCGTCTGCTAAGATGTGGAGCGTCCATCTGTGAATGCTAAGGTACGGGGTCTGCGTCCGCTGAGATGTGGAGCGTCCATCTGTGAGTGCTAAGGTACGGGGTCTGCGTCTGCTGAGATGTGGAGCGTCCATCTGTGAGTGCTAAGGTACGGGGTCTGCGTCCGCTGAGATGTGGAGCGTCCATCGATGAATGCTAAGGTACGGGGTCTGCGTCTGCTGAGATGTGGAGCGTCCATCTGTGAGTGCTAAGGTACGGGGTCTGCGTCTGCTGAGATGTGGAGCGTCCATCTGTGAGTGCTAAGGTACGGGGTCTGCGTCCGCTGAGATGTGGAGCGTCCATCGATGAATGCTAAGGTACGGGGTCTGCGTCTGCTGAGATGTGGAGCGTCCATCTGTGTGTGCTAAGGTACGGGGTTTGCGTCTGCTGAGATGTGGAGCGTCCATCTGTGAGTGCTAAGGTACGGGGTCTGCGTCCGCTGAGATGTGGAGCGTCCATCGATGAATGCTAAGGTACGGGGTCTGCGTCTGCTGAGATGTGGAGCGTCCATCGATGAATGCTAAGGTACGGGGTCTGCGTCTGCTGAGATGTGGAGCGTCCATCTGTGAGTGCTAAGGTACGGAGTCTGCGTCCGCTGAGATGTGGAGCGTCCATCGATGAATGCTAAGGTACGGGGTCTGCGTCTGCTGAGATGTGGAGCGTCCATCTGTGAGTGCTAAGGTACGGGGTCTGCGTCTGCTGAGATGTGGAGCGTCCATCTGTAAGTGCTAAGGTACGGGGTCTGCGTCCGCTGAGATGTGGAGCGTCCATCGATGAATGCTAAGGTACGGGGTCTGCGTCTGCTGAGATGTGGAGTGTCCATCGATGAATGCTAAGGTACGGGGTCTGCGTCTGCTGAGATGTGGAGCGTCCATCTGTGAGTGCTAAGGTACGGAGTCTGCGTCCGCTGAGATCTGGAGGGTCCATCTGTGTATGCTAAGGCACGGAGTCTGCGTCTGCTGAGATGTGGAGCGTCCATCTGTGAGTGCTAAGGTACGGGGTCTGCGTACGCTGAGATGTGGAGCGTTCATCGATGAATGCTAAGGTACGGGGTCTGCGTCTGCTGAGATGTGGAGCGTCCATCTGTGAGTGCTAAGGTACAGAGTCTGCGTCCGCTGAGATGTGGAGCGTCCATCTGTGTATGCTAAGGTACGGGGTCTGCGTCTGCTAAGATGTGGAGCGTCCATCTGTGAGTGCTAAGGTACGGGGTCTGCGTCTGCTGACATGTGGAGCGTCCATTGGTGAATGCTAAGGTACGGGGTCTGCGTCTGCTGATATGTGGAGGGTCCATCTGTGTATGCTAAGGCACGGAGTCTGCGTCTGCTGAGATGTGGAGCGTCCATCTGTGAGTGCTAAGGTACGGGGTCTGCGTCCGCTGAGATGTGGAGCGTCCATCGATGAATGCTAAGGTACGGGGTCTGCGTCTGCTGAGATGTGGAGCGTCCATCTGTGAGTGCTAAGGTACGGGGTCTGCGTCCGCTGAGATGTGGAGCATCCATCGATGCATGCTAAGGTACGGGGTCTGCGTCTGCTGAGATGTGGAGCGTCCATCTGTGAGTGCTAAGGTACGGGGTCTGCGTCTGCTGAGATGTGGAGCGTCCATCTGTGAGTGCTAAGGTACGGGGTCTGCGTCCGCTGAGATGTGGAGCGTCCATCGATGAATGCTAAGGTACGGGGTCTGCGTCTGCTGAGATGTGGAGCGTCCATCTGTGAGTGCTAAGGTACGGGGTCTGCGTCTGCTGAGATGTGGAGCGTCCATCGATGAATGCTAAGGTATGGGGTCTGCGTCTGCTAAGATGTGGAGCGTCCATCTGTGAATGCTAAGGTACGGGGTCTGCGTCCGCTGAGATGTGGAGTGTCCATCTGTGAGTGCTAAGGTACGGGGTCTGCGTCTGCTGAGATGTGGAGCGTCCATCTGTAAGTGCTAAGGTACGGGGTCTGCGTCTGCTGAGATGTGAAGCGTCCATCGATGAATGCTAAGGTACGGGGTCTGCGTCTGCTAAGATGTGGAGCGTCCATCTGTGAATGCTAAGGTACGGGGTCTGCGTCCGCTGAGATGTGGAGCGTCCATCTGTGAGTGCTAAGGTACGGGGTCTGCGTCTGCTGAGATGTGGAGCGTCCATCTGTGAGTGCTAAGGTACGGGGTCTGCGTCCGCTGAGATGTGGAGCGTCCATCGATTAATGCTAAGGTACGGGGTCTGCGTCTGCTGAGATGTGGAACGTCCATCTGTGAGTGCTAAGGTACGGGGTCTGCGTCTGCTGAGATGTGGAGCGTCCATCTGTGAGTGCTAAGGTACGGGGTCTGCGTCCGCTGAGATGTGGAGCGTCCATCGATGAATGCTAAGGTACGGGGTCTGCGTCTGCTGAGATGTGGAGCGTCCATCTGTGTGTGCTAAGGTACGGGGTCTGCGTCTGCTGAGATGTGGAGCGTCCATCTGTGAGTGCTAAGGTACGGGGTCTGCGTCCGCTGAGATGCGGAGCGTCCATCGATGAATGCTAAGGTACGGGGTCTGCGTCTGCTGAGATGTGGAGCGTCCATCGATGAATGCTAAGGTACGGGGTCTGCGTCTGCTGAGATGTGGAGCGTCCATCTGTGAGTGCTAAGGTACGGAGTCTGCGTCCGCTGAGATGTGGAGCGTCCATCGATGAATGCTAAGGTACGGGGTCTGCGTCTGCTGAGATGTGGAGCGTCCATCTGTGAGTGCTAAGGTACGGGGTCTGCGTCTGCTGAGATGTGGAGCGTCCATCTGTAAGTGCTAAGGTACGGGGTCTGCGTCCGCTGAGAGGTGGAGCGTCCATCGATGAATGCTAAGGTACGGGGTCTGCGTCTGCTGAGATGTGGAGTGTCCATCGATGAATGCTAAGGTACGGGGTCTGCGTCTGCTGAGATGTGGAGCGTCCATCTGTGAGTGCTAAGGTACGGAGTCTGCGTCCGCTGAGATGTGGAGGGTCCATCTGTGTATGCTAAGGCACGGAGTCTGCGTCTGCTGAGATGTGGAGCGTCCATCTGTGAGTGCTAAGGTACGGGGTCTGCGTCCGCTGAGATGTGGAGCGTCCATCGATGAATGCTAAGGTACGGGGTCTGCGTCTGCTGAGATGTGGAGCGTCCATCTGTGAGTGCTAAGGTACGGAGTCTGCGTCCGCTGAGATGTGGAGCGTCCATCTGTGTATGCTAAGGTACGGGGTCTGCGTCTGCTAAGATGTGGAGCGTCCATCTGTGAGTGCTAAGGTACGGGGTCTGCGTCTGCTGACATGTGGAGCGTCCATTGGTGAATGCTAAGGTACGGGGTCTGCGTCTGCTGATATGTGGAGGGTCCATCTGTGTATGCTAAGGCACGGAGTCTGCGTCTGCTGAGATGTGGAGCGTCCATCTGTGAGTGCTAAGGTACGGGGTCTGCGTCCGCTGAGATGTGGAGCGTCCATCGATGAATGCTAAGGTACGGGGTCTGCGTCTGCTGAGATGTGGAGCGTCCATCTGTGAGTGCTAAGGTACGGGGTCTGCGTCTGCTGAGATGTGGAGCGTCCATCTGTGAGTGCTAAGGTACGGGGTCTGCGTCCGCTGAGATGTGGAGCGTCCATCGATGAATGCTAAGGTACGGGGTCTGCGTCTGCTGAGATGTGGAGCGTCCATCTGTGAGTGCTAAGGTACGGAGTCTGCGTCCGCTGAGATGTGGAGCGTCCATCTGTGAGTGCTAAGGTACGGGGTCTGCGTCCGCTGAGATGTGGAGCGTCCATCGATGAATGCTAAGGTATGGGGTCTGCGTCTGCTGAGATGTGGAGCGTCCATCTGTGAGTGCTAAGGTACGGGGTCTGCGTCTGCTGAGATGTGGAGCGTCCATCTGTGAATGCTAAGGTACGGAGTCTGCGTCTGCTGAGATGTGGAGCGTCCATCTGTAAGTGCTAAGGTACGGGGTCTGCGTCTGCTGAGATGTGAAGCGTCCATCGATGAATGCTAAGGTACGGGGTCTGCGTCTGCTAAGATGTGGAGCGTCCATCTGTGAATGCTAAGGTACGGGGTCTGCGTCCGCTGAGATGTGGAGCGTCCATCTGTGAGTGCTAAGGTACGGGGTCTGCGTCTGCTGAGATGTGGAGCGTCCATCTGTGAGTGCTAAGGTACGGGGTCTGCGTCCGCTGAGATGTGGAGCGTCCATCGATTAATGCTAAGGTACGGGGTCTGCGTCTGCTGAGATGTGGAACGTCCATCTGTGAGTGCTAAGGTACGGGGTCTGCGTCTGCTGAGATGTGGAGCGTCCATCTGTGAGTGCTAAGGTACGGGGTCTGCGTCCGCTGAGATGTGGAGCGTCCATCGATGAATGCTAAGGTACGGGGTCTGCGTCTGCTGAGATGTGGAGCGTCCATCTGTGTGTGCTAAGGTACGGGGTCTGCGTCTGCTGAGATGTGGAGCGTCCATCTGTGAGTGCTAAGGTACGGGGTCTGCGTCCGCTGAGATGCGGAGCGTCCATCGATGAATGCTAAGGTACGGGGTCTGCGTCTGCTGAGATGTGGAGCGTCCATCGATGAATGCTAAGGTACGGGGTCTGCGTCTGCTGAGATGTGGAGCGTCCATCTGTGAGTGCTAAGGTACGGAGTCTGCGTCCGCTGAGATGTGGAGCGTCCATCGATGAATGCTAAGGTACGGGGTCTGCGTCTGCTGAGATGTGGAGCGTCCATCTGTGAGTGCTAAGGTACGGGGTCTGCGTCTGCTGAGATGTGGAGCGTCCATCTGTAAGTGCTAAGGTACGGGGTCTGCGTCCGCTGAGAGGTGGAGCGTCCATCGATGAATGCTAAGGTACGGGGTCTGCGTCTGCTGAGATGTGGAGTGTCCATCGATGAATGCTAAGGTACGGGGTCTGCGTCTGCTGAGATGTGGAGCGTCCATCTGTGAGTGCTAAGGTACGGAGTCTGCGTCCGCTGAGATGTGGAGGGTCCATCTGTGTATGCTAAGGCACGGAGTCTGCGTCTGCTGAGATGTGGAGCGTCCATCTGTGAGTGCTAAGGTACGGGGTCTGCGTCCGCTGAGATGTGGAGCGTCCATCGATGAATGCTAAGGTACGGGGTCTGCGTCTGCTGAGATGTGGAGCGTCCATCTGTGAGTGCTAAGGTACGGAGTCTGCGTCCGCTGAGATGTGGAGCGTCCATCTGTGTATGCTAAGGTACGGGGTCTGCGTCTGCTAAGATGTGGAGCGTCCATCTGTGAGTGCTAAGGTACGGGGTCTGCGTCTGCTGACATGTGGAGCGTCCATTGGTGAATGCTAAGGTACGGGGTCTGCGTCTGCTGATATGTGGAGGGTCCATCTGTGTATGCTAAGGCACGGAGTCTGCGTCTGCTGAGATGTGGAGCGTCCATCTGTGAGTGCTAAGGTACGGGGTCTGCGTCCGCTGAGATGTGGAGCGTCCATCGATGAATGCTAAGGTACGGGGTCTGCGTCTGCTGAGATGTGGAGCGTCCATCTGTGAGTGCTAAGGTACGGGGTCTGCGTCTGCTGAGATGTGGAGCGTCCATCTGTGAGTGCTAAGGTACGGGGTCTGCGTCCGCTGAGATGTGGAGCGTCCATCGATGAATGCTAAGGTACGGGGTCTGCGTCTGCTGAGATGTGGAGCGTCCATCTGTGAGTGCTAAGGTACGGAGTCTGCGTCCGCTGAGATGTGGAGCGTCCATCTGTGAGTGCTAAGGTACGGGGTCTGCGTCCGCTGAGATGTGGAGCGTCCATCGATGAATGCTAAGGTATGGGGTCTGCGTCTGCTGAGATGTGGAGCGTCCATCTGTGAGTGCTAAGGTACGGGGTCTGCGTCTGCTGAGATGTGGAGCGTCCATCTGTGAATGCTAAGGTACGGAGTCTGCGTCTGCTAAGATGTGGAGCGTCCATCTGTGAGTGCTAAGGTACGGGGTCTGCGTCTGCTGACATGTGGAGCGTCCATTGGTGAATGCTAAGGCACGGAGTCTGCGTCTGCTGAGATGTGGAGCGTCCATCTGTGAGTGCTAAGGTACGGGGTCTGCGTCCGCTGAGATCTGGAGCGTCCATTGATGAATGCTAAGGTACGGGGTCTGCGTCTGCTGAGATGTGGAGCGTCCATCTGTGAGTGCTAAGGTACGGGGTCTGCGTCTGCTGAGATGTGGAGCGTCCATCTGTGAGTGCTAAGGTACGGGGTCTGCGTCCGCTGAGATGTGGAGCGTCCATCGATGAATGCTAAGGTACGGGGTCTGCGTCTGCTGAGATGTGGAGCGTCCATCTGTGAGTGCTAAGGTACGGAGTCTGCGTCCGCTGAGATGTGGAGCGTCCATCTGTGAGTGCTAAGGTACGGGGTCTGCGTCCGCTGAGATGTGGAGCGTCCATCGATGAATGCTAAGGTACGGGGTCTGCGTCTGCTGAGATGTGGAGCGTCCATCTGTGAGTGCTAAGGTACGGGGTCTGCGTCTGCTGAGATGTGGAGCGTCCATCTGTGAGTGCTAAGGTACGGGGTCTGCGTCCGCTGAGATGTGGAGCGTCCATCGATGAATGCTAAGGTACGGGGTCTGCGTCTGCTGAGATGTGGAGCGTCCATCGATGAATGCTAAGGTACGGGGTCTGCGTCTGCTGAGATGTGGAGCGTCCATCTGTGAGTGCTAAGGTACGGAGTCTGCGTCCGCTGAGATGTGGAGCGTCCATCTGTGAGTGCTAAGGTACGGGATCTGCGTCTGCTGAGATGTGGAGCTTCCATCTGTGAGTGCTAAGGTACGGGGTCTGCGTCTGCTGAGATGTGGAGCGTTCATCTGTGAGTGCTAAGGTACGGGGTCTGCGTCTGCTGAGATGTGGAGCGTCCATCTGTGAGTGCTAAGGTACGGGGTCTGCGTCTGCTGAGATGTGGAGCGTCCATCTGTGAGTGCTAAGGTACGGGGTCTGCGTCTGCTGATATGTGGAGCGTCCATCGGTGAATGCTAAGGTACGGGGTCTGCGTCCGCTGAGATGTGGAGCGTCCATCTGTGAGTGCTAAGGTACGGGGTCTGCGTTTGCTGAGATGTGGAGCGACCATCTGTGAGTGCTAAGGTACGGGGTCTGCGTCTGCTGATATGTGGAGCGTCCATCTGTGTATGCTAAGGTATGGGGTCTGCGTCTGCTGAGATGTGGACCGTCCATCGGTGAATGCTAAGGTACGGGGTCTGCGTCCGCTGAGATGTGGAGTGTCCATCTGTGAGTGCTAAGGTACGGGGTCTGCGTCTGCTGAGATGTGGAGCGTCCATCTGTGAGTGCTAAGGCACGGAGTCTGCGTCTGCTGAGATGTGGAGCGTCCATCTGTGAGTGCTAAGGTACGGGGTCTGCGTCTGCTGAGATGTGGAGCGTCCATCTGTGAGTGCTAAGGTACGGGGTCTGCGTCTGCTGATATGTGGAGGGTCCATCTGTGAATGCTAAGGCACGGAGTCTGCGTCTGCTGAGATGTGGAGCGTCCATCTGTGTATACTAAGGTACGGGGTCTGCGTCCGCTGAGATGTGGAGCGTATATCTGTGTATGCTAAGGTACGGGGTCTGCGTCTGCTGATATGTGGAGCGTCCATCTGTGAATGCTAAGGTACGGGGTCTGCGTCTGCTGAGACGTAGAGCGTCCATCTGTGAATGCTAAGGTACGGAGTCTGCGTCCGCTGAGATGTGGAGCGTCCATCTGTGAGTGCTAAGGTACGGGGTCTGCGTCTGCTGATATGTGGAGCGTCCATTGGTAAATGCTAAGGTACGGGGTCTGCGTCCGCTGAGATGTGGAGTGTCCATCTGTGAATGCTAAGGTACGGGGTCTGCGTCTGCTGATATGTGGAGCGTCCATCTGTGAGTGCTAAGGTACGGGGTCTGCGTCCGCTGAGATGTGGAGCGTCCATCTGTGAGTGCTAAGGTACGGGGTCTGCGTTTGCTGAGATGTGGAGCGTCCATCTGTGAGTGCTAAGGTACGGGGTTTGCGTCTGCTGATATGTGGAGCGTCCATCTGTGTATGCTAAGGTATGGGGTCTGCGTCTGCTGAGATGTGGACCGTCCATCGGTGAATGCTAAGGTACGGGGTCTGCGTCCGCTGAGATGTGGAGTGTCCATCTGTGAGTGCTAAGGTACAGGGTCTGCGTCTGCTGAGATGTGGAGCGTCCATCTGTGAGTGCTAAGGTACGGGGTCTGCGTCTGCTGAGATGTGGAGCGTCCATCTGTGAGTGCTAAGGTACGGGGTCTGCGTCTGCTGAGATGTGGAGCGTCCATCTGTGAGTGCTAAGGTACGGGGTCTGCGTCTGCTGATATGTGCAGCGTCCATTGGTAAATGCTAAGGTACGGGGTCTGCGTCTGCTGATATGTGGAGGGTCCATCTGTGAATGCTAAGGCACGGAGTCTGCGTCTGCTGAGATGTGGAGCGTCCATCTGTGTATACTAAGGTACGGGGTCTGCGTCCGCTGAGATGTGGAGCGTATATCTGTGTATGCTAAGGTACGGGGTCTGCGTCTGCGTCTGCTGAGATGTGGAGCTTCCATCTGTGAATGCTAAGGTATGGGGTCTGCGTCTGCTGAGACGTAGAGCGTCCATCTGTGAATGCTAAGGTACGGAGTCTGCGTCCGCTGAGATGTGGAGCATCCATCTGTGAATGCTAAGGTACGGGGTCTGCGTCTGCTGATATGTGGAGCGTCCATCTGTGAATGCTAAGGTACGGGGTCTGCGTCTGCTGAGATGTGGAGCGTCCATCTGTGAGTGCTAAGGTACGGGGTCTGCGTCTGCTGAGATGTGGAGCGTCCATCTGTGAGTGCTAAGGTACGGGGTCTGCGTCCGCTGAGATGTGGAGCGTCCATCGATGAATGCTAAGGTACGGGGTCTGCGTCTGCTGAGATGTGGAGCGTCCATCTGTGACTGCTAAGGTACGGAGTCTGCATCCGCTGAGATGTGGAGCGTCCATCTGTGAGTGCTAAGGTACGGGGTCTGCGTCCGCTGAGATGTGGAGCGTCCATCGATGAATGCTAAGGTACGGGGTCTGCGTCTGCTGAGATGTGGAGCGTCCATCTGTGAGTGCTAAGGTACGGGGTCTGCGTCTGCTGAGATGTGGAGCGTCCATCTGTGAATGCTAAGGTACGGAGTCTGCGTCTGCTAAGATGTGGAGCGTCCATCTGTGAGTGCTAAGGTACGGGGTCTGCGTCTGCTGACATGTGGAGCGTCCATTGGTGAATGCTAAGGTACGGGGTCTGCGTCTGCTGATATGTGGAGGGTCCATCTGTGTATGCTAAGGCACGGAGTCTGCGTCTGCTGAGATGTGGAGCGTCCATCTGTGAGTGCTAAGGTACGGGGTCTGCGTCCGCTGAGATGTGGAGCGTCCATTGATGAATGCTAAGGTACGGGGTCTGCGTCTGCTGAGATGTGGAGCGTCCATCTGTGAGTGCTAAGGTACGGGGTCTGCGTCTGCTGAGATGTGGAGCGTCCATCTGTGAGTGCTAAGGTACGGGGTCTGCGTCCGCTGAGATGTGGAGCGTCCATCGATGAATGCTAAGGTACGGGGTCTGCGTCTGCTGAGATGTGGAGCGTCCATCTGTGAGTGCTAAGGTACGGAGTCTGCGTCCGCTGAGATGTGGAGCGTCCATCTGTGAGTGCTAAGGTACGGGGTCTGCGTCCGCTGAGATGTGGAGCGTCCATCGATGAATGCTAAGGTACGGGGTCTGCGTCTGCTGAGATGTGGAGCGTCCATCTGTGAGTGCTAAGGTACGGGGTCTGCGTCTGCTGAGATATGGAGCGTCCATCTGTGAGTGCTAAGGTACGGGGTCTGCATCCGCTGAGATGTGGAGCGTCCATCGATGAATGCTAAGGTACGGGGTCTGCGTCTGCTGAGATGTGGAGCGTCCATCGATGAATGCTAAGGTACGGGGTCTGCGTCTGCTGAGATGTGGAGCGTCCATCTGTGAGTGCTAAGGTACGGAGTCTGCGTCCGCTGAGATGTGGAGCGTCCATCTGTGAGTGCTAAGGTACGGGGTCTGCGTCTGCTGAGATGTGGAGCTTCCATCTGTGAGTGCTAAGGTACGGGGTCTGCGTCTGCTGAGATGTGGAGCGTTCATCTGTGAGTGCTAAGGTACGGGGTCTGCGTCTGCTGAGATGTGGAGCGTCCATCTGTGAGTGCTAAGGTACGGGGTCTGCGTCTGCTGAGATGTGGAGCGTCCATCTGTGAGTGCTAAGGTACGGGGTCTGCGTCTGCTGATATGTGGAGCGTCCATCGGTGAATGCTAAGGTACGGGGTCTGCGTCCGCTGAGATGTGGAGCGTCCATCTGTGAGTGCTAAGGTACGGGGTCTGCGTTTGCTGAGATGTGGAGCGTCCATCTGTGAGTGCTAAGGTACGGGGTCTGCGTCTGCTGATATGTGGAGCGTCCATCTGTGTATGCTAAGGTATGGGGTCTGCGTCTGCTGAGATGTGGACCGTCCATCGGTGAATGCTAAGGTACGGGGTCTGCGTCCGCTGAGATGTGGAGTGTCCATCTGTGAGTGCTAAGGTACGGGGTCTGCGTCTGCTGAGATGTGGAGCGTCCATCTGTGAGTGCTAAGGTACGGGGTCTGCGTCTGCTGAGATGTGGAGCGTCCATCTGTGAGTGCTAAGGTACGGGGTCTGCGTCTGCTGAGATGTGGAGCGTCCATCTGTGAGTGCTAAGGTACGGGGTCTGCGTCTGCTGATATGTGGAGCGTCCATTGGTAAATGCTAAGGTACGGGGTCTGCGTCTGCTGATATGTGGAGGGTCCATCTGTGAATGCTAAGGTACGGGGTCTGCGTCTGCTGATATGTGGAGCGTCCATCTGTGAGTGCTAAGGTACGGGGTCTGCGTCTGCTGAGATGTGGAGCGTCCATCTGTGAGTGCTAAGGTACGGGGTCTGCGTCTGCTGATATGTGGAGCGTCCATTGGTAAATGCTAAGGTACGGGGTCTGCGTCTGCTGATATGTGGAGCGTCCATCTGTGTATACTAAGGTACGGGGTCTGCGTCCGCTGAGATGTGGAGCGTATATCTGTGTATGCTAAGGTACGGGGTCTGCGTCTGCTGAGATGTGGAGCTTCCATCTGTGAATGCTAAGGTATGGGGTCTGCGTCTGCTGAGACGTAGAGCGTCCATCTGTGAATGCTAAGGCACGGAGTCTGCGTCTGCTGAGATGTGGAGCGTCCATCTGTGTATACTAAGGTACGGGGTCTGCGTCCGCTGAGATGTGGAGCGTATATCTGTGTATGCTAAGGTACGGGGTCTGCGTCTGCGTCTGCTGAGATGTGGAGCTTCCATCTGTGAATGCTAAGGTATGGGGTCTGCGTCTGCTGAGACGTAGAGCGTCCATCTGTGAATGCTAAGGTACGGAGTCTGCGTCCGCTGAGATGTGGAGCATCCATCTGTGAATGCTAAGGTACGGGGTCTGCGTCTGCTGATATGTGGAGCTTCCATCTGTGAATGCTAAGGTACGGGGTCTGCGTCTGCTGAGACGTAGAGCGTCCATCTGTGAATGCTAAGGTACGGAGTCTGCGTCCGCTGAGATGTGGAGCGTCCATCTGTGAGTGCTAAGGTACGGGGTCTGCGTCTGCTGATATATGGAGCGTCCATCTGTGAGTGCTAAGGTACGGGGTCTGCGTCTGCTGAGATGTGGAGCGTCCATCTGTGAGTGCTAAGGTACGGGGTCTGCGTCTGCTGATATGTGGAGCGTCCATCTGTGTATGCTAAGGTATGGGGTCTGCGTCTGCTGAGATGTGGACCGTCCATCGGTGAATGCTAAGGTACGGGGTCTGTGTCCGCTGAGATGTGGAGTGTCCATCTGTGAGTGCTAAGGTACGGGGTCTGCGTCTGCTGAGATGTGGAGCGTCCATCTGTGAGTGCTAAGGTACGGGGTCTGCGTCTGCTGAGATGTGGAGCGTCCATCTGTGAGTGCTAAGGTACGGGGTCTGCGTCTGCTGAGATGTGGAGCGTCCATCTGTGAGTGCTAAGGTACGGGGTCTGCGTCTGCTGATATGTGGAGGGTCCATCTGTGAATGCTAAGGTACGGGGTCTGCGTCTGCTGATATGTGGAGCGTCCATCCGTGAGTGCTAAGGTACGGGGTCTGCGTCTGCTGAGATGTGGAGCGTCCATCCGTGAGTGCTAAGGTACGGGGTCTGCGTCTGCTGATATGTGGAGCGTCCATTGGTAAATGCTAAGGTACGGGGTCTGCGTCTGCTGAGACGTAGAGCGTCCATCTGTGAATGCTAAGGTACGGAGTCTGCGTCCGCTGAGATGTGGAGCGTCCATCTGTGAATGCTAAGGTACGGGGTCTGCGTCTGCTGAGACGTAGAGCGTCCATCTGTGAATGCTAAGGTACGGAGTCTGCGTCCGCTGAGATGTGTAGCATCCATCTGTGAATGCTAAGGTACGGGGTCTGCGTCTGCTGATATGTGGAGCGTCCATCTGTGAATGCTAAGGCACGGAGTCTGCGTCTGCTGAGATGTGGAGCGTCCATCTGTGTATACTAAGGTACGGGGTCTGCGTCCGCTGAGATGTGGAGCGTCCATCTGTGAGTGCTAAGGTACGGGGTCTGCGTCCGCTGAGATGTGGAGCGTCCATCGATGAATGCTAAGGTACGGGGTCTGCGTCTGCTGAGATGTGGAGCGTCCATCTGTGAGTGCTAAGGTACGGGGTCTGCGTCTGCTGAGATATGGAGCGTCCATCTGTGAGTGCTAAGGTACGGGGTCTGCATCCGCTGAGATGTGGAGCGTCCATCGATGAATGCTAAGGTACGGGGTCTGCGTCTGCTGAGATGTGGAGCGTCCATCGATGAATGCTAAGGTACGGGGTCTGCGTCTGCTGAGATGTGGAGCGTCCATCTGTGAGTGCTAAGGTACGGAGTCTGCGTCCGCTGAGATGTGGAGCGTCCATCTGTGAGTGCTAAGGTACGGGGTCTGCGTCTGCTGAGATGTGGAGCTTCCATCTGTGAGTGCTAAGGTACGGGGTCTGCGTCTGCTGAGATGTGGAGCGTTCATCTGTGAGTGCTAAGGTACGGGGTCTGCGTCTGCTGAGATGTGGAGCGTCCATCTGTGAGTGCTAAGGTACGGGGTCTGCGTCTGCTGAGATGTGGAGCGTCCATCTGTGAGTGCTAAGGTACGGGGTCTGCGTCTGCTGATATGTGGAGCGTCCATCGGTGAATGCTAAGGTACGGGGTCTGCGTCCGCTGAGATGTGGAGCGTCCATCTGTGAGTGCTAAGGTACGGGGTCTGCGTTTGCTGAGATGTGGAGCGTCCATCTGTGAGTGCTAAGGTACGGGGTCTGCGTCTGCTGATATGTGGAGCGTCCATCTGTGTATGCTAAGGTATGGGGTCTGCGTCTGCTGAGATGTGGACCGTCCATCGGTGAATGCTAAGGTACGGGGTCTGCGTCCGCTGAGATGTGGAGTGTCCATCTGTGAGTGCTAAGGTACGGGGTCTGCGTCTGCTGAGATGTGGAGCGTCCATCTGTGAGTGCTAAGGTACGGGGTCTGCGTCTGCTGAGATGTGGAGCGTCCATCTGTGAGTGCTAAGGTACGGGGTCTGCGTCTGCTGAGATGTGGAGCGTCCATCTGTGAGTGCTAAGGTACGGGGTCTGCGTCTGCTGATATGTGGAGCGTCCATTGGTAAATGCTAAGGTACGGGGTCTGCGTCTGCTGATATGTGGAGGGTCCATCTGTGAATGCTAAGGTACGGGGTCTGCGTCTGCTGATATGTGGAGCGTCCATCTGTGAGTGCTAAGGTACGGGGTCTGCGTCTGCTGAGATGTGGAGCGTCCATCTGTGAGTGCTAAGGTACGGGGTCTGCGTCTGCTGATATGTGGAGCGTCCATTGGTAAATGCTAAGGTACGGGGTCTGCGTCTGCTGATATGTGGAGCGTCCATCTGTGTATACTAAGGTACGGGGTCTGCGTCCGCTGAGATGTGGAGCGTATATCTGTGTATGCTAAGGTACGGGGTCTGCGTCTGCTGAGATGTGGAGCTTCCATCTGTGAATGCTAAGGTATGGGGTCTGCGTCTGCTGAGACGTAGAGCGTCCATCTGTGAATGCTAAGGCACGGAGTCTGCGTCTGCTGAGATGTGGAGCGTCCATCTGTGTATACTAAGGTACGGGGTCTGCGTCCGCTGAGATGTGGAGCGTATATCTGTGTATGCTAAGGTACGGGGTCTGCGTCTGCGTCTGCTGAGATGTGGAGCTTCCATCTGTGAATGCTAAGGTATGGGGTCTGCGTCTGCTGAGACGTAGAGCGTCCATCTGTGAATGCTAAGGTACGGAGTCTGCGTCCGCTGAGATGTGGAGCATCCATCTGTGAATGCTAAGGTACGGGGTCTGCGTCTGCTGATATGTGGAGCTTCCATCTGTGAATGCTAAGGTACGGGGTCTGCGTCTGCTGAGACGTAGAGCGTCCATCTGTGAATGCTAAGGTACGGAGTCTGCGTCCGCTGAGATGTGGAGCGTCCATCTGTGAGTGCTAAGGTACGGGGTCTGCGTCTGCTGATATATGGAGCGTCCATCTGTGAGTGCTAAGGTACGGGGTCTGCGTCTGCTGAGATGTGGAGCGTCCATCTGTGAGTGCTAAGGTACGGGGTCTGCGTCTGCTGATATGTGGAGCGTCCATCTGTGTATGCTAAGGTATGGGGTCTGCGTCTGCTGAGATGTGGACCGTCCATCGGTGAATGCTAAGGTACGGGGTCTGTGTCCGCTGAGATGTGGAGTGTCCATCTGTGAGTGCTAAGGTACGGGGTCTGCGTCTGCTGAGATGTGGAGCGTCCATCTGTGAGTGCTAAGGTACGGGGTCTGCGTCTGCTGAGATGTGGAGCGTCCATCTGTGAGTGCTAAGGTACGGGGTCTGCGTCTGCTGAGATGTGGAGCGTCCATCTGTGAGTGCTAAGGTACGGGGTCTGCGTCTGCTGATATGTGGAGGGTCCATCTGTGAATGCTAAGGTACGGGGTCTGCGTCTGCTGATATGTGGAGCGTCCATCCGTGAGTGCTAAGGTACGGGGTCTGCGTCTGCTGAGATGTGGAGCGTCCATCCGTGAGTGCTAAGGTACGGGGTCTGCGTCTGCTGATATGTGGAGCGTCCATTGGTAAATGCTAAGGTACGGGGTCTGCGTCTGCTGAGACGTAGAGCGTCCATCTGTGAATGC
Source organism: Triturus cristatus (assembly GCF_964204655.1). Lineage (NCBI taxonomy): Eukaryota > Metazoa > Chordata > Amphibia > Caudata > Salamandridae > Triturus > Triturus cristatus. The sequence goes on along the minus strand of NC_140583.1, from coordinate 27,580,021 downwards.
TAAGGTACGGAGTCTGCGTCCGCTGAGATGTGGAGCGTCCATCTGTGAATGCTAAGGTACGGGGTCTGCGTCTGCTGAGACGTAGAGCGTCCATCTGTGAATGCTAAGGTACGGAGTCTGCGTCCGCTGAGATGTGTAGCATCCATCTGTGAATGCTAAGGTACGGGGTCTGCGTCTGCTGATATGTGGAGCGTCCATCTGTGAATGCTAAGGCACGGAGTCTGCGTCTGCTGAGATGTGGAGCGTCCATCTGTGTATACTAAGGTACGGGGTCTGCGTCCGCTGAGATGTGGAGCGTATATCTGTGTATGCTAAGGTACGGGGTCTGCGTCCGCTGAGATGTGGAGCGTATATCTGTGAATGCTAAGGTACGGAGTCTGCGTCCGCTGAGATGTGGAGCGTCCATCTGTGAATGCTAAGGTACGGGGTCTGCGTCTGCTGAGACGTAGAGCGTCCATCTGTGAATGCTAAGGTACGGAGTCTGCGTCCGCTGAGATGTGTAGCATCCATCTGTGAATGCTAAGGTACGGGGTCTGCGTCTGCTGATATGTGGAGCGTCCATCTGTGAATGCTAAGGCACGGAGTCTGCGTCTGCTGAGATGTGGAGCGTCCATCTGTGTATACTAAGGTACGGGGTCTGCGTCCGCTGAGATGTGGAGCGTATATCTGTGTATGCTAAGGTACGGGGTCTGCGTCCGCTGAGATGTGGAGCGTATATCTGTGTATGCTAAGGTACGGGGTCTGCGTCTGCTGAGATGTGGAGCTTCCATCTGTGAATGCTAAGGTATGGGGTCTGCGTCTGCTGAGACGTAGAGCGTCCATCTGTGAATGCTAAGGTACGGAGTCTGCGTCCGCTGAGATGTGGAGCATCCATCTGTGAATGCTAAGGTACGGGGTCTGCGTCTGCTGATATGTGGAGCGTCCATCTGTGAATGCTAAGGTACGGTGTCTGCGTCTGCTGAGATTTGGAGGGTCCATCAGTGTATGCTAAGGTACTGGGTCTGCGTCTGCGTCTGCTGAGATGTGGAGCGCCCATCTGTGAATGGTAAGGTACGGGGTCTGTGTCTGCATCTGCTGAGATGTGGAGCGTCCATCTGTGAATGCTAAGGTACGGGGTCTGCGTCTGCTGAGATGTGGAGGGCCCATCTGTGTATGTTACGGTACGGGGTCTGCGTCTGCTGAGATGTAGAGCATCCATCTGTGAATGCTAAGGTATGGGGTCTGCGTCTGCTGAGATGTGGAGCGTCCATCTGTGTATGCTAAGGTATGGGGTCTGCGTCTGCTGAGATGTGGAGGGTCCATCTCTGTATGCTAAGGTATGGGGTCTGCGTCTGCTGAGATGTGGAGGGTCCATCTGTGTATGCTAAGGTACGGGGTCTGCATCTGCTGAGATGTGGAGCATCCATCTGTGTATGCTACAGTACGGGGTCTGCCAGTAATCTCAGAGATCTTTGATATATCATCATTTAGCTTTAGTAGCAAGGGAGGGGGGTTTAGGTCACTCTGTCCTATAAAATGACAGGGCTTAGCCCGATATATGGATTATGAACCACATGGAGTTTTTAGTATGCATTTGTTTTCTAATTGTGGCAGGTATACTGCACTTCAGAGCACAATAGTTTAAATAAATATTCTAAACTGCCTTTGTGTCTCCTGCTACCTTACTGTGGACGAGTACCAGTGAGAGAGCGAAAGGATGTTACCACGATCCTTAAAAGGGTCGAGAGTGTACTGTTCTGAGGTGCCAATTCACTTGTTTCTCTGGTGAGGTTACGAGGGCAAGTGAGGCACTAAAGCTAGTCGGGCTCGGGCTCATAGACACTGAGGTGGTATGGTGAGTCCGTCCCTACATACTGATGTTCTTCGGTCCAAGCATTGTTCTGTTTCAGAGCAGAATCCCTGCAAAATGGCGCCACCAACCTTTGGTCTGATACTTACTTGCGGGTCCTCTTAGTAGGGCTTATGCTTGTCGACAATACCCTTGCACATTTTCCCAGAGACGTCGGTAGTTATTAGGCAGCACCTAGGTCTGTTGGTTTTTCAAGCTTCAATATTAAAAGGTTTTTTATTCCCTGATTGTGCGACACTTTGAATCCGTTTTAGTTCGTTTTGGCTCAACATGTAGCTATTTCTGTTGTCCCCCGGCAGTAACTTAACATTTAATGCAACACAGAAATCCTAATACAGGCACTACCATGATTTTGTTATTGAAGCGGACGCAGCGGTCTGCTTTTACTCATGGGTTACTTTCCCGGCTGTAAACGCGAATGATAATACTTCCCATGGATACAAAAGCCAGCATGCCTAATGCAAAAGCCCTCTACCCTCGTTGGATACAAGGGGCTACGTCCCTATCAGCCGTGGATGTCGACTTTGTCGTTGACCCTTCTTTCTGCAATATGACCATGTTTATCCTTTGCTTTCTTCAATTTTGCTTGCAACCAACATTCTTGTTCTATGGTGCAAGGGTGTAGTTGGAACCCTTACCGGGGACGAAGGTGCTTTCCTAATTTGTCCACTTTTATCACTCATGGATCATGGGAGTCACCCCTTCACCATATCCTCCACCAAACTGTCCATACCAAGGAACCAGTACGTAGCCCCAGCTTTGGATTTGCTAGTTCTGCACCTCAAGTGACCTGGGTCTGAAATTCCCATCCACAGGTATTTACGGGGCACAATTTTTCTCATGACCATATCCTTGCATATGCACAATTCATGTCTAACTTCCCAGAAGCAACGAATATCCTCGTGTTTCAACGCAATGATTTCCCCCTCATCATCCAAATAATGAGGTGGCCGTGTCATGAAAGCTGAGCCAGGGTAGGGTCACATTTGTACACTTCAGGTAGCGATGAATGAAGAACTGTAGTTCTTTTTTTCCTAAGCCGAGCATTAATACAGGCTATTTGTTGTAAGGATACACTAAAAAATCATAGGCATATAAAGAATTCACAAAAACACAGCCTCACAAAGAGTCCCAAAGGGCGAGTCATGCTTCTTAGTAGCGGGACCCTCGTATGAGGTGAGTGTTGCACAGAGTGGTATCTCAGGAGAAGGCAGGGATGGAACTGAGACAGTTCGTTGCAGGTCTGCTCGATTTGTCCCACCGGAATCACTCACTAACTATGCATGTGAGTGATCCGCACTGTGTGCCCAAATGCCACGCACGCGCTCTTTGCAGTCTAAAGTTCTGTCGGACCACTGATGCAACTAGTTGCAACTTAGTGGACCGGGATGCTAGGTGGTGCACGAGCAAGATGGCCGCATCTCTGTGAGGCTCCTGCAGCTCGGTCCACTAATCCGTCTATTTATCCTGCACAGGAGGTTCTAGATTAGAATCCACCCCACCGGTCGAAGGGTATGCTCCGGTGACCTGGCGGAGATGTTATGAGAGCTCCAGACTGCTGCTGCCTGCTGCGGAAGTCCCTTCACAGTGCTGCCCGAGATGCGGCCTGGCGCACCTGGAACCAGTGCGGGCGGAGCAGACTACGCAACAGCCTAGGCGCCCACGTGGAGTTTGGGCCGGAGCAAACTACGCAACAGCCGAGGCGCCCACGTGGAGTTTGGGCCGGAGCAAACTACGCAACAGCCGAGGCGCCCACGTGGAGTTTGGGCCGGAGGAAACTACGCAACAGCCGAGGCGCCCACGTGGAGTTTGGGCCGGAGCAAACTACGCAACAGCCGAAGCGACCACGTGGAGTTTGGGCCGGAGCAGACTACGCAACAGCCGAGGCGCCCACGTGGAGTTTGGGCCGGAGCAGACTACGCAACAGCCTAGGCGCCCACGTGTAGTTTGGGCCGGAGCAAACTACGCAACAGCCGAAGCGCCCACGTGGAGTTTGGGCCGGAGCAGACTACGCAACAGCCGAAGCGCCCACGTGGAGTTTGGGCCGGAGCAAACTACGCAACAGCCGAGGCGCCCACGTGGAGTTTGGGCCGGAGCAAACTACGCAACAGCCGAGGCGCCCACGTGGAGTTTGGGCCGGAGCAAACTACGCAACAGCCGAAGCGCCCACGTGGAGTTTGGGCCGGAGCAAACTACGCAACAGCCAAGGCGCCCACGTGGAGTTTGGGCCGGAGCAAACTATGCAACAGCCGAGGCGCCCACGTGGAGTTTGGGCCGGAGCAAACTACGCAACAGCCGAAGCGTCCACGTGGAGTTTGGGCCGGAGCAAACTACGCAACAGCCGAAGCGCCCACGTGGAGTTTGGCCCGAAGCAGACTACGCAACAGCCGAAGCGCCCACGTGGAGTTTGGGCCGGAGCAGACTACGCAACAGCCGAAGCGCCCACGTGGAGTTTGGGCCGGAGCAAACTACGCAACAGCCGAGGCGCCCACGTTGAGTTTGGGCCGGAGCAAACTACGCAACAGCCCAGGCGCCCACGTGGAGTTTGGGCCGGAGCAGACTACGCAACAGCCGAAGCGCCCACGTGGCGTTTGGGCCGGAGCAAACTACGCAACAGCCGAGGCGCCCACGTGGAGTTTGGGCCGGAGCAAACTACGCAACAGCCCAGGCGCCCACGTGGAGTTTGGGCCGGAGCAGACTACGCAACAGCCGAGGCGCCCACGTGGAGTTTGGGCCGGAGCAGACTACGCAACAGCCGAAGCGCCCACGTGGAGTTTGGGCCGGAGCAAACTACGCAACAGCCGAGGCGCCCACGTGGAGTTTGGGCCGGAGCAGACTACGCAACAGCCGAAGCGCCCACGTGGAGTTTGGGCCGGAGCAAACTACGCAACAGCCGAAGCGCCCACGTGGAGTTTGGCCCGAAGCAGACTACGCAACAGCCGAAGCGCCCACGTGGAGTTTGGGCCGGAGCAGACTACGCAACAGCCGAAGCGCCCACGTGGAGTTTGGGCCGGAGCAAACTACGCAACAGCCGAGGCGCCCACGTTGAGTTTGGGCCGGAGCAAACTACGCAACAGCCCAGGCGCCCACGTGGAGTTTGGGCCGGAGCAGACTACGCAACAGCCGAAGCGCCCACGTGGCGTTTGGGCCGGAGCAAACTACGCAACAGCCGAGGCGCCCACGTGGAGTTTGGGCCGGAGCAAACTACGCAACAGCCTAGGCGCCCACGTGGAGTTTGGGCCGGAGCAAACTACGCAACAGCCGAGGCGCCCACGTGGAGTTTGGGCCGGAGCAAACTACGCAACAGCCGAGGCGCCCACGTGGAGTTTGGGCCGGAGGAAACTACGCAACAGCCGAGGCGCCCACGTGGAGTTTGGGCCGGAGCAAACTACGCAACAGCCGAAGCGCCCACGTGGAGTTTGGGCCGGAGCAGACTACACAACAGCCGAGGCGCCCACGTGGAGTTTGGGCCGGAGCAGACTACGCAACAGCCTAGGCGCCCACGTGTAGTTTGGGCCGGAGCAAACTACGCAACAGCCGAAGCGCCCACGTGGAGTTTGGGCCGGAGCAGACTACGCAACAGCCGAAGCGCCCACGTGGAGTTTGGGCCGGAGCAAACTACGCAACAGCCGAGGCGCCCACGTGGAGTTTGGGCCGGAGCAAACTACGCAACAGCCGAGGCGCCCACGTGGAGTTTGGGCCGGAGCAAACTACGCAACAGCCGAAGCGCCCACGTGGAGTTTGGGCCGGAGCAAACTACGCAACAGCCAAGGCGCCCACGTGGAGTTTGGGCCGGAGCAAACTATGCAACAGCCGAGGCGCCCACGTGGAGTTTGGGCCGGAGCAAACTACGCAACAGCCGAAGCGTCCACGTGGAGTTTGGGCCGGAGCAAACTACGCAACAGCCGAAGCGCCCACGTGGAGTTTGGCCCGAAGCAGACTACGCAACAGCCGAAGCGCCCACGTGGAGTTTGGGCCGGAGCAGACTACGCAACAGCCGAAGCGCCCACGTGGAGTTTGGGCCGGAGCAAACTACGCAACAGCCGAGGCGCCCACGTTGAGTTTGGGCCGGAGCAAACTACGCAACAGCCCAGGCGCCCACGTGGAGTTTGGGCCGGAGCAGACTACGCAACAGCCGAAGCGCCCACGTGGCGTTTGGGCCGGAGCAAACTACGCAACAGCCGAGGCGCCCACGTGGAGTTTGGGCCGGAGCAAACTACGCAACAGCCCAGGCGCCCACGTGGAGTTTGGGCCGGAGCAGACTACGCAACAGCCGAGGCGCCCACGTGGAGTTTGGGCCGGAGCAAACTACGCAACAGCCGAGGCGCCCACGTGGAGTTTGGGCCGGAGCAAACTACGCAACAGCCGAGGCGCCCACGTGGAGTTTGGGCCGGAGCAGACTACGCAACAGCCGAGGCGCCCACGTGGAGTTTGGGCCGGAGCAGACTACGCAACAGCCGAGGCGCCCACGTGGAGTTTGGGCCGGAGCAGACTACGCAACAGCCGAGGCGCCCACGTGGAGTTTGGGCCGGAGCAGACTACGCAACAGCCGAGGCGCCCACGTGGAGTTTGGGCCGGAGCAGACTACGCAACATCCGAAGCGCCCACGTGGAGTTTGGGCCGGAGCAAACTACGCAACAGCCGAAGCGCCCACGTGGAGTTTGGGCCGGAGCAGACTACGCAACAGCCGAGGCGCCCACGTGGAGTTTGGGCCGGAGCAGACTACGCAACAGCCTAGGCGCCCACGTGGAGTTTGGGCCGGAGCAAACTACGCAACAGCCGAAGCACCCACGTGGAGTTTGGGCCGGAGCAGACTACGCAACAGCCGAAGCGCCCACGTGGAGTTTGGGCCGGAGCAAACTACGCAACAGCCGAGGCGCCCACGTGGAGTTTGGGCCGGAGCAAACTACGCAACAGCCGAGGCGCCCACGTGGAGTTTGGGCCGGAGCAAACTACGCAACAGCCGAAGCGCCCACGTGGAGTTTGGGCCGGAGCAAACTACGCAACAGCCAAGGCGCCCACGTGGAGTTTGGGCCGGAGCAAACTACGCAACAGCCGAGGCGCCCACGTGGAGTTTGGGCCGGAGCAAACTACGCAACAGCCGAAGCGTCCACGTGGAGTTTGGGCCGGAGCAAACTACGCAACAGCCGAAGCGCCCACGTGGAGTTTGGCCCAAAGCAGACTACGCAACAGCCGAAGCGCCCACGTGGAGTTTGGGCCGGAGCAAACTACGCAACAGCCGAGGCGCCCACGTGGAGTTTGGGCCGGAGCAGACTACGCAACAGCCGAAGCGCCCACGTGGAGTTTGGGCCGGAGCAAACTACGCAACAGCCGAGGCGCCCACGTTGAGTTTGGGCCGGAGCAAACTACGCAACAGCCCAGGCGCCCACGTGGAGTTTGGGCCGGAGCAAACTACGTACAGCCGAGGCGCCCACGTGGAGTTTGGGCCGGAGCAGACTACGCAACAGCCGAAGCGCCCATGTGGCGTTTGGGCCGGAGCAAACTACGCAACAGCCGAGGCGCCCACGTGGAGTTTGGGCCGGAGCAAACTACGCAACAGCCCAGGCGCCCACGTGGAGTTTGGGCCGGAGCAGACTACGCAACAGCCGAGGCGCCCACGTGGAGTTTGGGCCGGAGCAAACTACGCAACAGCCGAGGCGCCCACGTGGAGTTTGGGCCGGAGCAAACTACGCAACAGCCGAGGCGCCCACGTGGAGTTTGGGCCGGAGCAGACTACGCAACAGCCGAGGCGCCCACGTGGAGTTTGGGCCGGAGCAGACTACGCAACAGCCGAGGCGCCCACGTGGAGTTTGGGCCGGAGCAGACTACGCAACAGCCGAGGCGCCCACGTGGAGTTTGGGCCGGAGCAGACTACGCAACAGCCGAAGCGCCCACGTGGAGTTTGGGCCGGAGCAGACTACGCAACAGCCGAGGCGCCCACGTGGAGTTTGGGCCGGAGCAGACTACGCAACAGCCGAGGCGCCCACGTGGAGTTGGGGCCGGAGCAGACTACGCAACAGCCGAGGCGCCCACGTGGAGTTTGGGCCGGAGCAGACTACGCAACAGCCGAGGCGCCCACGTGGAGTTTGGGCCGGAGCAGACTACGCAACAGCTGAAGCGCCCACGTGGAGTTTGGGCCGGAGCAGACTACGCAACAGCCGAAGCGCCCACGTGGAGTTTGGGCCGGAGCAGACTACGCAACAGCCGAACCGCCCACGTGGAGTTTGGGCCGGAGCAAACTACGCAACAGCCGAGGCGCCCACGTGGAGTTTGGGCCGGAGCAGACTACGCAACAGCCGAGGCGCCCACGTGGAGTTTGGGTCGGAGCAAACTACGCAACAGCCGAAGCGCCCACGTGGAGTTTGGGCCGGAGCAGACTACGCAACAGCCGAAGCACCCACGTGGAGTTTGGGCCGGAGCAAACTACGCAACAGCCGAGGCGCCCACGTGGAGTTTGGGCCGGAGCAGACTACGCAACAGCCGAAGCGCCCACGTGGAGTTTGGGCCCGAGCAGACTACGCAACAGCCGAGGCGCCCACGTGGAGTTTGGGCCGGAGCAGACTACGCAACAGCCGAAGCGCCCATGTGGAGTTTGGGCCGGAGCAGACTACGCAACAGCCGAAGCGCCCACGTGGAGTTTGGGCCGGAGCAAACTACGCAACAGCCGAGGCGCCCATGTGGAGTTTGGGCCGGAGCATAGGACTCGTACCCCCCAGGATGGCACCCGGCCCAGCCCTCCTCCAAACCCACGAAACAATGCTTAACAACCAGCTGTGGGTTAAAAAGGCCATGTTTATTACAAATCTTCACACAAACATGACAATATATAAATCAAACAATTTGATATGATCTGTATTTATCAAATTCAAAACGTTAATCACCATTTTAATTTAAAGTTCTCCCTAGCTTCATGCTCCATCCGCAAGTCGGGGAGAACTCAATTTACTTACACGAAGAACGTTGTCTATTGCTCCAGCACTAAGGGGCCTTCTGGCTCGCGTCCCCCAACCAACTGAGAACCACGCAAGGCGCAACCCACCTGCGTCCTTGAAGGGTGAGCCCCTGTCCTCTGGTCTAGATCCGCCACCTGAGGGGCCCACCCCTCCACCACCAGGCTGCTCATCGGGCGTTCGTAGGGAGTAACCAGGGGCGGAAGCCCCATGCCCTATTTTAAAACTGGCGCCCTTGCCCCAGCCGGTGTCCCGTTCTCTCTGGGGTGAGCTTACCATCTCTCCGCCTCAGTGCTGGCCTAAAGAGTATGCAGGAGGACTCCCCTTAACAATGTAAAGGCAATTTCTGTGGCCTCTTTACCGCCGCTCTCTAATCTAAATCCAACACCTCACCAAACTCTATCCTTGGGGACGGGTGGGTGGGAGATTGAAGGAGCCCCCTGCATTCCGAGGCCGGCGCAGGAAAGAAAGAGAGGGCGAGGACCAGGGCCAGCTGCCCTAAATAGGCCTTCGCCCCCTCCCCCTGAGGTGCCGGCTCCGGCCGGAAGTGACGTCGCGCTGACCCGGAAGCAGTTGAGGCTGCCGTCCTGTTGACTTCTTCGATGAGGGCATGCCCGGGCGCCCGGGGGGCCGAGTCCTAAGTGCGCGCTTCATTATATTTCGCGCTTGTCATAGGACTCGTACCCCCCAGGATGGCACCCGGCCCAGCCCTCCTCCAAACCCACGAAACAATGCTTAACAACCAGCTGTGGGTTAAAAAGGCCATGTTTATTACAAATCTTCACACAAACATGACAATATATAAATCAAACAATTTGATATGATCTGTATTTATCAAATTCAAAACGTTAATCACCATTTTAATTTAAAGTTCTCCCTAGCTTCATGCTCCATCCGCAAGTCGGGGAGAACTCAATTTACTTACACGAAGAACGTTGTCTATTGCTCCAGCACTAAGGGGCCTTCTGGCTCGCGTCCCCCAACCAACTGAGAACCACGCAAGGCGCAACCCACCTGCGTCCTTGAAGGGTGAGCCCCTGTCCTCTGGTCTAGATCCGCCACCTGAGGGGCCCACCCCTCCACCACCAGGCTGCTCATCGGGCGTTCGTAGGGAGTAACCAGGGGCGGAAGCCCCATGCCCTATTTTAAAACTGGCGCCCTTGCCCCCAGCCGGTGTCCCGTTCTCTCTGGGGTGAGCTTACCATCTCTCCGCCTCAGTGCTGGCCTAAAGAGTATGCAGGAGGACTCCCCTTAACAATGTAAAGGCAATTTCTGTGGCCTCTTTACCGCCACAAGGGGGACCAGGGCAGACCGCCCTTCACCCTCCCCACCTCACAGCAACCTCAGGCCTTGAGCATGTCCGATTCCAATGACCTGATTCGTCTTGTTACCTCTGCAATGCAAGACAACCCATTCTGGGGACAGGAGTCCCACACGACGCCTTGCGCCCGCTGCCACTGTGTGTGCTCCCAGGAACACCTATGACGAAAAGATATCCGTCTGAACTGAATCCATGGGAATTGAACCTGTAACTTGAGAGTAAGCATCTCAGACCGAAACCATTGGGCCATTACTCCCTTCAACCACCCTACCTAAGACCTGGCCAGTGAATTATCTAACCTGCTGCACCTGTCGCGGGTCCGAGTCAGACTCATGAGGTCCACCCCCGTGTTCCGAACGCTGCGGGAGACAACCCTGTGAGCGAAAATACCGACTCTGCCCGAGTTTGTCGTGATCCCCAAAAGACCCTGTATACTCCTGTTCATGACCACCCGCCGCTACAGAACCGATCTTAACTAGCTCAAGCTATGGACTTCTGTCGGGAGGGGGCCTGCCTACCTGGCTAACCCAGTGTCCGGGCATGTCCGGCCTCCCACCGCCCTGAGCCCTGATGCCAGTACCAGTCAAAGTCCCCTAGGGGAGCCCCCCCCGGCGCCCTACCCCCCTGCCAGTGATGCGGGAAATCAGGTAAGGAAGTCACATGACTGCTCTAGCAGTAGGGAACCCCTCACCCACCACTTGCTAACACCTATTCTTCATGAAGGAATTACCCTAAGTTTTTCCCATGAAAATTGACCACCATCTGTTGTGTCCTAGCTCCAGATACAGGCTCCCTTCGTGAACTGCATCAATGCCAACTGCCCTGACCCAACTTTCTGAGTAGGCTTCCTCCTCTTCCCAAATGGGTCACCTGGCAAGCACCTGAGCGACACAGCGAAATAGGGATGCCCTCTAATTGCAGGTGTGCCGAAAGGCCCCTCTTTTTCCAAAATCATGTACAGCGCAACCACGACCCCAAAGAATAAGCGTGCAGCATCTGAGCCCCAGCTGTGTTACGGATGACCACCACCATGGGTCATACCTGATTTACTTCAAGGGGCAGGGTTACCGCCCCATGCGCCCTTTTGTATCACTTTAATCAAGGGAAATCGATCAGTTAAACAGGAATGATTTCTGCCCCGCAAAAAGGGGGGGAGGGGGTTTCCCTGCAACCAGAACCCCTAACGCGCCTCTACCTGTAGTATGCTACCCGCACAGCCTCCGCCTTATTGGTAGCCCTATACACTCAAACCATATAATGACCGCGCCACTGAAAGTCTACCTGGAGCGGTGTACCCTAAAGGGAAGAATTCTTGCCTGAAGTCAGCTCCATGATGCGCCCCAACTACCACCCCTGACGGGTGCGACTAACCTTCAAATCAGTCACATGATGCCTACCTGGGCAGTGATGCAGACCACCACGCCCCTGTGTATCCTAGAGAGGTCCCACCCGTATTCCGAAGGTGATCTTAGGTGAATCCTGTACCTGAACCAGCTACCCAGGAGCACTGATATTCGCCAGCCCGATCCCGGCCGTACACTGCCAGCCCCAGGGCACATGGTGGGCCCCTAGATATGGAAGACTAACCCATCACTTACAACAGGGCCGCTTAATCCAGCGCTAAGAACATACCAGTGCGCGCTACGCAAAGAAGCCCATCATAGCCCGTGAAAATTTTTTTTTTCCTTGGCTGGAGCACTGCAGCAACATAAGGGAGGATCAAGAGATGAACAAAAGGGGGGGGGGGGGCAGAGGGCCCCAATGCATATGATACCCCTGCTAACCCCCAACGCACTACAGATGTCCTGCATTCTGTCCCAGCTGACCACCCTGCTGACTACCCGCGTTCATACCGAGAGCGCCTCCTCTAAGCAGGACAACTAAGTCCCCAATACCCGTGTCCTTTTCCAGTCTAAAGGCGCACATTCAACCACCCCTTCGCTGCCCGTATTATACGCTGCCTTGAAGATTCCATCTTGGACAACATCCCCTGAGCTGGGTTCGGGCTCCTGCTACCTACGCTCCCGCCTCCTGTGCTGCAACGTTATTACTCCTTACTGCCCTAGTACCCTCCGTGCCCGATATTGGCGAGCGCCTTCCCCAATGACTAAGGCACGACAGCACACCCATCTCTGTTTGCTACGGGAGCCTCAAGGCACTACTCGAGCGCTCCAATTTTTATTTAAAAACCACTCGCGCAATGCTGACATTGAACACGAGACCATGTATATTCCCGGACATACCCAGTGACGTTCAAGGCAGCCTTAACTGTACCTTACCAAAGAGCGAATTACGAACGCTGGCATACCGCCCAGCTTGGAGGAATTAAAACCGAATTCCATTAAAGACCCGCCCCCACACGCATCCGCTAATTAAATCGTAATGATGTGCAAATGCACGGGGAATCGTTAACTGAAATGCAACTTGGACTGCCCTTGGTTACCAGTTGTAAATAACCCAAGATTGTAACAAGGCACTCCCAGGCATCCTATCCCAAGCACCCTGTGCCTGCTGAGCCGCCCACGGCAGTAATAACCTGCCTAGTACTACCCGTCTGACATGAAACACAGCCCAAATACTCAGGGTCTGCACAATCACTATCACTCAGGATCTACCCCATGACATTGAAGACCTGAACCTGTACTTACGGCCTGACCCGACCCCTATTAGCTTCGCCCTCCTCATCCATAGCCCCTTCGGGCCACTGGAGAAGCGCTAACTACCCGAACGATCTATGATCCTTTCCCAAGAAACCTAAATTTTCCTTCCCCACCGTGCCCTCTGAAGCGTCCGGTATAAAGCACAATAAGCTCACTGTGCCGCCACCTTTCCCAGTGCCCCACTTCCTCACCAAAAGCTGCGCCCCTCTGCTCTCCAACCCAAGCAAAGGGGGCACGGTATCACCATGTGTTCGAGGGGGGAAAGCCATGCCCCCCCCCCCCCGCAAGCGGCCTGGTATGGCTACCCTGAGAAGTCGAAAACCACCGTCACCGAAACCACAATGACCAGAGACCACCACCGCAAGCACCGGGCGCGTCAACAACCCGCAACATGGCGGCCCCACGCAAAGCAACCTGAAATGCAAACCCAATTACAGTACCAGTGATGCGATCTCTAAGCAAGCCCAGGGCGTGCCCGCCACCTGGCTACCCCAGTGATGTTCCCAAGCGACCGCCAAAACAAAGTACTATGGCCTGGGATGATAATCCACAGCGCCTGCACAGCGCGCGCCGACAACCTGCAACATGGCGCCCCCCCGAAACCCCAAATCGGTTGCGCTCCCCAACTACCATGCCCGAGATGGGACCGCACCATGCCCGCCCAAGGCGCGCCGATAACCTAGCGACCCTGCGCAGTTCAAAAACGATTCCATCCACCATCACGATGGTCAGTCACATACGGGGCGTGCACCCAGCCCGCTAACTAGAGACCCAGTGAAGTTTCCGATCGCCTGCACAAATTACGATGGCCTGAGATACGATTCACCCATGCAAGCCCAGTGAGCGCCGAGACCACAGACACATGCCATATTCGCGGGATACGCTCGTCCGTTTCCTGACACGCCACTACAGACCCCAAGGCAAAACCCACACCATGACACCTCTCTATCAACTCCACTGCAATGGATCATACCCGGGCACCCTACATTCTGGACGGGAGGCAGCAGCCGAGAGTTGCGTGAAGGGAAGCGGTCACGGACCTTTGGTTTGACTCTCCGGTGAAGCACAAGCCTTGGAATAGGTGGATGCTGCCCCCAACCTGAAGAAACCACCCTTTATGCTGCGCCACCCAAAGGACACCTTCATTATCTGAAAAACCCGATGCTGAGCCGCCAAGATGCTCACCCAAGGCTGGCGCTGCACCTACCAAGCCAAACAATTTATATGCTAGACTGTCCCTGAAGAGTACAAAAAAGGGGGAAAAACCCCTTAATCGTCAGATATACAAGTGACCCCCCACCCAAGAGAGAGAAGACACGGGCCCCTTTAAGGGTAGAAGCAGAAATAATGTGATATCCACCCAGGATCAGAACTTCGCAATGTATAATCAGGAAACCTGGTTTCAACCCTGGCTTCACTCCATTCCCGCGCGTTTTTAAAATCTATTGCGCACTTCTACGGTCGCGCCGCACTCCCGGCCACTACTACAGCAAAAACAATCCAGGGCTCCCTTCCCTTTACCTCATTGCTCTACTACACACTATGGCTCAATCCCCTCTTCGACGCCGCGCCGCACTCCCGGACACTTCTACGGCAAAACAAGGCCTTAAGGGAACTCCACGGCTCTCCCACTTCTGGACCCGCAGCAATGCACTCCCACAGCTGCTGACCATCAAGCTCCACAAGCGCCGGTCCTCCAACGACGCATACCCGACAACCACGACGACGACGAGATTGAAGGAGCCCCCTGCATTCCGAGGCCGGCGCAGGAAAGAAAGAGAGGGCGAGGACCAGGGCCAGCTGCCCTAAATAGGCCTTCGCCCCCTCCCCCTGAGGTGCCGGCTCCGGCCGGAAGTGACGTCGCGCTGTCCCGGAAGCAGTTGAGGCTGCCGTCCTGTTGACTTCTTCGATGAGGGCATGCCCGGGCGCCCGGGGGGCCGAGTCCTAAGTGCGCGCTTCATTATATTTCGCGCTTGTCAAACTACGCAACAGCCGAGGCGCCCACGTGGAGTTTGGGCCGGAGCAGACTACGCAACAGCCGAGGCGCCCACGTGGAGTTTGGGCCAGAGCAAACTACGCAACAGCCGAAGCGCCCACGTGGAGTTTGGGCCGGAGCAGACTACGCAACAGCCGAGGCGCCCACGTGGAGTTTGGGCCAGAGCAAACTACGCAACAGCCGAAGCGCCCACGTGGAGTTTGGGCCGGAGCAGACTACGCAACAGCCGAACCGCCCACGTGGAGTTTGGGCCGGGCGCATACTGGGACTGGACCACGCGGTACGGCGGTGTGGAGGCGGAGAGGGCACGAAAGCATAATATCCTGTGGGCATGCGGCACCACCCCGCGCACTTTCAGGCTGTGGTTTGGCCGTCTGGGGAGGTTGTCTCTTCAACCCCCACTGCGCCTCCCGCCCGCGGCGGGCCGCGGGCAGCCTACAGGCATTGACTGCTGAAGGGATTCCCAAGCGTGGCCCCCTTGAGACCTGCTGGGGCTGAATTTAAATTTAACCTGCTGGGGATAACGGCTCGACTCACGCGGGCGATAGCGCTGGCTGGAGCGATGCCCCATTTGTTTGGAAGGCACGTAGCGCTTGGACCAGGGACAGACACTATAATGTTGCAGCGCTCTAGCAGGCCCCACGGAAACAGTATGCTTCCACACACTGACCTGTGTTGAATTCGTGACCTGCACTGCCCCTGCTGTTAATTGATTCCCAAGCCTTCAACTGCAGCAATTAGCGGCAAAGCTGGGAGGTCTGTTGGCAGATGAAACCCTTGACTGCGACATTTTTATCATTCAAGGGGCCTGCTTGGTGTTTCTCCGCTTGGCCCAATTGATGTAATGAGGACTGGCCACTCACGCTCTTCTCGCAGGCTGAGCGTGCTTGAACATAATAATTTAACATTGGGACTGTTGCTCTTGTACACAAGGGGCCTTCGGGTTGAACTGTGCTGGATAGGGTGGAAATCGAAGAGTTCTGACTTTGCGCACAACACTCTGCACATACATTTGCTTGGGATGTATGTCGTTACAACGCACACTTTTACAACGCATGCACTTACAACGCATTTTTTACAACGCAACATCCACTACAACGCATTCCATTCCAACGCAGGACACTACAACGCATTTTTAAAAACTACCTTTACAACGCATTCCATTACAACGCATACTACCTTTACAACGCATACCATTACAACGCATAATATTACATTGGATTTAAGGTAAGTATTGGATAGTATAGGGGTAAAAATTACTATTCTTACTCCAGGGGGTGCAACAGTAGGGTAAGTGTTGGATAGTATAGGGGTAAAAATTACTATTCTTACTCCAGGGGGTGCAACAGTAGGGTAAGTGTTGGATAGTATAGGGGTAAAAATTACTATTCTAACTCCAGGGGGTGCAACAGTAGGGTAAGTGTTGGATAGTATAGGGGTAAAAATTACTATTCTAACTCCAGGGGGTGCAACAGTAGGGTAAGTGTTGGATAGTATAGGGGTAAAAATTACTACTCCAGGGGGTGCAACAGTAGGGCAAGTGTTGGATAGTATAGGGGTAAAAATTACTATTCCAACTCCAGGGGGTGCAACAGTAGGGCAAGTGTTAGATAGTATAGGGGTAAAAATTACTATTCTAACTCCAGGGGGTGCAACAGTAGGGCAAGTGTTGGATAGTATAGGGGTAAAAATTACTATTCTAACTCCAGGGGGTGCAACAGTAGGGCAAGTGTTGGATAGTATAGGGGTAAAAATTACTATTCTAACTCCAGGGGGTGCAACAGTAGGGCAAGTGTTGGATAGTATAGGGGTAAAAATTACTATTCTAACTCCAGGGGGTGCAACAGTAGGGTAAGTGTTGGATAGTGTAGGGGTTTTAATGTAATATTATGCGTTGTAATGGTATGCGTTGTAAAGGTAGTATGCGTTGTAATGGAATGCGTTGTAAAGGTAGTTTTTAAAAATGCGTTGTAGTGTCCTGCGTTGTAATGGAATGCGTTGTAGTGGATGTTGCGTTGTAAAAAATGCGTTGTAAGTGTAGTGCGTTGTAAAAGTTGCGTTGTAAAGGTTGTATACCATTTGCTTGCCATACGCCCGAGCGCGGTAATAGTGACTTCCCCAATTTGTAGACCTCCTTCGTTCTTGAATGGCCTCCGACTAGCAGTAACCAGGTACTGCTGACAACGTCAGGGACATCATCTTGCGAAACCCTTCTGAGAGCACAACAAGGGAAACCTCCATCTCAGATACTAGGAGCACGGAGGTAGCATACTGCTGCCACCAGTATATCTGCTAACGAGAATAACATTCGCTCCACAAAATGGGGAAGACAGATACAAAACAGGCTAGACTAACATTTGAAACTAAAAAAGGCACCTGAGCACAACAGGAAGATCCGGACCATGTTCATGAAGAGCAAGCACAGGGGGCGACACAACCACTGGATGAGGACATGAAAGAACTCCTTCTTGCAGTGAGACAAAGCCTCGCCTCCATAGAAGGTAAAATGGACGCAATGAACACTTGTATGGCTGCTATTGTCCATAAGTTGGATAACCATGATGAGCGTATAAAGGAGGCCGAACGCCGCATCTCCGAACCAGAGGACAACGCGTCGAAAATGCACAAACAGATGGCTCAGGTGGATAAGCTACTTAGGGCTATAGCTGCTAAAAACGAAGACCATGAGGCACACAGCAGACGCAACAATATCTTTGTAATTGGCATCCCGCAGAGCACCAATACCGGCCAGATGGAAGACTTCATAGAACAACTGCTGCGCGAAACAATCGGCGTTGAATCATTATCCTCGCCATTCATAGTGGAAAGAACACACCGTTCCCTGGGCCCCAAACCACCACCAGGAAGCACGCCATGGTTGCTCAACTACCGCGACGTGGCTCTCAAAATAGCATGTGAAAAGAGACATCTTACGTGGAGGAAAACACGTTCACTCTCTACCCTGACTTCACGGCCGCCGTCCAGGAGGAACAATGGAAATTCATTTCCACTAAGCACAAGCTTTGCCAGGCACAGATTGATTATGCGCTCATGTATCCAGCTCGATTATGAGTAACGCACCAAGGCAAGCAACACTTTTTCACTAATGCGCAGCAAGTTGACGACTTCCTGAAACACGTCAAGCGACAGAGTAATTCTCACACCACACAGGATCAGTCACCCAGATCGTCGTCTCCGGCCAGGGAATTAGGCGAATCTCATCTCAATTGCTGTGGCCTCCTCAGACTGGTGTGGCAATTCGCCTTCTTCTCTCTACCCGGCCGCGGAATCAGACTGATTTGCATATGGCCATGTCTGAACTGGGGTGGCAGAGTGGGCTAAAGAACGGTGGTGGATCAAACCCAGATCTGTTGACTGGGTGTGAGTGTTTGATTGGTTCTGATGCTCAGTCCATCACCACCCCCTTTTGTACCGCTTTATTAAAGCCAGGGAAGCCTGCGGACCAGTGCGACTCGTACCGGCCGTTGTCGCTCATCAACAATGACGCTAAAATTCTAGCTAAAGTACTCGCCAATAGGCTCAACTTGCTGATGGAAAAGTTGGCCCTCCCTGACCAGGCTGGATTTATCCCAGGGCGTGCAACCTCACACAATCTTTGCACCTTTTTTTCCATCCTCCAGAATGTGGATCCTGACTCGGCGCTTGTGGCTGTCTTCCTTGGTGCCACAAAAGCGTTCGACTCAGTAAAATGGGACTATTTGCTGGGGATACTGCTGCGTATGGGAATGCCTATGGGGTTCCTGTCATGGATAGCCTTATGATACAGATCTCCAGCTGCCAAAGTATTAATTAATGGCCAGATGTCGCCAGCCTTCCAGATCACCAGAGGCACTAGGCAAGGGTGCCCACTCCCCCCTCGCTTTTTGTGCCGGCAGTTGAGCCTCTGGTGGCTAGACTAAGGCAGCACCACCAGGATAAAGCTTTACGCTGCCCCATGCACCACGTACTCAGATGACATCACCTTGTACATCCGAGATCCGCAAAACACTCTAAATCCTATCTTGAGAGAATTCACTATTTTTGGGAGAATTTCAGGGATCCACATTAATTGGGGGAAGTCGCAAATATTCACTCACCTCTGCAGTCACACAGTTCCCATTAGATTATCCGTTAGAATGGTGCGATTCAGAAGTAAAATACTTAGGCATTCGCATCACCCGGGATAGGGAGGAGTTAATGCGCCTTAATTATGACAGGACGCTAGACCATGTCAGGATTTGTGTCACACGCTGGATCTCTCTGCCACTGTACATGGCAGGACGCGCCACACTAATCAAAATGGTGGTTCTCCCGCAACTACTATACTTATTCATCAACATTCCGACTACCCGGGGAGGCACTTTTTCATGCGTTGCGCTCTGAACTGATCACATTAATATGGGGGGGCAAGCAGCCCTGACTACAGTGGTCTGTGCTCACCAGACCCTACTCACAATGTCCCCAACCCCAAACTATACTACATCTGCGCACAGGCCCAGTATGCTCACTACTGGTTTCACCTACTCGGATACATGCCACAGGTAGCAGTGGAACAATGGCTTGTAGAGCCCATTCCCTTGGCGGGTATGATATACAACGTTCCCCAGCCCCAAAGACACCACGATGGTCACTCGTACAGTGACTGCCGGGCGGTGTATTATGAAGCAGGTGGGAGACCAGTGCCATTCCCACGCGCAATGGGACAGAGAGTTTGGTAGTGAGGGATCAGATAAACAGTGGACGTATCGCTGCCTGCAAACGGTACGGAGTCAGCAAATAGTAGAGTACGTATTATACATTTAAAATTATTACACCGGCTATATTACGCACCAGCCAAAAAGAATAAATACAAACTGCGAGACGCCGATAGGTATGGAAGGTGCCGACTTCCTCCATATGTAGCATGGAGCTGCGCAAGTATACATGCACATTGGCGACAGGTCTTTGAAGCTTTGGAGCAGGTGACGTCGTTGTCTACTGTTAATTCTCCCCTATTAGCGTTGTTAGGATATACAGAACATATAGATAAGCCTTTTTGTAGATATGTTGCTTTGACGCTATTGATGGCCAAACACCGAATTGCTTGCAGATGGGGGCGAGGGAGGGCTCCAAAATGTAAAGATTGGATCACTGATTTAAAATATTGTCACGCACAACTGTCTAACTATTCTGAGCTGCTCCCCATGAAATCCCGTCCCAAAGATATATGAGGCCCTTGAAAAGCTATCCACTATCCCATCCGGCAGATACTACGGCTGACAGTGGACGGTTGGGGTTGTGGCGGCAATACTGTTTTCTGACCCCAAAAAACTGCATATGTAATATGCACTACATCATGCCTACCAGAATGAGAGGGATTGGTTACCAATTGAGCCATGATTAGATCGCGCTCTGATACCTTGTTATAGGTTGAGACCCCTGTTGTATGTTGTAATTTGCAATGTGGATATCTGTCAACTTGAGAAACACACTGCACATGCCACTGTATCGCTCCTCTGCCGTCCTATGGTCCAGGCTGAGTGTTACAGATGTAATGATCTACAATGCACTGTACCTGACACCTTTTTAAATGGTGCACATACGCCCAGAAAAGGCATATATGCGTCTGTAATCATTTGAAGCTGCATGTTTACTATTTCTTATGCAAAATCCAATAAACAAAATTGAAAAAAAAAAACTTTCAACTTAGTGCTGCGCCGCCTTGAAGTCTGTCCCTTTCACATGGTTCGGCACACTTCTGTCAGCCCATGATAGGTCCAATCTTCAACTCAGTGGCGCACCACGTCTTAGCACTATGCATTGACCAGTGTTGGCGCCCTTCATATCCACGAAAATAACTGCGCCTAATGCCGCTATGTCCGCCTAGGGGCACTTGTGCCTCGCAACTGGTTCTCTCACAGGTGAGTTGTATGAATGCTGCTGCGTGCACTTCGCGGCCACCGTTCCTCTCAGGCAGCAAGAGAACCTTACATCAATGCCGCCCTGCAGCTTCTGGGGGCGGAGCTAAGGGCATAGTCCTATGTGGGCACAACTTCAAGACATATCTGATGGCCTCTCCCAGCCAGTCCTCTAATGTGCAGACTGAAGGTCAGGCGCGTAACACAGGCCCCGCAGCCCCCGCGGGGACTGCGGGGGCCCCCAAGCTCCAGGGGGCCCCCTCAAGTCTCATTACGCCAGTGCTGAAGGTGTGCCTTAATACACTTGATGCTCTTCACCTCACGCGATCCGTAGTTATGGCTAGAGGGGTGGACGGAATTTGCGAAATTCACTTTCGCAAATTATCGCGAAAATGTTAAAAATCTCCGCAAACACGTGGAAATATCGCGAAGATGCGGAAGTTTTTTTCGCGGCTCGCCAACTTATCCATGCGGTTGCTCGCGGGCGTGGCCATCTTGTTTTCACTTGTCTCGCGAGAAGAAAGACGTGATCGCGCGACGCATGACGTTACTGCGGGCGCGAACTGTCGCAAGACAGCGCAAATGGCTACCAACAATCAAACATCTTGTGGAGAACGCGACCAGATCAGGAAAACATGTAGGCGAAAGCGGGGATTCAGGTAAGGCGATCGCGCGCACACGAGAATGTATTATTTTACAGCGCGAGCAAGAAACAAATTATCGCTAAGCTGCGGAATGCGGAAATTTTGACATTTTCGCGCTTTCCGCGGAATGCGAAAATGCCAAATTATCGCAATTTCCGCGAACGGAACGGAATTTTGGCCCAGGCCTAGTTATTGCAGTCACTTCCGTAATGTGCACTGCTCTTCACCTCACGCGACGACTACTTTTGGCTCGCTCATTTTTTTACTGCTGGCAATGAAACATACAATCCTCACCTCGTGCGAGGACTCACACATGCTCACACAGTACAGATCTGCAGTTGCAGCTCCTTGTGTTCAACACTGCTTCGCTAGTGATTAAAGTCTCTGCAACACGACAAAAGTGTACGGTGACGATTGATCTCAGAGGTTTAAAGAACCGTGTCCCGGTGCTTCAGATTTCTCGGTTCTGACACGTATATAGACTGAGCGAAACTCAAACCCCAGATCACAGTCTGTGGAAAGTCCTCCTTAATGGGAGAGGAAACCTCACACACTTTATAGTGTCATGCTGCATCATAGGGATCCTTGGTATGACAATGCCACCAAGGCGGACTCAGCCTCCTCCAAGACTGACAAGATAGGAGGGAGTTCTTAGATACATCTTACTGGACAACACCATAAGACAGGGAATCCAGCAAAATATTTTAAAATACCTTAGTGTGCCAAGGGGAAATACCTTTATTCAGCGGAACACTAGGTAAGGTTAAAAAATGAAACTTGGTTGGGTAGTGGAGTACAATGACTCACACCCAACTACTACCTGCCAACATGTTTCTGCCCATCATGAGTAGCCTATAAGGTCTGGGGCATTCGTCAGGGCATGTGGATCCCTATGGATGAAATATTCCTAAATATTTTCCTATTTGGACAATTAAGTTAGGTCGGGGAGGTCTCCTAATTTAGGTCCTACCACACTATCCTACCTGTGGATTAGTAAATTGAAACTTGAAACCCTAGATTTGAGGGGACACCAGCATCATGGTCACAGAGGAGGTGGGGTCCTTTGTAGTCACACATTTGTCAAAAGGAACACCCATCTATGTTACCTACTCCGTTCCCTACTCTGCACCGATGGTACCCACCTTAAGTTGAACACGTTTCCTACCACATTTAATTGTCTGCTGACCTTTCAGCACTCTTTCCACCTCTTCACATCAAGGTTGACAGCATCGCACTGCAACACCACGATCTGGGGTGAGGTTGTGCTGCCGCCCCCTGTGCAGCTGGTTCGGTCGATCCCATCCTCGTCGCCAGTATTGTAAATAAGCTTGAAGCAACACATATAGGGGATCAGAAGATTTAATAGCTTCCACCCACAGCCTCAAAGTCAGACTAACTGTCATAACTGTAAATCAGAACGGGAAATGGGTTTGGAATGTTTCAATTCCAGTAGGGAACAGGGAAATAATGGGATGGGCCAAGTATCGTTACAAACAATGTATATTGTATGGAAGCTTACAGAAAAGATAACAGAAACAGGCAATAATATTCACGTGCTTAATGGGTCACAACAATTACATAAGAAGGAAAAACACAACAGTACATAATTTTGATATTGTGCACGCCATAAGGGTGCTCTCCCTTATCTTCGGGGGAGGGTGGTTAGGAATTGTCCACAGTGTGCATACTGTTGATATCATAACAACACGAGTGGGCCTGCTACTAATATTTCCAAATGTGTTTTATGGCCAAAAGTATATGATGGTCATGTTATAACGATTGAAAATGTGTGTAGAATATATACGTTTTTACATGCATCCTGTGTGAAGTCTGTTTTGTGAGGCTGCTGTGCCTTTGCTGTACACATTGCCTCTGCAATGCCTCCACAGTTCCCAGCTACCCAAGGGTGAGCATGGGTTATACAGTGAGTGTAATCACCCACTGTTGATGGGAGCGGTGTGCTCTGCCAGGCTGGGGCATCCCCTCAGCCAACCCGACACTGCCGGTTCCAGCAACCATGAAGCTTGATGCTTTTTTACCACTTTCTCCAACCCATCATTGAACCCTTTGTCAACTTCCTAACCTCCCTAAGGCTAACCAAATTCAGGAACATGGTAACACCAATCACCATTAGCCATCATCCAATCCCCGTCTTGCAAAGCCCTCACCCAATGGTAAACATTGTTGACTGCTTTTCTCTGATATAACTCTACAGCAGAACCCTAGCAGCTCACAGCCTGTCCTGTGTATCACTCCTGGTTCTGGCAAAGTTCCAAACATTACCATTACAAGCCTTAGGTATTTTGTAATCACACTCAATCAATCAATCAATCAGGCATTTGTTAAGCACGACTACTCGCCCGTAAGGGTCTCAAGGCGCTGGGGTTGGGGGGTGCAGGTTCCAGTCCATCAAGGAGGGGGTCTGTCGAAGAGCCAGGTTTTTTGGTTTCTTGCAAAGATGGGAAGCGATGTTGTCTGTCGGAGGTGGAGTAGATGGGCTTTCCAGGGTCTGGCCGTGAGGAAGGAGAAGGAGCGGCCTCCCCATCTGGTCTTTCTGGTGCGGGGGACCACGGCGTAGGAGAGCTGGGCTGAAATGCGCATGCGCGGGCGTCCGCGCATGCGCATTTGTCAGAAGAAGTTGGAAAACAGAAAGAGGGAGCCCCGGAGACGCCGCGCTTCAGGTAAGTGTCTTTACTTTTATTTAATTTACAATTAGGGTATATTTTAAAAGGAGGGTGGGCGGGAGGCGGGTGGCGCGTAGTGGGGCTACGCGGAGCACGTAGTGTGCGTAGATTTGGGCAAACTACGCGCTGCTTCACGTAGCCCCACTACGCCAACTACGCCCACCCTTACTCACTATAGAATGTACATTCAATTTAGAGAATGTTTTTTTTTAACTTTTAAAGTAGCATATAATTGTGCTAAAATCACAGGCATTTTGCAGTATAGAGAGGCACGTGACTTCAGTTTGCTTGAGCAGCAGTTCACTAAACTTCAGATAAGGAACGGAATGTTTCTTCACGTCCCCTCTCCATGAAAGACCTTTGTTCCTCTGTTCCCGTCTCAAGAGACCTTGGCTTTGCTGCATATTTAGACAATGCATATTCAGTTCATAACACATCTTTCTTATAATATGTATTAATTAATCAACCATGCACCAACAATACACGTGGGGCAAACGCAATTTTCATTAAAAGCTGTTTAAAACATTAGAGCCTGTTGCTATGAGCATGTATTAATTGTTTGCGCTTTGAAATTTTGCACTGGTGCATGTTTATGCTATGTTGTACATTGCACATTTTGCATGTTGTGCACTAAATAGAAAAGCTGCTTTCAATTAATAGCTTTCACTAGGTAATAATTAATACTGGGTATTAGAATGGTGGGAGGTGAACATAATGGGTTTTACTTCATAAATTAATATTCTTTTGTGTTTGTGTTACTTTAGTATGCGTTTGGGCCTACAATAAAATGGCTGCCTATGAATCCAGCATGGCTGAGAATTGTCAGCAGTGTGCTGAATGGGAGACGCATGTGCAGAAGAATGTGCCAGCTGCATGAACTGCCAAGTGCCTCAAGTGAAGACACATAGGTCAAGGCCCCAATGATCTGCACACTCCTGTTACCGTGCCAACGTACCAGTGTTTGTGGAAGAGTGTCATCCCTGTGTGCGATGTGAAAGCGAGACGGAAATGGACTGATGCATTTGTCGCTTAAGATGTTGCAAGAGATGTTCCTATTGATACGTGTTATGTATATTGTTCTTGGCATTAAGCCCCTATTGTCAGAACACTAATGGGACCTCCTTTGATTTGTTCTTTCTCACTAGCGACAGAAAACTTTCTATTGTTATGTTTTTGAAGCTAGAGAGTGGTAGAGAGGCGTACACACTACCAGCCAGGGGGCTCACCACAAAGACACTGTCATGGTGTGAGCTGCCACAGTGAGGTCAGGACACGGCCTAATAACCTGCACTAATGGTGGGTGTGCTTCAGAAATGCACTCACTAACCCTCACCTGCATTCTGTGACCCACACACTGACAGCCAGGGTGCTCACCATAAAGATATGACGTGAGCTACCACAGTGAGCTCAGGATCCCAGTATCCTTGCCCTTGCCAACCCTCTGCCTTCCTCTCCGTTGCCAGGCACATACAAGCAACCTCTCTTTCGCACTGCACTACCGGGTCAGACAGCGGAGCCTGCAGCCAGCCCCCCTGCTCCTCCCACCCCCTCTCCGTTTCCATCCCTCCCCCTCCTGCCCTGTTTGCTGCCAGTTACTATTCATCTAGTGCACACACCCATACGTACACACACAGTTACAGCTGCTACAAGGCATGTCAGCTACCAACACATCCATCACACACACGGGCACTGCGCTGCACCTCCAAAGGGGCACAAGGCAAGAAGCAGCTGCGGCTCTCACGCCTGCCCCCACTCCACGCTGCATGCTGTATGATCCGAGGGGTGCACCGTAGCATCCCTGTCACTCAGGATCTCAACACCTACACGCACCACAACCCCTGCGGCCACCTCCACCTGCCATGTCCAAAAGCCAGAACCACTGGACCAGCAAAGTGCCCGAATGCGTCCTGTCCAGGAACGGAGAGGGGGAGCTGGGCTTTGAGATGAAAGGGGGCACGGAGAATGGGCAGTTACCCCACCTGGGCGAGGGAGGTGAAACCCGGCAAGGTGGCTTATTGGAATCGCAAGTTAGTCCAAGAGGAGCTGCTGCTTGAGGTGAACGAGACCCCCCCGTGGCCGGCCTCACCACCAGGGACGGCCTGGCCGTGATCAGGCACTGTAAGGATCCCATCAGGTTTGAAGTGGGTCAAACAAGGTAAGGCCGCTGACGTCTGTCCCACTGCCCGGGATGCTGCATGCTTGCTCTGCGTGGCTCGTGCTTACTGCGTTTCATCGCCGCTGTGCCTCTCACTTAAGTGCTGCAGGTTCACGCTGGTGCAGTAACAGCCGTACTTCAAGCAACTTTGTTTGGGTTCTTAAAGCATTTTTTAGAAGTGCGCGTTAGGCGGGAGCTGCGTGGAATTCCTCGGGTAAATGAGAGCAGGTGAAGTAGGGGGGAAAACTGGAGGTGCCATGGGTGATGCAAAGTAAATCGAATGTGCATCATTGTAATGTGCATTGGGGTGCACAGTTCTTAGTGAGGAAGGAGTTAAAACGTGAGTCAGTCCACAGACGCGGCTCGCAATACTCGGGGGAGAGGGGTGGTCGTGCGGGGGTTACCGCGGGGGGTTAAAATAATAATAAAATAAAAACTTACCTGACCTGGTCTGCGCCCCCTCTGCTCCTGGGCCGGGTCCCGCACCACCTCTGGTAAAAGGAACAGGCATGCTCCCTCCCCTCCTGTAAGCCAATCACAACGCTGCAATGGCAGCATTGTGATTGGTGGTGGAGTCCTGGACGGCGCTTAGCCGGGCACCAGTAGTGTTGGACCTGTCAGCCTTAGGGTGGTCTCCCCATCTATTTTTGAACGTGCCTCATTTTTTCCACCCTCATTTTTGATGTTGGACTTAGGTCTCCGGGCGCCTTTTCATTGCCAACCAGTGTTAAGGTGCAGGTGCTCCCTTCTCCCAAGATGGGTGCCACAGACCCCTGCTACTGCAGAGTGGTCTTTCATAGTAGCACCCTAGCTGCCAGGAGCTGGCTGGAACCCCACAACAATGTTGCGACACCAGCCCGCCTTTTTTGTCCCATAGGTAGAATGGGGAAGCTCCTGGAATGTGCTGGAACCTTCTAGAAGAGAGGTGTGGTTTTTACTTTTGCCGCCTTGGCTAGAGGTCACCTGACCTAGGGATACATAAGTGAGGGAGGGAACTTTTTCCAGTTAGTTGGCCAGTTGGGGTGAAGCAGAGCTGGAGAATCCACGCAGGAGTGTAGGCGGTAGGGCCTAGCTAGGGACTTATGCCTCTGAGAGTGACAGGGCTTAGGTGCTGCCTCTTAAGTGAGTGAGGGATCCTGTGAAACCCACTGATCTTGCCCAGCAGTAGGAGGACCCAGGGAACCTCTGCCCAGCCTGACTAGGAAGGTCCTAGTCACCAACTCATTCCCTACCCCCCAGGAACAGAACCCCAAGGGCGCCAGTATCATCTGCGCCACCAGAACTGAATACTGAAACTCCATGACAAGAACTGAATGCTGGAATCTCATGACAACGAGCTGCATATTGAAACGTTCTGTGGAGATTGATTGCCGACTGCAGGGGATCAACCAGGTACTAGTGCTGTGTTTCCCGCGCTTCCCAACCTGGTCTGGGATCCCCTACATTGACCTGTCATCGAGCGCGGAGCTGGCCGAGCTCCCGCTTAATTTGTGACCCCCCTGGTGCGAGGACCAGCAGCGTGCTCACCGCCGCGGCCCGTAGGCCTCAGGGACGTGACAGGGCCGAGTCGGGGCCCGCGGAGAAGCCCGGGGCCCCGCCGCTGCCGTCCCAGCGTGAGGAGGAGGAGAGAGGATTTGTGACGTTTCCCGCGCCGTTGCGCGTATCGGGCGAAGGGCCCGGAGCGGAGCCGAGCGCCGAGACAAAGGTAACCCCCGGGGGCTGGGAGGTAGCGCGGCCGTGTAGCGGCCTGAGACTCGCCCCCCCCCCGCTCCCCGGAAGCCTTGAGAAGGCCGGTGCGCCCCCTGACACGTGGGAGCGACACCGCATGCAGAGACTGTGAGTACCCCCTCCGTGGGATTTCCCTCCGTACTGAGAGTTCCCCCTCCGTGGGATTTCCCTCCGTACTGAGAGTTTCCCCTCCTTGGGATTGCCTGTAACTGAGGACTGCCGTCCGTGTGACTTGCAGTGCTCAATGCGTTCTAAGTCTAAGTAGCACTGAGCCTTCATTCGTATTCAGCAGTGCTCAATGCGTTCTATGGTTAAGTAGCGCTGAGCCCTCATTTGTATTCCCCAAATGCTTAATGTGTTCTAAGTCTAAGTAGCACTGAGCCTTCATTCGTATTCACCAGTGCTCAATGCGTTCTATGTTTAAGTAACGCTGATCCGTCATTTGTATTCACAGGTGCTCAATGCGTTCTATGTTTACGTAGCGCTGATCCTTCATGTGTATTCACAAGTGCTCAATGCGTTCTATGTTTAAGTAACGCTGATCCGTCATTTGTATTCACAGGTGCTCAATGCGTTCTATGTTTACGTAGCGCTGATCCTTCATGTGTATTCACAAGTACTCAATACGTTCTATGTTTAAGTAGCGCTGACCCTTAATGTGTATTCACAAGTGCTCGATGAGTGCCCAGTCCAAATAGCAAGTACCCTCTGGTTGTGTCCTCAAGGGCTCCATTCTCCAGTTGAGGCCTCAAGTGCAAGGCGCTCCGTGTAAAAGCGACGCCTTAGCGTCACAGGGTGTCCCACAGCACTAGTGAAGGTCATTCCGCATGGGGTTGCTGAGGTAATCGTAATAAGAGGCGGAAATTCAAATGTTAATGGGTACCAGTTAAGATGCATTGCCTATAATGTTAATGTGTACAAGTTAGGATACATTGCCCTGTAAGATACTGTGTGTGCTCCTTTGATTAGATAAATCTGATTAATTTGCATTCACCTTACTGTGTGGCGTCCCTTATTGTGTGCGGGTACTGCTTCAGGGGATGTGTGTGTTGTATGGTCGCTTAACACACAGGCCTTTGGGTGCCCAGCCGCTCGTGTCACATTACCCCCTTAGGGCCTGGAGACCCCGGGTCTTACATTGTTGGCGAGCGGTGGGATTTTGGGGCCTGTGACCATACAGCACCCTTCCGTGAAGCGGAGGGCGCCACAATTAAACGCCTATTGTTTTTTCAAAAAGCTCTGAAACCATTGATTGCTGTGTATATTGATTCCACTGTCCAGGCTGAGTGTGTAAGAGAATCCTGGTTAGCTGGTTACTGTCACCCATATCCTAGGAATTTCTTCCTTAGTATCTAGGTCCCCACCTGTCACGATGGAATTCCGGTTAGCTGACCTCGAGGGGTACACTGTAAAGCAACTGAGAGAGTTCGGGCAGGGGATGGGGGTGCCTGGGGTGCGGAAGGCCAAAGAACCGGAACTCCGTACCGCAATTAGGACATGGGTAGAGGCCCACCCAGAAGGGAGAGAGGATGAGGGACAGGAGGCGCCAGATGCACCTCAGGAGGAGAGCGCCCAAGAAGTACTAGACATACTTAACGTGGATATGTCTGAAAATGTGCCCCCAGGGAGACGTTCTGGGGCCAGTAGTAGGACAGGGTCTAGGAGGAGCGCGTCTCCAGAGGAGTACGAGGACAGAAGGGAAGAGAGGCAGTTAAAGTGGGAGCTGGCCAAGTTGGAACAAGAAAGAAAATGGGAACTGGCCAAATTGGAACATGAAAGAGAAAGAGAGAGAGAGAACAAGAAATGGGCAATGGAGGAAAAGAAGCTGGCGCACAAGCTTCAGCTGAAAGAGTTGGAGCTGCGCGCCCTCCAATTGAATGCGTCCAATAAGGACAATGGTGGCAGCATACCTAAAGAGTCTCACGAGTCAAAATTCTACCTACCTAAGGAAGTCATTGCCAATTACACAGTGGGGGACGACATTGCTAAATGGTTGGAGGCATACGAGGTAGCCTTGACTGCCCATGGGGTACCCGAGAGTAATTGGAGAGGTGGTTTATATCGGTATATACCTCCCAATGTCAGGGACACCCTGCTATATTTGGCCATGGCGGATCAGGTCAGGTATGCCCCCATGAAAGAGGCTTTACTGAAAAAGTTTGGTCTTAACCCCGAGAGGTACAGGCAGAAGTTCCGTGGCAGCCATAAGCTGTCCACACAGACATGGGTGGATTTTTTTGTTTATGCGAGAAAGGCACTAGATGGTTGGGTACGTGGCAGCGAGGTGCAGGACTATCAAGGGGTGTACAATCTTTTTTTACGGGAGCACCTCTTGGATAAGTGCTTTCCGGAGCTGCGCCAACATCTGGTGGACCGCAAGTTGATGGATCCCCGTGAGCTTGCGGAGGAGGCAGATATTTGGGTGAGCACCCGGGTGTCTCACAAGGGCCCCGGGGGAGATGGCTCGAAAGGCGGACAGGGTTTCCCCCAGAAGAAAGAGGGGGGAGATAAAAAGGTGGAGTTCTCTAAAGGCCGCCAAAATAAGTTTGGGAAGGGAGTAGGAACCCCACCCCCGTCCAATTCCACAAGACCCACTTACCCTGAAAGGAGTCAGCAGCCAAGGATTGTGCGGTGCTACGAATGTGGGGAGATTGGACACTACAAGGGAGATCCCAAGTGTCGCAAGCGACCCCCAGCCCCAACGGGCGGGAAAAGTCCCGGGGTGAGTAGTATAGCGCTTGGGGTGGAGCTGCCCTTAGATAGGGAAGGGGAGTGGACAGGCCTGACCCTGGTTTAACTCGGGGATAGAGAAGTGGTCCCCGTAGTGTCCCTGCCCCCGAACACTGCTAAATATCAGCAGAGGGTGAGAGTTAACGGGGAGGAGGTGGAGGCTCTGAGGGACACAGGGGCCAGCATGACCACTGTCGTGCGGCGGCTGGTGTCCCCAGACCAAGTAGTCCTCGAGGAGTTCCATCCCGCCGTATTGGCTGACGGCAGTGTGAGTCACTATCCAGTGGCTCATGTTCCATTTGAGTGCGGAGGAGTCAAAGGCCTACTGAGAGTTGCTGTGAGCCCTGCCTTGCCTGTGGGGTTCTTGCTAGGGAACGACCTGGAGCACACCAAGTGGAAAGATGTCAAGTTTCGAGCTCACACCGAGATGCTGGGATTACCAGGGTGGACTTGCATAGTCACGCGGTCCATGGCTGCCCAGCATGAAACCCACCCTGGGTTGGAGCCTGGAATCATGGCCCAACCCAACACCAGAAGAGGAAAGAAGAAGGTGGTAGAGGACACGCCCCTTGAGATGGATGGGGAGGCCGCAGAGGTGCCCCCGGAGTCCGTGGAGGTGGATGTCGTTCCCGTGGAGGACTTGCCGACCCTTGCTGACTGGCATGTGGGAGGAAGCCCTACCCGGGAGGAATTTTGTCAGGCACAAAGGGCGTGCCCCACGCTTGAAGGCATGCAGCGACAGGCCGAAGCCCAAGTGGCCAGTCAGGAGATGGGAGGATAGCATGTGTATTGGGAGGATGGTCTCCTATACAGTGAGCCCAGGGTGCCGGTACATGGATCTTCGAGGGCCATAGTGGTCCCCCAATGTTACCGGGCCTTCCTGCTGGAGTTAGCGCACAAGATTCCCTTAGCCGGACACCTGGGCCAGGACAAAACCTTTGCACGGTTGGTCCCTCATTTTTATTGGCCCAGGATGAGGATTGCCTCAGACACCTTTTGTAAGACCTGTAAGTCTTGTCAGGCAAGTGGCAAGACTGGGACTAAATTAAGGTCCCTTTGGAACCGCTCCCCGTGGTCGGGACCCCTTTTGAGAGGGTCGGTATTGATATTGTTGGGCCATTGGACCCTCCGACCGCAGCGGGACACCGGTTCATTCTGGTTTTGGTGGACCACGCCACAAGGTACCCAGAGGCTATTCCTCTGAGGACCATCACTGCACCGGTGGTGGCGCGGGCACTATTGGGGATTTTTACCCGAGTGGGATTCCCCAAGGTCGTGGTGTCGGACAGGGGCACAAATTTCATGTCGGCCTACATGGAGGCCATGTGGAAGGAGTGTGGGGTGACCTACCAGTTCTCCACTCCTTACCACCCCCAGACTAACGGACTTGTAGAGCGCTTCAATAAGACATTGAAGGGTATGATCCGGAGCCTGCCAGAGGGCTTGAGGCGTAAATGGGACGTCCTCCTCCCCTGCTTGTTATTCTCCTACCGGGAGGTACCGCAGAAGGGAGTCGGGTTCAGCCCGTTTGAGTTGCTCTATGGCCATCCCGTTAGGGGTCCCCTCAGTTTAGTGAAAGAGGGGTGGGAGAAGACTTCACAGAAGCTTCCCCGTGACATTGTCAGCTACATGCTGGCGTTCCGCAGCCAGATGGCCAAGCTGTGGAAGGCGGCCTCAGAGAACCTGGAGGCTAGCCAGACCGTGATGAAGGAGTGGTATGACCGCAACACTCGGACGGTCGAGTTGGACGTGGGACAGAAGGTGTGGGTCATGGAGCCTGGGGAGCTTTGCGCCCTCCAGGACCGGTGGACTGGTCCGTACGACATTGTGGAGCGACGAGGCCAGACCACATACGTAGTAGACTTGAAGACCCCCCGTCAGCCCCTCAGGGTGCTCCATGTCAACCGCCTGAAGCCGCACCATGAGCAATCAGAGCTTGCTCTCCTGATGGTGACGGATGGGAGCGAAGAGGAAGAGAGCGAAGCTCTTCCTGACCTTCTAGCGGTACAAGAGAAGGATGGTTCGGTGGAAGGTGTAGTCCTCTCCCCATCCTTGACCCCAGAGCAACAGAGGGACTGCCGCCATGTCCTGGGACAGTTCGCCTCGTTGTTCTCCCTCACGCCTGGAATCACTCATCTGTGTACCCATGATGTGGACACAGGGGACAGCCCCCCGGTGAAGAACAAGTCTTACCGGCTCTCTGACCGAGTGAAAGATAGCATCCAGCGTGAGGTGGCAAAGATGCTGGAGCTGGGGGTGATAGAACCTTCCAGCAGCCCGTGGGCTAGTCCAGTGGTGTTGGTGCCGAAAGCGGCCCCACCGGGTACGACACCGGAGCTTCGGTTCTGTGTGGACTACCGGGGGTTGAACTCTGTCACGAAGACAGATGCTCACCCCATCCCACGTGCAGACGAGCTGGTGGACCGTCTGGGAGCAGCCCGGTACCTCAGCACCATTGATCTGACATCCGGAGATTGGCAGATTGCCATGGCCGATTGAGCCCGGGAGAAAACAGCATCCTCCACCCCCGAGGGCCACTACCAGTTCCGAGTGATGCCCTTTGGGCTCAAAAATGCTCCGGCCACATTCCAGCGGTTAGTGAATCAGGTACTATCTGGCCTGGAGTCCTTCTCTGCGGCCTACCTGGATGACATAGCTGTCTTCAGTGGCACCTGGGAGGACCATCTGCAACACCTCCAGGAGGTATTGCAGGCGCTGCAACGTGCTGGCCAAACAATTAAAGCCAGCAAGTGCCAGATTGGACAGGGATCTGTCGTGTACCTGGGACACCTGGTGGGCGGAGGTAAGGTGCAACCCCTCCAGGCCAAAATAGAGACCATCTTGTCTTGGGAGCCCCCCAAGACCCAAACAGAGGTCCGAGCTTTCCTCGGCCTCACTGGGTATTACCGCCGGTTCGTCAAGGGTTATGGTACCATCGTAACCCCCTTGACGGAATTGACCTCGAAGAAGCAACCTCGCAAGCTCATATGGACAGCTGCATGCCAAGAAGCCTTTGACACACTGAAACATGCGATGTGTACCGCTCCAGTACTAGCAACACCAGATTTCAGCAAGAAATTTATTGTGCAGACCGACGCCTCAGAGCACGGCATAGGTGCGGTGCTCTCGCAACTCAACACCGAGGGCCAAGATCAACCAGTGGCCTTCATATCCAGAAGACTCCTCCCTCGGGAACGGCGATGGAGCACCATTGAGAGAGAAGCCTTCGCGGTGGTCTGGGCTCTGAAGAAGTTGAGGCCATATCTCTTTGGAACTCACTTCCTTATCCAGACCGACCACCGCCCCCTTCGCTGGCTCATGCAGATGAGAGGCGAAAACCCCAAGTTGTTGAGGTGGTCCATTTCCCTACAGGGGATGGATTTTCGGGTGGAACATCGGCCCGGAATTGACCACGCCAATGCTGACGGTCTCTCCAGGTTTTTCTGCCTTAGCGATGAGAACTCCCTAGAGGTTGGGTAGCTCTCCCCTCTTTCGGCTGGGGGGGACGCGTGTTGGACCTGTCAGCCTTAGGGTAGTCTCCCCTTATATTTTTGATCGTGCCTCATTTTTTCCACCCTCATTTTTGATGTTGGACTTAGGTCTCCGGGCGTCTTTTCATTGCCAACCAGTGTAAAGGTGCAGGTGCTCCCTTCTCCCAAGATGGCTGCCACAGACCCCTGCTACTGCAGAGTGGTCTTTCATAGTAGCACCCTAGCTGCCAGGAGCTGGCTGGAACCTCACAACAATGTTGCAACACCAGCCCGCCTTTTCTGTCCCATAGGTAGAATGGGGAAGCTCCTGGAATGTGCTGGAACCTTCTAGAAGAGAGGTGTGGTTTTTACTTTTGCCGCCTTGGCTAGAGGTCACCTGACCTAGGGATACATAAGTGAGGGAGGGAACTTTTTCCAGTTAGTTGGCCAGTTGGGGTGAAGCAGAGCTGGAGAATCCACGCAGGAGTGTAGGCGGTAGGGCCTAGCCAGGGACTTATGCCTCTGAGAGTGACAGGGCTTAGGTGCTGCCTCTTAAGTGAGTGAGGGATCCTGTGAAACCCACTGATCTTGCCCAGCAGTAGGAGGACCCAGGGAACCTCTGCCCAGCCTGACTAGGAAGGTCCTAGTCACCAACTCATTCCCTACCCCCCAGGAACAGAACCCCAAGGGCGCCAGTATCATCTGCGCCACCAGAACTGAATACTGAAACTCCATGACAAGAACTGAATGCTGGAACCTCATGACAACGAGCTGCATATTGAAACGTTCTGTGGAGATTGATTGCCGACTGCAGGGGATCAACCAGGTACTAGTGCTGTGTTTCCCGCGCTTCCCAACCTGGTCTGGAATCCCCTACATTGACCTGTCATCGAGCGCGGAGCTGGCCGAGCTCCCGCTTAATTTGTGACCCCCCTGGTGCGAGGACCAGCAGCGTGATCACCGCCGCGGCCCGTAGGCCTCAGGGACGTGACAGGGCCGAGTGGGGCCCGCGGAGAAGCCCGGGGCCCCGCCGCTGCCGTCGCAGCGTGAGGAGGAGGAGAGAGGATTCGTGACGTTTCCCGCGCCGTTGCACGTATCGGGCGAAGGGTCCGGAGCGGAGCCGAGCGACGAGACAAAGGTAACGCCCGGGGGCTGGGAGGTAGCGCGGCCGTGTAGCAGCCTGAGACTCGCCCCCGCTCCCCGGAAGTCTTGAGAAGGCCGGTGCACCCCCTGACACGTGGGAGCGACACCACATGCAGAGACTGTGAGTACCCCCTCCGTGGGATTTCCCTCCGTACTGAGAGTTCCCCCTCCATGGGATTTCCCTCCGTACTGAGAGTTTCCCCTCCGTGGGATTGCCTGTAACTGAGGACTGCCGTCCGTGTGACTTGCAGTGCTCAATGTGTTCTAAGTCTAAGTAGCACTGAGCCTTCATTCGTATTCACCAGTGTTCAATGCGTTCTATGGTTAAGTAGCGCTGAGCCCTCATTTGTATTCCCCAAATGCTCAATGTGTTCTAAGTCTAAGTAGCACTGAGCCTTCATTCGTATTCACCAGTGCTCAATGCGTTCTATGTTTAAGTAACGCTGATCCGTCATTTGTATTCACAGGTGCTCAATGCGTTCTATGTTTACGTAGCGCTGATCCTTCATGTGTATTCACAGGTGCTCAATGCGTTCTATGTTTAAGTAACGCTGATCCGTCATTTGTATTCACAGGTGCTCAATGCGTTCTATGTTTACGTAGCGCTGATCCTTCATGTGTATTCACAAGTACTCAATGCGTTCTATGTTTAAGTAGCGCTGACCCTTCATGTGTATTCACAAGTGCTCGATGAGTGCCCTGTCCAAATAGCGTGTACCCTCCGGTTGTGTCCTCAAGCACTCCATTCTCCAGTTGAGGCCTCAAGTGCAAGGCGCTCCGTGTAAGAGCGACGCCTTAGCGTCACAGGGTGTCCCGCAGCACTAGTGAAGGTCATTCCGCATGGGGTTGCTGAGGTAATCGTAATAAGAGGCGGAAATGCAAATGTTAATGGGTACCAGTTAAGATGCATTGCCTATAATGTTAATGTGTACAAGTTAGGATACATTGCCCTGTAAGATACTGTGTGTGCTCCTTTGATTAGATAAATCTGATTAATTTGCATTCACCTTACTGTGTGGCGTCCCTTATTGTGTGCGGGTACTGCTTCAGGGGATGTGTGTGTTGTATGGTTGCTTAACACACAGGCCTTTGGGTGCCCAGCCGCTCGTGTCACGTTACCCCCTTAGGGCCTGGATACCCCAGGTCTTACAAGTAGGGACGCCATTTTCTCTCTGTAGGCTGCAGCCTACATAGAGAATATGTAGAGTGCGCGTGACTGCTTTGGTCGACCCAGGGCCGACCAAACAGTCAGGGCACTCAGAGTGGTGCAAGCCACTCCTCCCCGAACCACCCACCCGCCCGCCCCAACCAGGCATACCCTCTCACCCACCCCCAACCAGGCATACCCCTGCCTTCTGCTTTCTCGCAGCGCGAGAAGGAGAAAATAAAATGATATTTCAAATACCATTTCATTTTTTGCTTCTCGCACTGCGAGAAAGCAGTGAGGCGGCGCTCCAACGCCCTAATGGAGTGGCCGCCACTGTTGTTTGATCAGGAAAGTCAGAGTCTCAATGAATTACTATTTCTAGGGCACTTTTCTCTGCCACATTTTACACTAATGCGACTATTAGAATACTAGAACCTTCTGTGGCAGAAACACGTGCGACAGAAGAGAAGAACATGCCATCACACACCCTCGACCCATTCAATGTCTGATATTGTAAGTAAATGTTCTCACTTCCCTTCCACTTGGACAACCAGAAGGGAGAAAGTATTTAGCTTGTGTCTTGGCTGGTGGACTCCCGCCCTCATCTCCCTCTAGCTCATGACTTCCTGTTTCATCCTCGTTGGGGGGGGGCCCTGGCCCTCGCCAATGTTTTTGAGACATTTGATACAAATCACAGAAGAAAAGCCCCCCTCCACCAGCGCACCCACAAACATAACGCAAAAACTCTGCGCTTTGACGGTGATACTTATCTTTTTTTTTCCTTTTAATTTTATGTATTCGACGGTTTGGGTAACAATTCACCCAACAATATTATTCACAGGGATATGAAAATACCCACCATACAGGGGCAATCAATAAACAACACCATATTTCATTCATCACATATTTCGATACAGTATAGCTTAACTGTTAAATATAGCACGATCCCTATGAAAACAATGTAAAATCTGAGCAAACAATAGAGGGTTAGGGTAAATGATAAAAAGGCAGCGTAATAACCCCACAGGGTTGAGCTGCCGCGGGATAAATGGCTTGGATGACACTGAAGTGAATATAGTGACAGGCACCAAACCTTTAAACAACTTAAAATTACCTTAAATTGGCATGTGTATGTTAAAATGACATATAAACCTAATTGCCCCAGGGCCACCATATATGCCACTTACTTGCCCCGATCCCCCCTGTCGTTCCAGGATTGGTCGCCTGGTCCCCATTCATCCCTTCCATCCATTAATCCACCGGAGCCCCCGCGTCTGAGCCCCCCCCCCCTTCTGCTGATGAGGCTTGTCTCCATCTCATACATGGCCAAGACGCACGGTCTCCACTCCATAAACGTTGTGGAATCCAAGCTGATCCATGCAGATGCCAGACACCTTTGTGCCATAGCCATCGCGGCAAACATCAAGTACACCCCCCCCTCCCACCCCTCAGGAAGTTCCTGATTGTAGGAAGGTGGATATCTGACTATGGTTACCCCCAAATTTTTGCCTAGTGTCTAGCTGGTTTTTCGACTTAGTTGACCTGAGATCCTGCCATTCAGGACCTCAGCCCATCTGCTCTCTCTTTAAAATGGACTCCATGTACCCTAGGTGCATAACCCATTGGAACTCTTCACCCTGTGAGCCCCTGTACCAGTGTACACTAGGTACCCAGGGCATTGGTGTATCTAAGGCCACCAAGGGCTGAAGCATGTATTGTGCCACCCCTGGCCTGGCCTAACAAATTTGACACAACTGGCTGATCACTCAGCTGGGGTAAGTTGGTGTAACCACCTCTTACTTAGGTGTAGTATACCTATACCTAACCTTAAATGGGACACATGTTAACCTATAAGTCACTCCTATGGCAGGCCTTAACAATCCTGAAGGCAGAGTGCTTGGTTCCATGTAAGATGGTGCTCTGGCATGAGCTGAGCCTGTCTGCAGTGGTCGGAACCACTTCCTTCTACTGTTTCCAGATATCGTCATACCATATACTCTTAAGTGCATTATGAACCTCGCGGTTAAATGCTATCTTTGGTTTGGCTTTATCAAAACATGTCGAGTAAGGTGTCATACGAATTGGAATACTAACCCCTCGCCAATTCTGGCGACGGGGTTAGCATTCCACCCTTCTAGAGGGACACGACATGTACAGTACCTGAAACCCGGGTAAAATCAGACATAGCCTCAGCTCCACAAAATGGATGCGCCACCACAGACACAAGTCTGCCCTCCTGCTGCTGGGAGTCCTTCCAGCTTGGGAGGTGTGGACAAAGGGTTTCCTGCCAGGGGAGGTGCGTGCACCACCCCAGACAGGATTTTGTGTATTGGTCAGGTAGGGCTTGAAAGAAACCAGACATGCCTGAGGCTCACAAGGAGCCTCGGTGCATATGCCAGTTCAATCCGGTCCTGGGGCACACCAGTCCCGGGCCTGGGGCGAGCTGGACAAAGGATTGGGGGTGTAACCACCCCCCTTCCTGGTCCCACCTTAGGGAGGGACCTAGCAGGTAGTCCGGCCCCTAGAATCCGCTTAAAGGTAGGAGCTGTGTCCTAAGACTTCAGACATCCTGGAATCAACTTAACTACAAGAAGAAGACGGGAACTTCGACGCTCTGCCGCACAGAGGACTGAAGCCAATCTCCCCTGTGGTCAGGGAGTGACCACCTTGCTAACGCAAGCACCATCCAGCGAATCAACGTCTGCTTTGCCACCGACGCCCCCCGCCGGAGCCCGAGCCCAGAGACTGACAAGACCTGGACCACCAGACCTCTCACCGCCCGATCCACAGTCCCTGAAAAGAAGGAACCCGTGGAGGCACCGAGACACGTGGAGCCAGCCATCTTGAAAAGACCACGACAAGCTGCAAGCGCAACAACCGAGGCTCCCTCCAAGTTGTGCTTTGGGATCTGAGAAGCCCAACACCCGAGCAGCATCTGCACCAAAGGTGAGCCCTCCAGCATCTCCACGATCTGCGTGGGGCCCTTCTGCATTTTGCCACTCAACGCGCCTAACCGGTTGCTGGCCCGCTAGCTAGTGGCCATCTTGGCGACGAACTTCAAGAACAACACCACTGGTCTGGTTGCTCCAGACTGGCCCTTGCTCCCCTCCAAAGAGCAATCCCTCTGACCTTGCTGGTCAGAACCATCAGCTTATTTCGTTTTCCACAACAATTGCTTTTGCCAAGGCTTGTTTGCTTCGATCAAGTCGCCGACACCGCCAACAGCGAGAACCTGCGTGGGACAGCTTGTGAACCGACTCCTGGACGTCGTCGACCTTCAGGGACCACGTGGCTGCAGAGACAAGCTACACCTTTCTTCCTGTTTGCACCCGACATCGCCTGGTACCCACCTGGTGCCACGCTGGTCACTGGCTAGTGACTGTGAACACTGTCCCCTCTGCTTACAGGTCTTCTACAACTCCGATCCACTCTTGGATCCACCGCATCTCTTCCGGACCGACCGCCTGCAGCATCTTTGTCTTCAGGCTCCATTGAAGAAACCCGATGCACTTCGAGACCTATGCACCGCTTCCTGTGGGTGAGGTAAAGCTGGCACTCCGGTGCCCAAGTGTAGAGTATCATCTCTAGTGTCTGTGTTTCCAATCTTGAGTTCATAGTCCATCCGGAAGATCCTTTTTGCAGTAACTTTGTAACTTTTACGCACCCATTGAGAACCTATGGGAGCTCGCGTGTGACTATTTGCTCTGCACACGCAACCCGTGGACTTCCTGGTCACTAACTGAAGTTAGCTCCTTGTAGGCCCAGCGATTCTAGAGGCCCTAGGCCTTTTCCCTTTTCTGTTCGTGGTACTTATACCACTATTTTAGTATATGGTTTGAGCGGCCACCAGGGCCTATCCATATAAAGTGCAACTTCTGTGTATTCTAACGTATTCTTGTTTAACGATTTGTGCTCCTGTGCTCATAAAGAGTCTAGGGGTTACTTTGAGAAAAAATACATATATATTTTCAATATATATCTGTGTGGTGTCCTTTCATTGGTATTAAAGGGGGTTACATTTGGTAAAACAGCCTGCTTAACACGTTTCACGAGTTTAGCCTCAAAGACTGCTTAGCCTACGCTACCACTAGGGCAGCTAGTCCGAAAAGGTTGACTTACAACCACACCATAAGGGTTGCTTGGCATGGTACAAGGTGGTCACTTTAACTAGTGAACATCATATACCAGGCCAACTTCTCACATTGGTGAGCAGCGGTTGGATTTGAGCTTGCTGTGTTTTACCATTGTAATCTCTTGGTTACCAATTGAAAGATCACATAGGTACCTGTAGGTACATATAAAACAAGATAGATATACTTAAGTTCTACTGAACTTAGTTGTTGTAGAGCAAAGGGAGTAGCACACCCTGACTACAACTACTAGATAGGTTTAGTAGGCAAACCCAAGTGTAGGTAGATTGCAACACATCCACCCACACTTAAGAGCAATGGCTGGGGCAGAGGGGTCTAATGTACCCATCTCTGTTGAGAGTGACCCCCAGAGGGCACCATCCATCTTTGCTACCCTAAACCAAAATGAGCGCTCAGGCAGTTGGCAAATATCAGGGGCCTTAAACAGCCCAAGAATCCTACTTCTGCTGAACTCAGGGAGCTTTTACAGGCTGATGAAGATCAGAGAGCTCTCAAGAAAGCCTCCCAGTTAGCCCCCTTAGGGTCAGGAACAGGAGGCCCCCCTTCTGAAGATGCTACAGAAGTACCCCTTTCCAATGGTCATCCCTTAGAGGAGAATCTTACTACAGAGGAAGAAAGTGATGAGGATACAGAAGGTAGTGAGGATGAAGGGAGAACTAGCCCAGTGCCAAGTGTTATACGTGGCCCAGCTAACTTAAGGCTATTGGGGACTGACAATGGGATCACCCCATTGGATCTCCCCATTGGACTTAACCAGGGGTCTGGGAGGCAGAGGAATCACTCAGGTGAATCTAATGCTTCTTATACCTCTAGAGGCTCTCAAGGTCACTCCAGGAGAAGGATGACCACCCCTCAGAGGAGGGAGCATGAGGCCAGAATGCAAGAAGCCCAGCTGAGGATCAGGAAGCAGGAGCTAGAAGTAGCTCTGATGGAAGAGAAACTGAGCAAGGCTAGGCAACCTAGAGAGAGTGGGTCTATACCCACTGGTGGCAGCATTGTCCCTAAGGACAAAGATAGGGTCTTTGACAATAGGAACCTGTCCAAGGTTGTGCCTCCCTACAAAAGTGGGGATGACATCCACAAGTGGATGACTGCTCTTGAGAGAGCCTGCAAAGTGCAGCAGGTTCCTGAAGACCAGTGGGCAGCAATCTTATGGCTCTCCTTTGAAGGTAGAGGCAGAGATAGACTCCTCACTGTTAGAGAGGAGGATGTCAGAAACTACAGAGCCCTGAAGAGTGTCCTAGTTGATGGGTTAGGCTTAACCACTGAACAGTACAGGTTAATGTTCAGAGATACCCAGAAGACACAGACTCAGGACTGGTCTGAATATGTGGAATGTGCCACTAAGGCTTTGGAGAGTTGGTTGCTGGGAAGTAAGGTGTCTGATTATACAGGATTGTACAATTTGATGATGAGAGAGCAGATTTTAAGTAATTGTCAAAACAAGCTTCTCCATCAACACCTGGTAGACTCAGATTTGACCTCTCCCCAAGAATTGGGAAAGAGGGCAGATAAATGGGTCAGGACCAGGATCAGGCCTAAAAACCAGGGTGGTGACCAAAAGAAAGATACCACCAAGCCTCAAGAGAAGGGTGAGGAAAAAGCAAAAGAGAAATCTTCCTCAGGGCCCCAAAACTCCACACAGTTGTGGTGGGTCCCAAGCTCCCTCCTCTAGCACAGCTAAAAAGCCTTACTGTCATGAATGTAAAATTCCTGGGCATTGGAAAACTGACAGCAGTTGCCCAAAGGCTAAAAACAAAACTGTTCCTCCAATTACTCCTGTCACACCACCTATTACTGTCAGCAGTAATCCCCCAGGTGGTGGGAGTGCCCCCAGAAATTTGGGTGGGTTTACTTGGGGAACACAGGGGGACCCTGGCTTAGCCAATTCCCCTACAGCAACTACTCTTGTCTGTGATGGTGGCATGGGGTTTGCCAACTTCACTGCCGGTCCCAACACTTTGGGTAGGTACAGACAGGAGCCCTACATCAATGGTACAAAAGCTGAGGCCTACAGAGACACTGGAGCTAGCATCACAATGGTGGCCCATTGGCTAGTTCCCTCTGAGCAGCTTTTGCCTGGTTTCTCCTACCAGGTAACTAACATTGATGGCAAACAGAACAGTCATCCCATGGCAGAGGTATGTCTCAGCTGGGGAGGGGTCACTGGCCCTAAAAGGGTGGCAGTGTCCCCAACCTTGCCTGTAGACTGCTTACTGGGGAATGACTTAGAACTCTCAGCTTGGGCTGGAGTTGAACAAGACACCCATTCTAAAATGGTAGGCCTTTCACAAAAGGGTAGTGGGGTTGTGCCATTCACAACCCCTGTCCAAATAGATTTCCTCCCTGGAAAGGTTGGAAGGGCAGTGGTAACCACAGCCCAGGCACAGACAGACTTCCCTGTAGAGACTGGCAGAGCTGTGACAGTCACAGCTCCAACACAAACTGAGTGCCCCCCTGAAGGGGTTGGCAAGGCTGTAATGGTCTCAGTCCATACTCAGACTGACATAGGTGTAGTGAAGCCTGAAACCATGGATCACTCCACACAAACAGAGAGTAGTGGGGAGGAAGAAAAGTCTCCCTCTCCCCAGACATTAGGAAAAGGTCAGCCTCCTCAGGGAACTGACCTCACCCCTTGTGAAGGAACTGCCCCAGAGGTAGCCAGGCCTGGCCTGGCAGAGCCTCTGATGTCAGTGGCCCCTTCCAAGGTGGGACCCAGTCTGGTGCAGGTAGCCTGCCTCTCTCTACCCTGCCTCAGTCAGCCCAGGGCTGCAGAGGTCAGGGAGGCCAGTGGACCCCAAGAGGGCCCCTGTCCACAAGAACACCCCATCAAAAGAATGAGGATTGCCTGGCTAGTAGCCCTAGCCAGGTGATGGGTAAAAACATTCCTGAGGGATCTCCTTTACAGGTAGTTAGGGACCTCCCCCAGAGGGATTCTGTTGGGCACAGGCAAACATGGGACCTTAGGGCCCCAAACCTGACCTGTCCCTCCAGTAAGCCCACAAAAGGGACCCAGCCTCCAGCTTTAGGTAGCCAGAGGCTGACCCTGAGAGCACAGTGCAACTCAGCTAAAGAAAGAAAGGCATCCATGGTGGAGGATGATTGGAGGAAGCTGAAACCTCACTTTGAGGACACTCACTTCAGTACTCCATCTCAACACCAGCCTTTTACTTTGCAAAGACACACCAAAGGTAGAGATTCCCTATGGTGGAGACCCTCTGATACCCTTAGGGTGAGGGATTGCCTAGTGGACCATGAGACAGGGGGTAACCATGCCAGTGCTGGTTCCTCCTTATATGGCCACTTGGGCAATATAGGCTTACCTGGTCAAGGTCAGCCTTATCTCCCTTCGTTTGGGGGGGGGTTGTGTAGGAAGGTGGATATCTGACTATGGTTACCCCCAAATTTTTGCCTAGTGTCTAGCTGGTTTTTCGACTTAGTTGACCTGAGATCCTGCCATTCAGGACCTCAGCCCATCTGCTCTCTCTTTAAAATGGACTCCATGTACCCTAGGTGCATAACCCATTGGAACTAGATCACCCTGTGAGCCCCTGTACCAGTGTACGCTAGGTACCAAGGGCATTGGTGTATCTAA
Organism: Triturus cristatus; assembly: GCF_964204655.1. Taxonomy (NCBI): domain Eukaryota; kingdom Metazoa; phylum Chordata; class Amphibia; order Caudata; family Salamandridae; genus Triturus; species Triturus cristatus. The sequence goes on along the minus strand of NC_140583.1, from coordinate 27,535,901 downwards.
GGCCACCAAGGGCTGAAGCATGTATTGTGCCACCCCTGGCCTGGCCTAACAAATTTGACACAACTGGCTGATCACTCAGCTGGGGTAAGTTGGTGTAACCACCTCTTACTTAGGTGTAGTATACCTATACCTAACCTTAAATGGGACACATGTTAACCTATAAGTCACTCCTATGGCAGGCCTTAACAATCCTGAAGGCAGAGTGCTTGGTTCCATGTGAGATGGTGCTCTGGCATGAGCTGAGCCTGTCTGCAGTGGTCGGAACCACTTCCTTATACTGTTTCCAGATATCGTCATACCATATACTCTTAAGTGCATTATGAACCTCGCGGTTAAATGCTATCTTTGGTTTGGCTTTATCAAAACATGTCGAGTAAGGTGTCATACGAATTGGAATACTAACCCCTCGCCAATTCTGGTGACGGGGTTAGCATTCCACCCTTCTAGAGGGACACGACATGTACAGTACCTGAAACCCGGGTAAAATCAGACATAGCCTCAGCTCCACAAAATGGATGCTGCCACCACAGACACAAGTCTGCCCTCCTGCTGCTGGGAGTCCTTCCAGCTTGGGAGGTGTGGACAAAGGGTTTCCTGCCAGGGGAGGTGCGTGCACCACCCCAGACAGGATTTTGTGTATTGGTCAGGTAGGGCTTGAAAGAAACCAGACATGCCTGAGGCTCACAAGGAGCCTCTGTGCATATGCCAGTTCAATCCGGTCCTGGGGCACACCAGTCCCGGGCCTGGGGCGAGCTGGACAAAGGATTGGGGGTGTAACCACCCCCCTTCCTGGTCCCACCCTTAGGGGGGGACCTAGCAGGTAGTCCGGCCCCTAGAATCCGCTTAAAGGTAGGAGCTGTGTCCTAAGACTTCAGACATCCTGGAATCAACTTAACTACAAGAAGAAGACGGGAACTTCGACGCTCTGCCGCAAAGAGGACTGAAGCCAATCTCCCCTGTGGTCAGGGAGTGACCACCTTGCTAACGCAAGCACCATCCAGCGAATCAACGTCTGCTTTGCCGCCGCCTCCCGCCGGAGCCCGAGCCCAGAGACTGACAAGACCTGGACCTCCAGACCTCTCACCGCCCGATCCACAGTCCCTGAAAAGAAGGAACCGTGGAGGCACCGAGACACGTGGAGCCAGCCATCTTGAAAAGACCACGACAAGCTGCAAGCGCAACAACCGAGGCCCCCTCCAAGTTGTGCTTTGGGATCTGAGAAGCCCAACACCCGAGCAGCATCTGCACCAAAGGTGAGCCCTCCAGCATCTCCACGATCTGCGTGGGGCCCTTCTGCATTTTGCCACTCAACGCGCCTAACCGGTTGCTGGCCCGCTGGCTAGTGGCCATCTTGGCGACGAACTTCAAGAACAACACCGCTGGTCTGGTTGCTTCAGACTGGCCCTTGCTCCCCTCCAAAGGAGCAATCCCTCTGACCTTGCTGGTCAGAACCATCAGCTTATTTTGTTTTCCACAACAATTGCTTTTGCCAAGGCTTGTTTGCTTCAATCAAGTCGCCGACACCGCCGACAGCGAGAGCCTGCGTGGGACAGCTCGTGAACCGACTCCTGGACGTCGTCGACCTTCAGGGACCACGTGGCTGCAGAGACAAGCTACACCTTTCTTCCTGTTTGCACCCGACATCGCCTGGTACCCACCTGGTGCCACGCTGGTCACTGGCTAGTGACTGTGAACACTGTCCCCTCTGCTTACAGGTCTTCTACAACTCCGATCCACTCTTGGATCCACCGCATCTGTTCCGGACCGACCGCCTGCAGCATCTTTGTCTTCAGGCTCCATTGAACATATAGAAGAAACCCGACGCACTTCGAGACCTATGCACCCGCTTCCTGTGGGTGAGGTAAAGCTGGCACTCCGGTGCCCAAGTGTAGAGTATCATCTCTAGTGTCTGTGTTTCCAATCTTGAGTTCATAGTCCATCCGGAAGATCCATTTTGCAGTAACTTTGTAACTTTTACGCACCCATTGAGAACCTATGGGAGCTCGCGTGTGACTATTTGCTCTGCACACGCAACCCGTGGACCTCCTGGTCACTAACTGAAGTTAGCTCCTTGTAGGCCCAGCGATTCTAGAGGCCCTAGGCCTTTTCCCTTTTCTGTTCGTGGTACTTATACCACTATTTTAGTATATGGTTTGAGCGGCCACCAGGACCTATCCATATAAAGTGCAACTTCTGTGTATTCTAACGTATTCTTGTTTAACGATTTGTGCTCCTGTGCTCATAAAGAGTCTAGGGGTTACTTTGAGAAATAAATACATATATATTTTCAATATATATCTGTGTGGTGTCCTTTCATTGGTATAAAAGGGGGTTACATTTGGTAAAACAGCCTGCTTAACACGTTTCACGAGTTTAGCCTCAAAGACTGCTTAGCCTACGCTACCACTAGGGCAGCTAGTCCGAAAAGGTTGACTTACAACCACACCATAAGGATTGCTTGGCATGGTACAAGGTGGTCACTTTAACTAGTGAACATCATATACCAGGCCAACTTCTCACACTGATCTACACCAACCCCTAGAATAATTACTTGGGGGTAATATTCACACGTTGTTTTAATATCAACCCGATGAAGCCTGCCACCTCCTACTCAACCGGGGACAGGTACTAAACATATTTACTAGATTGGCTTCTTTCACACCACATCTGTGGCATGTTGAATCCGGCCTCTTACCCTAGTTAAATGAACTCTTAGGTGTATAATACGGGTCAAAAGTTGTCTTAAAATGTTGACTTTTAAGGCTAGCTGTCAAGAGTGTCTCATCACAGATCTCCAAGGTGGTCTCGTGTACTGGCCCCCGAACACCCAACCATTACTCTCATTTCCATTCTGGCATTGCATGTCGTCTGGGAGATCCTCTATTAAGGCACTATAGATGCGCCCACTCTGGCCACCCTGGTGGACTATATCTGTTACTGGGCATTCAGCAACTGGCAGTTGCTTTTCATCCCGCTCACCTAGGTAGTCCGGGATCTGGAGGTGTTTATAGAACTTCTCCCTAGTTAACCCTAACCCTGGGCGTAGTTCGCTAAGTAACGCTACGCGTAGCTATGCAAAGTGTACTTTGCACGACGCGAGCTACGCGTAGCACTTCGCGAACTGCGTAGTGCCCTGTTCGCACTGTGCAAGATGTCGTTTGCAATGATTGCACAGTGCGGACAAGCATCCGGCATTGTGCAATCATTGAAAACGGCATCTTGCACAGTGCGAGCTGTAGTTTTCTGTCGCTCGAGTAGATTTTTACTCGAGCGGCAGCTTTCTCAACGCGTACTGGTAGTTTCTCATCGCGAGCGGTCGCAAGCATACGCGACCACTCGCAATGAGAAACCTGACCTCCCCGCGTTGAGAATCTCACCGGGAGATTTATTTTCCACGCTCGCAATCGCCAACTTGATGTTGCTGATCGTGAACGAGGAAAAAGTCTCGCCGGGATGTCATTTTGCTTGCTCGCGATCGCCAACTTGAAGTTGCGGACCGCGAGCAAGCAAAAAATGACCGCTGCACTACGCAACGCTACGCTACGCGTGTTGGCACTGTGCTACGTGCAATTCGCGTAGTGCGAAGTAGCGCAAACTTCGCAAACTACGCGAGCGTAGCGTAGTGTTTTGCCCAGGCTTAGTTAACCCAAACTTCTCCTGCAGCTATGCAAAAGAGCACAGTAGATCATTATCAAAGAGATGCCACAACTTCAGAACTCCACAGGCATTGTACCGCTTGCACATGCCCTCTGGGAACATGTCTGGTGAAACCGAGGAGCCCCACAGTGGAGTCAATTGATTTAATTTAGTAATACGAGACACCAAACATTGAAGGTCCATCCACTGTCTTCTTGTAATAACCCACCTCTAAGTTCCTTAGACATCAGTCTTTTACATTGGAGCCAGTGTGAGTTGATCTATGGATGGTACTACGGCTGGATTCATATTTTTGGGCTGACCAGTTATCAATACTGCGAAGTGCTGTAACATACAAATCCAATGATAAAATACAAGACTAGGAACTCCCCGTCCACCACGACTATTAGGTAGACTCATGGATTGTGACGCCCACCTTGGTTTCCTACACTGCGATATAAAGCTATTATACAAGCTTTCTAGCTTTGTTAACCAGCTCTTATGTATCTCAAGACCAATAGTTCTACATAAAGTCAGTAATTTCGAGAGTTCGAGATAGCCCCCAAACCGCGCACTTCCTCTTATATATGTTTTAAGGTGTTCCAGGGACCTGGTGTTATAGTGACGATATCATCGGCATATGACGATACTTCATGTTGTGCTTGAGTCATGATTACTGGCTGGATCGTATCATTGCGTTCCAATCGGATTAAGAATGGGTCAATGTATAGGGCAAATAACAGGGGCGAGCAGGAACACCCCTGTCTTGTTCCTCTCATGATATAAATTGAACTCAACCCTTTACCCATAATCTGCAGCCTGGGCGTAGGAGCCTGCTGCACAGCCTTAATTGACTTGATTAAACGTGCACCTCAATTCCTCCCGGGGGTAGCCCCAAGACACTCGATGGAAGGCTTTCTCTGCGTCAAGGAACACCAGCCCCAACGACGATTTAGCAACCTCTGCTATGTCCAGTAGCGTAATTACGCTGCGTACATGGTCGTCGGTCCCCCTCCCTGCAATGAACCCATGCTGATGGGGAGAGACAAGCTTTACAATGACCTTGCTAAGTCTATTTGCTAACATTTTTGCATATATTTTAGCATCTGCATTTATCAGGGAAATTGGTCTGTACGACCCGGGATTTAGAGGAGGTTTACCCTTTTCCTTGAATACCACAATATTGGTATCTTCCCACGAGGGCGATATTACCCCTTCTAGCTGCGCTGCGAAAAAAAATAAGAGAGATAACGTCTAAAAGCTCAGGAAGAAATACTGCATACAATTCCAAAGGGATTTTATCTGGCCCAGCAGCTTTCCCCTTTGCCATAGCTTTTACCGCAGCCACCAACTCTTACGCAGATATGTGTAATTCAAAAGCAGCTCTTTCCTCTGCTTCTATTGAACTCCCTTTAACTGGACAAAGAAAGTTAAAATAGCAATTGGGCTGAGGAGCGATATTCTCTGCATATAAGTCTTAATAGTAGTTACGAAAAACTTCTAAGATCTCTGTGGGCACTTATGTACCCCCCTATTTATCACAAATAGCCTCTACCCCTCTTGCTGCCTCTTTCTGCCTAAAGCGGTGTGCCAGCAACCTGCCCGTACTCTCTCCAAATTCGTAGCACTCTGCCCTATAACTTTGATATTTAACAGCCACCTCCTTACTATAATATTGATTAATTCTAGCCTTGATTATCACTAATTTCTGCATACCTTCTCCGCAGTCCATCCCCAACCTGATTAACTCAGCCCAATCAGACTCATACTTCGAAAGTCCATCATACATTTCCTGTAACTACCCCCAATTTCACTGTTATTTAAACAGACTTTAACTCAATTTCTCTTCCCTTACTCCCGCTTATAGAGAACCCTAGACCATTTCCGGGGCAGCCGTACCCTGATTTATCAAGAGAAACTCCTTCGGCCTCTTGCGCAGATGTTCCAGACAGTCGTCTTCCTTGAGTCGCTTCCTATCAAACGTCCAGGATCTGGGTTCCCTTTCAAGGGCCACCATTGCACATTCTAGTACAAGTGGGTTGTGGTCCGACAATACCCTGGGAAAAGATTTAATCCTAATTTTCCCCATAATGAGGTCAACATGAAAAAAGAATTGAGGCGCATCAACATATAATGAGGATAAGTGCGGAACAGAAACCCAGGATCGGGGTATTTCGTCACCCCACCAGCCCTTTGAACTCGCGCCACGTTGTTATTGTTATTGTTTCGATCATTTACAAACACTCCGATGCTGGTTCATTATTGTACACACTGTACACTTGGAATCCTCCTGTCTGAATGAGAGTGAGATTGATGGATACGAATGTGAGAGGTTGAACATTTTAGGTCGTTTTTTGCTAAAAATAATTAAATTAATACTTTTTTGTACTCTTTGTTAAATCACTTCGTTGCCTTGGTTCTTTCTGTTTATCAGTGTCTCATTGTCAAACCTTATTGTTATTGTTAGTAGGTTGCCTTAAATATGTACTTTGACCTATTTCGTCGCCCACATACATCAGTCAAACCATGGTCTTTGACCAGTTGCTAAACAGCCCTGTACACTAATGGTTTCCTGCCTGAATACGGGAGGGGGGGGAGGGGGGAACTTGCACAAATTTCTTTCCCACTTCTAAATGCAGATTGAAATCCCCACATAGGATAGGATGAGAGGGGTTGGCCAGGTTGATAATTCTTAATTAAGTGTAAGGAACATCGTTGGATCATCTAAATTAGAACCATATAGAGAACATATTGTAACCCTCCCAGTACCTATACACACATTAGCAATAGCCCACCTTCCCATCTTATCCACTTTGGCTTTAATTAATGACCCCACAGGCCATTTGGCCATATAGCGACCCCTCTTGTGGTAGCCCCCTGCATTGTACAACTTAATACTATAAAACCCAGATCCTCTAATACTTTTCTCTTCCCCCATGGGACATAGCATCGGGTCTCATAGCCCTGAGCCCCATCGCCATTCTAACTCTTTTGCCTCTGTCATTCAGACCACAGAGGTTTATTGCAGTAATACACATTTTACCCATTATCAAAAACTCCTCTGATCATATTCCTGATTATATAGAGCATCTTTTTTAACACTTTAAGGTCACTCCAACACTTCCCCAATTTCTTACCGCCATTTTCCCTGATTGCCTAGAAAGATGCGCCCAATGCCTTTGTTGCGGACCTTTTACCCCACCTCCCTCCCTTCTCCCAACACCCCAGCTTCCCCCTTCTCCTGCGACTATCCACCGCTTTGTCAAAGACAGCCTGACGCGGAAGGAAGTTGCCAATAAACACTAGAATGACCCTGGGTCTGCTCCATTTTCGGTCCTGACGCCGATGCTGTTTAAAGGGAAATCTGCGTGCCCTCTGAATCTGCTTCCCAATTACAATCTTGCGGCTCTGGTATTGAACCTTTACCCAGACTAACAATAAAGGTCCAGGCGTCATCTTTCTCTAAGCCCTCCTCCAGCCCCAAGACCCTGAAATTGTTCTGCCTTAGCCGATTCTCAAACTCTTCTAATTTCTATTGAGTGTCCACAAGGCGTGCCTTATGGTCCTCTCCAGTATCCTTGCTGGCCATGGCCTCGGCTTCTAAGGTGACCACCCGGTTTTCCATTTCAGACATTCTGGTCGTAAATTCAGTACCGGTTTTTACCACTTGATGAACATCCACCTGTAACTTCTTATTGCCCGCCTGCATCCTACGGGTATCTAGCCTGGTCTCATTGTGATGAGCCAAGACCCCTTGATGTGTAGTCTTCAGTGTGATCACATCGGGTTGTGCCGCTGCTCTTATGCTGCCACTGTGGGTGTTTCCTTCTGGCTTCGGCATCGCTGTGTAATCCCACATGAGAGCAGCAGCAGTTATTTCTCCATTAGTTGAGGTTGTGCATTTAGAAGCCTACCAAGACTCTTGCTTCAGATACCTTCCACAAGTCACTTGACCCACTAGAGCTGCTTAGCGAGCTGTCCATCAGCCATCTTTCAGCTCTGGGTCCTCGCCTGACCAATAAGATTAGTCCGACACTGAAAAGAAGTGCTCTACCACTTCAATCCCTCCTATATGGCCAGCTGATTTAAACCTGGCACTTCTTGGGGTTCGCGTTTTTTGTTCTTTCCATTTCTTGCCACGGGCATCCTCTGGTGACAAGCTGGCTCCTTTCCCTAGCCTGTTGATTCCATTTGTTCTATCTCCACTCTCTGTGGCCTCTTATGTTGAAATAGCCACAGTCTTATCAGTGCATATCTGCGTAAGCGCTGGAGCCGACCGCCCGCCCCCTCCTATATTCACCACAGGTTCCACACCCCTTGAAAGGGGGACAGGAGCTTGTTTGTGCATGCTCACATGTGCTGATTCCACTGACTCCCCATTGCTTTGCGGCTTGCTCCCTTCCGAAATGTGATGCGGTGTATCCACTACTTGAGGAGGATCTTCCGGCCCTGGAGAGATACCTCCAGTTTCCAGGACTGTGCCCGGTCTGCTTTTTCGTAGAAGTCCACTGACTTGCGGTGGATTTTAACGCCACTAGGCCCAGGATCAGATTTTTCCTGTGTCTCTCTGCCATCTCCTTTCTTCCCAGGGGTTCCCTTTCCCCTCTGTGGCCCCAATGGCGCTCGCTGACTGCAGTTTTATAACTGGCTTTTGGTCCCGTCTGGATACCCAAAAATTCGTATCTCCAGCTGCTGTACTGGCTGGTCACAGCCCCCAGCTGCCACACCGCCAGAAAAATCACTTGAGGAATCTCCAGACGCCGCGCGCACACCATTGAATCGCTGTGCGGCCGGGTAGCATCGCTTGTTGGGGGAGGAGCAACCCCCTCTCAGCGTTCACGCACGACTTCAGTGGGGCAGTTCAGGGGCAGTACAGGAGGAGAGATCCGTACAGCCGCAACTACATGGTCTTCATCATGCCACCTTCTACGCAGTCGACGGTTGTAGTTTTCAGGCAAAGTCAGTGCTTTAAATGGGAAAAAATAAGTGCAGGTACTCATTAATATGAGCTAGAGGCGTTGCGAGTGGGCGGGGCTAGGGGCGGGGCTTATGGCGACATATGAGGATACATAATGATTTCTATATCAGTTGCAGCAACTATGAAAAACACATGAGAAATGTGTTTATGTAAACAAACAGGTTAACTCATTACACAAAATGAGACCCAAATAGGATGACATGTGAACAGTTCCTCGTTTTGTAATATTTGCTGCTTCTTAATGCCATACTGTTATTTGTTGGTGTTTGGCACAATACTATATACACTTAAGCGTGCGTGCGTACACACACACACACACACACACACACAACCACACAAACGCATTCTACACATTCCCTCTAAAGTCTACTGAGTGTCGTGATTCTCTCCCTTTTCTCTCACAGAAAAACAGGCACACACACACACACACAAGTCGACAAGCTCACAGACATAAGCAAACACTCACAAAAAGTTTCGGGTGGGAATAAAACAATTTTAAACTCCTTACCTCGCATGATTTTATAAATTGCTGCGGTCCATGTGCTACCTCCATACCTGTGTTTGTACAAATTCACACAATAGTGTGAATGTGATTAACAGCACAGGGCCAAATGGGCCCTCCAATGTCAAACACAGTGTGATGGTGAACACAGGGACATCATGCAAATAATCCCACGCTGAATTGCGCAACAGCTGCTCTGCTCAGGACTATAGAAGCGCCTTGGCTGTCAGACAGGTTCCAACCATGACAGCTGAGTGCTCACCAGTACTAGCAGCCAGTGAGGAGGGTATCATGAGTATTGGTACTCTCCTCAGCAGTATTTAGAAGTGCTGGTACTAACAGGGATACAAATAATAAGTGCCGGGACTCAGTATCTGTGAGCACCGGCCCATTTAAAACAATGCCACTGCCCTCGTCCCTACGACCAGGCTCTTCCTGTCTCTTGCTGGCTCCGCGCCTTTACATTCACATGTCCTCTCCACTTGCCTCTAATCTTTGCCCAGTCTCCAAGCTTCTCTCACCAGTTCTGCTCCTCTTCCTCCCACCTTTTGCTTACTCTCCACAAGTCTTACTTTTTCTCCCTGGTTTTTCCGTACTTGTCTCTTGTTCTCCCCTCCATGCTGTACTCATCCCCTAAATTTGCCATCCGGAAAATTAAAGTTAAGAAATGCACCAGATTTATGACTTTACAGAAATGTTCCTTGGCTGCAGCTGGCATGCTTTTCTTATTCATTTCTTTATGAAAGCCTGCACACTTTGATTCCACAAAACCTGCTGCAAAGTGGATTAAAGGCATTGGGGAGCAGGCTGAGGCTTATGCGCCGGGTGTTCTGTTTGTTTAAATGACTTATCACACCATTGCATCTCTCACCACTCCCTATCACGCCTTATATTTCTTTAAATCCTATGCGCCGAAGAATCTTCGCCTCCCTCCCTGGTTGCTGCCCTTCTGAACGATTACTGCGTTCAACTGCCCTCACACCCGATGGATAGCCAGTTGTTGAAATACATTTTAAACAATTGCCAGGATCTTACAGGAAACTGCTTTAATTGCATGTTCAGTTCCGGTTAAAGTAATGCAAAGTACGGGCTCTGCAGCCTGAGTTTTGCTGCTAATAACTCAGACTGTAAGACAGGCGTCCCTCTGTGTATGCTGAGCATATAGTGCTTAGAAATGAACTGATAACGTCTACGCGCTTTAGGTGGTGATTAATGTGGGTTACAATCACTTAAGCCAATTATCGACCTCGTAAAGATAAACACCTGACCAACACAATCACAGCATGACGCACGGCAAGCCCTCTTAGACCCCTGCAGTCTCAGGCCATTCACATGGGCGCTGCTGGAATCTCTAGCAGCGACTCTGCAAAAGGCTTGGCGCGCTTACCAGCTCTAGAGGAGATAAACAACGGGAGCCTGCAGTGCTCTATTAGGGTACCGGTACTCTCACTGGCTAATGAGAAGTGCCGGTACTGAGGGCCAGAAAATTCAGAAGTGCCGGTACTCAGTACCGGTGAGTACCGGCCCATTTAAAGCACTGGGCAAAGTAAACATTGCCACAAACTTGTTAATGGTTTTTACTGTCCCACTTCCTTCACTGCCAGATTTGCCAACTTGCACTGATCTTGAGAAAAGTGCCCTCTCCTCTCACCCTGTGTTCACCCTGTAAAAAGGGAAACAACCATTAGTAGCCCCAAGAGCGTTGCCACCTACGCTGTCAAAGAGGGAATCTGAAGGCCCCCCACTGTCCAACAATCTCTTGCTTATGCGGGTTCCCTGCACTTCTGAGGTGAAAGAATAACTGAACTCGGAATATCCAGTGTGATAAAAACAAGGTGATGGATGAAATGCTTGGATTGCTCTCAGCCACTGGCAATTGCTCGGGCCGCATCCCAATCCATCATTTTTAGCCCCCCCATTCCACCTCAGTTTGCACTCAGTCCTGTACCTGCGGAATACCCAGAGGCGGACAGACTTTATCTTCAAGGGGAGGGTCTGAACATACTGCTCTTCCAACAGCCACACAGCCGCATTTATGAAAAGTTTTGCATCGCTGCAGGAAAACAGTGATTCAACACTTTTAATAGCGCCATCCTTGCAACACCATGGATGCACCGTATTTACCATACGGCGTTCCTTGTCGCAAGGATTTACAGATACATCATTATTTCTGACGTATCTGTAGGCGCAAAATTGGTGCATTGGTTGAGTGTGTCTGAAAAAAGACGCAACCCCAGCAATGTGTCCTTTCACATGGAGCAAGCCCCATGTGAAAAGCCCTGTCTCGCTCCTTACGCCTGCTTAAAGCAGGCGTAAGGATTTGACGAGGTGACACCCTAGAAGTGGCGCAACTTCTACGAGGCTTTGCTGTGACGGAACGCCCACCATGCATACATTATACCTGTTGCAGGTATAATGTCGAGCAGAGGTTTACTAAGTGACGCATCTGCCTAGATGTGTCTCTATGTAAATATGGCGCAGTGTAGTGCATTTTTTACACCGCTGCAGCGTCACAAAAAGTGACGCAACGGAGGCGTAAGGGCCTCATAAATAAGGCCCGAGGGCCTCTGTCGAAGAGCCTCTTAGCTCGCATTTGCATATATGCATAATTATAGCGCCTGAACTACTAGTGTTTTGAGTGTAGATTAGGAATGTATAAGATGTCAAAATAGCCTCTCTTTGCAGACCCTGAACACCCTCCTGCTCCCATCACATGTGTTTTGAAGTGTCTCACATTCATCAGCCGTTCCTTCCTCTGCTGCTTCACAATCCCCACGGGAATCACACCACGCTGAAAAGAATTAACATGATTTATGTCACGATATGCCACAATACTCACCCATGAGATCTACCGCTCGCCCTCGTGAGTTGAGGGTTTGTGCCCCAGAGCACCTTCCTTTCTGAGAGGGACAGCTCTACTCTCCTCTGAACCCCACCCCCAGGCAGCTTTTACGAATGGTCTCTTTTGACGCTTTATCCCTTTTCAATGTAGTCGAACGCCCTGACTTCCAAGGTGCCCCGTGTGTGCTCTGCGAATCCTTTCGCTGGATCTGCTACAGAATCGTCGAGCAAACATCAACACGGGTCGGTGTTTCATCATCGTCCTCTTTTTTGCACTTAGAACTGCCTTATTGCTTTCTCAGCTGTAATTTCTATTTAGTCACTGATTTATTTTTTAATTGAAGTTCACTGATTACATTGATTGAAACAGACTCTTCTTCTCTGGTGACTTTATCGGCTCATTTCCTCACCAGCATCAGAATCAGCTCTGATCACCCTGTGCCGGTGAGACCCTGGCTAGGAATCCTCCACCTCTGAGTGAAATGCACAGGAACCACCTTCAATACTCCTGAAATTGCCAACGCGAGCCCCGCAGGCCTCTCTGGAGCCCGCCTTTAAAAGATAAAGTGAACTTCATCCCAGTCTGGTAAAATGGCTGTCGCAGAACTCGCGTTGGCATCAGCCACTCGTTGGGCCAAGACGAGAGCGCAACCATGTGGTGAGCGCAGAGCTTCGTATGCTGGGTGGTAGGGTGACCAACCGTCCGTAAATTTCACGGACAGTCCGTAATTTCGCCCGTCTGTCCGTTGTCCGTGAATGATAACCGGGCACCGGTCGCAGCACCCTAAAGCCGGCACAGCTTCCACCCACTCCCTTCTTGACTCCGATGCTGTTGAGGTCGGGTGTAAGAGACTCGGATGCAGCACCAAAGATCAGACCCCCGGAAGCATTGGAGTGCGACAGCGGGATGGCGACCCTCACACCTTCCGCCCTTGATGAGCTGTTAAGAGGTGTTTGAAGGTGACTGAGAGGGAGGGGCTGCAGCTTCAGGAGCAAGGGAATCTATTCAGATGCAAACAGCCCTGAATGCGTCTCTGCAATTTAGAGGGGCCTCATACATTCCCTTTCTGCCCAGGGCCCCAAAAATCGTAGAACCGGCCCTGATTACACTGAGGCAGCACGTGGTTCTCTTCACAGAGCTTAATTAACGGTCACTAAATTCTAAGAAAACCTCGGTTCTTCAAACATGCAGTCTATAATGTAATAAAATAAAGAAATGGCACAATCGCACCCACTGTGATTAACAAAGTATGGAGGACAATCAGTTAAATCACTTCTCTTGGAGTATCTCCTTTAAGTACTGTACATCACAGTGGGGGATGGCAAAACTAACATTTTGGAAAGAGAGCCTGTCTTCTCGTTTTCATGGCCAGGAGGGGGTGAGGAGCCCTACCCCACCCTGGAACAGACCAAGATACTAGAATACTGCATGCCCACCCCTGTGCCCACCCTGGTGGATCCTGTTCCCCCTCCTGTGATGGCTCCTGACCCCCCCACTCCCCCGCCAGTGATGGCTCCTGTCCCCCCATGTGGTGGCTCCTGTCCTCCCCCTCCCCCTGCCTGTGATGGCTCTTTCCATCCCCCCCCCCCCCCCCCAGTGATGGTTCCTGTCCCCCCGCCTGTGATGGCTCCTGTCCCCCCCCCCCCTGTGATGGATCCTGTCTCCGCCCCGGGTGGCTTCTGTCCCAGTCCTGGAATGGCTCCTGCAGCGAGGGTGAAGTTCTTGATGGGCCTCTTCTCAAAAAGGCTCAGCTCAAAATGAATATGAAAAGGTGGGTGAGTGAGTAAGTGAAGGGATGGGTGGATGACTGGATGAATTAGTGAAAGGGTGAATGGATGAATGAACGATTGAATAGATGGATAATGAGAGAGGATGGATGGATTGATGAGTGAGTGGAAGGATGGATGAAAGAAAAGGTAAATAGCTGGATGTATGGGTGGAAGGGTAGCTGGATGGGTAAAAGGGTGGATGGATGAGTGAAAGGATGGATGAGTGAAAAGGTGGATGATGAGTGAGTGGGTGGATGGATGAGTGAAATGATGGATGGATTGAAGAATTGATAAGTGCAAGGGTGAATGGATGGACGGATGAGTAAAAGGGTGGATGTAAGGATGGATGAGTGAGTGAAAGGGAGGGTAGATGGGCAAAAGGATGAATAGATGAGTGAAGGAGTGAACGGATAAATGGATGAGAGAAAGGATGGATGAGTAATAGGGTCAATGGATGGATTCATGAGTGGATGAGTAGATGGATGGGTGGGTGGATGGAACGAAGGATGGCTAAGTGAAAGGATGGCTGGATGGGTGAAAGGGTAAATGGCTGGATGGATGAGTGAATGGATGGATGGGTGGAAGAGTGGATGGATGAGTGTACAGATGGATAGGGTGAAAGGAGGAGTGAAAAGATGGATGAAGGGATGGATGAGTGAAATGATAGATGGAAGGATACATGATGGATAGGTTTGCAAACGGTTGAATATGTTTGGATATGGCTGGGCTTACTTATATACTATTGCGCGACCTCCTCTGATGTGTCTGTAAAACTTACCTATTGTCCTGAAGTTTTGTCCTGAATTTTGACCTCCTGTCCTGAATTTTTGCACTCACCGTCCTGAATTTGCACCAATGCCAGTTGGTCACCCTACTGGGTGGTGTCTGAACATCGACACCAACAACATCGAGATACAAGAATAATATCGAGGTCAGACTATGGAAAGGTAAGCGCACTCGGGAACTATAGATGTCCTGCAAATCTACGCACCTTGAAGATATATGTACCACGCAGGAACATATACGTGAAGCTAGCTATAGAAAAGCTAGACTTACCTGTCAATATTTTTATTTCAATGTGTTGTCCTCGACAGTCTGCCCCACCCGTACTGTGGATTGAGATTCGGGGGGCTCACCGTAGCTGATGGGTGCGCACAGCTTGGTCAACCCTTGGTGAGTGCTTGTTGTTGTCAGACCGCACTTCTGCCATGTTATGTCCTATAATGAGTAGATGTCACTGTTACCCAATATGCGGCACTCAAGTGCAGGACCTGTAGGAGGACAGAAGGGGCGTGGCCGGGCCTTGATTGATACTCATGCATATGCAAATCATCACACAGTTCAGAGTGACGGTTTAACTCACTGAGCCATCACTCCACTAATAACAAAGTAATCCGCCGTCCGAGATCTTGCAAGAAAGCCATCGACACCACCGGCCTGAAAACAAGACCAACAGACCCGAAGACGACTAAATATGCAGGTGGGAATGTGAAACCATGGCTAGCACACCTCCTGTCCACAAGAAATGTTTCTCAATGTCTTTAGACCTTTAGTAGAGGCGGCATTTCATTGCAACGCCCTTAGTCAAAAATAATGTCTTTGTATTAAACATAGTAAATAATAAAAGTAAACAAAAACATAGAATTCACAATAAAAGCACTCTTAAAATATCACCAAACATATCACCTCTCAGCTCTCAGGATGAAAAACCCAGCTAAAAACCTTGACACATAAAAGCAATCCTTAACATTAGATAAAACTTGCAAATGCAGCCTTAGCTGGCCACACTTGTTTAAAATCCTTAATTATAAAAAAAGAGGGCGGATATACTTGTGTCGTACGGGTGGCATATAAAAACTACACGTAAAGTGTCGATTGCACTGGCCCTATTAGAAGTGCAGAATGGCAGTTCTGAGCATCTATGCCATCCTGCCAACAACGGGGGAACAAATTCAAGCGAAAGAAAGACAGCAGACGACTGTGCACACTCGGCATATCTAAAGTCAGAATCATTTCTATATTCCTCATAGATTTCACCATAATAATAACAATAAATGCATTTTATCCAGCGTGCGCCTACCTCAGCAGCGGTGTCCCAGCGCTAGACTTCAGATTCGCGGTGTGGGGTAACAAACCGGTTAATTAAGGCAGGTTCAAAAGCCAGGGGGCAGATTTACAAGCTGGCGATAAAAAATTATCGCCGCTTTTGCAGCCGTTTTCGGCCGAAAAGCAGCGATAATTTTATCGCCTAATTAGCAAGACCACGCTAACACGTGAAACCTTGCTTTAGCGTGGGGATTCCTAACGCCCAGCTTTGCATCTCTAATGAGATGCAAAGTGGGCGTTCCTGACCTGACAGGAGAATGTCGCTAAGCGACATTTCTCCTATCATCAAGCCCCACGCTATGAAGCATAGCGGCAGGAAATGTAGCGATAACCCCTGTTATCGCAACTTTCCTTACGCCTGCTTCAGGACTGACTTAGCCATGATATCCTATGGAAGGTGGATATCATGGCTAAGTTTGTGAGTCCCTATCAGCAAGCTAACGTCACATTACGTGAGATTATCGCTGGGTTTCCAGCGATAATCTCACGTTAAGCAGTTAGCAAGGAGATAAGCGTTGCTAATAGCACGCTATCTCAGCGATAAAAATCCACGTTACCCGGCGATAATTATCCTCACGCTAAGAGCGCTCAGCGATCATTATCGCCGGTTGTTGCTGATACCCCCCAAGTTTTTAAAGGCTTCCTAAAGGCCTGTCCATAACATAACATAGGGGCATATTATCAAGACAGGCGATAAAATTATCGCCGCTTTAGCGGCAGAAAACTGCCCCTAAAACGGCGATAATGGGCTTGATAATATGCTCTATGGAATTCCAATTGAAGCTCAGACTAGACGTCCTTCACATCTAACATGGGCTTCAATTGGAATTCCATAGAGCATATTATCAAGCCCATTATCACCGTTTTAGCGGCAGTTTTCTTATAATATGCCCCATAGTGCGCCCCAGATTTTGTAGCCGTCATGCTGTTGTATCTTGGTTCACGTGCTTTAATCCGAGAAGCCCCCGTAACCGCACCCATCTAGCAGGGAAGTTTGCTGAGTGTTGGAGAACAGTTGAGGGGCGCCCGGTTCATCGAGGGCAGAAGGAGTCCACGGGCAGTGGTGACGGTAGTACAATGTCAAACAATCTTTCATGAGCGGGCGGCGTTTCTTTGCATCGCCCATGGTATAGAAACATGACCCATCGGTAAAGCAAAAGCAAGAACACGGTAAACAAAACCTGCCTTAATGGGAAAATGTACTTTAAAGACATTCAACCGCCTGTGACCCACCCTTTCTGGAAATCCTGTTTATGTGACAGCTGGGTGACCACACATTAAAAGGCGAAGCATTACATGTTTAGAATGGCTACAATTAAAGACAAATCCGTGAATACTTGGATATTTAGAGGAGCACCATCAATGAAGGAGGGGTTGGGGCTGCCAGCTTCGCCTGCCCGGCCCCAGGATAGCCAGGCTGTTCGCTGCGGCTCGGAGGAGGCACATTAAAGAGCCCCCCGTGGCACCTCAGCGTGTCCCCCTGACACACCATCACAGAGTCCCGCCAATTAAGCATCACGTCTGAGGCCTCATGTCAGTCAGTCATGGAGGGGGGCCTACGGGGGCTGGACATATTACATCTTCTGCTGTAATATAGATTTTCTTAATGCCACCCAGGACATTACACAACCTTCTCGGATCAATCAGGTTGACAAATATTTTCTCATTAACAGTAATTGAAGCCACTTGTCAGCGCAGAGGGGAGGGGACGTGCACGCGTGACCGATGCGTGACCGGGCCAATAACCGCACCGAGGGGGGGGCTTCTGCTTCCGGGGTGTCCGCACCATCGGCTGTCCTCCATGGGGACTATCTTGGCATGGGTGGGTGTGCTCACGTGGGAGGGCGGTGACGTACAGCGTCAGTGTCTAGGCGCACAGGGCTCTCCTGTGAACTATTAAATATCCAGGGCGGCTGGTGGATTTTGATAGTGGGGGGCGAGGGGGGGTGCATATTTTCAACCTAAGAATCAAATGATTGCAGCCAGCAAGATCGAACAGAGATGGAGGGCTGTGAGGGTGGAGGGGCACTGGGCACCTCCTAGAATGTTCCTTCTCCAGTTACATTACAGTGTTTTAAACTGCCCCACCCCAATCAAATTCAAAGATCTGTGTGATAGTATCCCATTTCCCACCACCCAGTAATGGTGATGTGGCACAGGAGGGAAGAGCTGGGGCTAGGGTTGCAACCGTTATTAGAAAACAAGCATTGGCATAGCCAATAGGTCTCGCCTTTGGGACCTTATAAGTGTTTAGCCATGCAACACTTGATGTTGTTGCACCAAGGATATTGTGCTGGATAACTAAAGACTTATAAGGTCCCAAAGGAGAGACCTATTGGCTATACCAATGCTTGTTACTCTAGGGACAATGAGATTGCACATTGATCTTGAGCGGAGGGATCTTGGCGGGGGTCCAATAGGAGTAACACTGCACTACCACCCGCATCCAGCATCAATCTGATCTCCTCCGAGACACTTCTCTATGCCCCAGTTGTGCAGAGTCCTGGGGTGAAGCACTCCTCATCTACATATTCCTTCGGTCTGCCTCACTTCTTTATTTTCGCCTCCCCTCCTGGGTTCCTGCCCATTGGCAGGAACGTGCTTTGCATCGCCCTTCGCTGTTCCCTGCCCATTGCCATGTCTGACCCTTCCCTGACAACCGAAGTCCTCCTGTCCGTTCTATCTCCCACATCCTACACACCTACCCCACTGTACTTCAGTTGTTTCATGTATTGCCACCCAGCCAATGCCAGCGGGCACTCAGGAGTCCCAGACAACTGGTAATGGGAACACTAGTTATCAACCTGTAATAAGAAAGAGACGTAGCTACTCTAGTGTAATATGTTATTACAATTACGCATCAATTTCTGCAGCCAGAGCCCTTGTCAAGGCCACGTCACTAGGCCAAGTCCTGAAAAGCATAGTGGGGTACGTAATTAGCAAAGTCAGTGAGTAATGATGTCACATGGAGTGGTGTGACAGGACATAATGTCACAGTGCCATCAGATCCATGCATTTAAAGGGAATGGCATGTGACGAAGCACACCGTGCACGCGCATTTACAATGTGTTTGAAGAGCTGGCTGCACGTGCACCTGACTTCAGTGCAGTTACTTCGGAGGTGGGCTAGATGCTCCAATCATTACTCGTCCAACAGGTTTCAGCTCTACAAGTGAACTCTGCAAGAAATAGAAAACTCAAGAATCAACACAGAGCCTTGCAGAAATCACGAAGCAAATCGAAGAAAGAAACGCAAATGCTACCAGGTCTGAGACCAGAGAGCTGTTCAAAATAATCTCACGATTAAAGTCCACACTTTGCCTCGTTACAGACCAGACGGTGTGGTACGAAGATGCAAGCCTTCATCATCAATAGCATTGATTCAGATCAAGCATTCACCCCCTTGTCTCATGGCAAACCTGAGGGATCCCATGAGGAATGCTGAGATCCTCTGAGGTCTCTTGGCAAACCTGAGGGATCCCATGAAGAATGCTGAGATCCTCTGAGGTCTCTTGGTAAACCTGAGGGATTCCATGAGAAATGCTGAGATCCTCTGAGGTCTCTTGGCAAACCTGAGGGATCCCATGAGGAATGCTGAGATCCTCCGAGGTCTCTTGGCAAACCTGAGTGATCCCATGAGGAATGCTGAGATCCTCCGAGGTCTCTTGGCAAACCTTAGGGATCCCATGAGGAATGCTGAGATCCTCTGAGGTCTCTTGGCAAACCTGAGGGATCCCATGAGGAATGCTGAGATCCTCTGAGGTCTCTTGGCAAACCTTAGGGATCCCATGAGCAATGCTGAGATCCTCTGAGGTCTCTTGGCAAACCTGAGGTATCCCATGAGAAATGCTGAGATCCTTCTAGGTCTCTTGGCAAACCTGAGGGATCCCATGAGGAATGCTTAGATCCTCTGAGGTCTCTTGGCAAACCTGAGGGATCCCATGAGGAATGCTGAGATCCTCTGAGGTCTCTTGGCAAACCTGAGGGATCCCATGAGGAATGCTGAGATCCTCTGAGGTCTCTAGGCAAACCCGAGGGATCCCATGAGGAATGCTGAGATCCTCTGAGGTCTCTAGGCAAACCTGAGGGATCCCATGAGGAATGCTGAGATCCTCTGAGGTCTCTAGGTAAACCTTAGGGATCCCCTGAGGAATGCTGAGATCCTCTGAGGTCTCTTGGCAAACCTGGAGGATCCCATGAGGAATGCTGAGATCCTCTGAGGTCTCTTGGAAAACCTTAGGGATCCCATGAGGAATGCTGAGATCCTCGGAGGTCTCTTGGCAAACCTGAGGGATCCCATGAGGAATGCTGAGATCCTCTGAGGTCTCTTGGCAAACCTGAGGGATCCCATGAAGAATGCTGAGATCCTCTGAGGTCTCGTGGCAAACCTGAGGGATTCCATGAGAAATGCTGAGATCCTCTGAGGTCTCTTGGCAAACCTGAGGGATCCCATGAGGAATGCTGAGATCCTCCGAGGTCTCTTGGCAAACCTGAGGGATCCCATGAGGAATGCTGAGATCCTCCGAGGTCTCTTGGCAAACCTTAGGGATCCCATGAGGAATGATGAGATCCTCTGAGGTCTCTTGGCAAACCTGAGGGATCCCATGAGGAATGCTGAGATCCTCTGAGGTCTCTTGGCAAACCTTAGGGATCCCATGAGGAATGCTGAGATCCTCTGAGGTCTCTTGGCAAACCTGAGGGATCCCATGAGGAATGCTGAGATCCTCTGAGGTCTCTTGGCAAACCTGGAGGATCCCATGAGGAATGCTGAGATCCTCTGAGGTCTCTTGGCAAACCTTAGGGATCCCATGAGGAATGCTGAGATCCTCGGAGGTCTCTTGGCAAACCTGAGGGATCCCATGAGGAATGCTGAGATCCTCTGAGGTCTCTTGGCAAACCTTAGGGATCCCATGAGGAATGCTGAGATCCTCTGAGGTCTCTTGGCAAACCTGAGGGATCCCACGAGGAATGCTGAGATCCTCTGAGGTCTCTTGGCAAACCTTAGGGATCCCATGAGGAATGCTGAGATCCTCTGAGTCAATCAGCTCTGTGCCCCCCACTTGTTAGGAGATGTTGGTTATTTCACTCAGAGTGAACCAAGCAGGGCCTTCCCTCAACAAGTGCAACCGGTATTGAGCCAACAACATCCCCAACTGTGGTCATTGATTGCCAGACTTCTTTGGGATGCTTCTGTCTCAGAAGGACATATCGCTGAGGAGCAGTCACTAGAGCAATTCCTGAGATGCATCTTGAGGAAGCAGTCACTAGAACCTGGTCACTCACTAACAACAGCCTGGGAGCAAGTCCACCATTCTTGCAAGGTTACTTCAAACTACGGTGTTGGACTTGGCCCTTTTTGCAGGGTCATCCCAGGACGTTTTGCCTTCCTCCTGTATTTTTTTACCTGTTGTTGGTGGTTTTATGACTCTGGGCACTTTACCACTGCTGATCAGTCCTAAAGTGCATATGCCCTCCCTATGATAAAGTGTATACATTGATTGGTTTCCATGTTTGGCTTATTTGATTTACTAGTCAGTCCCTACTACAGTGCACTGTGTGTGCCCGGTGCCAGTAAATCAAATGTTGCTAGTGGGCTTGCAGCACTGGTTGTGCTACCTACATACGCAGCCTGTAAATGTAACTTGGGTCTGCCATTGCAGAGCCTATGGGCAGTCTGGGTCTGCCATGTCGACTTGGCAAGTGCCCCCACTTGCCAGGCCCCAACCTTCCATTTTCTTACATGTCAGCCACCCCTAGGGTAAGCCCAAGGTACCCCTGTGGGCTGGGTGCAGTGTATTTAAAAGGTAGGACATGCCCTCATGTGTGTGGCATGTCCGGAGAGTTTGCCTATAGCAACTTATAGGCATAACTACCCCTGGGAACCAGATAGAAAAATGAAGTTTAGTATGCCTGAACTCAGAATGTTAAAATGCATCTTTTAGTGAGGGTGATTTTTACATTCTGTGTTTGAAAATACCACTTTTAGAAAGTAGGTATTTTCTTGCTTAGCCATCCAGAGTGCGTCTGCTAGGTTTGTGTATTGCATGTCTGGCTTTTGGATGACAGGGGCTGGAGAGGGGCAGCGGCGCCGAGAGCCTGATGAGTCTGGGCTGGGCTTAATTGACCTGGGCTGCATTTAGAGTAGGGGGAGGAGATTTCCTTTCACATGAATGGACCTGGTCTGCCTTCAAACAATGCTGTCTCCACCTTCTGCCAGGAAGGACAGAACTGATTTTGACTGGATACAGACACTCTCTGCCTTCAGAGAACAAATGATTTTTGTGTATAAAAAGAGGTGCCCAGACCCCAGACTTTTAGATCCCTTCAGGGAATCAAGAGGAACCTTTGCCAAGGAGAAGTTGAGGATGAATACTGCCCCTGTGCTGTTTGCTGTCTGGGGTTGGCCTGCAGGGGCTACTTTCTGCTAAGGAAAGGAGAAGGACTTTGCTGGTTGCTTTGTCCCCCTGCTTGAAGAAAAGAACTCCAAGGGCTTGAACTGAGATTGATCTCTGTTCTAGAGGTCTCAGGAACAGCAAAGACCTCACCGTATCTGTGGGCACCGCCTCTGAAGAAGAAACGGTTAACCGACTCTGCCATCAAGTCCGTCGCAGGATTCCGTATCCTGAAAGCACCGCAAAGAGCAAAGTCTCGCTTCACAATGCAACCCTGGTCTCGCGACTCCATGAACCAGCCGCTGCCTTCAACGCGTCCTGTGGGCACCGCACTCCACAACGCTTTGCTACATGCTGCAAGGCTGCCCAACCCGACCATCGACCGGCTCCGTCGCCGCACCGTGACCTGCCAGCACCGCAGCGAGCAACATCTCACCCTTCAACGCAAGCCTTGGTCTCACCGACGCCATCAATGAGCCGCTACTTGCACCGCGTCCTGTGGGCACCCCACTCCGCAACGCTTCGCTACATGCTGCAAGGAAGTCACCAACTCCGTCGCTGCACGACCCGAACATCAACCAGCTCCGTCGCCTCACCGTGACCTGCCAGCACTGCAGCGAGCATCATCTCACCTTTCAACGCAAGCTGTGGTCTCACCGACTCCGTCAATGAGCCGCTTCCTGCACCGAATTGTGAGGACATCGCCCACCGCAACGCTTCGTTTCACAACGCGACCGCAACGTTTGCCACGACCGACTCGCACCACCGTGTTGGTCGTAGCAAGAAAGGTACCGTGTCCGAGACTGTCGGCTCTTTAGTTGGCCCATATCAATGTGGTCGGCTGGAATTGTTAGACTGTCGTATTCAGTATCGCGGTAGCCCCAGGACGATCTACTGAGTCAGAGGAACTATGTTCTGTTGATTTTCCTGCAATGTAAAGGTTATTTTGCACAAATACTATTTTTCAAGAGTATTGTATGCTAGATTTTTATCGTATTTGGTCTTGTGGGTTTAGATGAAGATTTACTATTTTTCTAAATTGGTGTGGTGTCCATATGTAGTGTCTTCACTGTATTACTGTATGTGTTCACCAATGCTTTACTGCCTCTGAGATAAGCCTGTCTGCTTGTGCCAAGCTACCAAGGGAGTGAGCAGGGGATATTTTAGAAGTGTATCCGCCTTGCCCTGACTGGAAGCAAGGGTCCCTATTTGGACAAGGGTTCCTACCTCTGCCAACTAGAGACCCCCATTTCTAACATGCTGCTTGTGGGCAATGCCAGAAAACCCCGGATATTACCTGATCCTGGTACAATATAGGGTGCAGAAACCACTCCTGCAGCATAAACCCTGAGGTAGGTGGAGGACTGCATCCTCGAACCACCATTTGCGTCGACCCACTGGATGGATTGAACTCTGATCAATCCTGAATCAATCCAGTGGTGTCCTCTGGTTAACCGTGCATGCTGAGCTTTCTGCAGAGTTCCTGAATCAGTTGGTGGTGGCCTCTGGTTAACTGTGCAGTCTGAACTTTCTACAGTGTCCCTGACTCCGTCAGTTGGTGGTAGCCTATGGTTAACCGTGCATTCTGAGCTTTATGCAGAGTCCCTGACTCAGTCAAAGGTGGCACCTGGTTAGCCGTGTATTGTGGACTTTCTACAGGGCCTTGAAATAAATGTTTTAAGGCATGGGCAAATTGGGCATTTGCCCAGGGCCCCAACTTCCAAGGGGCCACTTAGGAAAGTGTATTTACTGTTTATTTGACGTCTGTCTATTATATTTCTCTATCTGAACCTCTCTCGCTCTCTGCCTACATCTATCTCTGATTATCTCACCACCAACCGGCATTTTAAGGATTTCTGGGGTCCTAGGCAGGATAGATTTCAACTATGTTTTGTGACCCTGTTGAAGTTTAACATATAACTTAGTATTGATTGGAATCACAAAAGATCAACTTAATGGAAAATGGGTAATAACATTCAAATTGGGAAACATCCTGAACAACGACTCCGGAACAATGAGTTCCGGAGTCACAAAAGCGTAACAACGACTTGCCCGAACAACGACTCAGCCTCTAGTGTTCGGGCAGGGCGGAGTTCGGAGGAGCGTCGAAGACGCAGAGGAACAGGTAAGAGGGGTTAATTTTTATGGGGTTGGGGTTAGTTTTTAGGGGTTTGGGTTAGTTTTTTGGGGGTATGGGTGATCGTGTTTGATTAGAAGGTGTGGGAGGGATTAGTATGAAGGGTGTCGAGTTCGATTTTAGGAGGTGGGGGTGATCGTGATTATTTTTAGGGAGGTGGGAATTAGTTTTATGTGGGTAGAGTTCGGTTTTAGGGGGTGGGGTTTGGAAATAGTTTTTATGAGGCTCTATATGTTTATATGGTGTGCGCACATCGGAATCACTTTACGTATAGTTCCAACTGTGCTTCACTGTGTTCTACCAGTCATGCACACTGAGGGCAGACAGGTCCCTGGCACATTGATAGGAACCATAGTACTTTTTGATGATTTTTTGTTTGAGACATTTAGAGAAAATGACTATCAATCTTTTTGGCAGGGCCAGTTTTCATGGAGTTATAAGTGGTGACGACCAGTACATCAATTTCCTTATTTGGGGAAAGTTGTAGCACTAAGGAACGCACTAAACATTAATGCAAAGTGATTGATAATAGGGTGTGGGGCGAATACATTTTTAAGGGGCAGGCGGGTTTGGGAGGATCAGAGTAATAGAAGAAAAGCATTTTTTTAACACGCATTCCTTTAACATGAAAAATCGTGGTAAAGGAATGCGTGGTAAAAAAATGGAGGTTCAGACGAGGTCGTGGTTGCGACCTCATTGTTAGGAAAGTCGTGGTTGGGGAACTCGTTGTTCCAACATACAACCATTCAAATTAGTTTCATACTGGGTCCCCCAAAATGTGCATTGTCTGTGGCCTCCAAAATCTTTAAGATGACACTGACAGTGTGCCAGAACAATCCAGTGTCACTGGCGGCCATTTTGTTTCTTCCTAAAAAAGGCTCGTAGAGCGACAGCCTTTCCTGACAGACACAGTTCCAGAAGGGAGTCCAAGCCTCTGTCAGTAAAACTGGAGAGAAGAAATCCCAAATCTGTCTTTCACGGACCCAGGTGCCGTAAATGCATGAATAAAACATCTGATGGGCTCGTAGCCACCAGGCGATGACACAGATTCTGGCAGCGGTGTATATTGACTGTCAGTGAAACAACACAATTAATTTAAAATATTGACTATTGATGCTAAATCCATGCATAATGTAGGACCCCTCATGTGAAGCACAACCTGTGCTCCCAGGACACCTCCTCCCACCCGCTGCAAACCCCAGCACTTAAGATGCAAATCACCCAAAGGCGCGGCTTGGCCAAGTTAAGCAAAGCTGGCTCGAAAGCCCCATCTCTCCAAGGCTGCTCTGGCCAGACCAAGAGACAATCAAAGAACAGAAGGGGCCCTCAAACCAAGGGGACAGAGAACCGCGAGAACAGTGGAGTAAGAAGCTCTCCTTGGAGAACCCATCTCACACCACTGGTTCACTGGTTGTCAAACAGTCATAACACTCAGTCATACCAAATCCGTGTGCAATCTGGACCCTCTTATCCGAAACAAGTACCATCAGGGTATAAAATTACACAAAGCTTTAATGCCGTCTGTTCGACACTATCAACATTGAGCATATAACAAATTGAATATGTCACTATGCATAAAAAGGATAACACCTCCAATAGATTAAAATGCAATATACTGTTCACCCACCCAAATACTGCGTAAAGTAAAACTTACAAATATACAAAATATATATATAAACAGATAGGAGAACAACTCAAAACATTACTGATATCGCTGTTATTTTTTCTGATCCGTTATACAATATCAAACACGAGTCCTGAGGAAGTCGATATTTTTCATCTGTGGTTCCTACAGATTCTGCATGAGGCATATGTTGACACGTTTAGGTGGATTTAAAGAGACCAGCCACTGCCCAGGAAAGCTTGTTGCCACAGTACTGCCTCCCCATGCTGTCAGCTTTGACTAGTTAAGCCATGGATGCGAGAGTAACTGGGCTTTGAAGAGAGGGGTGTCCTGCTGGGGTGGTCATAGGCTAGAAGATGCCTGGCCCTTAGAAACGTTGCATGGGCCCTCTGAGCCTCATTTATGATTTTTGCGTCACCGGATCATCACTTTTTTGACATTCCAGTGGTGCATGTGCCACAGCATATTTACAAGGCCTCGCAATGCCACTTTACGTGGCTTTTCATGTCCTTTTAAATATGTGCCCCTTTCACACAGAACACTGCCTGAAAGGGGCGTTCCATGGGTGTTGCTGTCGGTGTTCACACACAACACCCATGGAATCTGAAGCATTCCCAGATGTACGAGAAATAGTAAACCTAGGACTGCATCAGAATCCTATGGCCCTCCAAGGGAAGCGTAAGGAGGCACAACGAGGAGAAATACTTTTATTTTTCCTTATTTCTTTCCTCTTTCTATGCGTGCTGAAATCTGCAGCAACCATAGAAAGAGGAAAAGGCCATCAATGATTGCTTTTGTGCAGGAAGGTGTTTTCCTGCACAGAAACAATCATCCCTGTAACACAGGCACCCATGCAACATGATGCAAGGGTGCCGGCATTGGCGCATGGCTGCTGTTTGTGCACCGGTGCAGGGGAGAAGAACAGGAACGTGCTGTATCTTACAGATATGTAATCCCCCTCGTTCTCATGCAGTTGCGACATGTACTGGAAGGACTGGCACATCGAGACTGAAGATTTGGTGGTTTGAAGACATGAATGCTTACTGTTTTACGGTACTGAAATCATGTTAGAAAGACTTTTTTTTATAGGTGGACTGATAAAGTCCACGTGTATGGTAAAAACACAACACTATTAGGTGCCTCGTTCGTGGGTTTTTCACAGGAACTCAATGGCGTCTAGCAATAATATGGATGAACCAGCTTGAGGCTGTGCTTGGACACACTCAAAGGTGCCTTCCTCACCGTAACCTGTCTTGGCTCTTTTTCTTCATACTAATTTTAGTGGCAACACACTACGTCACTCGAGGTGCAATCTCTCTTCTTTGTTTTTCATTTTTGAGGATCTCTTTGTTCACCTAGTGAGGAATCTCCCACATGCTGCGGGCACTTCACATATTGCAATGTGTGTTAATATCAACTGTACCAATATGATTGTACACAATTTTACAGCCTTGAAAAAGTCCGGGAGGACGAAATACGTGTCAGCTGCTGTCTTTCAATCTACTGTCAAAATAAAAAGAAATACTTTATGTACTGTCATCTGCTTGGACTTCTATCAACGTAAATAAAGGAACTACTGTTGATTAATGGGACTTTTTTGGATAAGAGTAACATTGTTGTGTGTGCTTCTGTGCATTGTGAATCCAGCTGAGGCTCCACCCTGCCCCAAGGGCAGCATCAGGAGTGGGCGTGGTCCTCAGAGCTCTTAGCTCCTCCCACAACAATATCCCAGGGAGAGCACCTGGACGAGTCTGAGATGAGACCACCGGAAGCACTGTCCCTACTCACTGGTGCCACTACCCCATTCCTGACTCTACTTAGGTGGAGGTGCTGGGACTGACTCATAAAATACTACAATGAAAAGATTAAAAGCTTTATACAGAGTCTGCTGCAGTCTTAACATATGCAGAAACAGTTTTTGTGGCCCTTTTTGCACGCTGTTGCAATGAGGAAGGTTTTTTTTTTTCTTTCTTTTTTAGAGTTTTATAAAGCGCGAACTAGACCTGAGACATCGGTTATCAGAGCATTTTACATGAGCACCAGTTAAGGTTCAGACAGACACATTCATTTTTGTTAGGCACAGGGAGATTAAGTGATTTACCCAGAATCACAGGATGTTGAGCGCTGTTGCTGAGACTCGAACCCGGGTCCCCAGATTCGAAGTCGACCACTCTAGCCATAAGGCCTCTGCTCCGTTTGATCACTCATGTTCTGCGCATCCAAAGAACCCAGCAGGGTATCACAAACACCCCACTTTATTGGCAAAATTGCCGCAAATCGAGTGTGTAATTTCCAGTTTTAGCACCAAATATTTAAACTGTGTACAGAATTTCAGAGAACAGCGGGCGCAAATATCTGTCTCAATATATTACTGACGTGTGTGTAGCTGAGCCACAAAACCTATACACACATTTTTATAGATGTTTGCTGTCTTAAGATTTTTTCTATTTAAATTAAGCAAAAAACATCTGTAGTTCAGAGTGAAAGTCGCAAACATTGGATTCCTTCTGCTGAACTGAAGCAGTGGAGGAGACAAGACGAGAAACAGAGGAAGAAAAGCCAAATATGCAAAACGAAGAGGAGCCTGAGTGGTGCAAGGGAAGTGAAAGTTAAGGTAGCATTGGTAAAGGCAACTGGCTTGGCTTTACATAATGTCTTGTTACTTACCGGTAATCTTCATTACCACGATTAGGGTCCTCCCCGTCCCAGTCCTTACTACGTGAGGCAGTCCTGCCACCACCCAGTCAATCAAAACACCAGAAATCCAAATGTTTAAAGGTTACATAAGCCCCTCCTACCCACCGCCATGCCTGTTATCAACAAGACTCAGACACAAACACAGCTGGAGGGAGGGAAGAGGACTGGGACGGGGAGGACCCTAATCAGGGTAATGAAGATTACCGGTAAGTAGCAAGATATTACCCCCTCCTGGGTCCTCCCCGTCCCAGTCCTTACTATGTGAGGAACTCACAAGCAGAGAACCAGGAAGAAAAAAGTCAGGACACCAGGGATCCATGCAAAAGTACAAAACTTTAATCAATAAATGATCAATGAACAGCAGCGTTCAAGACGCCAACAGAAAAACAGTCAGCAGAGGCATGTAAAACAGCAAGAAGATACTGTCGCACAAATGTGTGATGGAAATGCCAGGTGGCCACCCTACAAATCTCCTGGATAGAGACCCCTGCCGCCTCAGTCCAGGAAGCATACATAGACCCTGCACCTGAGACGGAGGAGGCATATCCAAAGACTTATAGGATTGGCAGACCGCCAAATGCACCCACTGACTGATCGTAGAAGTGGAAACCTTCCTCCCTTTAGCCACACCCCCACAGGAGACAAACAGGGCAGGAGAAATCCAAAACTCCAGCGAACGTTGGAGGTAAATCTGAAGAGCCCTGCGAACATCCAAAGAAGGGGGAACATTGGAATCCCCCTCAGCAGGCAAATCAGGAAGTATCCCCTCCTGCTGCAAATGGAAAC